>NC_073339.2:1336562-2003125 GCF_027580225.2 Misgurnus anguillicaudatus
TATTACATATAGTTAATGATTTTAGAAACGGAAACAGAACTCGTTTGACTAAGGCCAGAGGCCCCACTGCCGTCGTTAATGCTAACGTACAGTGGCAAACGGTTCTGTATGACATACTATTTTAAGGTATTACATATAGTTAATGATTTTAGAAACGGAAACAGAACTCGTTTGACTAAGGCCAGAGGCCCCACTGCCGTCGTTAATGCTAACGTACAGTGGCAAACGGTTCTGTATGACATACTATTTTAAGGTATTACATATAGTTAATGATTTTAGAAACGGAAACAGAACTCGTTTGACTAAGGCCAGAGGCCCCACTGCCGTCGTTAATGCTAACGTACAGTGGCAAACGGTTCTGTATGACATACTATTTTAAGGTCATGGGAAAAGGCCAAAATTGCAAGCCGGCCATATTTGGCAGTTAAGACTCAGTCGAAAACCAATTCAAAGTTTCAGCATATTACTAAAGAGTATTAATGAGATTTACCATGCTTTGAAGTGTTGACGAAAAAAAAAAAGTTTTAATTTATTCATTAATTTATTTATTTATTTATTAGGTTGTACAAGCTAGCTATTAGATAAGTACCATTGTTAAAACAACTATTTGAAAGCCTTGTTAAAGAGAAAAATTTAAAGTCTAGATTTAAAGTTATCTACTGTCTCTGATTTTCGGACGTCGGTTGGTAAATCATTCCATAGCTTAGGGGCTAAGTAGGAAAAGGATCTGCCACCTTTAGACACTTTTGATATTTTAGGGATAATTAAGAGGCCAGAATTTTGTGACCGCAATGCACGTGATGGATTGTATTCTGATAATAATTCTCTAAGATATGAGGGTGCTAGGCCATTTAAGGCTTTGTAGGTGATTAGTAATATTTTAAATTGTATACGATATTTAACTGGTAGCCAGTGTAAAGATGCCAGAATTGGGCTTATGCGGTCATACTTCTTAGTTCGAGTAAGAACTCTTGCAGAAGCGTTTTGAACTAGCTGAAGCTTGTTGACCTGTTTTGCATGGCATCCTCCGAGTAACGAGTTACAATAGTCTATTTTAGAGGTCATAAAAGCGTGGATAAGCTTCTCTGCATCTGATGCAGACAACATATGGCGTATTTTTGAGATATTTCTAAGGTGGAAGAATGCTGTGCGGCAGACATTAGAGATATGGCTGTCGAAGGATAAACTGCTGTCGAACATCACACCTAAATTCTTAACCGTGGAGGTTGGCACCACAGTGCAGCCATTTATGGGCAACTTGTAATCTGTCATATTATATTTGTAGCGATTCGGTTCGATAACAAGTATATCTGTCTTATTGGAGTTTAGCATAAGAAAGTAATGTGACATCCAGTCACTTATATCGCTGATGCAGTCTGATAGTTTAGAAAAATTTTGTGTTTCACTAGGATGCGAGGAGATGTAAAGCTGTGTGTCATCTGCATAGCAGTGAAACTGTATGTTATGATTTCTGATAATATCTCCCAGAGGTAACATATATAACGAGAACAGGATAGGACCTAAAACTGATCCCTGCGGTAAGCCGTATTTAACCAGGGAGTGATGTGACTCCTCCTCATTTACATAAACAAAGTGATAGCGATTGGTTAGATACGATCTGAACCAAGCTAGCGCCTGACCACTGATGCCAACATAGTTTTCTAGCCTATTAAGTAAGATTGTGTGATCTATTGTGTCAAAGGCTGCACTAAGGTCTAATAATATAAGGAGTGATATTTCACCACGGTCGGATGTTAGGAGAAGGTCATTTGTAACTCTAAGCAGCGCTGTCTCTGTGCTATGGTGGGGCCTGAATCCTGATTGGAACTTTTCATACGTACTATTATTTGCTAAGAATGTGCGTAGCTGGCTTGCCACTACCTTTTCTAATATTTTGGACAGAAAAGGGAGATTGTTTTTTAAACATTTGCTACTACCAAATCATTTAACATAATGATTTCATTCAAGTTTCTTATAAATATGGAAATCAACTAACTGATAAGCTTAGATTGCAAATAGTATAACCATCAAATCGAGTTGCATCTTATTTACTTTGTTTGCATAGCTAATTCGTAATTCGTTTTTTGTCATGTGGTGTGTTCATGTATGTACCTAAGAAGTGACATGCTGTTATACAATTATATAAAGGTGAATCCCCACACAGCAAAAGGACTCCTGGGCGGATCAGTCGCGGAGGTATCGCGGCTTCCAGAACGGACCCGCGAAATGGACCTGTGTCGGCGTCCACTTGTGCGCAGTGACGGATCCGCAATGAAGGCGGATCGCGGACCCGCCGTGGCCTCGCGTTGCATCTGCTCCGCATCCGTATCGCAAATTGATTCATATATCCGCCGCGGACCCGCAACTGACTCATTAAAAGTCTGAAATAAGCTCCGGGACGGATCCGCAACGGATGCAGACCGGAGCTACTGACTCCGGAGCGGTTCCGTTACGAATCCGCTCCGGAGCTTATTGATATCAGGACCGGGTCCGTTTTGGACCCGTTTATCTCACTTTTAAATTCAAAATCCCTTCTGTTCTTACTGTAGGATAAAATAGGATAAACTGAACTAAAGGATAAAACCAAAACTATCACTAGGCCTGGCCACTGCAGCAATATAGAACCTTAAATCTGCATTGTCTTGTATTTTTAACCTAACAATATTGTAAATAGGCCTAACAGAAAAGTTTAATTAAAATATATCAACTTGATGTACAAAAGTAATTACTACTCAATAAAATTGCCATTTACTTTTATGGACAGTTATAGGATATTCTGTTTTTGTTTAAAAATATTATTTTTGGGGTCAAAACCTAATTTAGTGCTTTACAGGCCCAGGTCAATGCAAACATAAAATACTTGATCTATTAGGCTACAACTTCAATGAAATGCTGCACTATGCACAGCTAAAACACCTGACAATGAATAACTGGAGAAAGACAAGTTGTTCAACAAAAATGTTTTTTTATTATTTAATCATTTCTCCCATTACACGTCTCCTTGTTGCCCGATCTGTTGCCAGGTTGAACACAGCACCTGTAATCAAACAGACAGATATGGTATGTAGCATCCAAAGTCAAGTATGCTTATCATAATAACACCACCGAATGAAGTAAAAGTACATTTTTTTCACTAGAAATGTACTTGAGTAAATGTATCCTTAAAAATCACTTTAAAAGTTACCCAAAACTGTAACCTCTGGTTAAATCACCCTGTTAACAGCCGCTCAAAATAACAGACGAGAAGATTGTCTTTACCAACCACAGTCGCTTTGACTGACACCTGCATTAATTTAGTCACTGACACCTGCATTCATTTAGTCACTGATTAGGTCACATGGCATCTTGCAGTGTGACCGTGAGTCTGAACCGAGTCAAACATCCCAGGTAGCCAGTGCATTCGGGCCAGATCTGGCTGAGTGTCGGCGCACACGGCTGTGTTCTGGCTGCGGCTTACCAGCATTAAGCCAGCACTGGCCCAGCAAAAGTTGCCAGATTCGGCTAGGCTGTGGATATGCGGATTTGGTCCGATTTTGGCTGACAAATGGCATATTTTCCACATATTGGCTTTCACATTTCACGTTTGTTGTAATAAAAATATATTAATTTAACAATTGATATGCATATAATTGTTTCTATTTAATGTTTTGATAATTGTTTTTAGTTTTCCTGATTAATGGTAGCCTATGTCAATAAGTGAAAAGTAGTGTGAGGAAAAGTTAAGCTCAGAAATTTTTCCCTAATAAAATAAGGGAAGGGGAGAAGCATATTTTAATGTTAAGAATATGTTTGTAGAGGCATAAAGTGCCATTAGCCTATTGAATGTAAGTATCTGGGCTATTAAGTTTATACTGAAATATTTTCTATGTATGTAATATTTCAACAAACACATAATTTATTAATTAATGGTCAAATACTAAATTGAGATTTTATAAAAAAAATTAATAAGCTGTAAAGCTCGTCAATTTGTTTACTTTATTACAACTACAATTACAACTAATTTGATCATAAAGATTGATCTATTTATAATTTATCGATTACAATTTTTAGACAGTTAAAGCTGGTTAAAGGAACTTTTATTTTGGAAAAAGAACTGCTGCTGTTTCAAGACATGCGCACTAGCTGCGACATCTAGTGACGACATTTACCGGGCTTTAACGGTTGTTGCTGCATGAAGTCTGCTGCAATTTCTCTGAGGTAAGACTTTTTGGAAGTTATTTAACATAATTTTAATGCATAAAATATTTATACTCTGTACATATTAGATAAATGTAAACTTCATTTAAAAGAAGGACAAACTGGTGTGACTGAAATAGTATACGTCATTTTTTAAATGACCACATCCCACTTCAACAAATGTGTAAATTAGCATTTGAATTTATAATTAAAATACTGACGTATTTCTAGATAAATTTGAGTCGAAAAATCGATTTTTATAATTTATCTGACAAGGAGAATTCGGACATAAGAAATGAACTCTGCTCAGTATAATGAACTTACTTAAACAGTAATATTTCGTTTAGCAAAACAAACAAATAATATTTCGCAACTCATAAAACTGGCCTGAGGATTTGCCTCAGCAGTCTATGCAGCAGGCGGGAGTAACTGAGGGATCGTGAAGCGATTCTGCTAAACTCTCGTAGCCACCTCAACCAGTTCCGCTATTATACAGTTGACTGAGGTAATTTTTTTTACCAATGGATAACTTTGTCTGGTACAGAAAACGTTTACATTTCACAGAACAGAGAGCATTGCAGCTACAGGACACAGCTGGTAGTTAAACTTCTTTACTTAAAGTGCACCTGCAGTAAAAATATTTCCACCTCACTGTTGCACAACTTTATAACCGATTTCATCTATTGAAAGATACTTTGTAGAAAATGAGTGAACCTTAATTATGTAATTATTACTCAACACTATGTATCTATGATGTGTCTGTCTGTTATACAACTTAACAACTTATTGTGATTGTTTTTGTCACATTTAGATTTCTCAAGATCATCAGTTTGGACAGAATTCATTTGAAGAATTAATGTAAGTAAAAGTACAGTATTGGACGGGGCATGGATATTTCTTGGGAATCAGTTTTGTTGCATTGTTAATCTCAGAACTGTCTGAGGGGTCAATTGGGGCCAGAAGTATGATAGGGATTCGTTTAGGGCTACAAATATATATTACAAATAACAAGGTTTTAAAAAGTCTTTACATTAAGTAGTCTAAACTAAACTTTGATATGTAAACATTGCATGTAAACTATAATAACAAGATATTTTATTAGATCACAATTCCAGTTTATGGATTTGGCATTTGCAGTCATTTTGAAATATAAATATAATGGTAGAGAAAACACTATTATCTGTGGATGTGTGTGATTAAGAGTAAGGAAAACATACTTTTTTATATAATTGAAAATCTCAATACATCCCTTAAAAACCAAATTGAGTTCTCTTTTGCTGCATCTTGCAAATATTACAATTTTAAATAGGCAAGGCTTAAAAAGGTATAAAAATAATAATGAACTTTCTCGATAATACAACACTGGCACAATTGGGCATGTAACCGTTTTTTTTACCTTAGTGGTGTGCTCTTATTCTAGTACTTATGTTTCTAGTAGCTATGTTTACATGCAACCAATTAATCAGTTTGTAATCGTATTGATGGCTCAATCGTATTAAAAAGCCGTCATGTAAAAACCTTAATCAATACGATTGAGGTAGATTGGATGCAAATTTGAATCGTATTGAAAGGGGTGGTGTAGTCCAATCTGTGATCCGATCAGCAGGATAAAAGTATGCATGTAAATGCGTGAATCGAAGTATTTTGTCGGATGCAAAAATACATTGTGCATGTGCGCAGAAAATTTGTGCTCAAGTTCACGTCTTATATTTACCTCTTATTCGCTTTGGGGTGGCATTGCCAAGTCCTCTTTTTTCCGTTCAGATTTGGGCTACTGTTTAAACTGTCTTCGCGAGTTGATTTTTCTGCGGGTCAGATATGAAAGGATTTTGTTCCTTAGTTATTGGTATTTGGGCTGTGATAAGTCATTGGGATGCTTTTGGGCTAATTTTGAATGTCCATGGGGATGGTTTTGATATGTGAAGCTGCCAACCCTGGCTGTGCGCTTGCACAGATGTTCGGTTTATATAAAATGTACATGTAATCAACCATTTTGAGGAGCAAACATTTAAACATGTTTAGGGTGCATGTAAACTGTATTGTTGTAACCTTTCATCGGATTAAATTCAGTCGGGTTGACAAAATTTTGTGCATGTAAACATAGCCCTTGTGATGACAGTTTGTTCGAGGGTAAGAAAACTGCCATTTAGGGTTTCAGAACGAAGCAAGAGCCATCAATATTATATATGTATTGTATGTTTATGTATATATACATTAGCAAGAAAATGTAATGGTTTTCTGAATAAATATACATAAATAACATAATGTGTCTAAAAATTATTACACAAGAAATTCAGATCTTTCATGTGTTTTTCAGAGCACTAGCAGGTTTCATTAAAGGCTGGAACAGAACAGACAGAAAAGGTACAGTATACTTTCTTTCCATGTCCGCCTTGCCCACGCACACATCCGTACCGCTTTAAAAAGTATATATTATTTACAGGACATTCACAAATTTAGAAAAGATGAAGAAAAGTAGCGGCTCCACCACTGCATTGAATATACTGTTCTGTATGAGTGTACAACTCAGCGTTCCCACAACGCAACACGCTTGACATCTGTTCCTCAGTCATGAGGGCTCGCGAAGCACGCACACAACGCGCAGTCAACACATGCGTGATCACTAAACTAAGTTTTCTTTCTTGTTTGAGTGAACATAAACAGCTAGATGTGTCAGTATCAGTAAATTAAAGCAGTGCAGTCTTAAAGCTGTTTTGGGTCTTAAAGTGACAGTAGCCTGCTGCTTTCTGTGTCAGAAATGTTCTTTCCAACCAAAAATGAAAATCACTCACTATTCTTAACTGAACAACTTTTGCAGCTTCACATTTAATTCATACAGTGAGGACTGTGTGTTTTGTGTGTATTTATTGCTAATGTTAAATCATAGATTCTAATAACTAATATTTTTACATTTAATACAGATGCCTGAAAAGTAAAACAAGATGAGTATAGTCTTATGATAAAAAAAACAAAAGATTTGGTTGCTTGTCAGTAGCATTGTTGTAGTGACAGCCAAAATACATCGGCCTAGGGCTGGGCAATATGGCAAAAATGTGATCTCAGAAAAAAATCCATATTGAACGATAACAATATATATTTCGATGTAAGTTGTTAATGCTTCCAGCTTTAAAAGAGTATGCCAACAATGACTAAAGCCATAAAAATAAGAGGGTTCATATTTGAATCTGCGCCTCGTCAGTTTTTTAGCTAGCCAAACCACTTCCATATAAAGGAATTCATGCTACCTTTTTGTCCACAATTTATCATCTTTGGATATTCGTTGCCACTTCCACTCATTTTTGTTTAGTTTTTTTGTTGTTGTGTCGAGTTTGCAAAGTAGGAAATGGACTTTGTACTACTCATGTGTATTACATATAGGCCAATGTATTTTGGCTGTCACTACAACAATGCTACTGAAAAGCAACCAAATTTTTAATATTTCCTCTTAATCATAATACTACTATACTCATCTTGTTTTACTTTTCAGGCATCTGTATTAAATGTAAATATATTAGTTATGAAATTGTCTGTCAACATGATTTTAACATGAAGCTTAGCAATAAATACAAATAAAACACTGCACAGTCTTCACTGTATAGATTAAATGTGCAGCTGCGAAATTTATTCAGTTAATAGTAGTGAGGGGTTTTTATTTTTTGTGTAATGAACATTGAACACCTAAGACAGCTTTGAACACCCAAGACAGCTTTAAGACGGCACTGCTTCAATATACTGATAACATACAGCTGTTTATGTTCACTTAAACAAGAAAGAAAACTTTAGTGAGCCCTCGTGTCTGTGAACCATACACGAGCTATACCCGCTGGGAAACAGGCACGTCACCTTGTGGAAACGCACAGTCGCACACTCATACAGTACAGTATATTCACTGCAGTGGTGGATCTGATAATTTTCTGTTATGTTTTCAGTTGATAAGATGTGCTTTTTGATTACTGAAATTTAATTTAACCAGAATCCAGAATAAAACGAAAAACACGGAATTTGAGAAAAAAATTAAACTGAATCTGGGGAAAAAACAATAGGGCCATAGCTGTGCTAAAACCTGACCCCAATTGGCTTTTTTGAGGTCATTCAATCAAGGGTTCACATTTTTTTCACAAGCACTAAGATGTTTTTTGGTAGTTCTCAATAAAGACATGAAAGATCAGAATTTTTTTGTGTAATTATTTTTAGACACATTATGTTTATCAATGCCCTTGACTTAGATAAAGTTTAGATCGCATTTTATGACAAATTTGTTCAGAAAACTGTGAAATTCCCATACTTTTGCCACTGTATATAAAGCTCTTACAATGTTAATCTATGAAGCTATAAGTCTTCCACCCTAAAGTACCTGTCATTGTTTTTGAACCAGAATAGCTTGTAGGTAACATTTAACCCTGGAGAACCCACGGGTCAAATGTGGCCAATGTTAATTGATTCTAAGAGAAGGGTTCTTGGGTTCTCCAGGGTTAAACTAACATGCTTGCATTTACCTAATTAAATAATTTTGTTTCTTTTCAAGAATCTGTTCAGAAAAAATTCAAGTACTGTTCGTGCACCAGATGGTGAAGTAGAAAAGTTCATAAAAACTTCTGCAGCTTGCATCTGACAGAGATGCAAAAAGAAGAAGAGAGCGGGCCTGAAAACAAGCAAATTCAAGGTATTTCAATTGTTGTTAAAGGGATAGTTCAATAGATATTCTTTCATCATTTACTCATCCTCATGTTGTTCTAAATCTGCATGATGTTTTTCTGATGAACACAAATTAAGATGTTTTGCGTAATGATGGTAAAAACACAGCACATTGTAACCATTGACTTCCATAGTAGGAAAAAGTATTTTGGAAGTATTGTGATAAATGATGAAGAAAATATTTTGATAAATGATGGTTAGCACACAGTTGACGGTACCCATTAAATTCCATCATATTTTTTATTCCTTCTATGGAAGTCAATGGTTACAATCTGCTGTGTGTTTACCATCATTCCTCAAAATATCTTCTTTTGTGTTCATCAGAAAAAATTCATACAGGTT
This sequence comes from Misgurnus anguillicaudatus, assembly GCF_027580225.2. NCBI lineage: Eukaryota > Metazoa > Chordata > Actinopteri > Cypriniformes > Cobitidae > Misgurnus > Misgurnus anguillicaudatus. Next base: position 1,345,776 of record NC_073339.2, read on the forward strand.
TAAAGGTAGGGTAACACTTTTTGAAAAATGCTAACGGTAGCCGCCTAGTAATGAAATCACGATCCCACCCTTAAGTCAAATCGCCATCCAAACTCACGCCTCTTTCAAAACACATGAACATGCACAGATCAGACGGTCACATTTCATGTCTCATTCACCAGTGAGAAAACTTTGCAGTACAAAGTGAATAACACTTCCCAAATAACCAACATAAACAACTGGTTTATATCAGAATTAGTTTAAGCACACGTTCGGTTGTGTAGACGTAGTAACTATATCGTTATGCTAATCCGTAAACGAACACAAATTTCATAAGCAACACAATGTTTCATCAAAGTAGAATATCGAATCCATCTCAATACAAACATATCGCGTACCTTACCAAAATAAACAACGACCCTTTTAGACCCTTTGCCTCCTGCAGCTGTTTGCATCTCGTGGTAAAGCAGTAAAGTTACCGACGTTAATTTGGGTTTTTGCTCTTTGCCGATCCAGGCAGTTTTTGCTGTTGTTGTTATAAAAGATGGCTTTCGTTTTGTGCCTCCTGTACAGGTTGTCAATTCAGCAGAAAAGTTTGCTGTTCTCGCTGTTTACAGACAGGAGGTAAGCGCACGTGAACACGCAGATGACCTATGGTGTCTGCGTAAGGGCTGGGCAAAAAAATCGATTTTCTGATTAATCGTTTTTTTAAATGTGGTCTAATAAAAATCGATTCTCAAAGAGCAGAATCAATTTTTTTCTTTCATATTTATTTCCACAAACATTGAAGGTAAGATTAACTTTAATCTAATTACTAGTCTTCTTCAACGTTAGTGTTGTGGCTTTTAATTTTTTTATTAATTACCCACTTGTAAACTGCTGTTCACTGTTCTTTTTTATTAATATAGTATTTGTATTAAATCTATATGCATTGAGTTGAATTGAGAAACGAGTATAAAAACCTACCCGAGAACCAGAATCGAAAATTGAATCGAGAATCGGAATCGAATCGATTTGATAGCTTGTGAAGCGAAATCGAATCGATCTGGAACATCTAAATCGATACCCAGCCCTAGTCTGCGTGGACTCGTTGCGCGGTGGGCATTCAAATTATGCTTACGTATGAGGGACAAAAAAGGAAACGTCCATTCGGACCGAAATTTATGATTGGTTGAACATTTTTTGGTCCTACGCCTTTCACAGATGACATAAATTCTACAAATACATTTAAACAACTTAACACAGTGATTGCTATCAGGATGTGAGGAGACTTTTAACCAGCATAACTAAAAATCTTTCAGGATCAAATCTGTTACCCTACCTTTAAAACAACATGAGGATGAGTAAATGATGACAGAATTTTTATTTTAGGGTGAACTATTCCTTTAACATTTACCCAAGCAGGGAGCTACACTGCGACCAAAATGGTCGCATATGCGACCTTTTGAACTGCCGTTGCGACCCTAATTTTTAATGGGTCGCAAATGTGCTACCTAATGTTTTAGACAATATGCTATGATTTACTATGAGCATTTATTAAAACAGAAATGTGGATTTTAAGAATATGTTTTATAACGTGCTCTGAGCCATCAACACGTTGGCTTTATTTTGCGTGAAAGCGCGTCGTGTCTCTCCTTATCAGTGTGCGTGTGCGTGCTCAGCTGTTTCTCAATGAATAATTAGGTGCGACGCGACGCAAGCGCAGTGTCTTCCATGTTTCTGAACTTGAGCAGAGGTCTTTCTTCACTGAGGACGCGGGACCCGTGTGGTTCCGGGTTTATATTTTAAATGGTCTGTCGGGTCCGGTTAGGTCCTAGTTTAATTACTTTGGGTCCCAAGTCTGATTAATATTGTGTTTATAACCCCAGTCGATCGGAAAACGGCCATGAACGCTACCGCGCTAAAGCACAAGTGCATTTTCAGCGTGCCTCCGGTTTCTATGGCGATGGTTCTTGTTACGACCACGCGCTGCATTGTCTCTCACATTTTTTAAATTATCTTATTATTAATAAACCATATATTTTCTAAAACCATAGCCATATTAAGTTTGGACAGAGATTGTAGCAAAAAGCAATGCTAATGTCAAGCCAATTGCACTGAACGAGCAAGCAATGTAAAGTCTGTCACCGGGACAGCAAGTAGACTTTTAAATCTGAAATAATGAGTGGATTAAGATTTTTAAATCGGCAAGAGAGAAATAGAAAGATAGAGCAGAAGCAGTAAATTACTACCATTATAACATCAGTCATAACATAAGTCACATTTATAATCTATAGACCTGCACTGTCTATTAATATACTATACATAGTATTGTATTATATTGAGTTTGATAAAAGGGGTCTAATTGCTTCATATATCCGTGCAAAAACAGTAAGTGTTTTCGTGGTGCTTTGACAAACAGTGTCAGCTTTGTTAATGGCAAAGAAAGTTTGGGGTGGTTAGATTAATGAAATATAATGTGAAATTAATATTAATTTTCAATGAATCAAAGTATTATGTTGTGTCACACATTATTAGTTCTACGTCACATGTATAGCATTATTTGTCAGTGGGTAATAATTGCCCTTTTCACCGGCTACCACCACCAAGTAAATTTCAGATCTGTGGGAAACACGAAACACTGCAACGTTTAAGAAAACAAGAAGGCATGTGGTTTAAAAGATGGCAAGTAAAATAAAAAGCATATCTGTATGCAATACAGTTTCATTATTGTTCATTATTATCCATAGCGCCTTAATATAACTTGAAAAAAATATGTGCGACCAAATCATATTTTGCGCCAGTAACTGAAAAAGTTGGTAGCGCAAGTGCCACCAGTGGAAAAGGTTAGTGTAGTTCCCTGCCAAGTTAACATTAATGCCTTCAGTCTATCTGATGAAGTAACCATGAGTCATTTTCTGTTCCCCCTCTTATCTCTTTTCTCTTAATCTTTCCTTCTTTTAGGGTACACTTGAGGAGTGTCCAGATGTTTATTAATGTTTTATTAATGTAATGTTATGTTTCAAATAAACATGTAAACATACTGTGTATTTTTCTTTTTTTTTAAACACCTACAGTAAAGTGTGACACTTAAAGGCGGAGTCCACGATGTTTGAAAAACGCGTTGGAAAAGGAGACGGGCCGACTACCAAAACACACTTATAGCCAATCAAATCAAATCAAATGCCGGGTTGCGTATGTGTGGGGCGGGTCTATCAACAGAAGGTCCAGATTCTATTGGGGTAGGGGCGTGTTTATTTGGGTGATTTCAAATATCAACATTGGCTTTCAAACATCGTGGACTCCGCCTTTAACATCATTAAAAGCATCACAAACATTGAGGATAGAACTTCTAATGTGCAGTTTAACTTTTTTTAACTAAATATAATAAAAGTTTTTTTTAAGAAGGGATAAGTACATGCCATCTTAAGGGCTAAGGTTATAAAATAAAAAACACTTTAAAAAATAATTCGGGCTAGTTTTGGCTGAGTGTACAGTTTAAGCTGGCATGATTCTGGCACTGTGCTGGCAGTGTCGGCTGACTTTAAGCACCCGGACATGGGCCAGTTTCGGCTGAGTGTACAGTTTTAGCTGGCGTGATTCTGGCACTGTGCTGGCAGTGCCGGCTCACTTAAGGCACCCGGAAATGGGCCAGTGTACTTGGGCCGATTCTGGGGCGTCATTCATCCCAGAGTTGGCCCTTTTCTGGCAGCCGGAACTGGGCCGTGGTTTTTTTTCTGGCCTGCCGGATTTGGGCCATTATTGGGCCAAACTGTTTTGGCTACCTGGGATTGAGTAAATTGCCAAAGATTAATTTTCATTATAAAGATGGCAGATACACTACACCAAAATTGCCAACATGTAAACTTAATAATGCACAGCTAGGGCTAAACCATTATCCACGAGTGAACATGCTAAAGTTTTCCTAATATCAACGTCATTCCAATCATTAGTATACAGGATGATTAAAAAACAATGTTTACTGGCACAATTATATCAATAAATCAATACTTACTCAAAAGAGGGTTCAGCTGAACCGTGTCCCAGGAAGAAAATCTCGATTGACAGGTGTGCATCGTTTACCGTTCAGTAAAGGCGCGTCCGAGGATCCGACATGGGTCCGTTCAGGATCCGCTGTTTGACAGTAGAATTTACGGCGCGGCCGGAGGCGGAGCGGATCCTCTGCGCGGCTCCAAAACGAATGTGACAGTTACGCGGGTTTGGCGACTTGAACGCGGATCCGCATAGGAGTCTCCTGCTGTGTGGGTCTGTTTTAATTCTAGTTGTCCAGCTACAGATTAAGATGCTTAGTATGATGAATCATCCTCTATTGTCATGGACGAACCTGGCGATGTGTTATGAAGGAGGAAAAAACAAAAAAGACTCATCTGATGAGAAACCACTGCAAGAATCTCATCCTGTTCACACAAGTAAGACTTATTCATGTCTGTCAAAGTCAAAAGTAATGTTTTTCTTTTTATTCAGGGCTTTTGGCAAGTTCATTGTTTGCTAAAGCCAGCTGATGTCTGTTGTACCATAACCTGTATTTTTTGTTTTATATGCTATGGTATAGTAATTTTCTGCTTTTTATATACATCTCTTAGGTCTGTGCAGCATGCATGTATCAGCATTTTTGGTGACCAGTGACTTCTCTTCTGAGGGACGTGAATTCCAAATGTTTGTTTGTTGTGACGTGTGTGAACCATGTGCATCATGCCTCTTGTCACAATACGTGCCTGCTGCACACGCGTTGAAAAGGTTTATGATAAAAGAAGCACTCATGTTCACAAAATACTCGCAAGACACTAACTTGACACAGGAGATTAAGTGAGTATCAGGCAAACGTGAGCATATCATTTATCATAAACCCTTTACATGCGTGTGCAGCAGATTTTGACATCACGTGTGATGCACATAAGTTTACATGACGTGCTGAACACATATTTTTAAAAGACGAGCCACACACATGACAAGCTCAATGCATGTGACCAGCTTCGCAACGTGTGCCCTCGAAAAAGAAGTCACCGGCCGACACTGACCCAGATCATCAAGATGTTAAAGCTGTTTGGGCCTCAGAGCATCTTGTCAGCACCTTCTTCCACCATGTACACAATTTCTACCATCGTGAAGGCGTGGCAGAATGAGAGATTTGCAGTAAGCGGTTGTTTTTTGTTAAAAGATTGTAAATGTTTGAACAATAGCATTGTATATCGCTTTCAAAAAATAATATAAAGCTGACTCATCACCAAAACCATCACAACCACTTTGACTATAAATTTTTTTATCAGAACTGTATTACTTTGGTGTACACTGTTAACAGGGACAAATAAATTTAATCTATTTAAATATTCTGTTCTGGAATACTCCAGGTCACCACAGGCTCTACGAGAATGCAGCACTGTCCTGTCTTCCACTACACCTGCTCCCCTCTCCAGATCCACCCAGAGGATCAACAAGGATGAAGCTGTTGGGATCTATTAATCACATCATTCACAATTTAACATACTTCAACACATTATTATAATACCCGCACATATGATGGGAAAGATACTGAAAAATTGTTAAATGTTTTTAAATGGGTCAGATTGTATATCTTTTTTTCGGTGCTACATAAATAAAACTAAATCGAATTATCTGATCTAAACTTCATAAACCAGTTTTTATACGGTAAGACAATTTGTGATTATTGTTTATTGATTGTCACAAAATGGGGGTATTCAAACCATTTATAAAGTCCTCCTTCCTCTGGAACCTGTTCTTGAATGGCTGACACATGCAGGTAAAGGTAAGTTCCTTAGACGCCCAGCGGATAACTTGCCTATGCTGTATTTAGTGGTATTGTCTGGAGATGGGAAAACTATTAATATTGTTAATTTGAATATTGACTAGTGCCAGCAAAAATTGTGACTTAGTCATGACCTATAGGCAACTTGTAATTAAAACAAATTCATTAAGATTGTTTAAAAACAAATTTATTAAGATTGTTTTAACATTCAAATCTTTAGTTTACTGTTCATTTATACATGGATATTAAATAAATTAGTAATAAATAATCTCTGCCATAAACATACTCTATTTCTACTGGTCTGGCCTGTAGCACATATGGGTTCAGACAGCTCACCTCTCCTGCGGTGATGAGGAACATCTGTATCACCTAACGTAAGTGTGGATGGATATTAACATAACTTATAAGCATTAAAAAGACGTAAAGTATCAATACTATCTTTGCTATGCATGATATATGATAATAATCTGTACAATCTTGTGATCTGAGCACAGTATTACATCTCGCCAGATCACTGATCTCACCCAGACATCTGTCCTTTTCTCCTCACATAACACTTCAATTTGTCTCCTCTGACCGTTCTGTTTAATCATGACCAGTCCCTGCACTCTTGGCTGCATAGCAAACTCATTATTGTATGGCTGTAGTTCGCCATACGAGTATGAATAAACATTTACTCGTTCCTCAGCGTCCGAAGAACTGTCATTGCGATCCAGCGTGCTCCTCTCGTGATGTCACTTCCGGTTTGGCGGTTTTTAGAGGCGGGTCTAAAATTTTCTTACAAAAATGACCCCAGAAGCCTAATTAGTGCATTTAGAAAAATATATTTTTTTAAATCTATTTCCTACAGTATTTTTCTGTACTTTGAGTGAATGGGTGGTTTAACTTTAAAGTTGCTCTTTAACAACGTCAGACTCTATATTATAATACATAAACACATTTCAGTTATAACACTAAACGTATTATTACTGCAGTGCATCCCTAATATGGGTTAGAATTATAAAATAAAACACGCAGCTATAGTAATAGAATAGAAAATGCAAAGAAGTTAAAAAATGAACTATAATAAGTAGCTGTCAGCATTGCTCTAATTCAGCAATGGGTAATAAAACACAGAAATGACGAAGATGGGCTATAAAAATAAACACAAATATATAAAATATATACATTTTGTTTATATAGCGCTTTTCACATTTGTCTAATTGTTTCAAAGCAGCTCTACATTAATAAAAGCAGGAGAAATCACAGTAAAATCTGTGGACAACATAAGAAGCAGAGTACCCAGCTAGAAATAAAAAGTTCTAAGAACGTTCCCTGAAAGTTCCCGAATGTTCCCAAAAACATTCTGCCAACGTTAAAAGCGGCTAGTTTTTTTAAGTTCTAGGAACGTTTCTGTTGTCTGAACGTTAGAGTAATGTTACATTTTACCATTTTAAACGTTATGACAATGTCATGTTTTAATGTTCACACAATGTTTAAAACAACAACTGTTTATTATATTGACTTGTTTAATTGTTATGTAAATGATAGAGAAACATTGCATTTTATTATTTTATAAAACATTATTTCTGAATGTTCAGTAAATATATTGCTGTAGAAAACTCAATTCACTTACTAGGTTAAGATGTTGATGTTTGTTTCATTTTAAGTCACCCTTATTGTGATTAGTGTTTGTTTTAGTTGTCCTCTTGACACTTGACTTTTTGCTTGCTATTTTTTTCCTGGTTGTGTTAACTTTGTGTTAATGCACCACATTTGTTATGAACATGCCAAGTTAACAGTGTTATTCTGCGGCCGCCGGCACACAATGGCAAAGACCATCACCCAATTCATCCACCAATCAAAAGTTCATTCTCTGTCAAAAATGTAAACGAGATCCAGCACTTTCACAGCATTTTGTCATTAAGGAGTTTTAGAAACTTTGGACAAAAAATATCTGCTGTATAATTGGGATGCACAAACATCAAGAACCAGACCACGAATCCCAATCACGGCGACAATCAAATGAAAAACTTCATGCTGCAATGCATGCTGGGTATTAACAAATTACAAACCTCATTCAGGACTCCCAGCATGCACTGCAGCATGGATAAATAAGGATTTTTTTTAACAATTTTAATCGTCACCATTGTTGAGATTCATAGTCTGATTCTTGATGTTTGGGCATCCCAATTATACAGCGGATATTTTTTGTCCAAAGTTTCTAAAACTCCTTAATGACAAACTGCTGTGAAAGAGTTGGATCTAATACACACCATTGGCAGAAAATAAACTTTTGATTAGTAAATGAATTAGGTGATGATCTTTACCATTATGTACCAACAACCACAGAAACACACCAACAACCTCCCACAACAAATGTGGTGCACCACCACAAAGTCAACACAACCAGGAAAAAAACAGCAGGCAAAAAGTCAAGTGTCAAGAGACCAACCAAAACAAACACGAATCACAACAAGGGCGACTCAAAACGAAACATCAACATCCAAACCCAGCAAGCGAATTGAGTTCCCTACAGCAACACATCCACTGAACATTCAGAAATAATGTTTTATAAAATAATAAAATGCAATGTTTCTATATCATTTACATAACAATCAAACAAGTCAATATAATAAACAGTTGTTGTTTTAAACATTGTGTGAACATTAAAACATGACATTGTCATAACGTTTAAAAATGGTAAAATGTAACATTACTCTAACGTTCAGACACCAGAAAAGTTCCTAGAACTTAAAAAAAAACTAGCCGCTTTTGGCGTTGGCACAGTGTTTTTTGGAGCATTCGGGAGCTTTCGGGGAACGTTCTTGGAACATTTTATTTCTAGCTGGGTAGGCTACAGCGCATAAGACTAAACGTAGTTATGCATAGTAATATTATAACATATCCCTTACAAAAAATGACCATGGTTTTACTACAGTTAAAATAAAAAAAACATGGTTACTGTAGTAAAACTATGGTAAACCCAAAATAAACATGGTTTCGACAACCATCCCTGCTGAAAAAAACAATAAAACCATAACAGAAAATTCGAATGGTTTCCATTAAAATACCAATAGAAATCATTAGCTTTTACCATTAAAACCACTACACTGTAGTGTGTTTTGGGCCATATTCCATCAGAACCAATAAAATTCCTAATAAAACCAATAGAATTTCTGTAATGGTGTCTATTGTTTTTTTTTTAGCAGGGATGGTTTTCAAAAACCATAGTTAAACCATAGTTGGTGTAGTAAAACTACACGGTTACCACAAAAACATGGTTAATTTTCGTAAGGGATAGCAGACAGCTGACCCTATGGGTTAAATAAAGACCCATTGGAGAAAAATAAAAACTATTTTTAATAAGAGGAAAAAGTCCCTGTATTTATTCCCATGCTGGTTTGGTGCTGGTGTAGCTGGTGGTCACCAGCATACCAGCACCAAAACACAACATATGCTTGTCTTGCTGGTATGAGAAGCATGGGATGCTGGTGCCAGTATGCTGAAAAATATATATAAAAAATTCGAACAAAAGGTTTCTCAGCTGTTCTTTGTTGTTTTGGCATCCTTAATAACATAGTAAAAGTGTACCTAAGTTTGACTACTAGAAAGGTGTAATTTTCAAGATGGCGTCCAAGATTTTTGATAATGCTTGCCTCATTGAAATGTTGTTGGCAGCACAATGTATTCCATTTGGCTCAAACAAAATACATCCTTATACTTAAACCACATACCCCCACCCAGATTTGGGGATGGAAACTGGTGGACAACCGGTTCCTGACCAGGATGACGCTTTTCCATTGCATAGTACCCCACGGGTTGTTGTGGTTTTCTTTTTCCTCAAATTAAACAATCTTCAGTCTTAGGTTTTGATTTCAAGAGATAGACTTTTATTTTCCGGACAAATAAAAAGCCGAGGCCGCCCTGGTGAATCCCCCCAGAACCAGAGTGTGGTCCTGGGAGGATCCTCCATAATCAGTCTGACCCTCTGAGCCATGGCTTGGTAAATATATAGGTTTTTGTTCCACACCTCCATGCTTAAAACAATATGTTGCTGTTTAGGCTTGTAATTTGAAGAACCACATGAAATTCCTCAGACCAGTGTCTCCTTTCCATGACCTATTTGACCCTCGCCTATTCATTATACTAAGACCCTCTGCGACCTTTGACATTAAACTATATGTATATACACAGCTGGTTTGTAATAGTAATCTCATGGTAAACTCATGAAACACATACTGCATAACCCATGATACACAAATTGCATTTGATTATAATGGAAAACTCATATTCATGTAGATTGGGATTAAAATAAACTTCTTCAGGGTCAGGTCAGCTCACTTTTCAGAGCTTTTTCACTGGGTACAGTATGACACAATACATGTTTAGTACCACCCCAGTTGGTTCCAAACAAGCTGAGCTGATGCTAAAAAATGTGACATGAAACACTGTAGATCATTGATCTGAGAGAATCGTCACTACCAGCGTCATTTCTAAATGCATTTTAGTTTTACCTTAAGCGTGTGCAGTCTCAAGTAAACCTTTTGTCACCTGTGCTTTGTTGTAAATTCCCAAACTCCCTTTTAGCAGGAATAAAACATCCACAGGATGAGAATCAGGAACACCATATCAGTGTTTTCCAGAATTATGCATGGAATGCATGGAATTTTTGCAACTTAAAGGGGCCATGGCACAAGACTTTTTTAAGATGTCAAATAAATCTTTGGTGTCCCCAGAGCACATATGTGAAGTTTTAGCTTAAAATACCATATAGATAATTTATTATAACATGTTAAAATTGACACTTTGTTGGTGTGTGCAAAAATTTGCCGTTTTGGGTGTGTCCTTTAAAATGCAAATGAGCTGATGAAGTGCAAACACTGATCACAATGATGGTGATTTGTTGCAATTGAAACTCAATTGTACTGTAAATAATTTTTTCTCTCTCTTTTTCTCGGAACTAAATGGCAGTGCTGTGATTGGATAGTGCAGATTAAGGGGGCAGTATTATTCTAATAAGAGCTCCTTATGACATCATAAAGAGGGCCAAATTTTAACGACCTATTTTTGTTTGTGCTTGTAGAAAATGATTTACCAAAACTAAGTTTGATCTTTTTCACATTTTCTAGGTTAATAGAAGCACTGGGGACCCATTAATAGCACTTAAACATGGAAAAAAGTCTCATTTTCATGCCATGACCCCTTTAAATGATGCTCAGCAGAGTGCGTTGACTTCCAGGACAGCCAGAAACCTGGGAGTGATCATTGATGATCAGCTTAGTTTCACATAGCACAGTTGCCAGCACCGCCCACTCATGTAGATTCATCCTCTACAACATTAGAAAAATTTGACCTTTCCTATCTGACCAGGCTACACAGTCCTAGACCAGGCTCTTGTCCTGTCCAGACTGAACTACTGCAATGTGCTACTGGCCAGACCCCCAGCCAGCACAACCAAAGCCACTCTGAAGTGATACTAAACTTAATGGAAAAGCTAACCAAGCCAAAGTAATGTGAGCTGTAACGACCCAACCTGTGTGGTATGCAATGGAAAAACTGCTGCCCATGAAAGCCTCGTGCAGATGATCTACTGTAATTGCACAACTGCCTGCCGAACAAAATGGTGCAGTTGGAGGGCATATATTCAATTCACTTTTATTTGGATGCCTGCTTGTGGGCCATGTCAAGATGAGAATTGTGAGAATCACTATAATCAACCTCTATGGTGTGTTGACTAATGTTAATCTAGTGAAGGTCACATCCCAGCTAACAGAAAAAAGTTCTAAGAACGTTCCCTGAAAGTTCCCAACGTTCCTAAAAACGTTCTGCCAACATAAAAAGTGTCCAGTCTTCCCGACGTTCCAAGAACGTTCCTGTGTTCTCTCAACGTTAGAGTAATGTTACATTTTACCATTTTTAAACGTTATGACAATGTCATGTTTTAATGTTCACACAATGTTTAAAACAACAACTGTTTATTATATTGACTTGTTTAATTGTTATGTAAATAATAGAGTAACATTGCATTTTATTATTTTATAAAACATTATTTCTGAATGTTTAGTAAATATATTGCTGTAGAAAACACAATTCACTTATTAGGTTTAGATGTTGATGTTTTGTTTCACCCTTATTGTGATTAGTGTTTGTTTTAGTTGGGCTCTTGACATTTGACATTTTGCTTGATGATCTTTAACATTGTGTACCAAGCACCACAGAATTACACTATTAACTTTTCATAACAAATGTGGTGTATTAACACAGAGTTGACACCACCAGGAAAAAACTAGCAAAAGTCAAGGGTCAAGAGTCCAACTAAAACAAACACTATTCACAATAAGGGTGACTTAAAATGAAACAAAACATCAACATCTAAACCTCATAAGTGATTTGTGTTTTCTACAGCAATTTATTTAGTGAACATTCAGAAATAATAATATAATGAAATAAAATAATATAAATATAAAAAATAAATATAATAAAATGCAATGTTTCTCTATCATTCACATAACAATCAAACAAGTCAATATAATAAACAGTTGTTGTTTTAAACATTGTGTGAGCATTAAAACATGACATTGTCATAACATTTAAAAATGGTAAAATGTAACATTACTCTAACATTCAGACATCAGAAACGTTCTTAGAACGTCAAGAAAACTGGACACTTTTTGCGTTGGCGGAACGTTTTTGGGAATTTGGGAGCTTTCGGGGAGCGTTCTTGGAGCTTTTTTCTGTAAGCTGGGATTGCAAAAAGTATACAAGAATACAAGAATAAGAGCAAACAATTGAAGAAAATAGAAAATATATGTATAAATAAAAAAAGTATTAAAAAATTATAAAAAAAACAAAAGGAAAAAAAACATTATATATATTTTTTAAAACACACACAAATGAAAGGGGTTAGTACAAATAAAAAAGTACATCTGATACTATTGTAAACCACTGAGAAACCTTGTCTTAGATTTTTGTTGGGGTCAAGTTAAGCCCTATTTGCAGCTGACTATATATAATGTCTATTTCTGCCACTTGCATAAGTTGGATAAAGAGATGGAAATTCATGTTTAATGTATGATAAATTTCCTCATAGCTGTGGATACAACTTTTATGACCTGATTGAAAACAATCATGTTTATGCCCTTTAAAGTACGCTTTATTTCAGAGACAAGTGACAAACAGAGCAGTGCTTCATGTACTGTTTTTGCACATTTAATTTTGAAACCACTAACAGATAAAAAAACTTAACTTCAACTTCTAATACGTGTGCAAATCTTTATGATCTTTCAATCTTAAAATGCGATAAAGTTCAGAGATAAATGACAAACAGAGCAGCGTCTTCTCTCTCCAGTACAGCAGGAGGCACTGCAGCTCTTTAGTATACAGATAAACCCACTAAAGAAAGAAAGAGCGAGCTCGCTTGTGATGTGTTTGTGTATCCTCAGTGTTTTTCTCTCTTAAGTGTTTTATTGAGTGTAAACCGAGTCTTTTCTCTGTGTTTTTTCGTGTTGATGATGGATGTGATGTGCTGTAAATCAGGAACTGATCAGGACTTACAGGATGATGAATCTACTGATCAAACCTCCACAGAGTCTCTGGATTCTGTCTGTAATGCTGGAGAACAGCAGCAGATCCTGCAGACCAAACTCAACATGTTTTCAGTCAAACCGGAGGACAGTGGGAACCAAATGCAGATTATAACAGAAGCCACAGCAGATAAATATGAAGACAAACATCATGATGGCCATGATTTTATTCTCTCAGGTATGTCTCCTCAATTATAGTTTGTATTTTAATTCATGTCATTGTTTGATAAAATGGAGTTTAAAGTCACAAACAAAAAAAGGTCAAAAATCTTAAAAGAGAGACATCTTTTTTAGGCATGTTGGCTTGTAAAAAAGACACAAAAGGTTGTTTAACTCATTCTAGAAGTGTTACCATATTTAATGCGATTTGGGAAATTTTAACAATTGTAGGTTAATAGTGGGAAAGCTATGATCGATTGTTTAAAAGCACCCTGGTTATAAACACATGTATGGTTTAATAGATTTAAACAGGGATTAACAATATGAAAATTAAAGAAGTACAACTGTCATAGTTTTAATAAACTTTACAAATCTTTTTAATCGGATGCTGCCATTTTTTTATCACTATACATGACGTCAAATGGTTGCAATAAAGCTTGTTTTATTAACGCTACAGTGAGGTAATCCCAGATAGCATGCAACTATTGAAACAATGTTAAAAATCGTTGATTTGTCAATGTTAATACCATTGGATCAATATCACGTTTGCACCCTCCATTAATATTGAAAAAATATGAAATTTTCAACAATCACCATTTACGTGATCAGTGTTTGCTTTGGTTGGGCCCTTTACTCTTGTGTTTTAATGGCAAGTTTTCTTTGGCTGCTGAATCAGTGTGTTAAAATACATTTGCTATTGCAAAGAAAACAAAGATCTAATGTTATCAACTAGTTTATATTGTAGATATACCTAAATAATATTAGCAAAATACAGTTAAAGATGTGTAAGAAATGGATATTACAGTACTTGTTGGAAACAGTGTCAGGTCTGTTATTTTGAGGATTACAAAAACACATTACTGAATCGATCTCTGACATCATGAATCGGTCTATGAATGTCATCAATGGTGAGGATCAACAAAAGAAAGCTTTATGCTGCAATGCATGCTGGGTATCATTGTAGTACTAAACTAATTTAAAACTCCCAGCATGCATTGCAGGGTCAGTGCAACAAACACACACTGATGAACTTGCTGAATAAAAAGACTGATAAAGTCATTTTCACTGACCATCAAAGAAACATTTTTAATTGACGCTAGAGTTTAAGAGGCACAAACAACAGCCTATATATAATTTAAATGAAATAGAGTAAATAGAATAACATTTAAATAAAATATTATATAAAATAATAAATATAACACTTAAATGTTTACATTTTTCAAATAAACAAAATTAACAATAATATCTAAAACACCACAAACGAGGTTAATAGTACCTAACATTCGCTATAACAACCGCCTCACTATATATTATGCCTTACGTAAATAGCATAACAAAAGTTAATAGGCTTGTTTGAGATGAGCTAAATCTGACACAAACATAGGTTTGTGAATAATAACAATTAACTTGCAAATAATATTAATAATTGAAGATTAACAATTAACATTGCATTCATAACATTAATCTAACAAAGCTGGCTACTGTACATCATATGCATTGCTATAGTTTAAATATTAAACACTGAACAGTGACATTATACACTTTTGCAAAGGCTAGCAGGTGGTTTAACAACGGTGCACTGTCTGGGCATGTACCACGCAAATGCGCATGAGTTTGTTTACTCTTACACATAAAACACTTTAAATTCAGACGTTTAACAATATAATTACACTAATGACATAAATATGTAGAAATGACAATGGCATACGTGAAATATAAGCGTAACAGAAGTAATTTACCACGTTAAACCGTTTAAATATTAATTATTAAGCTTAATAAACCAATTCACGTTATGATGGCAAATATAAGAAAGAGAAGTCAAACAGAACACAGGTTTGGTCATTACCGAAGTCAAATAAGATCCACTTACTTCGCATTTACGCACAAACACACATAACATTAAAGAAATTGTCCTTAAAGCAACAGCAAAAGTTCGCGTCTGTATCAGCGATCCGGCTCAACTCAACTTTGCGTTCTGTGGGCGGGATGCTCGCCTGCACATAGATCGCGGGCACTGATTGGCTGCTGTGCTGGATGCTGTGTGTCAATCAATCTCTGCAAGAAAGAGATCTTATTAGCGAACTTTCATAACAACTATAATAACAAGTAACAGCCTTTTTAACATTGCCATAATAATTAAATAATTAATATTTATATTTATTTTATGTTACTTTTGATGAATGATTTTTTTCAACCACTAGCTAAGTGACTTTAGGGGGCCCTCTGCTGGCCACGAGGCCCTTTGCAATCGCAAGGGTCGTTTAGTGGCTGGGCCGGCTCTGGGAAGGGAGATGTTACTGGGTATCCTGTTGTACTGCTTAGGCAGCAGCTCCACCTTGTGGGGACTTTATGTATGTATACCTGGGAACAGGAAGTCTTCAGTGTTGTGCTATGAGTGCATGTGAGTTGTGCAAGATATAAACAGATAAACGCACTGTTCTTGACAGCCGTTTGTGTAGCGTCTTTATTAACCGACATACAACAATCACTTTCCTCAAATTCAAAATATCCAAACAATGGAGTAGACTTATATGACCCTTTTTGGGAATTAAACATACATATTTCGTTCGTTCAAGGTGAATGACTGTAAATCTCGTGATGCTAACGTATTTCTACCATAACACAGACTGCGCTTGCAAAGAAACACTCTGTTTACTCTGACTCCGCCCATAACAAATACATTGCTTGATTCTAGACCGTGTGTTTTGTGCTTGGTCTTTGCACATTAATCGCGACGATTGTCAATAATTAATCGTGGGGCACACATATCGTTATCATGATAAAAATACGATTAATCGTCCAGCCCTAGTGTAAATAAAAAATAATTTAATTGTTTTATGTTTCTTTCAGATGTGAAGAGTGAATTATGTTTGGATGAAGAAATAACATCCTCGACCCTTTCCTGCATCACCGGTGGAGAGACATTGAGCTCACAGAGACATTTAGAGAGAAAACACACAGAACAGAAAATCTGCACCAGATCTGAGATCAGCTTTACTACCTTACAAGAGAAGAAACTTCATTCAGAAGAGCACAGAGAGAAGAAGTTGTTGTTTCACTGTCAGCAGTGTGGGAAGGATTTTGACTTCTTATCTAAGCTACAAGTTCACATGAGGACACACACTGATGAAAAGCCTTTCAACTGCACTGAATGTGGCCATTACTTCAGAACCAAAGCAAATCTTGATTCTCATCAGAGAATTCACACAGGAGAAAAACCATACGAGTGTCCTCACTGTGAGAAGAGATTCATACAAAAATCTAATTTGAGGAAACATGTGTTTACACACACCAAAGACAGTCCGTATCAGTGCAGTGAATGTGGAAAAACCTTTAGTGATTCAAGTCAATTAAAATCACACCAAATACTACACACTAAAGAGAAACCCTTTCAATGTTCACACTGTGATAAACGGTTCAATCGTAAAACTAATCTTACAGCCCATCAGATACTTCACACTGGAGAGAAACCTCATTACTGTGAAGTCTGTGAGAAGAGTTTCAGTCGACGTGAACATTTAGTGAGACATCAGAGAATTCATACAGGTGAAAGACCTTACAAATGCTCTCAGTGTGAGAAGACGTTTGCTCATTCGTCTAACTTTAAAGCCCATCAGAGAGTTCATACAGGAGATAACCCTCATCACTGTAGTGTCTGTGAGAAGAGTTTTGATCATAGAAGCAGTTTAGTGAATCACCAGAGAACTCATACAGGTGAAAAACCTTACAAATGCTCTCAGTGTGAGAAGACGTTTGCTCATTCGTCTAACTTTAAAGCCCATCAGAGAGTTCATACTGGAGAGAAACCTTACAAATGCTCTCAGTGTGAGGAGACGTTTTCTCAGTCAGGTTCCTTAAAAGCCCATCAGAGACTTCATACAGAAGAGCACAGCGAGAAGCAGCAGCTGAGGTTTGACTGTGAGCAGTGTGGAGAGGATTTTGGCTCCTTATCTCATCTGAGACTTCACATGAGGACACACAATGCTGAAAAGCCTTTCTACTGCACTGAATGTGGCCATTACTTCAGAACCAAAAACAGTCTTGATTCTCATAAGAGAATTCACACAGGAGAAAAACCACACGAGTGTCCTTACTGTGAGAAGAGATTTAGCCAAACATATAATTTGAGGACACATGTGTTTACACACACCAATGAGAGACCGTATAAGTGCAGTGAATGTGGAAAAAATTTTAGGGATTCACGTCAATTAAAATCACACCAAACAATACACACTAAAGAGAAACCCTTTCAATGTTCACACTGTGATAAACGGTTCAATCATAAAACTTCTCTTACAGCCCATGAGAGACTTCACACTGAAGAGAAACCAAATCATTGTCATGTTTGTGAGAAGAGTTTCAGTCGACGTGAAAATTTACTGACTCATCAAAGAACTCATACAGGTGAAAAACCTTATCATTGTAGTGTTTGTGAGAAGAGTTTCAGTCGACGTGAACATTTAATGAATCATCAGAAAACTCATACAGGTGAAAGACCTTATCATTGTAGTGTTTGTGAGAAGAGTTTCCGTCGACGTGAACATTTAATGAATCATCAGAGAACTCATACAGGAGAAAAACTTTACAAATGCTCTCAGTGTGAGAAGATGTTTACTCAGTTAAGTAACTTAAAAATCCATGAGAGAGTTCACACTGGAGAGAAACCTCATCACTGTAATGTTTGTGGAAAGAGTTTTGATCATAGAAGCAGTTTAGTTTCACACCAGAGAATTCATACAGGTAAAAAACCTTTCAAATGCTCTCATTGTGAGAAGACATTTGTTTATTCATCTAACTTTAAATCTCATCAGAGAGTTCATACTGGAGAGAAACCTTACAAATGCTCTCAGTGTGAGGAGACGTTTTCTCAGTCAGGTTCCTTAAAAGCCCATCAGAGACTTCATACAGGAGGGCACAGAGAGAAGCAGCAGCTGATATTTGACTGTGAGCAGTGTGGGAAGGATTTTGGCTCCTTATCTCATCTGAGACTTCACATGAAGACACACAATGCTGAAAAGCCTTTCTACTGCACTGAATGTGGCCATTACTTCAGCACCAAAGCAAATCTTGATTCTCATAAGAGAATTCACACAGGAGAAAAACCATACGAGTGTCCTCACTGTGAGAAGAGATTCAGCCACAAATCTAATATGAGAACACATGTGTTTACACACACCAATGAGAGACCGTATCAGTGCAGTGAATGTGGAAAAAATTTTAGGGATTCACGTCAATTGAAATCACACCAAATACTACACACTAAAGAGAAACCCTTTCAGTGTTTACAATGTGATAAACGTTTCAATCGTAAAACTAATCTTACAGCCCATCAGATAGTTCACACTGGAGAGAAACCTTATCACTGCTCTCAGTGTGAGAAGACATTTATTAGGTCATCTTCCTTAAAAGACCATGAGACAGTTCATACAGGAGATAAACCTCATCACTGTAGTGTTTGTGGGAAGAGTTTCAGTCGACATAACAATTTACTGTCACACCAGAGAACTCATACAGGTGAAAAACCTTACAAATGCTCTCAGTGTGAGAAGAGGTTTACTCATTCATTTTCTTTAAAAACCCATGAGAGAATTCATACTGGAGAGAAACCTTACCACTGTAGTGTTTGTGGAAAGAGTTTCAGTCGACATAACAATTTACTGTCACACCTGAGAACTCATACAGGTGAAAAACCTTACAAATGCTCTCAGTGTGAGAAGATGTTTGTTCGATCAGGTAACTTAAAAGCCCATCAGAGAGTTCATACTGGAGAGAAACCTTACGTCTGCTTGACCTGTGAGAAGAAATTCACTCATGCCAAAAGTCTTTAAAACCATCAGAAGAAACATACTGATGAACAAATACACTGAAATCATCATAGCATCTAAAAGTCCAGACTGACCGTGTGCAGAGATGGGCATAAATACATGGAAATGTATTTCAAATACAAATACAAAATACTGTGAGGAAAAATGTATTTAAATACAAATACAGTATTTTGTATTTTGAAAATACACAAAATACATGTGAAATTGGTGATTCTGTGCAAGTATCCCTATTAGGCTGAAATCTATCTGGGTCTATTTCTGAATGCCAAAAACCATTTAGATATGTGCAACGGCTTAAAAACTTTCATTTTATTTTCCCCTGCCCTGTAGGAAATAAAAAACTAGAAAAAAAACTAGGTAACACTTTACTTGAAGGGGTGTGCAAAAGACTGACATGACACCTTCATAATCATACATGACTGTGTCATGAACATGAAGAAGATTTTATGCACATTTATAACAACTGCCATTAAGTTATGTAATTTTTAAAGGAATATTCCATTTTCTTAAAAGAAAAATCCAGATTTACTTATTACCATAATTTACTTATGGAATATTCCTTTAACAGCAAAGATGACATTGTTTGAGATATCTTTGTTATGACAACTTGACACATAGACCGATACAGCACAACTTGTTATAAATCATAAACAATCATTATCAAACTTAAGAAACTACCTAGCTTTGTGGGTTAACATTACATTAAACTGTGATTTAAATGTCATTAAGTGTTAATACTATGTCAAATATTATTAATACTCGGTCAAATAAACATTATGAACTGAAGAATATTCATGATGCTCTTATAAAACTATTTAACAGAGTATTAACACTTAATTACATTTTAATGACAAATTCATTTTGTATCACTGGTAAAAAGTGGTCAGTTATGTTGTCTTGGTTAATGTCAAGTTGTCATGACAAGTTATGATGTATGGGTTAATGTCAAGTCAACTGTGTGCTGATTCCACCACTTGCCGCGTCACGTGTGAAAGGGCCTTTAAAGGAAAACACCAGTTTTTCAATATTTTACTATGTTCTTACCTCAACTTAGATGAATGAATACATCTTTTTTCAATATGTGCACATCATCTTTGCACAGCGTGTCATGAATGTGTTAGCATTTAGCCTAGTCCCATTTATTCCTTAGGATCTAAACAGGGAAGAATTTAGAAGCCACCAAACACTTCCATGTTTACTCTATTTAAAGACTGTTACATGAGTAGTTACACAAGTAAATTTGGTGGCACAAAATAAAACGTGATTTTTAAGTGAATAAAAAATGAGAACTATATTTTATGGCGGAAGAGCACTTAGTCTGGCGCAGTAACATCATCAGTCCTGTGAAGATGTTACTGCGTGCTGAGGTCGAAATGCTGCAAACTAAGTGCTCTTCCTCCATGCATTGAAAATAGATAGTTATTATGTATTAATTTGTCCATTGTTGGTATTTGATAAATCAATGTTACTTGCGGTAATTTTTGAATATTATGAACATGTATAGTATGCCTGTATGTATGGTTGTGCACATATACTACTAGAATAATGTTTCTTAATGAGGTATTATTATTACCATTATTTATTTTATGTTTTTTTTCTCTTTTTCTCTCTTTCTTTTTCCATTGTTATAATTGAAGACGTAAGCATTTTGTTCGGTTTGTATAAATTCTTTAATAGACTGGGGTGGGGTTCAATAAGTTTTACTTCTCCCCACTCCATTTCAAGCATAAGTGCTAGTTATTATTATTATTGAGTATTCTTCCATTGTTATACTATTTGCTTGAAAAAAATAAATAAATAAAATGAAATGAAATTAATTTGTCTAAGAACATAGTAAAATATTTTAAAATGGTGGTTTTCCTTTAAGTCAAAAGTGTAGGCCTATTTGTCAGCGTTCCACACTCTGTCTCAGTCGTGCAACTTGCAAGTGTGAATTTGAATTTCCTTTCGTGACAGTTATAATAACACAAATCACATCACACCCAATAATTCAATCGCTCTTGCTTTTTTCCTACTCCAACATTTCAATTATTGCCCACTAAAAGCTGTACAGATATATATGCTTACCTAAACTCTGGTGTCTGGTCTGAACTAGTTGATGCATGAAAACAGCACCCTGACTGGTTGACTGGCTCAAAGTATTTTGAGTATTTTAAAAATACAAAAATACTTATCTTAAATGTATTTAAATACAAATTACATTTAATTTTTTTCAAAGGCTTTAAAATACAAAATACTATTTTGTATTTCAAATACGTATTTTAAATACATGTATTTGAAATACTGGCCATCCCTGCCATTAGAGACCAACAAAAACCAATACACTGTAGTGTGTTTTGGGCCATATTCCATCAGAACCAAAAACATTCCTAATAAAACCAATAGAATTTCTGTAATGGTGTCTATAGTTTTTTTTTAACAGGGATAGTTTCCAAAACCATAGTTAAACCATGGTTGGTGTAGTAAAACTACACTTTTACCCCAAAAACATGGTTAATTTTCTTAAGGGATAAAAGACAGCTGAATACAAACTCATAGGAGAAAAATAAAAACAACTTTTAATAAGAGGAAAAGTCCCTGTATGTATTCTGGTTTGGTGCTGGTTTATTCGCATAAGTTGAATAAAGAGATGGAAATTTATGTTTAATGTATGATAAATTTTCTCATAGTTGTGGATACAACTTTTATGACCTGATAGAAAACAATCATGTTTATGCCCTCAAAAGTACACTTTATTTCAGAGACAAGTGACAAACAGAGCAGTGCTTCATGTACTGTTTTTGCACATTTAATTTTGAAACCACTAACAGATAAAAAAAACTTAACTTCAACTTCTAATACGTGTGCAAATCTTTATGAGTTTTCAATCTTAAAATGTGATTTATTTCAGAGACAAATGACAAACTCTTCTCTCTCCAGTACAGCAGGAGGCGCTGCAGCTCTTTAGTCCGCCAATAAACCAACAAAAGAAAGAAAGAAAGAAAGAAAGGTCTAGATATACAGCAATACATAGACCAAACGTATTATAGTGCAGTACAAATATATACTGAGGGTTCAAAAGATCCAGAATCCGGGAAAACAGCAGTAGCAGTATATATACCACTCTTTAATATCAGAATATCAAAAAGAACTTCAGATCATATTTCTGTATTCACAGCAGAAATAATAGCAATATGTCTAGCACTACAGTGGATAGAAGAAGTACAACCAACAAGGGCAGTGATTTGTACAGATTCTCTTTCAGTTTTGTATAGCTTGGCAAGTGGAACATCATCAGCAAGGCAAGATATGACTTTTGAAGTAATGCAAAGTCTTTACAGATCTAGACAGTATGGATTATTGGTAAATTTTGTTTGGATTCCATCGCATATGGGGGTGGAAGGAAATGAAGAGGCTGATAATTTGGCCAAGCAAGCATTAAATCATCCACAAAAGGATATTGAAGTGGCATTAAGTAAGACAGAAATTAAAGTGATAATAGCGAAACAAATACAGGAAATTTGGCAGAAGGAATGGAATGAAGAAATAAAGGGTAGACATTTTTACGGTATTCAAGGAGAAGTTGGTTCAGTGAGAAGAAGATTCAGAAATAGGAAAGAGGACGTTTTAGTCACAAGAATGCGTTTAGGACATTGTTTATTAAATAAATGTCTTCAAAGAATTGGTAAGCATGACAATGGAAATTGTGATAAATGTGGATTAGCTGAAACTGTAGGACATGTGCTCATAGAATGTGAAGCTTATGAAAGAGAGCGTATCAAGTTAAAACAAGCTTTAAGAAATATTGAGATTAATGAGATGACACTTCCTTTTCTCCTAGGGAAAGGAACTAAGCAATCAAAAATATATCACGAGTTAATTATATTTTTAAAGGAAACAGGATTATTTAATAGGATGTAAAAATCACTTCTGTGTAAACTCTAAAATTTATATATATATTTTTTTTGACAGAGTAGGTTAAGTTTAAATCTTCCTTTCAAATATGCGCTTCACACTCCTTTCCAGTAGGTGGCGGGAATGCACCTTTTAAGTTGGTTTGCCAACCGCCATAAAACCCTAGAAGAAGAAGAAGAAAGAAAGAAAGAAAGAGCGAGCTTGTGTTCTGTTTGTGTATCCTCAGTGTTTTTCTCTCTTGAGTGTTTTAAACAGAGTCTTGTCTCTGTGTATTTTAGTGTTGATGATGGATGTGATGTGCTGTAAATCAGTAGGAACTGATCTGTCCATGCTGGATATTGATGATTTCATGACAGAAATCTCTCAGCTGAAGAAAGAGGTGGCGTTACTGGAGACAAAGCTGAGGTTAAGAGGAGATGAAGGACTGAAGAGAGAGGTTTGTACAGCTTAAACATCCTTTACCTGAATCAGACAACATCAAATCATTTCTAATCTTACTCTGTGTGTGTTTGTTGTGAATCTTCCACACAGGACTCCGAGCTCAGTCTGACTTTACTCTGTTATACTGAGTCAAAGCACACAGACGCTCAGGACACTACAGTGTGTGACAGTAATCAGGACTTACAGGATGATGAATCTACTGATCAAACCTCCACAGAGTCTCTGGATTCTGTCTGTAACGCTGGAGAACAGCAGCAGATCCTGCAGAACAAACTCAACATGTGTTCAGTCAAACTCATCGACAGTGGAAACCAAACGGAGATTAGAACAGAAGCCACAGCAGATGAATATGAAGACAAACATAATGATGGTCATGATTCTATTCTCTCAGGTATGTCTCCTCAATAATAGTTGTATTTTTTTTCATGTCATTGTTTGATAAAATGGAGTTTAAAGTCACAAACCAAAAAAAGAAGGTCAGAAATCTTAAAGGAGAGATTGACATCTTTTTGAGGCATGTTGGCTTGTAAAAAAGACACAAAAGGTTGTTTATCTCATTCTAGAAGTGTTACCATATTTATTGCGATACCTAGGTAAAGTTGGTTTGATATTCAGACATTCGGACCTCCGGGTTCAATAACTTTCTAAGTATACATTCAAGAAGGTTATTCTTAGCAATTTGTAATGACCAATTCTTTTGACTACAACCTACATTATGCACAATCCCTTAAAATATCCTAGTATCGTCGTTGTAATGTCCTGCTTTGTTGCGAATGTCTGTTGAATGTCGAACTGCGTTGTGTAAAAAGCTTAGGGACCGTCTACAAAGTGACATTTTCCTTCTTTAAGTGTGATCACTATGAGATTAAAGCGATTTTATTTCAACTGTACATACCTATCAGCAACTATCAGCTTGATTTTCTCTCTGCTAATGCTTTAAATATTTGTTTTGCAAAAATTACATTACAATAATCCATCAAATGTCTAGAAAAAGAAAGATATCAGCATGAAGAAGAATAGTTATTTGTAAGTAATCCAGACAAGTGGAAAGTCACGTGTAACCTCAAGTACAAAGATAATCTATGCATTTTGCAAATATTTATATATTTCTGTTTGGCTTAAAATGAAGATGCACTGTGTTGGTTTTATTAATCACAGTTTCTGTTAAATAAGTTTTTAAAGAAGAAGCCTGATCACTCTAAAAATGTTCTGGACCTTCGAGAACATTCTACTGGCACATTTGATGTTTAATTAACTTCTAAATTTTGGTTGTAAGTGTGGTAAAGAGCATTTATATTATTAAAACATGTAACAGTGTTCTTTACATTTTCTTGTATTACTTTTATTACTTTACAAAATGCAATTGTCACAGTTTTATAATCTCCTGCCATTAATTGATTTTTGAAAATTTGCTAAACAATCTCTGTCCATGGGACTGAATCCATCATGTTGTTGACAATTACAATTGTAAAAAATTCAAAACTGTGGCATTAAACTGTATGTATATTTGAATGAGTACTTATAATTATTTTTCTACAACATTTCAACAATTTCTACAAATTGTTTATAGTCAACAATTAGTTGTAGTCAGACTAGCATTTTTACTAGCAACGATACAGTTCAATAGCTTTTTAAACATTTAATGTATTCCTTCAAATAATTTTTTATCTTTATCTATACCCTAAATAACATGCTACACTTCTAAATGCAAACTTATTTTATTTAAATGTCCAACACATTTCTCTATGGAATTTCCCTATGCAACATCATCTTTTTAATAGCTCTAGAAACACAGGCCTTACTGCTCAAAACCAAGTTGTAAAATCATCATTGTACACCAAAGAACGTACCACATCTTTGAAATGTACTATTAGTTCTTTGGGAAAGCAACATTTTTGACAATTACGTTTTCCATGGGTTTTCTCTATGCAACACAATCTTCCTCAATAATGGTTCAAACAAGTGACAAACTGACACAAAACAGTTTGGGACATCTTTATTTGAACCCCAAGAACATATTACAACTCTAAAATGTACAAAGATTTTTCTTATAATGTATTATATATGACAGCACATTTCTCTATGGGATGTTCTCTATGCAACTTGATTATCTTCAATAGTTTTTGGGAATGAGTGACATACTGCTACAAAACAGGAGAGAAAATCATCATTGTACTTCAAAGAACATATTACAACTCTCAAATGTACAATTATTTGCTTGGAATATATTATTTATCACAGCACATGTCTTTATAGGAGTTCTCTATGCAATATAATTTTCTGTAATAGTTCTTAAGAACAGGAACATGCTTTTCCAAAACAAGATGAAAAATGTGTTTTGGACCCTGAAGAACATATTACAACTTTTAAATGTACAATTATTTGCCTCAGTTGTTTCATATACAAATCAAAGGACGTCAACCCAGTCTTAATGCAGGCCAGGATAACATGAGGAATTAGCTGACTGGTGCTTTTGGCCACCAGGTCATGGTGGTCACCACTGTATTTTGCAATATGGCGTTTTACAATGTCAAACACCTTTTTTTCCCATGGCAGTTTGTTTTCCATGACTTCTCAGTCTTGATCTTTGTTACTCTTATATGAGCCATGCCTCTTCAGATTTTGTTAGATTTCTTTATTATACTACTTCTAAAGGGAAATAGTGCAATGTAGGTGTCAAAAGTAAGTTTAGAATTTCTGGACAAAGGTACAGATTGTATTCACTTGACATTGGCTTGTGTGACTGCCGTTCCAGGATCTCTTCAAACAGCTGAAGAAAAATGCCGTTAAAGGCGGAGTCCAAGATGTTTGAAAAACGCTTTGGAAAAGAAGACATGCCGACTAACAAAACACACTTATAGCAAATCAAATCAAATAAAATCAAATGCCGGGTTGCGTATGTGTGGGGCGTGTCTATCAACAGAAGGTCCAGATTCTATTGGGGTAGGGGCGTGTTTGTTTAGGTGATTTCAAATATCAACATTTGCTTTCAAACATCATGGACTTTGCCTTTAAAGACAAAAAACAAAACGCATTTCAGCAGTCTTATTCAATAGAGTATCTCTTTTATATGCTTTATTCTTATTTTCTCATTTCATGTTTAAAGGGGCTCTGGCATGAAAATCTGACTTGTTCCATGGGGGGGGGGGGTGAAAATGTGATATGCACCTTCAAATTACTAAAACTCTGGAATTCTTTGGTCTAGAAGCATATTGGTCTTGTTTTAAGTGCTATAATTGGGTACCCAGTGCTTCTATTGAAGAAGTTTATTTTAATCCCAATCTACATGAATATGAGTTTACCATTATAATCACATGCAAGTTGTTTACCATGAAGTTATGCATTATTTGTGTCATGTGTTATGCTGTGTGTGGGTCAGGAGTTTGTTTGCCATGGGATTGCTATTGCAACCCAGCTGTGTGTATTCATTTAAAGAACCATCTGGACCAGCTGTGTGTATTCATGTGTCAGGGCACAAAGGGTTTTAGTATTAGCAAATAGCCAAGGGTCAAATAGTTAATGGAAAGGAGACACTGGTCTGAGGGATGTTATTGTGGTTCTTGCCTGAACAGAAACATATTGTTTTAAGCATGAGGGAGGGAACAAAGACCTATTTATTTACCAAGCCCTGGCTCAGAGGGTCAGACTGGTTTTGGAGGATCCTCCCAGGACTTCACTCTGGTTCTGGGAGGATTCACCAGGGCAGGCTCGGCTTTTTATTTGACCGGAAAATAAAAGTCTATCTCTTGAAATCAAAACCTTAGACTGAAGATTGTTTCATTTGAGGAAAAGGAAAACCACAACACTATCAACCTAGAAAATGTTAAAAAGATCAACCCAGTTACTTAGTTTTGGTAAACTGTCATAAATAATCAATTCTAAGCAAATAATTTTATATTTGAGAGTAGTAATATGTTCTTTGGAGTACAATGCTGATTTCCCATCATGTTGAGCAGTGACCCTACTGTCTCCAAAGCTATAGGAAAAAAATAGAGTTGCATAGAGAATTCCTACAGAAAACTGTTATTATGAATTAGACATATTAAGCAAATAATTATACACATTTTCCAACTTGCTTTGGAGTAGGTGCCTCCTTCCAAAACCCATTGAACTAGATCACATCTCACTGAAGTGAATAGAACACGGTGCTCAAAGACCAAAAGATCTGAGGCATAAATTGTTTACAAAACATTTTATCATTTTATTTTTAATTAGTTAGAATTGAATGATAATTAAATAAACATTATGTTCGATGACATGCTTTCTGTGTAGTCAATAACATGATGAGTTCAGTACCATGGACAGTGAAATACTGTAAATATCAAATAATAAAAATGCACAACACAAAAAATTAATACTGTGAGAGTTTTATGTAATAAATAATTTAAAGAAGATCTCATACAACAGGAAAATATAAAAGATGGTATACCCTGTCATTCAACATTTAACACATGAAGAACACTGTTTCGTTTTATTATAATGCTCACAACTCTTTATTACACCTAACAAAAACAGATAAGAACTCGAAAAACTGGGGTGTAACTTCTTCTGTATGGTTCAAATTAGGATTTCATTGGAGCACTCAGTCCGTCTTTTCCAAACCTATTGAACTTCTTTATGACATTAATAAATCAACACAACACAATGGCAGAAACAAATCTTCATCTAAGGCAAATAGTTATACAATGAAAAGCTCACTGGACATCCTCTGAAACGTTTTTAATCAATACAAGCAGAAATTTTCAGTTCACAATAATTTTAGCAGGTTGTTGTAAAAGTATCATGTAATTTTTTAGGCTGTATCTTTGCCAAACTTAGGCCTATTGACACGAAACTTAATACTTGAGATGCCAGTCAGAAACTGAGGGTGCATGCACAGTTTCGTTGCAGCGCCACCTAGTGGCCAGACGAATGTTTTATACGCCTATAACTTTGGCTGTGATCGACATATTTACAAGGGACTTGTTTCCTCTGAGTTTTGAATAGTTGCCGAGTCCAACGATACCAAACATGCCAGAATTCGCCTTACGGTTAGCCCTGCGCAGCAAAATAGCGCTTAAAAAACACGATTGAATATCTCCGCGAGCGTTTTTCCGATCGACTCGAAAACACCATAGGAAGAAACTTACCTTACCTTCTGAACAAAAAGTTCTATTGGCATTATATTAAAATTTCCATCAGAAATGGCCGAAAATTGCAAAAAACTAAAAATTACCTTTAAATTTTGTGTTGTTTACACATAAATGGTTATAACTCTGCAACAAAATGAGATTTTAACACCAGATCTGATACACTGATGTATGAGCACATTCTGAGGCCAAACAAAAAAATTGTATGCTTGCACCACTAGATGGCCTTATAATTGAACAAAATCTTTGATATCAAGCCAGCCCTATGGCCATACAACTGTTTCTTCACTAAATTAAAGTGTATAGTCATAAAACTAGCTAGATGTAACACAATCATGACCTAATTCTGCATGCACAATTTTGTCATTGCACCATATACTGGTTTTGGCTTGACCCCGGTATTGCTGCTTGCAGCTATATTTGCTTTTTGCAACCAAACTCTTCATATAGGGTTGTCTACCCACAAACTCCATGTAAGCTCAAAACAATAGGTTAATGTTCAGGCTTGAAGAAACACATGACATCACTTTTGTAAGGGTCACCTGAAGAAGCAAAGAAATGCAAAAAAGTGCTGCATGGGGTGTAAAATGCTCTTCTCGGTGCTCTTTGGATGCAAGGGATAATTCTAATCAATTTATAAGAAAAATCCAAGGCACTCGAATGTTGTAGAAATAGTTAAAAAGCCTTTATTTCACATGGCTTTATGTTTAAAAACAGGTGACAAATACACCTACGCGTTGCGGCTAACAAGCCTTCGTCAGAGCTGATAGCATTCCATTCATACTTAAATAACATCAATATAAATTTGAAGTTGAGTCTTGACTTTTCATGTACCGAGATTAACTTCTTGGATTTAAAAATCTCTAAAGATCTTAATGGAGTGTTGCATACCACTATTTTAAGAAAAGAAACGGATAGAAATACTATATTAAGATCAGATAGTTTTCATCCGCCATGGATAACTGATAACATTCCCTTCGGACAATTTCAAAGGTTGAGAAGAATATGTGATAAAGAAGTGGATTTTAACATCAAAGCTCAAGAGATGACTCAAAGATTTCAGGAACGAGGGTACAAAAATAGTGTGATCAACAAAGCATATAATAGAGCAAGTAATATCAGTAGAGATGAGTTGTTAGTAAAAAAAACACAAATCAAATGATTCAGATAATTCTGTTTATTTCGTGACACAATATAGCACAGAGGCGAACAGAATTAAGAACATTATAAAACGTAATTGGGAAATTGTGCTGAGTGATCCTTATCTAACCTTAGGAGTTGAATTTAAAATAATATCATTTATTAATTGCAATACCTCGTTTGTGGTGTAAAGGTTGGAATGCCCGTGTGGTTGCTTCTACATAGGGATGACTACGAGGAAATTAAAGATCAGATTATCGGAACATAAAAATGCAATTAGAGTTTGTAATCCGCTTTACCCAATGGCTCAACATTATAAAAATGCAAATCATGGTAGTCCGAGCACATTAAAGATTATCGCCATAGAACATGTTCCTAGAATGACAAGAGGAGGAGATAGGGTTAAAAGGCTTTTACAAAGAGAGTCCTTTTGGATATATACATTGAAAGCAACAACATTTCCAGGTTTAAATGAAGAATTGGACTTTGTACCCTTTTTGTGATATATGTGTGGAATTATAATACTTTGTATTTTGAGTCGGACATTATTGAACTGTGGAATTTATATAGTTTTTTTTCTCTCTGTATGGTGTTTTGATGAGTATTGTATTGGCTGTGTCTTTGGTGTGTGGGTTACATTGAGCTTTCTCTCTTTAGGCTTCCTTACATATCGCGACCAGGTGATCGCTATTGGACTAATTGACTGCCGTTCAAATGAACTTGTGTTTGCATTTGTTTGTTACACCCTGACGAGGGCTTGTTGGCCGCAGCGCGTAGGTGTGTTTGTCACCTGTTTTTGAACATGGGGCCATGTGAAGTGGAGGCTTTTTGACTGTTTCTGCAGCATTCGAGTGCCTTGGATTTTTCTTATAAATTGGTCACCTGAAGAAGTTTGTTTTAATCCGGTAATCTTTGAAGCCTGCTTAATAATCTTTGACCCTTGACATTTAAACTATGCGGTAGACCTTCACAATGTATGCCTAACTTCTCCAACACATGATTGCAATGCATATTGGTAAAAGGACAACCTAAATACATAATGGTAAACTAATTGATACACATAACTGGTTATATTCATATAGATTATACTTGATTTCTTTATATAAATCCTTTTTCATGACATCCGATAGGTATTCGCAGATTTAATGCCTCACGGTCAGATTGTGAAAGATGTACGACTACAAAATTGTGGATTACTCACTGCATTGAATTTAATATTTTGTCGTTCATGACTAGTTATGTTTTTAGCTGTGTATGTTACCATAATTTGGTTTATTTGATGTGCAATGACCCAGGAATGACAGCTTTCTCTGTGTGAATATAGGAATCTCAATTAATCCTTCTTTGTGTAAATAAAAAATCATTTAATTGTTTTATGTTTCTTTCAGATATAAAGAGTGAATTATGTTTGGATGGAGAAAAAACGTCCACGACTCTTTCCTGCAGCACCGGTGGAGAGACATTGAGCTCACAGAGACATTTAAAGAGACAACACACAGAACAGAAACTCTTCACCTGCAGGAGATGTAAGATCAGCTTTACTACCTTACAAGAGAAGAAACTTCATTCAGAAAAGCACAGAGAGAAAAAGAAGAAGAAGAAGAAGAAGAAGTTGTTTCACTGTGAGCAGTGTGGAGAGGATTTTGGCTCCTTATCTCATCTGAGACTTCACATGAGGACACACAATGCTGAAAAGCCTTTCTACTGCACTGAATGTGGCCATTACTTCAGAACCAAAGCAAATCTTGATTCTCATAAGAGAATTCATACAGGAGAAAAACCATACGAGTGTCCTCACTGTGAGAAGAGATTCAGCCACAAATCTAATTTGAGGACACATGTGTTTACACACACCAAAGACAGTCCATATCAGTGCAGTGAATGTGGAAAAACCTTTAGGAATTCAAGTCAATTAAAATCACACCAAATACTACACACTAAAGAGAAACCCTTTCAATGTTCACACTGTGATAAACGGTTCAATCGTAAAACTACTCTTACAGCCCATCAGATACTTCACACTGGAGAGAAACCTCATTACTGTGAAGTCTGTGAGAGGAGTTTCAGTCGACGTGAACATTTAGTGAGACATCAGGAAACTCATACAGGTGAAAAACCTTACAAATGCTCTCAGTGTGAGAAGACATTTGCTTATTCATCTCACTTTAAAGACCATCAGAGAGTTCATACTGGAGATAACCCTCATCACTGTAATGTTTGTGGGAAGAGTTTTGATCATAGAAGCAGTTTAGTGAGACACCAGATAATTCATACAGGTGAAAAACCTTTCAAATGCGCTCATTGTGAGAAGACGTTTACGGAGTCAAGTCACCTTAAATCTCATCAGAGACTTCATACAGGAGAGAAACCTTACAAATGCTCTCAGTGTGAGAAGACGTTTGCTCATTCATCTCACTTTAAATCTCATCAGAGAGTTCATACTGGAGAGAAACCTTACAAATGCTCTCATTGTGACAAGATGTTTTCTCAGTCATGTTCCTTAAAAGCCCATCAGAGACTTCATACAGGAGAGAAACCTTACGTCTGCTTGATCTGTGAGAAGAAATTCACTCATGCCAAAAGTCTTCAAAATCATCAGAAGGAACATACTGATGAACAAATACACTGAAATCATCATAGCATTTAAAAGACTTTCCAGACTGACCGTATGGTTCTATTTTAACCCCAATCCCATGCAACAATGGCTTGAAATAATGAAAAAAATTGAGTAACCAATACTGAAACTGGCACGAAAAAGAAAGTGGCGCCACAGACACGTGAAAATGCAGTCACATTCCTATCTTACCATATCTGCGCTACTCACCTGACCAACGGTGAGCTCGAACTGCCAGAAGCTGGCGGAAGGCTCGATATCTAGGACCAGTGCTGTGATTGGCTGAAACGCTCAGGGCACGGGGAGTGCCTTCCAGGCAGCGCTGCCTTGAAGGCTTCGTTGAGGGCTTAAAACACCAACGAGGCAGGAGGTCACCTCCTGCTGAAAAATTGTGCTAATTAGCAAATCCAGGTGATTGAAACAAAATACTGGAGATTACTTTTACTCATGGCACATTTTACACCTCTGTCCGCAACAACCCCGAAAAACAGACCAGAAACGGCTTTGGCCCGATGTGCGTTTGGCCTCAGGGGCCTCATTTATAAAGCGTTTTTACGCACAGATTTGATCTTAGACCGTGCGTATGCTCAAATCCACTCCAACGCTCAGATTTATAAAACTCGTCTTTGAAATGGAAAAGTACTTACCTCCACGTCAGGTTCCGAGATGACGTAAGTGTTGCCAGATCTCGCGAGACAAATAAGCAACCAGGCCTGTGAAAACTTTTGGGAGTACTGTGACTCGGCGCAGTAACACTCTCCCTCTCCCATTATGAGAGGGAGAAGGGAAGCAGACTTTTCAGGCGAGTCGAAGTACTCCCGAAAGTGCTATTTCGCCATAAAATATAGTTCCTCTTTTAAATCCGCTTAGAAAAGCGCTACGTTTTATTTTGCACCACCAAACTTGCTCGTATAACTACTCGTCTTAAATAGGAAAAACGTTGATGTGTTTGGTCACTTCTAACTTTATCTCTGATTGGTAGCATTGAATGAATGGGGCTAAGCTAAATGCTATCGAAGCGTCGCAGCGCGTTCCAGCGCTTACGTGCACGCACACAGATGATAGAGGGATGTATGAACTCTTCTTAGTTAAGGTAATAATATAGTTTAATATTGAAAATGAGTAGACTATTCCTTTAACTTGAGTGATGTCAATAAAGTTTCCATGTTAGAATTTAGAAATATTAAAAACTTAAGCAAACGACAACAAATATGTTTTCTTATCTTACCACTCGCCATTGTAGTAGTCAGAGAATTTGGCCTTTGATAATTTAATATTTATATGCTAATGAATTAAATTAGGGGCGTTTACAAGGTGGAGTTCTAAGAGCATTCAGCTGCGCACAATTTTAAGATCATCTGTGATTTATAAACTGCACATCTGGAAAAGAGGCGTACGCACGTTTTTTTGTGCGTACGCTCCTTTTCTCAGAATCACACTTACGATCATTTCAGAAATGGTCTAAGATATAATGTAGGACAGTTCCTACGTCGCACTTTTATAAATGAGGCCCCAGGAACGAGTCCGGCTCTATCGTTTTGCGGTTGCGGTCCTGCTCCGTTACAGCATCCAGTGGCTATCTGGGATTTGATGGTCTTATCTTAAAGCCGAAAGTAAACGCGTTTTTCTCATAAAAGGTCTGCATTCGTTAAAAATAAGCAAATGAAATATATTTCAAATCAATTTTTCTTTTCCAGACTTATGAGGTAAATAGCTGTGTAAAAACCGGGATAGTGTATAGGCAGCAGGTTGTTATCCTAAATAAGCCCCTTTAGTGTGAATGATACATGAGCAGAGTATCTGGAGTTATTTCTGCCATCATAACCTGCTGCCTTTACACTCTCCCTTACATATATATGCATTTTATTCTATCTAGTTATTCTATTCTACATTATTTTTTCTTAATATTATTGAAATCTTATGGTGCCGCTGTATTGTCTTTAAATGCTGATTTGAGTATCCGATGGACTATATAGCAAGATTTTTATTAACCTCATTATAATGTTGTAAAACAAGTGTCCACTCACTGTTTTTGATATAATAACACCTCCTAAATCTGCTTCTCAGACAAAGTTAGTCAGAGCATTGACAATGCAACTAAGATTATTCAATAAAGCATCTTTATTTTATTCAACATCACTTCATCTCCTGTCTGCTGTTTTTCTCCTCATCTGTGTCTACCTCATGGTTGATTTGAAGTATTAACTCTCACAACAGTGCGATCATAAAAAACACCTGCAAGGCCTGAAAGAGATTAAGCCTTAGCCAAGTAAGCAAAAGTAATGTAAGCATACTTTCCATGAAAAGTAACTAAGTAACGCAATTAGTAACTTTTTTGGAGAGTAACTTAATATTGTAATGCATTACTTTTAAAAGTAACTTTCCCCAACACTGTTAGCAACTATGGTATTGGGAAATGCACCCCTGATCGGTACAAAATGTAACTAGTTTTTTCTAGGTTTGCCACCTAAACATACCAGGTAAAGCTAGACTTCATTCAACAATGTTAAATTGTTGAAAATTAAAAACTCAAAGGGATAGTTCACCCCAAAATTAAAATTCTGTCATCATTTTCTCACTCTTATGTTGTTACAAATCTGAATACATTTCTTTGTTCTGATGAATGCAAATGAAGATATTTTCAGGAATGTTTGAAACCAAACCATAGTATTCATTTTTCCATAATGAATAGAGCTCATGAACGGTTTGGTTATAAACATTTCTCAAAATATCTTCCTTCGTGTTCATCAGGGGGTATTCCAAAATGTTGGTTATGTGACATACCTGGATATGTTTGAATTCGAAAAAGTCTTTTATAGGTTGAATAAACTCTTATCAGGTGTTTTGGAACCGACTTGATCAGGGTAAGCAGATTTTGGTTTGATCAACCAAAAGTTCAGGGTTTTGCTGAGGGCATCCATAGGAAACGAATGGAAAATGACAATTTCAAGCATTTATTTTATTAGTCCAATAACCATCAATAAATGCAACACAATGCAAATTTTGCATACACATAAATGAAGGGGTGAACATGTACCAACATTCACACACACACATCCACAACTAAAAGAGTCTATAATAGTGCACTTTAAAAAATTTTCAAATAAAAAATAACTACTCGCATTCATACAATAAAATTGAATGAGACAACAACTGAGCTTTCATTTAAATTGGTGAGAAACCACTGTGCCATGCATTCAGACGCGCACACGCGAGAGATCAAAGTCCCAATGATTTGATGATGCTTTCAGATTGAAGAATTTTGCGTTCATTTCTTTCATGTGTAATCAATGGCCGATGTGTCAAATACATGCCATTACTTATATATTTATATACTAAATAGATTTTCTATTTAATCTTATTGCTGTACTCGAGCACTGTCATTGTTCTTGTACTACATGAAGCAGAATAAATAGTGTATTATTACTGTGTGATACTTATAAATACCAGTTTTAATAAGCGTGTGACAGCTCCAATTATAACCATTAAAACAGGAAACAGGAGCTGGATACTGAGCCGTGGATGTTGAAATCAGACAGGAGGAGATGTCTTAATACACTTGATAAAAATCTCATATGTAAATAAAGTAGTACCCTGCTATTATAAGGAACATACAGAAATGCTAAGATACAACAAAAGGGTAAATATAATCATCATTAAAGTAACCACATAGTTTTTTTAAGACTTATGTGGATTCAGACTTCATGAGCACACCACCAAAAGGAAAATTCTTGGCCAAAGCCGAATAAAATGAAAAACTCAGCTCAAGGCCAAATGCTGAACGTTTTTTCATTTTCCTAATTATTTTGCCAATTTTCTCACCACTGCACAAGTTAAATTTTCAGAATGTCCTTTTAACTATATTTATTTCACATTATTTAACAATGTTTTTTTTTTACATTTCAGCAGTCATTAGAGTCGCATACAGAACGAGCACGTATTCTAAGAGATTCACTCAGCACTCTGCCAGCAACACAGAACCGCCTGTGGACACCTGTCTGTAAATAATGCTGGGAAAAACTATACATTTTTTGTGTTTTTCATCCTCACATTGGAGACCCAAGTACATGTACAACATTTGGTTTCAATACATGGAAGCATTCCTGAGATATGAACTACTTCCTGTTTTGGCGGCTTTGACGCACATTTTGTTTGGCCTGTTCCGAAAATCAAAAATCCTTTAGTAGCTTTTGTGAGGCTTGGTCCAAGGATTATGTGAATCTGTGAACCTGTGAATCTTTTTTGGTTTTCTGTTCAATCCAATATGGCAAAATAAAACATGGATCCGTGACGTCATGTCTTCAAGCAACTTGGACTGGCACTGCCCGAACGTTTATTTTGCAGTTTATATCCGCTGTAGCCTAAACTAAAATTCAAAATTTTACTGTGATTTCTCCTGCTTTTATTAGTGTAGAGCTGCTTTGAAACAATTAAACAAAATTTAATTGAATTGCTTTTTTCTTGTTTGTGTTTATTTGTTTAGTCCATCTTAGTGATTTCTGTGTTTTATTACCCGTTGCTGAATCAGAGCAATGCTGGTGAAAATAACATTGCTACTCATTCAGTTTTCAACTTCTTTGCATTTTCAATTCTATTACTAACGCTGCGTTTTATAATTGTAACCCATATTTAGGGCTGCACTGCAGTAATAATACATTTAGTGTTATAATTGAAATGTGTGTGTGTGTGTGTGTGTGTGTGTGGGAACCCTTTTTGTAGGTCTCTACCCCTCAAGCTGTAGGTTTCATTTTCAAAAGATAGACTTTTATTAACCAGACAAATAAAAGCAGACCAGTCCTGCATAAACACATGGTGGTCTCATTCCTGGGACTGTAGGTTTTTTGTCCCTACCCAATGCATGCTGGTAATTTTCCTATACACACAATGGTACACTATGTGATACATATAACTGGTTATATCCATATAGAAAAACATAATGGTAAAGTATTTGATACCCATATTCGGACTAAAACAATATATATATATATATATATATATTATAATATACCAATGTGAGTCTGACGCTGTTGAGTGTCTTTTCTCTCCAGTACAGCAGGAGGCGCTCTGCAGCTCTTTAGTCCGCCGATAAACCCACTAAAGAAAGAAAGAAACCGCTCGCGTGTGATGTGTTTGTGTATCCTATTTTAGTGTTGATGATGGATGTGATGTGCTGTAAATCAGTAGGAACTGATCTGTCCATGCTGGATATTGATGATTTCATGACAGAAATCTCTCAGCTGAAGAAAGAGGTGGCGTTACTGGAGACAAAGCTGAGGTTAAGAGGAGATGAAGGACTGAAGAGAGAGGTTTGTACAGCTTAAACATCCTTTACCTGAATCAGACAACATCAAATCATTTCTAATCTTACTCTGTGTGTGTTTGTTGTGAATCTTCCACACAGGACTCCGAGCTCAGTCTGACTTTACTCTGTTATACTGAGTCAAAGCACACAGACGCTCAGGACACTACAGTGTGTGACAGTAATCAGGACTTACAGGATGATGAATCTACTGATCAAACCTCCACAGAGTCTCTGGATTCTGTCTGTAACGCTGGAGAACAGCAGCAGATCCTGCAGACCAAACTCAACATGTGTTCAGTCAAACTGGAGGACAGTGCGAACCAAACTGAGATTAAAACAGAACCCACAGAATTAAAAATTGAACCCACAGATGACGACTATGAAGACAAACATAATGATGCTCATGATTTTATTCTGTCAGGTATGTCTCCCCATTAACTGTTGTGTTTTAGTCATAAATATTTAACCAAAAGACAAAAAACTTAAAAGGGGATTATAAAATCTTTCTGAGGCATATTTTCTTTAAATAAAAGACACAAAGTTGTTTATCTTACCAAAAGTTGATACCAAAAGATAGGGATGGCTAACGATTAATCGCAATTAATCTTTATGATAAGTCCAGTAAAAATAGAGCATGCTCATACTGACATATTAATAAAAGTAGATTCATGAGACCAAATACTGCTGGTTTGATCAACCCCAAACAAATAAAATCTAATTTTTGAACATCAAACACGGATACATTAGAGCCAGTGGAAAATGATAAGTGTCCGAGATCAGGCTGCACTTATAAAAAAATAATCTTTAAAAAAACGGATAATGTCCTGGCAGAAAATTAGTACTGATTATGTTCACAGACATTTCCTTTTATTAAAAAACTGAAAATTCTGTAGATTTACAGAACATTGTCTGTAGTCTTTAGGACACTTCAATCCTTCAATGACAATCAACAACAAAGCTTCATGCCGCAATGCATGCTGGGTACCAGGATTGTAGAAAACTCTTTCTTATCATTTACTGTCACCATTGTGGAGATTTGTATCCAAAGTGTTGATGTCTCTCTGAAGCAAAAAAACAACAACTGACACATTACAGCAATCTTATTCAATAAAGTGTCACTTTCAGTTCTTTATTCTTATTTTATCATTTCGTATTTAAATGTTAGGCAGCATAACATAAAAGCAATCAAGCTTAGAAGACATCATAGATTTTTTTCCTCCTTCAAGCAACGAACAAGTTGCTACTGCTAAAAGCAAAATAACACTTTTGTAATGGTTAAAAAAGCAGAGTTAGTTTGTGAAGGTCAAGGGACAAATGCCTAGCTAAAGGGAACACTAATCACCATAATGGTGACTTTTTAGATCATAGATCATAGAGTGTCACTTTTATATATTTTAGTTAATTATTCTTATTTCAGCATTTCATGTTTAAGTAATAGGCAGTCAAACATTAAACAATCAAGCTTAGATGACATGATAGATTTTTCTCCTTCATCAAGCAATGAACAAGTTGTCTTAAAAAAAAACACTTGCAATTGCTAAAAGAGCAGAGCTAGTTCAGTGAAGGTCTAGGGAAAAATTCAGAACTAAAGGAAACACTAATCACCATAATGGTGACTTCAAATGAATCTAAAACAAATGCAAACTGGAGATTTATTGAAATATATTTTGTAGTAAATATCCATTTGACTTACACGTCACGTCAGAAAGAAGATTTGTCTACTGTTGTGGTTTTCCTTTTCCTCAAATGAAACAATCTTCAGTCTTAGGTTTTGATTTCAAGAGATAGACTTTTATTTTCCGGACGAAACAAGAAGCCGAGGCCGCCCTGGTGAATCCCCCCAGAACCAGAGTGTGGTCCTGGGAGGATCCTCCAAATCAGTCTGACCCTCTGAGCCAGGGCTTGGTAAATATATAGGTCTTTGTTCCCTCCCCTCATGTTTAAAACAATATGTTTCTGTTCAGGCAAGAACCACATGACATTCCTCAGACCAGTGTCTCCTTTCCATGACCTATTTGACCCTTGGCTATTTGCTAATACTAAAACCCTTTTGTGCCCTTTGACATGAAACATGAATACACACAGCTGGTCCAGATGGTTCTTTAAACTACTATGAAACAAATACTGCATAACACATGACACACATTGCATAAACTCACATATTCCTGTAGATATAATGGTAAACTGATATTCATGTAGATTGGGATTAAAATAAACTTCTTCACTACTAAGTCACATGTGTGGATGCTGGAATAGTTGAACACTTGTATTTTGTTCTGACAGTAGTTGTTTAGAAGTTAAACATCATCCATGTTTAGAAAATAACTCTACAAGCAAGTTGTAATTGTAGGTTTCAAACAGAAATGGTGATAGAGAGGCAAAAGTGAAAGATTGCAGCAGGGGTTATTGCACAGTTATGCACCGACATTTTATGTAAAACACCTGTAAAACATAAATACGGAAAATTCCTTTATATTTATACAGTACATTGTCCGTTTTTTAAACGAAATTTCTTTACAGTCTGGTCAGTGGGGTAAGCGTACACCGATACCCATCTGGATCTCGCGTCCAAATCTTTCTAAGCAAATGTTCAAATAGGCACTATCTTTACTAATCCACTGTATATATAACACATATTCTTGCCCGAACTAATTTTAAAACTACACTTTGTGACCAAGACACAGTAATATTAAGAAACAGCTATTTTGTCTTTTGAGTTATTATGACATTCAAAACAAACAGTCGAAAGTTTACCTGTTGTTCTGGTCTTCAAATCTATGGCAGAAGAAAGTAGTTCCTCAACAAAGAGGCTTTTAAAAACACTCCAATGTGGTTTTCTAGTTTTCTTTTTCAATCTTGTGCCACCGAACTGTTGTATAAAAGCAATATCATTATCGTAAACATGTGATTTTTCTCTATATCATGCCTGCATCCTTGTGCCACTGACCTAATCATAGCCATGATGATACAGAGCAATATTGCTTCAAAAGTATACAAGTCTTCCTAGTCGAGGTATCTTTCACAGACGCAGTCGTTCTAGCTTGTTATTATAAATAGCTATTATTCTACACAAAACAGTGAATTTTGCCTTGATATTTTGTTATAGAATAATATTTTAATAAAAACTCAATTTGGAAAAAAAGACATTTTATGTATTTTTTTCTGAAACTGTTCCAGCGTGAGTCTTCTGTCTCTGTGTGAATATAGAAAAAAAAATCCCAATTCATCTTTGCATAAATAAAAGTGAAAAGAAAATGTAATTGTTTAATGTTTCTGTCAGATGTGAGGAGTGAATTATGTTTGGATGGAGAAATAACGTCCTCAACATCAGAAGAGCAGAATCTCTTCACCTGCACAAGATCTGAATTCAGCTTTACTACCTTCCAAGTGAAGGAACTTCATTCAGAAGATCACAGAGAGAAAAGGCCGTTTCACTGTGAGCCATGTGGGAAGGATCTTTCTCCAGTAACGTCTCATATTAATGCTCACATCAAGACACACAGTGATGAAAAGTCTTACTACTGCACTGAATGTGGCTATTACTTCAGCAGCAAACAAAGTCTTGATGCTCACAAGAGAATTCACACAGGAGAAAAACCATACGAGTGTCCTCACTGTAAGATGAGATTCAGACACAAATCATGTATGAAGAGACATTCGCGTATACACACCAATGAGAGACCGTATCAGTGCAGTGAATGTGACAAAACCTTTAGGGATTCAAGTAAATTAAAATCACACCAAAATATTCACTCTGGAGAGAAACGCTATCAATGTTCACACTGTGATAAACGTTTCTGTAAGAAAGCTCAGCTGATACGCCATGGTAGAGTTCATACTGGAGAGAAACCTTACGTCTGTAGTATTTGTGGGAGGAGTTTTAATAAACATGACAATTTAGTGATACACCAGAGAACTCATACAGGTGAAAAACCTTACAAATGCTCTCAGTGTGAGAAGACGTTTGCTCAGTCAGGTTCCTTAAAAGCTCATCTGAGAGTTCACACAGGAGAAAAACCTTACCATTGCTCAATCTGTGGAGAGAGATTCTCACACCATAGTGTCTTCAGACTTCATCTGAGAGATCACACTGGAGAGAAACCTCATCACTGTGATGTTTGTGGGAAGAGTTTCAGTCGACATGACAGCTTAGTGACACACCAGAGAACTCATACAGGTGAAAAACCTTACAAATGCCCTCGGTGTGGGAAGACGTTTAATCAGTCATGTAACTTAAAAGCCCATCAGAGAGTTCACACTGGAGAGAAACCTCATCAATGCAGTATTTGTGGGAAAAGTTTCAGTCGACATGACAGCTTAGTGTCACACCAGAGAACTCATACAGGTGAAAAACCTTTTAAATGCTCTCAGTGTGAGAAGACGTTTGGTCAGTCAGGTTCCTTAAAAGCCCATCAGAGAGTTCACACTGGAGTGAAACCTCATCACTGTAATGTTTGTGAGAAAAGTTTCAGTCGACGTGAACATTTATTGAAACACCAAAGAACTCATACAGGTTAAAAACTTATGAACGCTCTCAGTGTGAGATGTTTGCTAAGTCAAGTTACTTAAAAGTCCATCAGAGAGTTCACACTGGAGACAAACCTTACATCTGCTCAGTCTTATAATATCTCATAATGTGACCCCTTCTGCGTCATATATACAACCAGCACTGGGGATTTTGCTGTACATGGCATGCCGTGGATTATCTCGTTTAACTTGTTAAACTTTTACATTTGTGGTCCATTTATGCATTCAGTGATATTTGGAAATATTTTAATTTAAACAAAAGTATGAAAATTTCTAGATAATGGGGCAGGTTCCTGGACAGGGATTAGACTAGTCCTAGACTAAAATAAATGTAAGAGCTTTACAAGATGAAAAAAAAATTGCACTGACATATTTTAAAATACGTCAGTGCCATTTGTTTAGCCTCAAAATGCATGCCAGTAATGTTTTTAGTAAGG
Source organism: Misgurnus anguillicaudatus (assembly GCF_027580225.2). Lineage (NCBI taxonomy): Eukaryota > Metazoa > Chordata > Actinopteri > Cypriniformes > Cobitidae > Misgurnus > Misgurnus anguillicaudatus. The sequence goes on from NC_073339.2 coordinate 1,388,552, forward strand.
CACGTTGTTAATTTTTTTTTATATTTCCTAATTAAACTAAGGCCTAGTCCTGATTTAAGATAATACCTGTCTGGGAGACCACCCCATAAACAGACAAAACCCCATGCAAATTGTTTTATGGTGCACGTTTAAAACACCTTCTGCCTTATTATTTATTTAAGTTAGGCAAGGATAGTCGGGCCTGCCTGTTTTTGTCTGTAATAAGAACAATAATCACTCTACTCCATCTATCTGGCAATCTAGTGATAAATGCTATTAACACAAATTGTCAGATTTCCTCTATAGGCCGTTTGGTACAGCTAAGGTTCTAATAGAAGCAAGCAGACTTTTGTCTTTTATAAGTTTAATTAATACAATTTAGTGATTGTACTTTTATTTTTACTTAGTACAAATATCTGTTTTTTTTAATTAAGTCTAAAACCCTAAATTAAATTAGACAAGCTGCACACTGTCAGGCACCAGAGGTCGCGTTCACTTTCTGTCAGACTCGTCAAAACATCATCCTTACGGACAAGTTGGCAAGTTCAAGTGTTCAAATCCTAAATTAATAAATGTATTATTTCAGTTATTTTACACCGTTGTCTGTGTGTGTATGAATGTGTGAGTGAATGTGAGGCTAATTGTAAACCGCTTTGGATGGCCATAGGTCTGTTAAAAGTGCTATATAAATGCAGTCCATTTACCATCAGTCCATTTAAAAAACAAGCTAAGAGTCAAGATTGAACTCCAACTAAAACAAACACTGATCACCACAATAGTGGTTTACAATTTTTAAGAGATGGTGATAAAGAGGATAAGGTTAAAGATTGCAGCTTTTAATTCTGCTTCAGTGTTACATTTTAAAGATTTAGATAATATACACCCAGTAATGTTCATTTAACACTTGGGATTTTGCTGTGTAGCTCTGTGGAGGGATTTCGTAGACAAATGTGGGTTACTACATTTGAAGAGGTTTGTAGGCTCTGTAGGAACTGCCTGTCCCTTGGATTATTCTGTACCTGTTTTTGTCTTTGTCTGCCTGGTTTGCCTATGTTTGCCTATTGCTCTCCTGTGTATGACCTTTCGCCTGTTTTATTGGATTTATGTTTGTGGATTACCCTTTTAATAAAATCTGCATTTGGATTCTCAACCCTTCGTGTCTTGGAGCAGTCTGTTACACCTTGCATACAAGGCTGTGCAACATTTTTGTTATTGTGATTACTAGATTATGGTAATTTTGTCTGTAACTTGTAAGCAATGTGTTAACAACAAAAACACCACATTAGTGCACGGTTTTCATTCTTTTAAAATTTTTTAAAATTAGATTGTAATTGTTTTAATGTGTGGAATTATAGACTAAATTCACACTATAGACTGCCCAGCTATCAGAAAAAAAGTTCTAAGAACGTTCCCTGAAAGTTCCCAAGGTTCCCAAAAACATTCTGCCAACGTAATAAGTGTCCCGTTTTCTTTAAGTTCTAAGAACGTTTCTGTGTTGTCTGAACGTTAGAGGAATATTACATTTTACCATTTTTAAACGTTATGACAATGTCCTGTTTTAATGTTCACACAATGTTTAAAACAACAACTGTTTATTATATTGACTTGTTTGATTGTTATGTAAATGACAGAGAAACATTGCATTTTATTATTTTATAAAACATTATTTCTGAATGTTCAGTAAATATATTGCTGTAGAAAACACAATTCACTTATTAGGTTTAGATGTTGATGTTTTGTTTCATTTTAATGAAATGATTAGTGTTTGTTTTAGTTGGATTCTTGACACTTGACTTTTTGCTTGCTAGTTTTTTCCCTGGTTGTGTTAACAAATGTGGTGCATTAACACAAAGTTATGAACATGTAAAGTTAAAAGTGTAATTTTGTGGTTGTTGGTACATAATGGTAAAGATCATCACCTAATTAATTACTAATCAAAAGTTTATTTTCTGTCAATAATGTATATTAGATTCAGCACTAAATAATAATAATAATAATAATACGTTTATTTTATATAGAGCCTTTTTCAAACCCAAGGTCGCTTTACATTGAAATAGAAACACACAGTCAGATAAACATTACACATGAAACATAAGAAATTGGAATACAAGTAACAAAACAACAAACATTTAGTAAATGGACTATGAATTGTGTGAAGAGAAGTGATCATTAAAAAGAAATGTCTTGAGATGGGTTTTGAAGAAAGGAAGAGAAGAACTGACACATAGAGGTTGTGGGAGGGAGTTCCATAGTTTTGGGGCCTGGGCAATGAAAGACCTACCACCCACGGTGGAAAGTCTAGTGCGGGGAATGAGGAGAAGGTTTTGGTCGGATGATCTGAGTGAGCGGGGGGGTGTAAGTAGTTAAGAGGTTGCAGATGTACGGAGGACCAAGGTTATGGAGGGCTTATTAACACAGCAGTTTCTCATTAAGGAGTTTTAGAAACTTTGGACAAAAAATTTTCGCTGTATAATTGGGACGCACAAACATCAAGAATCAGAGTATATGAATCTCAACCATGGTGACAAATAAAATTGTTAAAAAAATCCTTATTTATCCATGCTGCAGTGCATGTTGGGAATCCTGAATGAGATTTGTAATTTGTTAATACCCAGCATGCATTGCAGCATGAAGTTTTTCATTTATTTGTCAGCATGGTTGAGATTCATACTCTGATTCTTGATGTTTGTGCGTCCCAATTATACAGCGGATATTTTTTGTCCAAAATTTCTAAAACTCCTTAAATGAATAGTCTACCCTTTTGCCATATTATTCATTACAGCGAGATGGTCTTTCTACTGGGCCTTAGGCCTGTCGCACCTCCTACGGTGCCTGGAGGACTATGCATGGCAGGGGCGTCCTCTTCCCTGAGGCAGGCCTAAACCTGGCAGCATACCACATGGCTTTGCTGCAGGGTCTTCAGCTGGGGACCACCACTAATTAACGTTTCACCCCTTGACCCAGTACGTCTCCTGGTGGCGGGGCGGTGACCAGGGACGTCTCCCTGACACCCCCTGCAGCAAAGCCTAATTGACTCCCCAAGCCTTGTCTTGTCGTCTCAGCCAGAGCCAGTGGCTTGCTTTCTCTGCTTCCTCAGAGAGCTCCTTAGTGGATCTACTCAGTATGGCTCCTCGTTGTCCCAGGTCCCTGAGCAGGCATGATGTTAATCTGCTCACAAAGCCTCTGGCTCCCACTTCCACCGGGTACAACCTCACACTCCATCCGCTTTCTCTACACTCCGCGACCAAGTCTGTGTACTTTGCCTTCTTTCTCTCATATGCAGCTTCCAGTCCCTCCTCCCATGGCACTGTCAGCTCGATCAGTATCACTGACTTTACAGCTACAGACCACAGCACCACATCTGGTCTTAATTTGGTGCTGCATATCTCCTGTGGGAAATGGAGTTGCCTTCCCAGATCTACCTCCATCTTTCACTCCGCCCCTGATGTTAATAACTTGGCGGGTGGTCTCTTGCTGGTATGCCTTGCGGATTCACCCTGCCTGAGGAAGTGGATCCTGGATCGGCTCTTTGTTGGACTTTGCTGGTTTGCCTCCTGCCGACATTTCTCCAGCACCTCTGCCAACTTTCTGAGCACTTGGTCGTGCCGCCATCTAAGCCGACCTTGTATCAGCGCTGTTTTACAGCCTGATAGAACATGCTGGAGTGAGGCGTTGATAGTCCCACAGAGATCGCAGGATTGTTCTGTTCCAAGCCATTGGTGGAGTTTTTTTGGGTACGGGAGGGTGTCGTATGTTGCCCTGATGAGGAAACTGAGCCGAGCCTGTGGCAGTTTCCAGAACTCTGCCCAGCTGATTGCTCGGCTCGCGATGCCCTCCCACGTTGTCCATCGCCCCTGCTGCCCCTGTGTCACAGACCTTACTCTGAGCTCCTCCTGCTCAATCCTGGTGACCTCTGCTACCACTAGGTCCTTCCTCTCCTTCCTACTTGCCTTGGACCATAGAATTGGTGGCTCGCTCCATCCAAGGCCTGCCTGCCCTGTCTGGACCATGCCCACAATTTGCTGATGTTGTAATCTTCCAATCACCTTCTGCACCTCCTCCTTCGCCCTCCATTTCCTTCCAGTCTCAACTCTGGCATTTGCATCAGCCACTGTCCTGTCGGTGGAGTCCCTTAATTCCATCACCAGCCTTGCCTTCTCCTGCCTATAGCCCAAGGTAATGGATTTTAGGGGTAACTGAAGTGCATTACATCCATACAGACCAGCAGCCGAAAAGCATTGTGGTAGGCCGAGCCATTTGCGGATGAAGGAATTGGCTTTTGCCTCCATCCGGCTTACTGCTAATGAGGTAACTTCACACAGCTTCAGAGGACACATCACTCTTGGGACAGGGTGAAGTGATAACACCACACCTTGTACTTTCCAGGTAACTGGCTAGCGTCGATCCTAGACAGGCCTTCAAGCAGCTGCTGAAGGATGATTTTCCCCATATCTTTGTCTGAGAGACCAGATGTGTACAGTCTTCCCAAGCTTCGGATAGGCTGATCCGCGATGCGGGGGATGTCTTCCCCGCTGATGGTGAAGGTGACTCTGTCATTTCTCTCCCCCTTTCTCAATGAGAGGCTCCTCGACTTCTGCGGCTTGAACTTCATTCTGGCCCAGGTGATCAGCTCATCCAGCCTCTTAAGCAGCCTGACTGTACATGGGGCAGTTCGTAACAAGCAGGTACTGTCGTCCATATAGCTCCTTAGGGGCGGGAGCCTCTGGCCTGCAGCCGGACACCACCCACCACCTGCCTAGCCCTGATCAAGATCACTTCAAATGCTGCCACAAAGAGGATTGGAGAAATGGAACATCCCATTGCGATCCCTACTTCCAGTTGTTGCCAGCCAGTAGTGGCATTCATCAGTACAAAGCACATGTACCTTTGTAAACTATGTTATTACCTCAGCTTAGACGAATTAATACATATCTATCTTTTTTCAATGCGTGCACTGTACAGCGCGTCGTGAATGTGTTAGCATTTAGCCTAGACCCATTCATTCCTATGGTACCAAACAGGGAAGCCACCAAACACTTCCGTGTTTTCCATATTTAAAGACTGTTACATGAGGAGTTATACCAGTAAGTATGGTGCCACAAAATAAAACTTTTTTTGGTACCATAGGAATGAATGGGTCTAGGCTAAATGCTAACACATTCACAACGCGCTGTACAGTGCACGCATTGAAAAAAGATAGGTATGTATTAATTCGTCTAGGTTGAGGTAATAACATAGTTTAATATGGCAAAAGGGTAGACTATTCCTTTAATGACAAACTGCTGAATGACAAACTGCTGTGAACGTGCTGGAACTCATTTACATTTTTGACAGAAAATAAACTTTTGATTAGTAAATTAATTAGATGATGATCTTTACCATTATGTACCAACAGCCACAGAATTACACTATTAACTTTTCATAACAAATGTGGTGTATTAACAAAGTTAACACAACCAGAACAAAAACTAGCAAGCAAAAAGTCAAGGGTCAAGAGTCCAACTAAAACAAACACTAATCACAACAATGGTTACTTAAAATGAAACAAACATCAACATCTAAACCTAATAAGTGAATTGTGTTTTATATAGCAATATATTTACTGAACATTCAGAAGTGGTGTTTTGTTGAATGATGTAATGCAATGTTTCTGTATAATTTGCATAACAATTAGACAAGTCAATATAATAAGCAGTTCTTGTTTTAAACATTGTGTGAACATTAAAACAGGACATTGTCAGAACGTTTAAAAATGGTAAAATGTAACATTCCTCTAACGTTCAGATAACAGAAACGTTCTTAGAACTTAAAGAAAACTGGACACTTATTATGTTGGCAGAACGTTTTTGGGAACCTTGGGTACTTTCAGGAACATTCTTAGAACTTTTTTCTGCTAGCAGGGAGGACATACAGTTTAACAAAGCTTGACAAAGACGATAGAAACATGAGTGCAATATATACAGACAAGGAACCAATCAGAACATGACACATCAAGGAATTACCTGTTTTATATATTTCATACTTCAATTCAGTGTTCAATTAATGATGATGTTAAGTCAAGAAATGTTGTGCATTCACTTATTATTAGTATGACATTTGAGCACGCAAATGAAGAGGAATTTAGTGATATCGGCCTTCCAAAACCCTCCAAAAACACATATTGGTCAATCTCTACTTAAAGGGGTCATATTATGAGATTTTTATTTTTAAAAAGTCTTTGGCGTTTCCAGAGTACATATGTGAAATTTTAGATGAAAATAATATTTACTGTGTCATATTCTTGATTTGGTCATAATCATCTCTATTGTTTGTTTAGGTGATTTTAAAAGTCAACATTGGCTTTCAGAGATTATGCACCCCTTGTTTTTCTTAAAAATGTTTTTCTGTACAAATTTTTATCTTTATGATTTTTTCATTTAAAAGCTGGATGTTTTGTCTTAATTTTCTTCCTACAGCACTTGCTTAACTATTTTATCCACCACACCATAAAGGAACATCAACCTTCTTGTGTAATGAAGGAATGAATTGTTGAGCGCCTTCTCACTCCAGTACAGCAGGAGGCGCTCTGCAGCTCTTTAGTCCACCAATAAACCCACTAAAGAAAGAAAGAAAGAGCTCGCGTGTGATGTGTTTGTGTATCCTCAGTGTTTTTCTCTCTTGAGTGTTTTATTGAGTGTAAACAGAGTCTTGTCTCTGTGTATTTTAGTGTTGATGATGATGGATGTGATGTGCTGTAAATCAGTAGGAACTGATCTGTCCATGCTGGATATTGATGATTTCATGACAGAAATCTCTCAGCTGAAGAAAGAGGTGGCGTTACTGGAGACAAAGCTGAGGTTAAGAGGAGATGAAGGACTGAAGAGAGAGGTTTGTACAGCTTAAACATCCTTTACCTGAATCAGACAACATCAAATCATTTCTAATCTTACTCTGTGTGTGTTTGTTGTGAATCTTCCACACAGGACTCCGAGCTCAGTCTGACTTTACTCTGTTATACTGAGTCAAAGCACACAGACGCTCAGGACACTACAGTGTGTGACAGTAATCAGGACTTACAGGATGATGAATCTACTGATCAAACCTCCACAGAGTCTCTGGATTCTGTCTGTAACGCTGGAGAACAGCAGCAGATCCTGCAGACCAAACTCAACATGTGTTCAGTCAATCTCATGGACAATGGAAACCAAATGCAGATGAGAACAGAAGCCACAGCAGATGAATATGAAGACAAACATAATGATGGTCATGATTTTATTCTGTCAGGTATGTCTCATCATTAATTGCTGTATTTTCATTCATAAATATCATAGTTTTTGACTTAAACTCTCTTATAAAAAACAAACTAACCAAAAGACAAAAAAAATTAATGACCAAAATTTAAAGAGGATTATGAAATCTTTCTGAGGCATATTTGCTTTAAAACCAAAAGTTGTTTATCTCATTTTAGAAGTGTAACCAGATGGCTAACGATTCATCGCGATTAATCTATAGCAGAATAAACGATTTGTTTACATCATATATGTGTATGTGAACTGTCTATTATAATTTTGTAGAGATAAATGCACACACCTGCATGTATATATAAAAAAATTTAGTTTATATTATATATAAATACTTAATATATAAATAGACTTCCTGTATATGGCACTGCGCATGCGGTGACTCGCAGCAGAGTTTGTAAGCACAGGTGCATGCGTTTGGTGTTTATGTTTTAGTTTATGTTTTAGTTGTGTGTTTGGCTGTTAGTCACAATTATACACGCAAATTGACTAGCTATTGTTTTGTGGTAAGTGAAGATGGAGTTGCCGGTAATAATCCACACGTGGATTTTACTGCTTATTGCATGTTTTCACATAACACCTGTGAGATCTACCGCGAGGCTTCAGTATATCCGTGAATTTCTGCTTCAGTGGCCTTATTTTGTTCGATACCCAGTGGATTTTATAAGATCACAACATCTTGTGAATGATGGTGACTTTATGAAAGACGTTACCATGAACAATGATGGATTTAAAACATGGAAACTGTGGAAGAGAGGAAAGAAAGGCGGCGTGCGGCAAAGACTGAGGAAGCAGCGCCTTGGCAGGACTCCTTTGCCAACTATCGTAATGGCAAATGTTCAGTCTTTAACTGTGCGTTCAGACCGCCACCGGCGAGAGCATCAAAGTGGCCGGAAGTCATTCATATTCCATGAGAGTCGGCCGCGAGCAGTGGCACGTTATGTACAGTGTGAGCGTCGGGGAGAGTTGAAATTGTAGTATTAGGTTCTTTACGGTAGTTTTGGAATACACAGGAAACGGTAGTGACATATACTGTGTGTGTTACGGTACTGAATATATAATAGAGTTATCAGAAGTTATGGCTGGTTGTCGCATCGTCCTCCATTACAAGGGCTGTCGTTGTGCCTATTAAACAATAAAACATGATGTCAGAAGTGCAGAAATGCAACTATCAATTGAGTTATTGAAGTCGGGACGTTAGTTTCGTTTCAGTTTCGTTATGTCCTGTCGGCCGAAGGGGGGCTGTCTGGACAAGTTCACGGCATCATCATGAATCAGTTTCAGGTTTCTCCGCCTGAGAAATTCACATTTAAAGCAGATGACTGGTTGAAATGGATAAAACGCTTTGAAAGATTTCGAATTTCGTCAGGATTGGAGACGCAGGCAGACGTAAATCAGGTGAATGCTCTGATCTACGTGATGGGTGAGGAAGCAGAAGACATACTAACTTCCATGCATTTAAGTCCAGAGGATGCGGCTGATTACGAAGTTGTGAAGCAAAGACTGAATGATCACTTTATCGCTTGCAGAAACGTGATTTTTGAGAGAGCTAAATTTAATCAGCGACAACAGGCCGTGGGCATGTCTGTTGATCACTTTATAACAGAACTGCATTGTTTAGCCGAGCACTGTGGATACGGAGAGCTCCACGATGAGATGGTAAGAGATAGACTCGTCGTGGGTCTGACAGACAAAAGGCTGTCAGAACAATTACATTTAGACCCTGAATTGACACTTGAGAAAGCTGTTGTACAAGTTTGACAAAGTGAACAAGTAAAAAAACAACAAGAATTGCTCAAGTCCAACTTTAAGGGGAAATCGAAAACTGACAGTTGGACAGCGTGCAGGCTAAATAGAACAGCAATGTGAAATCAAAACAAGTGAAGCCACATTATGGACAATTTGCAAAGAAACCACCTGATGAAAAATATAAAAACGGGATTCAGTGTTCCAGATGCGGAGACACAAGAGGCCATGACCTGCAGCTATGCCCAGCAAGAGATGCAATATGCAACCGGTGTCATAAGAAGGGACATTATGCGAAAATGTGCAAGTCAAAGACAGTGCACAAGGTAAATATTGCCACACTAACTGAGGATGCAGATGAAGACATTGCATTCCTAGGCTCAGTAACAACAAATGACTGAGATAAAAATAGACAATTTGGATGTAGTGTTCAAAATTGACACTGGAGCAGATGTTACATTTGTTTCTGTGACATTGTTCAACCAGGGCCGGTTCAACAAACTGAAACTTGCTGGTAAAATTCTCCAGGGGCCAGGTGGAACATTACTCAATGTAAAAGGGAAATTTACAGCCACCCTCAGTAAAAACAACAAATGCACATAACATATATATACAGGACATATATGTTGTTGATGGATTGTACATTCCATTGCTAGGCAGGCCAACAGTGGCTGCACTTCAAATAGTAGCCAGGCTGGATGATGTTAGCTTAAGTTCAAAAGAAAGAGTGGAGCAGAAGTTTCCAAAACTCTTCAGCGGCTTAGGCAAAATGGAGGGTGAGTACAGCATTGTGCTAAAGCCAGGGCAAAACCTTTTTCTCTGTCAACACCTAGACGCATTTCCCTCCCTCTTTTACCAAAGGTGAAGGAAAAATTAACCCGGATGAAACAGCAGGGGGTAATTTCAAAGGTCGAGGAACCAACAGAGTGGTGTGCTCCCATGGTCATGGTGCCGAAGCCGACAGGGAAAGTGAGAATCTGCACAGATCTCACTAAACTGAACAGATAAGTTATGAGGGAAAAAGATCCTTTGCCTTCGATGGAGCACGCGTTGGGACAACTCGCTGGAGCCAAAGTGTTTTCCAAGCTCGATGCCAATGCTGGCTTTTGGCAGGTTCCACTTTCTAAGGAATCCTCTTTGCTCCACCTTTATTACTCCATTTGGACGATACTGTTAAAACCGTCTATGCTTTGGAATCTCTTCAGCACCTGAGCATTTCCAAAAACGCATTTCCAGAATTCTTGAGGGTCTGAAAGGTGTCGTCTGTCAAATGGATGACGTGCTTGTCTGGGGTCCACTCAAAGTGAACATGACGAGAGGCTGCGAAGGACGCTCTCAAGACTTCAGGAAGCGGGTGAAATGAGCTGCTCACCCTCAATGAGAAATGTGAGTTTTCCAGGAGTAAAATCAAGTTTCTTGGACAAATCATTGAGATCATTTCAAAGAAATTGGATGAACTCCCTCCACGCATTCAGCGGCTTCGCCTGCGTTTGTTGAGATTTTCGTACACCATATCACATGTGGCGGGTAAAAACATTGCAACGCCGGATGTGTTGTATAGAGCTCCCATAAGCAGTACAGCAGAAGGGATCTCTGAAGAGGACATCAATCTGTATGCTGATTCTGTCATGTCGAGTTTGCCGGCTACAGAAAAACAACTCAGAGAGATCCAGAAACATCAAGACGATGATTCCTTACTCCTGCAGCTAAAGAAATATTGTGTGTCAGGATGGCCGAGTAAATTCTCAATTGACACAGTTTTTCAGCCTTACCTGTCATTTGCAGGGGACCTTTTCTGTGCAAAATGGACTTTTGTTGAATGCAATCAGAATTGTAATTCCAGCGTCACTCCAAGCCGAGATGCTACAGAAACTGCATGAGGGACTAAACAATTAGTTTGGTGGCCAGGTCTTAGTAAAGACCTGACGAAAATGATTGAGAACTGTGACACGTGCGCACGAGAGAGAACTAACGTCAGAGAATTGATGTTGCCTACTGATTTTCCGTTGAGGCCATGGTCCACAGTTGGAGCAGATCTGTTTCAGAAAGACAGCAAGATGTACTTGGTCGTTGTGGACTACTTTTCTAGGTTCTTTGAGGTTGCAAAACTGACGTTGACAACTTCAGAGGCTGTGGTTGAACACTTTAAATCCATCTTTGCACATCATGGAATCCCTGAGGTTGTGCGCTCCGACAATGGCCCACAGTTTGCTTCGGAGTGTTTCCGTGTATTTGCACTAGACTGGGGTTTTAGCCATGTGACGTCCAGTCCTCATTTTCCGTAAAGCAACGGACAGGCGGAGCGTGGGGTGAGGACAATTAAAAATCTTCTCAAAAAGGCAAGTGATCCCTACCTTGCACTAATGGCTTACCGTGCATCTCCTCTGGCTAATAGTTACAGTCCTGCTGAGCTCCTCATGGGAAGGAATATAAGGACGCTGGAAACAGAAACAAAATTTCGACAGAAACAAAATTTCGACAGAAGACACAAAGCACATAACATGACACACTTGGAGCCTGGGGAACATGTATGGGTTAAAGACATGTCAGAAAGGGGTACTGTGGTGTCTGCGGCTGGCACACCCATATCTTACCTTATAGAGACGCCAAGGGGTACACTTAGGAGAAACAGGTTTCAACTCTCTCCGACTGCTCCTGTGGTCTCTTCTGATCTTCCTGACACGACGGAGAGCCAGGCATCTCCACACTCTACAGATTTAATGGTCACACCAGAAAGTCAGAAGGTTTGCCAGCCAACGGCACAAGCTGCCAGAAGATATCCTACCAGGATTAGAGCACCTCCTGGGTATCTAAAGGACTTTGAATGTAGTTAGAGATACCCTGGATAAACACTGAGTGACCAATGGGGCAGAATAATCCCCACACTCAGTTGAAGGTTTTGGGCAGTCTACCCCATCCTTCTAGTTATGGAAAAACAAATACAGAACACATTTTGCTGTGGTAAAACAAAAAGTTTTGTTCAAAATGTTCGGATTTGTTATTTGAACTGTATTGTTTGAGAATGTTTATTGTCTGTTGAAAAGATAAATATTTCTTCATTTCATGTTTATGTTGCACCCCTAAAGGATTAAAAGAAAAGTATTCTTATATGGAAAGGGGAATGTAGTATTAGGTTCGTTATGGTAGTTTTGGAATACACAGGAAACGGTAGTGACATACTGTGTGTGTTACGGTACTGAATATATAATAAAGAGTTATCAGAAGTTATGGCTGGTTGTCGCGTCGTCCTCCATTACAAAGGCTGTTGTTGTGCCTATTAAACAATAGAACAGAAATCAGCTCAACTTTATGGTAATGAGATATGACATGGTTCGGCGGCAACCAATCGGAATGCGGAAATGTTTTGCGGCAACCAATCAGAAGGCGGAAACCTCCGCCTGAGTGGAGTTAAGAGAATGCATTCAAGCGTCAGAGCGTCCACTACACCTTTTCTTTAACGGCGTTGGCAGGGCAGTCAGAGCTTTTATTGACGCTCTCGCCGGTGATGGTGTGAATGCAGAGTTAGGAACAAAATTGATGAACTGCAAGCAGAAAAGTGGGTATTCATTGTATGCGGTGCATAGGGGCGCAGCACTATGGGGAAGCCAAAGCGATTGTATAAAAAGCGTTTTTTGTTTGTATTTTCTACATGTAGTTGCTGTTGTGCGTTTCTGAATCATCAGTTTAACAAATATTTCTGTGATAAAAGATGAGAAGCACTTTTTTTATGTTTGTCCTTTGTACATAAATTTACGTGAGAAATATTTAAGTGAACTTACTCTTGTAGGTGATGTCTGCAAAGATGTCTCAAATATTTGTGATTCTGTGTATGCATGGCGATTGGCATTGTATATAAATCAAGGAATGAAAAAGAGATTGTCTGTCATTGTATGATATCTGTTTTTCTAGTCTTTTTCAACTTTGTGCTGTCAAACTGTTGTATAAAAGCAATATCGTTATCGTAAGCATGTAATATTGCTCTATATCAAGCCTGCATCCTTGTACCACTGGCCTAGTCATAGCCATGATTGATGATATAGAGCGATGTTGCTTTAAAACTAAGTCTTCATAGTCGAGGTATCTTTTAAAGACGCAGTCTTTCCAGCTTGTCATTATGAATCGCTATTTTTCTGTTAAAAGAAAATTTTTCATGTTTCTTTCAGATGTGAGGAGTGAATTATCTTTGGATGGAGAAATAACGTCCTCAACATCAGAAGAGCAGAATCTCTTCACCTGCACGAGATCTGAGATCAACTTTACTACCTTACAAGTGAAGGAACTTCATTCAGAAGAGCACAGAGAGAAAAAGCCGTTTCACTGTGAGCCACGTGGGAAGGATCTTTCTCCAGTAACGTCTCATATTAATGCTCACATAAGGACACACAGTGAAGAAAAGTCTTACTATTGCACTGAATGTGGCTATTACTTCAGCAGCAAACAAAGTCTTGATGCTCACAAGAGAATTCACACAGGAGAAAAACCATACGAGTGTCCTCACTGTGAGAAGAGATTCAGACACAGATCTTGTATAAAGAGACATGCGCTTATACACACCAATGAGAGACCGTATCAGTGCAGTGAATGTGACAAAACCTTTAGGGATTCAAGTAAATTAAAATCACACCAAAATATTCACTTTGAAGAGAAACGCTATCAATGTTCACACTGTGATAAACGTTACTGTCAGAAATCTCATCTGAAACGACATCAGAGAGTTCATACTGGAGAGAAACCTTACATCTGTAGTGTTTGTGTCAAGCGTTTTATTAAACATGACAGTTTAGTGTCACATCAGAGAACTCATACAGGTGAGAAACCTTACAAATGCTCTCTGTGTGAGAAGACGTTTGCTCAGTCAGGTTCCTTAAAAGCTCATCAGAGAATTCACACAGGAGAAAAACCTTACGATTGTCCTCACTGTGAGATGAGATTCAGACAAAAATCTTGTATGAAGAGACATGTTCTTATACACACCAACGAGAGACCGTATCAGTGCAGTGAATGTGACAAAACCTTCAGGAATTCAAGTAAATTAAAATCACACCTGAATATTCACTCTGGAGAGAAACTCTTTCAATGTTCACACTGTGATAAAAGTTACTGTTTTAAATATCAGCTGATACACCATCAGAGAGTTCACACTGGAGAGAAACCTTATCATTGTAATGTTTGTGAGAAAAGTTTCAGTCGACGTGAAAATTTAGTGAATCACCAAAAAACTCATACAGGTTAAAAACCTTACAAATGCTCTCAGTGTGAGAAGACATTTGCCAAGTCAAGTCACTTAAAATCCCATCAGAGAGTTCATACTGGAGAGAAACCTTACAGTCTTATAATATCTTATAATATGACCCCTTTTGCGTCATATATACAACCAGCACTGGGGATTTTGCTGTACACGGCATGCCGTGGATTATCCCTTGCTTAACTTGTTAAACTTTTACATTTGTGGCCCATTAATGCATTCAGTGATATTTGGAAATATTTTAATTTAAACAAAAGTGTGAAAATTTCTAGATAATGTGGCAGGTTCCTGGACAGGGATTAGACCTACACTAAAATAAATGTAAGAGCTTTCCAAGCTGAAAAAAACGTTGCCTCAAAATGCACACAAGTAATTTCATTTCATTAATTTCATTTAATTTTTTTTTATTTGCGCATCTAATTACATAAAAATCAACATAATAATACATTTCATTACAATACAAGTAAGGGAAAAAAGGAAGAAAAGGGAGAAAAAAATAGAAATGATGCTGAAAAGGGGTAGGCAGAAGCTTAAGCTTATTAACACCTACCCCCTTTTATACCATTGAGCGCAATTACATTTATTAAACCAATAAGACAGTCGTCACATGTTTATGCTATCCTGTTCCAGTGACTGTACAATCAACAATATTTACTCACAACCCTTCTATTAAGACACGAAAGAAAAGAAAACCAAAAACTCTTCAATAAGTACAAGAAAGAGAAGAAAAAAAACATTGCTGTAATAAATAGTCACCAATCTTTTAATTTGATCTTTTGTTACTTATTGTTAAAAATTCAATGTCTTTTTTAACTACAAATATTCTGAACTATAATATATAAATTATATTATCTTTATTAACTTACATTCTCTTTTTCTCAAAAATACAACATAAATAAATAGCTCTATAACGTATTCCACTTAGGGCCATTCTTCCATCCTATACTTAGATAGTATTATTTGTTTATACTTTGCTTTGAATTGATGAATGGATGAGCACTGCTTAAGTTGGGCACTCAGGGTATTCCAGAGTCTGGCACCACACACAGACACACACATACTTTTCCTTGTCGTTCTAAAAGCAGGTACTTTAAAATTGGCATAACCTCTCAGATTGTAACAGCTATCCCTTTCTATGAATACTTTTTAAATATTCGATGGTAAAGTAATGTTTTTAGTAAGGCACATTTGTTAAAATTAGTTATATTTCCTAATTAAACTAAGGCCTAGTCCTGATTTAAGATAATCCTTGTCCGGGAAACCACCCCATAAACAGAAAAAAACCCATACAAATTGTATAACGGTGCAGGTTTAAATCTATTATTTATTTAAGTTAGGCAAAGATAGTTGAGCCTGCCTATTTTTGTCTGTAATAAGTACAACTAGATGGGTACATTTTCTGAAGAAAATGTGAAGTGGTAAATTTCGGGGGACAGTATCATGCAAGAATGAATGTACTCCAAATCCAATTAAAATAATCCAACCCCCGTGACTCTACAATGTTCTGATGCGGAGATATAAGACTTTGTTTACTCGGTTGCTAGGGTACTTTATATGGTTGCTGGGGAAAAATCCACTAGTGATTACACTCCGAGTCACGATTCAAACGGTCCAAACCCCGTGTCTCTACGATGTTCTGATGCAGAGTTAAAAAGCTTTGTTTATTTGGTTGCTAGGGGCGTGGCTTAATACCTCTGTAACTTTGCGTTCACACCAGACGCGGCAAGTGTGAGTGATTTACATGTTAAGTCAATGCAAAGATGCGATTAGGCATCCTGCAGCGTGGTAAGCTCGGAACGCGCCCTCCGCATGCCTTCCGTGGATTCAATTGAGCTTTGCCGCGGGAAAACGCATGACTTGAAAAATCGGAACTTCGGCGGAATTCCACACGGCATTAACCAATCAGGACCTTGCTGTAGTAGTGACGTGATTACAGGAAGCGAGCGGAGTGGTGTAGTCGCAGAAGGTTCTCCCATGACGTGAATTTCCCAACTGGAACCGTTTTATTCTCTTATATGGGTGTGTTCCCTGCCCCATTATAAGTCAATGGGAAATTTTGGGCCCCTCTTACACCCCAGGGGTACAACTTACACCCCAATGTGATGTATGTTCTTACAGAGCCTATCACCCTCTTCAAATGTTGAAACCCACACGTTACTACAAAATCTTCGGGTGGAGCTATGACTCGTCAAAGTTCGGCGCAATGTTAAGTCAATGGGTTTTTTGGGTGATTTTTCGCTCCCCTTACGAAAATCCTGCACCCGATTGCTTATAAAAGTCATAGCATAAATGCAAGCACCACTAATAATCACTCCCGCATCTATCTGGCAATCTGATAAATGATATTCAAACAAATCGGCAGGATACTTTCTCTGTAGGTCGTTGGTTACAGCTAAGGTTCTTATAGAAGCAAGCAGACATTTTGTCGTTTATAAGTTTAATTATTACAATTTAAGGATGGTACTTTTATTTTTACTTTATTTGAAAAACTGATATTTGTATGTAATGTAAGTCTAAAACCCTAAATTAAAGTAGACAAGCTGCACGCTGACAGGCACCGGAGAAACTTAGGTTGTGTTCAGTTTCTGTCAGACTCATCAAAACATCATCCTTATGAACAAGTTGGCAAGTCCAAATTCAAGTGAGCAAACCCTAAATTAATAAATGTATTAATTCAGTTATTTTTTTATTTAAATTAATAAAGATTATGTTTCTAAATTATGATGTTTGAGATTTTGTACTATCCACCACTAAAGACTTGCGCAATTTAATTTTTTTGCCATACATTTTTTTTATTTAACACAGTGTTATAGCAGTAAAAAACAAGCCAAGAGGCAAGATTGAACCCCAGCTTAAACAAACACGGATCACCACAATAGTGATTTACAATTTTCAAGAGATGGTGATCAAGAGGATAAAGTTAAAGATTGCAGCTTTTTAATTCTGCTTCAGTGTGTTACATTTTAAAGATTTAGATAATATACACCCAGTAATGTTCATTTAACACTTGGGATTTTGCTGTGTATCTCTGTGGAGGGATTTCATAGACAAATGTGGGTTACTACATTTGAAGAGGTTTGTAGGCTCTGTAGGAACTGCCTGTCCCTTGGATTATTCTGTACCTGTTTTTGTCTTTGTCTGCCTGGTTTGCCTATGTTTGCCTATTGCTCTCCTGTGTATGACCTTTCGCCTGTTTTATTGGATTTATGTTTGTGGATTACCCTTTTAATAAAATCTGCATTTGGATTCTCGACCCTTCGTGTCTTGGAGCAGTCTGTTACACCTTGCATACAAGGCTGTGCAACATTTTTGTTATTGTGATTACTAGATTATGGTAATTTTGTCTGTAACTTGTAAGCAATGTGTTAACAACAAAAACACTACATTAGTGCACGGTTTTCATTCTTTTACATTTTTATTTTTGTAATTGTTTTAATGTGTATCGAATATTGGAATTATAGACTGAATTCACACTATAGACTAGTGTCTGTTTTCAGAATTACTATTATTTTATTTTTTTATTATTCAGTTTAATTGATTTTTATTTCTAAAGTAGTATTTATTTTATTTAAATGTATATTTAAGTTTACATTTATGTTCCAATGTAAAGTAATCCACTGTGAGGTGAGCGTTTTAGAACCCAAGTGCAGTTTTAATAAACATAAAGAAACATAAACTTAAACAAGAACTAAACTTGACATGAACAAAAACTAAACTTGACATGAACAAAACAATGGCATGCCATGGACTCTACCATACAGAAGGACATACAGCTTAATGAAGCTTGACAAAGACGATGGAAACACGAGTGCAATATATAAAGACAAGGAACCAATCAGAACATGACACATCAAGGAATTACCTGTTTTATATATTTAATACTTCAATTCAGTGTTCAATTAATGATGATGTTAAGTCAAGAAATGTTGTGCATTCACTTATTATTAGTATGACATTTTAGCATGCAAATGAAGAGGAATGTAGTGATATCGGCCCTCCAAAAACACACATTGGTCAACCTCTACTTAAAGGGATATTGTGAGATTTTTTAAGATTTAAAAAAGTCTTTGGTGTTCCCTGAGTACATATGTAAAGTTTTAGCTAAAATAATATTTACTGTGTCATATTCTTGATCTGGTCATAATCATCTCTATCCTCTATTCCTGTCATATCCTGACTCTTTTCTTCACTCAGTGTCTTTCTTTAAATTATAATATATCCCAATGCAGTTGTTTCAAGGTGGGGTGCGTGATTTTTGAAAAACTCTTTGGAATAGGAAGTTGGGCCGACTACCAAAACACACTTGTAGCCAATCAGCAGTAAGGAGCGTGTCTACTAACTGACATCGTTGCCTGGGTTGCGTATGTGTGGGGCGTGTCTATCAAAAGAAGGTCAAGATTCTAATGGGGTAGGGGTGTATGTGTTTAGGTGATTTTAAACATCAACATTGGCTTTCAGAGATTATGCACCCCTTGTT
Source organism: Misgurnus anguillicaudatus (assembly GCF_027580225.2). Lineage (NCBI taxonomy): Eukaryota > Metazoa > Chordata > Actinopteri > Cypriniformes > Cobitidae > Misgurnus > Misgurnus anguillicaudatus. The sequence continues at coordinate 1,407,279 of NC_073339.2, forward strand.
TTTCTTAAAAATGTTTTTCTGTACAATTATTTATCTTTAATATTTTAAAATGTAAAAGCTTGATGTTTTGTCTTAATTTTCTTGCTTTAGCACTTGCTTAACTATTTTATCCACCACACCACAAGGAAACACCACGTTCTTGTGTAATGAATGAGAGATTAATTAAATGTTGAGTGTCTTCTCTCTCCAGTACAGCAGGAGGCGCTCTGCAGCTCTTTAGTCCACATATAAACCCACTAAAGAAAGAAAGAAAGAAAGAAAGAAAGAAAGAAAGAAAGAAAGAAATCCAAAAGAACAGATGGCAATTACGGAATTGGACATTCCGGATTAAATCAATCATTGCACAGAACAGGGAAGCATCCTACTGGATTATGTGATTATTGTAAAGCTCAAGAGACTGTAGAACACATTCTGATACACTGTAAGGAATATGAGGAGGCTAGAAGGAAGTTGGAAAATCAAGTTGGACAACAAAACATGACAATGGAGTATTTATTGGGGAAATCAACTTATAAGTGTGTAGACTGCCTAATAACATTTCTTAAAACTACTGGATTAATTGACAGACTATAAGTTTTTTTTTATTTTTTAAGTTTATTTATTTTTATTTAATCTGCTGCTCACACTCCAGTCCAGTAGGTGGCGGTAATGCACCTTTAAGTTGGTTTGCCAACCGCCAATAAAACAGACGAAGAAGAAAGAAGAAAGAAAGAAAGAAAGAGCGAGCTCGCGTGTGATGTGTTTGTGTATCCTCAGTGTTTTTCTCTCTTGAGTGTTTTAAACAGAGTCTTGTCTCTGTGTATTTTAGTGTTGATGATGGATGTGATGTGCTGTAAATCAGTAGGAACTGATCTGTCCATGCTGGATATTGATGATTTCATCACAGAAATCTCTCAGCTGAAGAAAGAGGTGGCGTTACTGGAGACAAAGCTGAGGTTAAGAGGAGATGAAGGACTGAAGAGAGAGGTTTGTACAGCTTAAACATCCTTTACCTGAATCAGACAACATCAAATAATTTCTAATCTTACTCTGTGTGTGTTTGTTGTGAATCTTCCACACAGGACTCCGAGCTCAGTCTGACTTTACTCTGTTATACTGAGTCAAAGCACACAGACGCTCAGGACACTACAGTGTGTGACAGTAATCAGGACTTACAGGATGATGAATCTACTGATCAAACCTCCACAGAGTCTCTGGATTCTGTCTGTAACGCTGGAGAACAGCAGCAGATCCTGCACACCAAACTCAACATGTGTTCAGTCAAACTGGAGGACTGTGGGAACCAAACTGAGATTAGAACAGAAGCCACAGCAGATGAATATGAAGACAAACATAATGATGGTCATGATTCTATTCTCTCAGGTATGTCTCCTTAATTATAGTTGTATTTTTATTCATAACTGTCATTGTTTTATAAAAGGGAGTTTTAAGTCACAAACCAAAAGACGAAAAAGGCTAAAAATCTTAACGGAGAGATTATGACATCTTTTTGAGGCATGTTGGCTTTTAAAAAAGACACAAAAATGTCTTCATCTCATTCTAGAAGTGTTACCATAAGTGATGCGATCTGGGAAAAATCATGACATGGTGAAATTAATTGTAGGTTAAGAGAGGGAAAGCTATGAGCGATTGTTTAAAGGTACCCTGGTTATATAAACACATGTATAGTTTAATAGATTAACACAGGGATTAGCAATATGAATGTGAAAATCAAAAGTACAAAGGTCATAGTTTTAATAAACTTTTAAAATCTTTTTAATAGGAGGCTGCCATTGTGTTTTTCATCACTATACATGACGTCAAATGGTTGCAATAAAGGTGAGGTAAACGTGATTAACGAGTCTTCAATCAGTAGATAAAATTAAATAATGTAAAACAGTAGATGAGAGTTATAAACGCACACAGACAGCATGTGGCCGTATTTGGTCCATATTTCATAAAAAATACATCACATTTTACAGAGAGTAATATACATGAAGAATACTACAGAAATCATACTAATGAAAGATCAAAATAAAGGTAATAAGAGAGGTAAAAGTGTGTGGAAAATAAAAATTCTTACATGAAAAACTATAGTTTTAACCATAGTTAGCTGTTGTTAAACATCATATAAACATAATGGCGGCCTCCATAGGTTAAAATGAGTATAGAGACAGAGCGCAGCGCGTCACAACCTGAAAACCACGCCCACCGGGGGGGAAAGCAATCCAACAGTCTCCATTGACTTTGTATTGCAAAAGGCCGCCTCCTTGTCATTTCTGGCTTATAACAAAAAACTGAATAATGTCTAAAAGCTGCTTTGGGACAATATGTACAGCTAACAAGCCAAAGAACACAGAAATAAGTTTTTATAAGCTGTCGAGCCGTAAAACCCAGTCTTTAAGGAGAATAAAGTGGATCGCCGATTACGTTTCCCCCTATTGGACGCAGTTTTACTAACAGGAGCACCATGAAAAGTTGCCTGCCTCCACCTCCGTGTCCAAACGCTCGCCCCCTGAAGTCGACAGCTTACAAAAAATTATTTATTTATTTTTTTGGCGTGTTAGATGTACACCTTGTCACACAGCAGCTTTTAGGTATTATTCTGTTTTTAAGTTTAATCTGTAAATAAGTTTTTATAAGCTGTCGACCCCAAAAAACGAGCGCCTAAAGACACAAAAATGGACACAGGCAACCCCCCACAGCACTTCCACCAGTAGAACTGCGTCCACCAGGGGGAAACGCAGTCGGCGATCCACTTTATTCTCCTTAAAGACTGGGTTTTACGGCTCGACAGCTTATAAAAACTTATTTCTGGCTTGTTAGCTGTACATATTGTCACACATCAGCTTTTAGGCATTATTCAGTTTTTTGTTATAAGCCAGAAATGACAAGGAGGCGGCTTCTCGCAATACAAAGTCAATGGAGACGGTTGGATTGATTTCCCCCCCGGTGGGCGTGGTTTTCAAATTTGCATAACGGCGCTCTGTCTCTATTAATTTTTTTAAGTAATGAAAATATTAATGTGTTTCTATCAATGAATTTTAAGTAGTTAAATGCAAATATAACTCTTCTTTCTGGTACTTGAATCTGATTGGGTAAGAGCCTTTTCTAGCCATGCAATATTCAACAAGTATCATCACAGTAACGGCATCCTGTTTGTATCATTCTGACACCTCCTGTTTATAGATCATTAAAAATAGTTGAGCCATACGCTCGCATATCTTTGACTGAAGAGGATGGTCATTGGTCACGCACACACACATCCACGGGCACAAACTCTGATTTTAAACACTTCACGTGTGTCTATCAGTTCCCTAGCACAAAATCAGTCTGTCAATCCCAATCGGAAGTGATTATCCCTGTGCCCTAATCCCTTCGAAGATCAGAGCTCCTGGATGTAAACTTTTGAGGAACTAGTGCAATAATGTCACATCATGTCATCCTTGTGAATAAGGCAATGAAAATAATTGTTTTCTCTTTATCTGGAGCGTATGTTTTATCCATGGTGGTAGAAAATAGTTGCTCACCAAAGAGGCTTTAAAAACATTCTGTTGTTGTTTTCGTTTTTCAAGTTTGCACCGTCAAACAGTTATATAAAAGGAATATCGCTCTTGTAAGCGTGTGATATCGCTCTATATCAAGCCTTCATCCTTGTGCCACTGGCCTAATCATAGTCGTGATGATATAGAGCAATATTGCTTCAAAAGTGTACAAGTCTTCATAGTCGAGGTATCTTTTAGGGCCAGTTGTTCAAAAGTAATCCATTTGGATTTCGGCTATCGGATTAGATCAAAATTTCAAAATGGGTTGTTCAAAACAAGAAAATGGATTCTGAATTTGGATTGGATCAAAAAATCCAATGTAGGTTTTGATCTGGATCAAATCGTCACTTTGTGTTGTTCAAAACTTTTTTGTAAGATTGGTATTTGTTTGATCCCAAAAAGTAGGATAATTTTGTTCCCAGCAGAAGGGTGGTTTTCAGGAACAAATATGTAATTAAACTTCTAAAAAGATTTTACTAAAACATACAAACCTACAGTATCTAGAGTCTACAATACAACATTTCTATCATGTAATATTTATAAATGTATCATTTTTTGTTGAAATGTTGCTCTTGATAAGTTCAATCCTTATAATGATAAAGTATAACATTGAGCTATACCATTTCAACGTTCCAGTCAATTAAGAAAGAAAAAAGTCCATATAAATCCCTCATAGAGCAGTCAATAGCAAATCATTTAATTTTAAGAAAAGTAATCTTTAGCTATCATTGGGCACTGTAAAGTATATTGATTACAATCACAATCATTAGAGACCAAACAGTCAAAAGTAGTTTTAACAACCGACATCTCTACAAATGTAAACTACCAGACATTTAGCTTCTTTATGACTTAAAATTCACGTGTTTGGGTATAAACTATATTTGTTTGTTTTTTGTGGGCCAGAAGAACAGACAATGTTCAATTAAAAAAAATTAAGAGAAAAATTAAGGGAAAGTTGTGTTTTATTGTCTCTTCAAGTAAAACACTTAGTGACATGTTGTATAGCTTTTAGTCAACATTGACATGTGATCCCATTTAAAACAATTGTAATCCAGATTTGCTAATCTGAAAAAGTGTGAATCTGGATCAGGTTGATCCAATCCTATTTTGCTTTGAAAAACCAAGACGAAAGTGAGATGGTTTACCTGATCCTGGATAGCAAAACATGGGATTTCCAAATCTGGATAATTTTGATCCAGATTAAACTTTTTGAAAAACTGGCCCTTAAAGATGCACTCTTTCCAGCTTGTCACTTTAAATAACATTTTTTCTTTGTCTGACATTTGATTAATTTATTCTGAGACACGTTCTGTTCTTTTTCCTATCTCATCCTCATCGCCAATGTTGTGGTTTTCCTTTTTGGGTTCTTTAAGAATAAAATACTCAAGCTGTAGGTTTCATTTTCAAAAGATAGACTTTTATTAACCAGACAAATAAAAGCCGAGCAGTCCTGCAAAAACTCCAAGACTCACCGAAAAACTTTTGCTTGTACCACAGTATTTAAGCCTGTCTTCGCACGCAATCCATGACCTTTACATTGACCTTAGCATATGCTTCTATTCCCAAGGGTTTGTAACATGAAGAAACATATGGTTTATATCATATAGAAACACATGGTGGTCTCATTCCTGGGACTGTAGATCTTTTGTCCCTACCCAATGCATGCTGGTAATTTTCCTACACACACAATGGTACACTATGTGATACATATAACTGGTTATTATATCCATATAGAAAAACATAAAAATATAATGGTAAAGTATTTGATACCCATATTCGGATTAAAACAAACCACTTCACCAATTGTTGTGGCATTTTCCAGTCCTATCTGGGGTGCCAATTGTTGTGGTTTTCTTTTTGGGTTCTTTAAGAATAAAATACTAAAGCGGTAACTAAGTTTCATTTTCAAAAGATAGACTTTTATTATCCAGACAAAAAAAGCAGAATCCGTCCTGCTGAACCATCTCTGAACCAACTGTGGTCCTGAGAAGATCCTGCAAGATCAGCTTGCCTCTCTCTGTACTATGGCTTTTATATATAGGGTTGGTTACCCACAAACTCCATGTAAGCTCAACACAATAAGTTTATGTTCAGGCGTGTAGCATAAAGAAACACATGACATCACTTTTGTAAGGGTCACCCTAGGTCATCGTTTCGGAGACTGAGTGTCTCTTTCCCATGCCCCATTAGCCCGGGGGCTACTCATTATATTAAGACCCTCTTTGACCCTTGACATTTAAACTATGCGGTAGACCTTTACAATGTATGCCTAACTTCTCCAACACATGATTGCAATGCATATTGGTAAAAGGACAACCTAAATACATAATGGTTAACTAATTGATAAACATAACTGTTTATATGCATGTAGATTATACTTGATTTCTTTATATAAATCCTTCTTCATGACATCCGATGGTTATTACCAGATTGCATCATATTTAATGCAATACGGATTGTGAAAGATGTACAACTACAAAATTGTGGATTACTCACTGCATTGAATTTAATACTTTGTCGTTCATGACTAGTTATGTTTTTAGCTGTGTATGTTACCATAATTTGGTTTATTTGATGTGCAATGACCCAGGAATGACAGCTTTCTCTGTGTGAATATAGGAAAAGATATAGAATCTCAATTTATCCTTCTTTGTGTAAATAAAAGTGAATTTAATTGTTTCATGTTTCTCTCAGATGTGAAAAGTGAATTATGTTTGGATGGAGAAACGACGTCCTCGACTCTTTCCTGCATCAGCGGTGGAGAGACATTGAGCTCACAGAGACATTTAAAGAGACATGAAAGAAAACACACAGGAGAGAAACTCTTCACCTGCAGGAGATGTAAGATCAGCTTTACTACCTTACAAGAGAAGAAACTTCATTCAGAAAAGCACAGAGAGAAAAAGAAGAAGAAGAAGAAGAAGTTGTTTGACTGTGAGCAGTGTGGGAAGGATTTTGGCTCCTTATCTCATCTGAGACTTCACATGAGGACACACAATGCTGAAAAGCCTTTCTACTGCACTGAATGTGGCCATTACTTCAGAACCAAAGCAAATCTTGATTCTCATAAGAGAATTCACACAGGAGAAAAGCCACACAAGTGTCCTCACTGTGAGAAGAGATTTAGCCAAACATATAATTTGAGGACACATGTGTTTACACACACCAAAGACAGTCCGTATCAGTGCAGTGAATGTGGAAAAAGTTTTAGGGATTCACTTCAATTAAAATCACACCAAACAATACACACTAAAGAGAAACCCTTTCAATGTTCACACTGTGATAAACGGTTCAATCGTAAAACTACTCTTACAGCCCATCAGATACTTCACACTGGAGAGAAACCTCATTACTGTGAAGTCTGTGAGAGGAGTTTCAGTCGACGTGAACATTTAGTGAGACATCAGAGAACTCATACAGGTGAAAGACCTCACAAATGCTCTCAGTGTGGGAAGACGTTTGCTTATTCATCTCACTTAAAAGACCATCAGAGAGTTCATACTGGAGATAACCCTCATACCTGTAATGTTTGTGGGAAGAGTTTTGATCTTAGAAGCAGTTTAGTGAGACACCAGAGAATTCATACAGGTGAAAAACCTTTCAAATGCGCTCATTGTGAGAAGACGTTTACGGATTCAGGTAACTTAAAAGCCCATCAGAGACTTCATACTGGAGAGAAACCTTACAAATGCTCTCATTGTGAGAAGACATTTGTTTATTCATCTCACTTAAAATCTCATCAGAGAGTTCATACTGGAGAGAAACCTTACGTTTGCTTGATCTGTGAGAAGAAATTCACTCATGCCAAAAGTCTTCAAAATCATCAGAAGAAACATACTGATGAACAAATACATTGAAATCATCATAGCATCTAAAAGTCCAGACTGACCGTGTATAGGTCCTATTCTGCATGAATGTTCAACGCTATAACAGTCTATGAAAACAATAGCTTTTATTATTAATAATTTTTACATTGACCTCAGTTATTTGCAACGAAAAAAACAAACAAAATTTTAACCATCATGTCAAATTTGGTTGACCAATGAGATCTGAGCATTACGTCACATTCCCGGCGCCACTGTAAATCTACAGCAGAGCGTGTCAGGTTGTTCTTTGTCTCTGTGTCATGCATTTAAAAACCTTTAATGCACGAGTCGTTGATTATACATATTCATTTGTTTTATCATTCACCTTTATTTTAATTATTGTGTTTTATTACACGGCTCTGTAAAATACCAGATTCTGATTGTTCAGTCATGACATTCCAATGTTCGTTCTTTTCAGATAGCCTATAAACCCTTTTACTGTTTGTACAAAATTATGACGTGGCAATGTATGCGCGCGCAGGTATATACATATATTATGTTAGTGCAACCAAACACAACAACCAGACAAAATATGCATTTTATTCTATCTAGTTATTCTATTCTTCATTATTTTTCTTAATTTTATTAAAATCTTATGTAATGGACTGGATCGCAAGGTTTTCTTAGCATCACGATAATGTTATAAAACAATAAGTGTCCACTCTCTGTTTTTGATATAATAACATCATCTAAATCTGCTTCTAGTCAAAGTTAGTCAGAGCATCGAGAATGCAACAAAGATTCAATAAAGCATCTTTATTTTATTCAACATCACTTCATCTCCTGTCTGCTGTTTTTCTCTTCATCTATGTGTCTACCTCATGGTTGATTTGAAGTATTAACAACAGAGCTGATATTTGAGCACAGATTTAGTGATTTCCTGACAGGACATGGGAACTATGTCTAAACTAAAGGAAAATTATCCATATATTCCTAATCTGGGATGTGTTTCCCAAAACCATATAGTTGCTAACTAAGTTGCAATTTCCCATTGCCAACCAGCTACGTTGCTAACCAGTGTTGGGGCTAACACATTACAAGTAACGTGCATTACGTAATATTACTTTTTTAAAGTAACGAGTAAAGTAACGCATTACTTAAAAAATGTACATATTAATATTTGAGTTACTTTTTAAAAAAAGTAATGCGAGTTGCTTTTCAGTTTAATTAATTCTATAAAATAATGTACTGAATTACAATTTTGCGATCATAGAAAACACCTGCAGAACTTTTTACAATTAACTTAATATTGTAATGCATTACTTTTTAAAGTAACTTTCCCCAGCACTGTTGCATACTATGGAGGACCACAAGAGTCATGCAAAATGTAATAAAGAACTTAATAACTTTAATAAATACCTGGACAATAAAAATAGCAATTAATACATTGGTTTAAAAATGCATTAATTAATCTATAAATAAATAGACAAAGTAACAAAAAGAAATCATTATGTAACATTTTATTATGCAATAAAAACTGAGATTATAAAAATAACGTAGAAATGAAATATTAATCCATTAATAAATAGTTCAAATTAATATAACATTTTGCAAAAACAACATAAAACACTCAATAAGTTCATCATTTTAACTTGCATTTACAAATTCTTAATTAAATAATGGAATTTCAAAATGTTTTTCAAAAAGCGAAAAGAGAAATAAATAACTGTAATAATAAATTGAACTACAAATACAGGTTTAAATTAGGCATTTTAAAGGGCATTTCCGTTTAACATTTCTGTTTTCATTTTCCCGTTGGTTCTCTTTATTCTTTTCGCTATTCGATTTGCTTTTCGTTTTAGCCTCTCTATTTAGCTTTTCCGTGACTCTTTGGGTCCTCATCCGAGATTTATAAATCTTCACATGATGTACAATCAGAGCCAATCAGCGAGCTTGTTACATCCACCTGGCCATAGTTAAGAGTCACAGAAAAGCTAAATAGATACCTTTAATGATTAGTGACTCCAGATTATGAGCATGAACTACAAACAACATCATGTGTGATACAAAATCAGACTTTATTGACTAACTAAACACATAGGGGCGGTTTCCCGGACAGGGATTAGACTAGTCCTAGACTAAAACATTTTTAAGAGCTTTCCAAACTGAAAACAACTTGAACTTACATATCTTAAAATCCATCAGTGCCCTTTGTTTTGCCTCAAAATGCACACAGGTAATGTTTTTAGTAAGGCATGTTTGTTAAAACTAGTTATATTTCCTAATTAAACTAAGGCCTAGTCCTGGATTATGCTAATCCCTGTCCGGGAAACCGCCCCATACTACTCTAAACATACAAACACACACACATACATACATACATACAGTTCAGCATTGGAAGAAGGTAAAGGTTTAAGTAGAGAAAAGAATAAAGCATGAAGTTATGGCAGTATTTGTAATTCAGCAGATCAAAGCCTAAAACCAACCGCATCAGTTACTTGATGCGAATGCACCTTAGTAAAAAGGGAATAATGATGCGTGATGCATCAGTGAATAAAACTAAGTATGATACTTGCATGTCTTGCCCATTAAAAGAAAGTGTCCTGATGTAGTTTGGTAAGGCTTCAGTTGATCTTGGCTGAAAGGATTGATGATAGAAAAACCAGCTTGATGCAGATGATCCTTGGTAAATGAAAAAGACAAGGCCTTAGGCCTGGCACAAACTTAGAGGTATGCTGGAAACGTCTAGTTTAGCATCCTCATCCTGAAAGGACTCGAATGTATCCAGAAAGAAAAACTTAAGAGATGTGTGTGCTCCACACACACAACTCAGATAAGAACTCAGATAACAACTCCCACAACAGAACTTCATCTCGCAACTCAACCCAAGACTCAGAACTCGGCAGAACTCTCTGTGTGTTCTTGGGTAGGGGTTTTTAAGCTGTTAAGAGGTCACACCTTTAAGATGTGTCTGACCCAATCAGAGGTCACACTTTCAGAGGGAAAGTCAACTGTCTTTGTCTTCCAACATGCTGTTTTGCATATGGAATTGGATTCGATGTTAAGGTGGAAATGTTAAAGAGTTTCATAATGTTATTATGAAGAAGAGTTTCCTAAACATAAAGAATATTATCATTCAGGAAATCAAAAATGGATTACATAGATACCAAACAAGGACTAGATATGATTTGGATTAAGTAAGTAATACTAAACATTCATTTTAACTAGTTTGGGTTGATATACTAATATAACATAAACACCAAGAACATAATCCATGATGAGATTAGAAATAGTTGATTAAGACAATTCCCAATACATTTATTAGTGAATACATGCATGACTAAATAGAAAGTTTCTTTGTCTGTCCCAGAATCTTCCACATTCTTTTGTGGTCATAAAACTCATAATCTTGATGTGTTGCCATAGTCACCAGAGGTCTGTTCTGCTTTGAAGTGTTAAAAGCAGTTTTGGGGGTAGTGTTACAGACCTGCTTGTTGGGTGAGGGTCTGCAGTTATATTTATGAAATACAAGAAGTTATTGTGTGTCTGATCTGGCTCAGTCGTTACAGTAGCAATATTGGCGCAGCGATACTTCTGTAAAGCGGTCTGAACCGTGGGGTTACCGGGATATTTTATCACGGCTTAGAACGCGTTCCAACCAATCAGAATGAAGAACCCGAACGAGCCATTTTATAAGTTGTGTTTTAACACTGAGTGATGCTTTGTTTATTGTTACACTTTAACATTGAATTCTGTTGTTGTATGAGACCATTGTACTACTTGCACTGAGACATTTCAAATGATATAAAACTAGACCAGATTCAGATTCTTTGTGGATGCAGCATTTCTGTTAGGAGTCCACTGTAATCTTTAGAAAGATCTAAATCCTGAGAAGAGTTTTTTGTCTTTTTCACAGATCAGATTGTTCTTCAGTGTGTTTCATCTGATGAGTCTTAAAAGGTCCTACATTAGCGAATCTCTGTGTTAAGGTTTCTCTCCAGTATGAAGTCTCTTATGGGCTTTTAAGTGACAACGTCTCCTCAGACTGAAAGCATTTGAAAGGTTTCTCCACTTGTATGAGTTCTCTGATGATTGATGGTTTTTATAGCCAATCTCAGTGAATTCTGTGTTTTACCCATTGCTGAATAAGAGTGTTATAACCGTTTTGTAGTTCTTGGTACTGGTGCAGGTGCTGTACTCATACAAGAAGATGGTCATGGCCTTGAACGTCCTGTATGTTTCTACTCCAAAAAGTTCAATCGCTACCAGAGTAATTATAGCACTATAGAGAAAGAAGCTTTGGCACTTATATTAGCTTTACAACAGTTTGAAGTATACATTGGTTCTAGTTCCCAACCTGTTGAGGGAATTCACTGACCATAACCCACTTGTTTTTTTACAAAGGATGTGTAATAAAAAGCAAAGACTCATGCACTGGTCATTAATTTGTCAAGATTTTAATTTGGAAATTAATTATAAGAAAGGCATTCAAAATATTGTTGCAAACACCTTGTCCAGATCTTGTGTATAAACAGGTTATGTTTGTTCTTATGTGTGTTACAACCTTTTTGTAGTTCTTGTTTTCTTTTTGTGGGAAATGTTTTGTGTTGTCTCTGTTCTGTCCAGGAGAAACCTGATTGATTCACACCAGTTGATTGCTCTGGCTTTTCGATTGGACATCCTGCCATCTGCCGCCCTTAAAAGGACTTCCTGTTCACGTCCTCGGGAGCAACTGTGCGTTTTATTACCACATTGTTGTTCTCAATAGACTTTGATTCATAAATCCTGTTATAAGACCCTTGCCTGATTATTGACTGTGAGTTTTGCCTAACCCTTCTGATTTGTTAGCCCCATTTAATGTACATATTGTAAATAATTGGGAAGTAGGGAGTTTGACGCCACCAATCACTTACCCCCATTTAAACACTGATTTCTTGTTAAGAAAGGGAAGCAGCAGACTGTATTTTTGTTTGGATATTTAACCCCAGGCAAGTCAGTTTTGAGAACTTTATTGTTTAGTTATTTGTTCTTTTGGCATATGTCAACTCCTGAAGAGACTCCCTTTATTTTTCTCATATTCTGAGTTTTCTATTAAAATACTTTTATTTATTCCGAGAGTTTTTGCCGTCATTTCACAATTCTACTATGCTTCGCCTTTTACCCCTAGACTGGGTGTAATAAGAGCAATACTGCTGAAAATAACATTGCTGACTCATTCATTATAGTTCAGTTTAAACTTCTTTGCATTTTCTACTCTATTACTTTCGCTTCGGGTTTTATTTTATAATTCTATCCTATATTTAGGGCTGCACTGCAGTAATAATATGTTTAGTGTTATAATCGAAATGTATTGATGTATTATAATAATATACCAGTATGAGTCTGACGTTGTTGAGTGTCTTCTCTCTCCAGTACAGCAGGAGGCGCTCTGCAGCTCTTTAGTCCGCCAATAAACCCACTAAAGAAAGAAAGAAAGAGCTCACGACTGGACTGTGACTGGAGCACTGATGGCAGGAAATGACGGTAGCTCAGGTAGTGATCCGGAAATGGAAGATGAATCGTGTGGCGGGAGTGTAGGGAATGAATGGTGGAAAATTGTGAATCGGAAAAGGAAGAAAACAAATAGTCGAGGATCAATGACGGATAGTGGAAAGGAGGATAACGTGAGTAAGGAAAACATAGAAGAATATAAAGTGATGATGAAATTTGCAGAATCAGGTATGACAATTAACCCAATTAAACTGACAAAATCTCTTAATAAAGCGTTAGGAGTGATTCATGGTGCAAAAACGTTAAGAGATGGTAATTTGATTATTATGTGTAAGGATGGAAACCAACAAAAGAAGGCTCTAAGTATAACCTCGATGCTTGGACACTTGGTGTCTTGCACAGTGATGAAGACCAAAACTTGGGTTAGAGGAGTGATTACTGGAATTCCTACTGATGTAAATGCTGATAAAATTAAAAGTTGCATCAAAGGGGGAAAGGTAGTTGGAGCCAAACGGCTTCAATTCGTGAAAAATAAAGAAAGGATGGATAGTTTATCAGTAATGCTTCAGTTTGATGAGGAAAAAATGCCAGAAAGGGTAAAAATAGGATATGTAAGTTATCCAGTAAGACCATACGTGCCCCCTCCGCTTAGATGCTTCAAGTGCCAGAAGTATGGACATGTCAGTGCAGTTTGTAGAGGAAATCAACGTTGTGCGAGATGTGGGGGAGACCATGAATATGGTAAATGTGGCGAAGGTGTTAAGGCAAAATGCTGCAATTGCGGAGGTGAGCATAGTGCTGGATTTGGGGGATGTGTTGTTCACAAACAGGCTGTGAAAATTCAGAATGTGCGAATATTTGAGGGGTTAACATACGCTGAAGCAGCACAAAGAACAAAGCAAAAGGAGCAGTCACCGAGAGAGGTAAAAGCACAAGAACGGACTGAAAATTCTCTAGCGCAAAGTAAGGCAAATGAGGATAGGTTGGTGTTTGGGAAATTGGAATTTGTCTCATTTATGGCTGAAGTGATAAATTGTTCTGCTCAAACAGAAAGCAGAACGGAGAGAATTAAAATCATAATAAGGGCAGCAGAGAGATACTTGGAAGTAGCAGGAGTTACATTGGAAATAATAAATGATATGCTTAAGACTCAAATAAGTTCTCAAACAGCATGTGGAAGTACATAACAATTGTTATGGTTTTAACGATTCTTCAATGGAATGCCAGAAGTATTATTACTAATGGACCAGAATTTAAAAAATTTATAGATCAATTGGATGAGAAACCAAATATAATCTGTTTACAAGAAACATGGTTAAAGGAAAGGTACATCTGTGAACCAGCTTTTGTATCTTGTAAACCTGAAAATGACTTTTACAATTTAAATGGAGCACAGTCTTTGGATGACATCAAGTGTCTGTTGGTATAACTCCTAGACATTCAATGGTGATATCAAAGGCTTTTGGTCTGACAAAGGACAATAGATCTCTGGCACCATGACCACACCATCATCCTCTGTGACATTGTCAACAATTTCCTCTTGAAAAAGTTGCTCCACCATCTGAAAAAGAAACAATGTGTTATAATGCTAACCAAATTTAGTTTGATACATTTCTAAGAACACATAATTACATAATGCCAAAGTAACTATATGCAAGTACATGAATGTCAAGAATAAAAATCCTGATATTTAGTTAATATCATTCCAATCTCATGTAACATAAGCCCTATTTACACATGGCATTGGATGAGTCTTGAGACCACATTTGCTTTAAGGGGAAGGGGACAGCACACTACTTACTATGATAATGAGTAATGACTTTGCAAAATAGTTTGGGGGGAAGGATGTATTATTACAGTGTTTTTGTTGTTGTTGTTTATTAAGAGTTTAATATGTCATGCCATCTACCTGGCTAGAATTATGAATAAAAATAAAATATGAAAAATGAAACATTAATTCTTGATAAATATTCTAAAATGAAATCTGGTCTTACAAAATAGGTGCAGTTCACCTGCCGAATCAAGCACTGTCTCTTCTTCCATTGCAGTTCTTCATAGTACAAGAGACAGCTGAACAAACATCACACCATAGAGGCTCAATTCTAAAAAAAAAAGAGATAGAGAAGTATGGTCAAATCGTAGCTTATAAAAAAGCAATGTCTGTCCATAGTAAATCATCATGTGAAGTATTATGGAAACCAAATTAGTGGCATTCCTACATTAAGGGCAGGTAGGCTGAATAATACCAGATGTGGTGCAGATATGCATTTTTAGAGTGCTGCTAATACGCCTAAATAAGACGATTCTGTCGTCATTTACTCACCATCATGTCGTTCCAAACCCTTAAGACTTTGGTTCATCTTCTGAACACAAGTAAAGATCTTTAAAATGTTATCTTTTCAAAGAGAGCTTTCTGTCCCACCAGTAACAGCAAACATGACTACCCCTTTGAAAGCATTGTGCTACATAAGGTTAAAATGTGCTACATAAGGTTAAAATGAAGCCTTGAAAGGGGCCCTTTCAAGGCTTCATTTTAACCTTATGTAGCACAGTGCTCTTGTAAACGTGCATTAAAGATTAATTGATTTGAATTAAAATTGATTTAAACTAAACATTCGCTGCAAAATATGTTCTCACGCTTGTTCTTGTAGAAATAGCTAACATGAATTCTATGCTGAACTTGTTACATTTCAAATCTAATAAAAAACATAAACTAAAAAAAACTAAAAATTTACCAAAGCCCCTTTAAATTGGTATTTTATATACAGAGAACAACATGAGATGGTTCAGTGCCTACCTGGAGAAATTACACTCTTTGGTCCTGATAAGTAATATAAAAAGAAAAGCGGAATTAGGCTAAAATCTTATATTTGTTTTTTATGGACAATAATAAAGATAGAATTGTTTGCCTAACCACAATTAAAGAAAGATCATTATCTTTGCGTTTCACATATCCATTGTAAGCCTAAATGTGCCAAAGTAGACTATGGAACAAATGGGTCTGTTACATCTTTGCTCTGCTTTGAGAAATGCAATACCATTCATATACAGTTTAACACAACTGTTGCAGCCTTCACACATGAATAAATCTTGCAGTGGGATTATTCTATTTATTTTGATAGTTATTAAACTTAACTTACCTCAGGCTGCCTCGATTTTCCGGCCGAGGAGGATGGTGTTGGTGCTCCGGACCGTGAGCCTCTCGATTACTCATCTTGAACTATTGTAATTCCTCTGCTGACGTGTAAAATATCCGTGTATTATCAATAATGTTCTTTAATATACTCTTATTACCGTTTGTTTAGACTACTTGCAGCTCCGCTGATAAACTGCGTCCGATCGTCTTCTTCTTGTTGTTTTTGGCAGCGGTTGGGATCCAGCTTGTTGGTGCGCTGCTGCCGCCTTCTGTTCCGGGGTTCCGGTTCAATGAGCTGTCAATCAAAATCTCACAAGCCAATAAGAGCGAACCGCTGTTAAGCCCGCCCCTCACGAGAGGTTTGTGTCAAAATGGAGAACGTAAATTTGCGAATCGCAAACAAAAACTTGGAAAGTGAGAACGTAAACATTTGCAGCACATTCAAAACTATGTTTTGTGAAAGTGAAACTTGTAAAACTACAAACAAAGAATGCAGTACATTCAAAGATGATGTTAATTTTTTTGCTAGTTAGTTGATTGTTTTTATTTTCAGATTGTTTTTTTCTTTTATCAATGTATATTTTTGTTTGTTTTTGCAAAAGTTGCGTTCGTTTAATTTGACACAAATGTAATTCCATACCATAATGGTATCTTTTTTTTATATAATGTACCCGCCGAGTATGCTCCACCCCCAGCCTGTACTGTAGGATGCTCCACACAGCCGTAAAGCAAGTTTTTGTAGTTTTCACTTGAACTACAGGACCGCGACCTGACGGTTTGAAACTTCTTTAGTGCGGTTTTGGCCGATAGAGGGCTGCAAATCGAATGTGAAAGTGTCATTCACCCTGTTTCGAGTGAAACTTTTTAGGTATAAAAATTTTAAGGTATAAAAATAACTCTTCGGTATTGCTTTAAAATGGAAGAGTTCACGAGAACGCAGAGAGATTTTGATTTGTTTTCTTTTGTTTAGACAAAATTAGCTTTGCTTTTTGACAGTGTATCCAAAAAAAAGTGTATCCATACATAGATCTGTTTCCTTCTCATTTTAACAAAGTCTGTCCACACGTTTGATTAAACTTTCAGTAAATTAATTTGTTCTTGATAATGACTTAGTCCTTTAATCTAGTTTTATGGTTGGTATGCACATTCAAAGACCAAAAAGACCGAAAATGTGTGCGTTATCGAATGAGGGGCCGGTGTAGCAGCCGATTTCGTTTCCCTCGGAATGTCTGTTCCCCCTCCAGTCGAAAAAGCGTGTCTGCGGACAGCGCATGCGCAGGTACCTAATGCATATATAATGCATATGCAGGTACTGCGTGTTTTTTTTAAATTTATTTTTATGTTTTAGTATGCTATAGCATATGCACAGAGTTTGTACAATCTAATACAGCTAACAACAATCTAAACTATAAAATATGTTAACAGCTGGGTGTACAAAAAGCGAGAAGTGGAACAGACATTCCGAGGGGAACAGGATCGGCTGCTACCGGTCTGGTCCATGCCAGGGCCGATTTTTTTTTGTCCCAGTTCGCCCATGCGTACAACATTACTTACTGTTCCAAAAGCATGACGGCCAAGTCAGCATCGGTCACGAACCCCTCCTCCTCCTTTAGTTCACGCCATCGAGCGAACGCTGGCCCAATATTGATCCTCGTCCTTCCTTTTTCTCTGTCACTCTCCCGTTTTCTCTTTTTGGTCTCCTCCGACAAAACCTTGGGTTTCTTTTTCTTCGTTGCTGCTTCTGCCATGACAAAAATGCGCTCTTACGTCCGAATTTGCGGAAGTGACGTATGCCTTCAAGCAGTCGAATTTGCAGTTCTTTTTGTGCTCGGGTTACTACCCGAAACCCCGAGTTTAAAAGTACGATAGTGATACAGACCCCGTCAGGCTATTGGTAGACATGTCATTAAACCTATTTTTAGTCGATGTACCAAGGGTCTTGAAAATATATTATGACGGATGAAAAACTGCAAAGTGTCAGTTTAACAAAGTGTTTATACAAACATACACACACACACACACACGCACATATATATATGTATATGTATATGTCTGTGTTTGTGTGTGTTTAATCAATGGTCATGACCATTGAAATTATATGACCATTGATTAGCGATTAGCGTGGACACTAACAAAGTCCACAAGTCCGTAGTACAAGACCAAAAATCCTCAATTTCTCAATGAGGAGGATTTACAGTTATTACACTTACTTTTATGAATATGATATTTACCCATTATAAAAACAATGTTAACTACACGTTTATCATCTTTTTTTTAAGACACAATCTAAATAAAGTTTGTGAAGTGTCAATGTCCTCCTGCTTGAGCTGCAGTGTGACAGGGAAAGAAAAAATATAGAAACTCAATCTTTCAAATAAATAAATGTAAGATTATCAAAGAATTTTGATTGTGTATTGAAATTAGAAATATAATTTATATTTGAAACATTTCCTATAATTTACATTTCACCAATCTTCAACTCTGGCATTTAGCAAACTTAAAAATGTAATAGTATTTGTATAAATGTAATAATAGTAGGGTTTTCTTGTTTCTGCTGTTTTGATTTCAAGTTAAAAAAATATTAGACTATACATGGACCCATACTTCTGCTTTGGTCAACAAAATTCTGCCCTTCGGTCACTTAAAAGCAAATTATTTTTCTCCTCAAGGCAAGATCAGGAAACTTGAATAAATTAACCAATTCTAGATATATATTTTAAAACATATTACTGTGTTATCCATGGCGCAGATCCTGTGGGTGCTCCGGGGCTCGAGCAGCATTGGGTAATGTTTATTTTTAGATAAACTAATTCTTTAAAGGGGACAGAGAATGAAAAACCATTTTTACCTTGTTTTGTTGAATAATGGTAGTCTACCCACATTCACAAACATACAAAAAGTGCTAAACATCTCAGTCTCATAGAAATTCCTCTTTTAGAAATGTCAGCCAGAAAACTGCTCAATCTGAAAAATTGATGCTTATGACATCACAGGCATGTCACTGCCCCTCCACTTTAAAATAATTGGCTACATTTTTTGAGTGGCAGCAAAGTCAGCCAATCAGTAATGAGATTGCAAGTTAAGCCAAATAGGTGCAAAACCACTTGTTTAAATTCCCCCACCCTAATAGAGCTATTTGAGAGAGGTTTTTAGGAAGCTTCTACGGCATTACAGACCCAAACAAAAACATTTTTGTCTACATGTCACATCACAGAACAAGGATAAATACTCCGTTCAATCATTCTATGTCACCTTTAAGTTTCTGTAAACTTAAATATCATACATACATACATACATACATATACACGCACGCACACATACTTAAATGCACATTTATTCTTCACATAAACATAGTGAACGTATTAAGAATTGGAATATAGTGCACAAAGACTTTGTGTCTTGACAATCATGTGTAACGCACAGTATCAGACAGTCCCGCAAAAAAAGGTCTGTTTAGGCCCAGATATCCCAAACAAATGTGAAAGTATTTATGTAGGAGCTATTTTTTCACACATGGCTGTTTGTTCTTCAGTATGTTTCTTCTGATGAGTCTTTAAAGGTCCGAAATAAGTGAATCTTTCTCCACATATGGAGCAGACGTAAGGTTTCTCTCCAGTATGAACTCTCTGATGATTTTTTAGGTTACCTGCTAGAGTAAACGTCTTTTCACACTGAGAGCATTTGAAAGGTCTTTCTCCTGTATGAACTCTCTGGTGTGACACTAAACTGTAATTTTGACTGAAACTCTTTCCACACACATTACATTGATGAGGTTTTTCTCCAGTGTGCATAGCTTGGTGATTTTTGAAATTAGTTGGATGAGTAAAGCTCTTACCACAGTAAGAGCAGAGGTAAGGTTTCTCTCCGGTGTGAATTCTCTCATGGACTATCAGATGAATTTTCTGCTGAAAACATTTATCGCAGTATGAACATTGATGGCGCCTCCCTCCAGTGTGTAATGTTTGGTGTGACTTTAAAGAGAAGGGGTACCTAAAGGTTTTTCCACATTCACTG
This sequence comes from Misgurnus anguillicaudatus, assembly GCF_027580225.2. Classification (NCBI taxonomy): domain Eukaryota; kingdom Metazoa; phylum Chordata; class Actinopteri; order Cypriniformes; family Cobitidae; genus Misgurnus; species Misgurnus anguillicaudatus. Next base: position 1,427,249 of record NC_073339.2, read on the forward strand.
CACAGATACGGTCTCTCATTAGTGTGTATAAGCATGTGTGTCTTCAGATGAGGTTTGTGTCTGAATCTTATCTTACAGTGAGGACACTCGTATGGTTTTTCTCCTGTGTGAGATCTTTTATGAGCATTAAGATTTCCTTTGCTGCTGAAATATTTGCCACATTCAGTGCAGTGGAAAGACTTTTCATCACTGTGTATCTTCATGTGTTCTTTTAGCTGAGATAAGAAGACAAAATTAACCCCACACTGCTGACAGTGAACCTGTTTATTCTTCTTCTCTTTGTGCTTTTCTGAATGATGACGTCTCTTCTCTTGTAAGCTAGTAAAGCTGATTTTACATCTCCTGCAGGTGAAGAGTTTCTGTTCTGTGTGTTTTCTCTCTGAATGTCCTCGTGAGCTGAATGTCTCTCCACCGGTGATGCAGGAAAGAGTCGAGGACGTTATTTCTCCATCCACACACGAGTCACTGATCTCATCTGGAAGAAACATGATTGCAAACACAGTAAAAAAAGAATGTGATTCTGTATCTTCTTCTAGATTTATTCCAAGATATCTCTTGTTTCTAAGGCAATCGTAACTGAATTGCATAGCTTGTCAGTGATCTATGGTTCTGTATAGACCCCTTCACAGTTCACGTCACAGGCGGTTCCCACTGCGCATGTCGGAGTCAGAAAAGTCATTACAGCAGATTGAGTTGCGTATTATTCGGTATCGTCAAAATTGCCTACTTGCATCGTGAACTTTGAAAATCGCACCAGGTCTGCCGTTAAGTTTTTCGGGATTCCTGCAGAATCTCAAAATCAAAAAATACAACATCTGTGGCTGCAAGCAACTAAACGTGCAGACTGCGGCAATGCAAAGATCAAAGATGCTTGTGTTTGTAGTGCTCACTTCATTTCAGGTAAGTCATAATTTTTCAGCCCTGTTAGATTAAACTAGAAAGTCTAGATGGTATGAACAGTTTGACCTCATGCTGCACGTGCACCCGATAGTCGTTCAATGTTTGCAAACCTTGAAGGGGTCTATAGTAAATGCTGTTAATAATAACAACAACATTATACATATGCAGTATACTATTATAATATAAGCAGCAATTTCGGGGTCAAGCCTAGCAAGGAAACACAAATGGACAAAAGGGAAAAGAAAGAAAAAAAACTAGGTGGTACTGTGATGAAACCATGCATGCAACCCCAAGTGAAGACTGTGATTACATGTATCTATCAAGTTTCATGATGATACACTTTAGTTTTGCGAAGATACAGCTGTATGACAATATGGCTTGTTTGATGTTGAAGGTTTTGTTAAATTGTAAGGCCAACTAGTGACGCAGACACACCATCTTTTTTGTGTGGTCTCAGAAAATCTCATTTAGTTGAAGAGTTATAACCCTTTATGTCCAAAACACAAAAAAATCAATTTTTTTTGCAATTTTCATCCTTTTCAGATTAAAATTTTGACATTTCATCATTAGTGTAAACATAGGCCAGAGATATATGTATATGAGGAAATTTTTTTTTCGAGTCAATCAAAATAACGCTCGCGAACATATTCTAGGTCTCGAGTTTCTAGGATTTACGAATCAGAAGTTGGTAAAAATACTGAGGATTCATAGACTAATAATATAAAAAGTGCATGCAGGGAGCACCCAGCAGCTTTCTTTACACATTTTGTAATACTTAAACAACAAATGCCAGTAGTAGCAGGTTTAAAGGCTACTGCTTCACATGCTGTTTACGTTCACTGAGGACAACCGACTATGCTTGTGTGTATACTTAAGACAAACATTATAACATAACTGTGTTTGGTATATTACTGGTTCATGTAAGGGATTCAGTGCAAAAACCTAAACCAACTCTTTCTTTTCTCTCAACACGTATTGTTTAGAAACAGTAATGACTTGCATCTTGTTATAGGGCCTTTTGTACGATTGCATGCCTATGACATATCGGTTTTATTGTTTCCTAATCTTTGCTTTGGACAAAAGCGTCTACTAAATGCCTAAATGTATATGGAGCTAGTTATAAGACTAAACGTTTTCAATTATAGAAAGGTGTCGTTCAACAAAATTAATTTATTTTAATGACATATTTTTAAAGATATGCAACAATTTTTTGTCGGTAGATATTCAGTTTAAAAAAAATACAGCTTCAGGTTTTCAAGATGAAAAGTAAACTCGGAACATGAAATAAAAATCCCTACAAACAACTTAGAACGTTTCTAGTGACGTTCTTATTTGGTCCCCCCCACCCCAAAAAACAAAAGAAAACTTTTTAAGGAAGAAGAAACATACCTAAGGCAATTATATCATCATCATCATCATCATCATCATCATCACGATTGTCTCCATCACTGTGATGTTCCTCTGTTATGGTTTCTCTTCTCATCTCCACGAGTTTGACTGAACACATGTTGAGTTTGGTGTGCAGGATCTGCTGCTGTTCTCCAGCGTTACAGACAGAATCCAGAGACTCTGTGGAGGTTTGATCAGTAGATTCATCATCCTGTAAGTCCTGATTACTGTCACACACTGTAGTGTCCTGAGCGTCTGTGTGCTTTGACTCAGTATAACAGAGTAAAGTCAGACTGAGCTCGGAGTCCTGTGTGGAAGATTCACAACAAACACACACAGAGTAAGATTAGAAATGATTTGATTTTGTCTGATTTAGGTAAAGGATGTTTAAGCTGTACAAACCTCTCTCTTCAGTCCTTCATCTCCTCTTAACCTCAGCTTTGTCTCCAGTAACGCCACCTCTTTCTTCAGCTGAGAGATTTCTGTGATGAAATCATCAATATCCAGCATGGACAGATCAGTTCCTACTGATTTACAGCACATCACATCCATCATCAACACTAAAATACACAGAGACAAGACTCTGTTTAAAACACTCAAGAGAGAAAAACACTGAGGATACACAAACACATCACACGCGAGCTCTTTCGCTCTTTCTTTAGTGGGTTTATCGGCAGAGTAAAGAGCTGCAGAGCGCCTCCTGCTGTACTGGAGAGAGAAGAAACTCAATATTTATCTATTAATCGTTTTAAAATATTTATAGGACTTTTTTGCTTGTTTTTGTAAAATAAATTTATATTTTAAATACTTAAAAGTACCAACATCTTCCAATATGTTGAATTATTAGTTCATTAAACATGCCCCGTTTATGTGAAAGATACATCATGCAGATGCATGGGGACACATCCTCAGTGATGTATCCTGGGGTCATTGGGTGTTTCGGGTCTTTCAACATCAGTTGAAAATACAGCGTTCTGAATTTTCTGGAGCTTACTGATGACGTTTTGACATTATGTAATTTATAGTTTTATCTGATTCCAAAAGATAAAATCTAACTGTTTATAATATGAATCAGATTAATCGTTACCTTTAAACACTTAGGGGCGATTTCCCAGACAGGGGTTAGACTAGTCCTAGACTAAAATAAATGTAAGAGCTCTGCAAACTGAAAACAAATTGCACTGACATATCTTAAAATACATCAGTGCCCTTTGTTTTGCCTCAAAATGCACACAAGTAATGTTTTTAGTAAGGCATGTTTGTTAAAACTAGTCATATTTCCTAATTAAACGAAGTCCTAATCCCTGTCGGCGAAACCACCCCTTACATAATTTGGATGTTTGTTTATTCTGATTTAGTTCTGGTATTCATTCATTTGGTTCTCATAGTCGCACATGATCCTAGTATGGGCCTTATAATTAATATACTGGTCAACGGTCATAAGCGAATCAGTATTGGTCGCTGCCAGAGGTTGGAATATACACTTAAACAGCCGCTCTATGCTTAATTTTAAACATACTTTATTAAGTCCCCTTATAGGTGACACAATTATTACAATGACTATTTCTAACCAGAGGTCATGAACACTATCAACCGAACAAACTAATCGATTTATGACAATAGCTTTGTATAATCATGCATGCCATAGTTTCCTATGTACACTTAGATAGAATGATATTGAAAAAATCAGAGGTTAAGACTTACCCTGTTTAGAGTGGACAGATAACATTTACATCGTTAGCCTATTACTTGTAGTGTCAACATTTACAGAGCAACACAGAATAAGGTCAAACATAATTTATTAACCAGGTAGGAAAAACATAATTCAGAAGCCAATTAACAATCCAATTTAAATACAAAACAATCAAACCATTGCATAACCAGTAAATAGACAAAGATCTGGTTACAGATGACACAACATCAGAGGGGTTCTTTTCTAAATATAAAAAAAACCCCTGAACCCTAACAAACCTTCCTTAAATATCCAGAGAGAACGAAGCATTGTTATAACGATAGAACTTTGGTAGTGATTGGTTGTTGTAAACTCAGGGGTGTTGTCTAATATGTCTACAGTGAATGAAGACCAGATTCAGATTCTTTGTGCATGTAGAATGTAGCATTTCATATACAGTTTGTTTTGAGAGAATGAGGGGGAGATGAGAAAACCAGAAGAGAAACCAGGTATGAGAAGACTCCTATAAAGTCTGTTACTTTAAGGGGTCTATTATGAGATATAGTCTTGTCTTAAGCTAATCCCTGTCTGGGAAACCACCCATGATATATTTGCATCATGGATAGATCAAGAGCATTCATTATAAATTAAGGTGCATCACATATTACGTTCACTCTATAACATTTCTGTAGAAATTACAGTATTACTGCCAGCTATTTGCCAGTAACTTACCCCTTATGAAAATCAACCATGGGATTATTAAAGTTAAAACAAAACAAAAACATTGTTACTGTAATAAAACCATGGTACCACAAAATAACTGTAGATTTTACATTTATGTTATTTACTGCCAACAGTTTGTTCAAAGTTAAATGAACATGAAACATTTTCAGTCTTTATCATCTACAGTAAGTTACTGGCAACCAGCTGCATAATTACAGCAATTTTTTACAGTGTAAGACCGTAGATTTAAAATAATGTCATTTACTGGAAACAGTTTGTTCAAGGTTATATAAACATTAACAAGTCTTTATCTTCACAAAATAAAAGTAAATTAAAGGCATCATGCAAAGCATTTTGGGAACCAAAATCTGAAGAATAAACAGAAAAAAGGTTGGATTTCTGGTTTCTAGAATGGTTTGCATGAGGCTGTTATTTTATTTTTTATAAGACTTGTTCATGTCTAACACTAACATCCTGCATGTTAGGATATGGGGGCCCCAACACAGATCCTTGGGGGACACCTCTGGCAATCTCCTCTGGTGCTGTATATATATGGAGTTTGTCACAAACAAATTTTAAACCAGAAAACATGACTTGATAAACCCACGCTCTTTAATCGCTCTTCAACAGGGGGTCTGTGGTCACATCTGTGGTTCATTTATGCATCCAGATGTTTTACTGTGATAACATTAAAAGTATGCATAGTACTCAAACTACACACACAAAGCCTCATGCAAATGTAGTACAAAATCTACCATAAAGCTAAACGGTGTTAGTTATATCTTTTATGTACAATTATACTGCTGTTCTGACATTTGGCTGTTATTTTTTAACAAAGTCTTTCTCATAGTTTAGGTCGCTTTGAACATGTTTCTTCTGATGAGTCTTAAAAGGTCCTACATTAGCAAATCTCTCTCCACAGATCGAGCAGACGTAAGGTTTCTCTCCAGTGTGAACTCTCAGATGGATTCTCAGGAGAACCGCTTGAGTAAACGTATTCTCACACAGAGAGCATTTGTAAGGTCTTTCTCCTGTATGTGTTCTCCGGTGTGACGATAAATTGTAATGTTTAGTAAAACTCTTCCCACAAACATTACACTGATAAGGTTTTTCTCCAGTGTGAACTCTCTGATGATCTCTTAAAGAACTTGAACAAGAGAAGCTCTTTCCACATTGAGAGCAGAGATAAGGTTTCTCTCCAGTGTGAACTCTTTGATGACTCGTCAGCTGAGATTTATGACAGAAACGTTTATCACAGTGTGAACATTCATATTGTTTCTCATAGTGTATTTTTTGGTGCGTCTTTAGACAAACTGAATCCCTGAAGGTTTTTCCACATTCACTGCACTGATACGGTCTCTCATTGGTGTGTAAAAAGACATGTTTCTTTAAGCAAGGTTTTTGGGTGAATCTCATCTCACAGTGAGGACACTTGTACGGTTTTTCTCCTGTATGTGTTCTCTTATGTGTAACGAGTACATTCCTGGATCTGAAACGCATGTCACATTCGGTGCAGTGGAAAGGCCTTTCACCGCTGTGTGTCAGCATGTGATGTTTCAGACCAGAATAGGAGATATAAACTTTACTACACAGCTCACAGTGCCTCTTCTCTCTGTGCACATTTGAGTGACGTCTCTGCTCTTGTACGGTTGTAAAGGTCATCTCACATCTGCTGCAGGTGAAGAGTTTCTGTTCTGTGTGTTTTCCCTCTAAATGTCCATGTGAGCTCAATGTCTCTCTGCCGGTGATGCAGGAAAAAGTTTGTGCTGTCACTCGCTCCTTTGATGTGGACGTTATTTCGCCAACACAAGATGAATCACTCTTCACACCTGAAAGAAACATGATAGCATCATATTAAAAATAATCACAAAAGGTAAAATAATGAAAATAGACAATATGGACATGATGTGCAAAATGTCTAAAGAAAATGAAGGTCTAACTGTGGGTCCACACCAGACCCGTTTGAGGCGTCAAATTCACATCTACCGCGCGTAGTTGGACGCCTGAACATTTTGGGGCGGTTTCCCGGACAGGGATTAGACTAGTCCTAGACTAAAATATTTTTAAGAGCTATCCAAACTGAAAACCACTTGAACTTACATATCCTAAAATACATCAGTGCCCTTTGTTTTGCCTCAAAATGCCCAAAAATAATGTTTTTAGTGAGGCATGTTTGTTAAAACTAGTTGTATTTTCTGATTAAACTGAGGCCTAGTCCTGGATTAAGCTAATCCCTGTCCGGGAAACCACCCCAAAGAGTGTATTCACTTCATTTGCGCATGAAAGCCGCATGTGAAATTCTAGTCATTGAGACATTCACGCGGAAATTTGCGTCATGGGAGGGGCTTCTGTGGACTGGCCAACACTCTGAACACCTGCAACAGATGTCGGTGATCATTATTGATTACCAGTCACATCTCTTGCTACAGGGGACTCTAAAATGCTTGATTCTAATTGGCCAGTCGTGACATTTCAAGGTTTGTTATTACGAGAAACGAAACGAAAAACACACGGATAATTAAAATATAAAATAATTCTGAAAGGTACAGTTAAATACTAATCAAAAAATAAATATAAACGCCTATTTTAATAAAATATGACATTTTATTTACAAAAGTAGTGTGTTCATGACATGTCTTGTCTTATCTTAAAACAGAAAACAGGTTTTTCAAACATAGTTGTATCAACATTCATTTGTTTTAAAGTGTTTTAATTTTTACCAACAACGCCTCTAGGGCAGAATTAGGAGTGTATCCATTCCACTAATAATTAAAATACAAAAGAAGAGCCACTAAACTCACAAGCAGCATTCTTCAGAAGAAAAAAATACTTTTTTGATTCATAACGAATGCATTATTCATTTAAAAATTAGGAATACATCACCATAGTCAGGGCTCCAGACTGCCAACAAAATTTGAGAACGTGCCACTGAATTTTACATCCAGTCGCACATGTGCGACCAGTAAATTTGACCTTTTTTTGTGATATGACACTGAATTTGAAACAGCACATTGTAATTTCTGCATCTATCATCAAAGTATTTATTAGTAATACAGTGGAAATGTCATTATTTGGTTAGCATGTTGATTTACCGTGTGTGCCCCAAAGTTTTTTGTTTGCACCCCTAAAATTTTCAGTTGGGGGCCACTGTGCTCCTAGTAAAAAAGTTAGTCTGGAGTCCTGATAGTCTAATTTCATGTAAGAATACTGTAAAGGAAGAATAAACATACCTGGAGGAAAAAAATCATCATCATCATGATTGTCTCCATCAGTGTGATGGTCCTCTGTTATGGTTTCTCTTCTCATCTCCACGAGTTTGACTGAACACATGTTGAGTTTGGTCTGCAGGATCTGCTGCTGTTCTCCAGCGTTACAGACAGAATCCAGAGACTCTGTGGAGGTTTGATCAGTAGATTCATCATCCTGTAAGTCCTGATTACTGTCACACACTGTAGTGTCCTGAGCGTCTGTGTGCTTTGACTCAGTATAACAGAGTAAAGTCAGACTGAGCTCGGAGTCCTGTGTGGAAGATTCACAACAAACACACACAGAGTAAGATTAGAAATGATTTGATGTTGTCTGATTCAGGTAAAGGATGTTTAAGCTGTACAAACCTCTCTCTTCAGTCCTTCATCTCCTCTTAACCTCAGCTTTGTCTCCAGTAACGCCACCTCTTTCTTCAGCTGAGAGATTTCTGTGATGAAATCATCAATATCCAGCATGGACAGATCAGTTCCTACTGATTTACAGCACATCACATCCATCATCAACACTAAAATACACAGAGACAAGACTCTGTTTAAAACACTCAAGAGAGAAAACACTGAGGATACACAAACAGAACACAAGCGAGCTCTTTCTTTCTTTCTTTAGTGGGTTTATATGTGGACTAAAGAGCTTCAGAGCGCCTCCTGCTGTACTGGAGAGAGAAGACACTCAACACGACTACTATGAAAGATGTAACGGCTGTGCTCGTTGTATGACGTTGTTCTTAGCAAAGAACCGCGTCATTAAAAAAATTAACGGTCATTATTTAGCGATTTTTTTTTGTTTATTTATTTACTACCTTAAATATGTAAGAACGAAAATATTTTAGTGATCTATTTGACAGCTTGATGGATGTATCTACAAACGGATAAGCTATATATTTGTAAGATCTGCTAACTTAAAGTGAACGAAATGTTTATGTATCTGTCAAGTAACTTTGCTAAAAAACAACAGAAACCATTACAGAAATTCTATTGGATTTAATAGTTTTTTATATATATTGTATTTTTTCGTGATGACCACGAAAGCCGCGTGTTTATGTTGTTACTGCTGAAACCGTCTATAATGGAAACTTTAATTGTCTGTGGGTCTTGTATGTTTTGATTTGTGTTGGTGGGACCAAAGATTTTTACAATACTATTTTAAGATGTCAAATACATTTTTGGTGTCCCCAGAGTACATATCTGAAGTTTTAGTTCAAAATATCATATAGATAATTTATTAAAATTGTCAATTTGTAGGTGTGTGCAAATATGTGCCATTTTGGATGTGTCCTTTAACATGCAAATAAGCTGTTTTATGTACTAAATGGCAGTGGCGTGGTTTTAATGACCTATTTTTCCACATGCTTGTGGAGAATGGTTTACCAAAACTAAGTTACTGGGTTGATCTTATTCACATTTTCAAGACTGATAAAAGCACTGGGGACCCACTTATAGCATTTAAACACGGTAAAATGTTCATGATATGTCCCCTTTAAATCCTACTGGAATATGTCACAAAACACACTACAAAAAGGAATTTTGTAGTGGTTTAAATGGTAAAAGCTAATCGTTCCTAATGGTATTATAATGGAAAGCATTAAAATTGTGTGATGGTTTCTGTTGGGTTTTTTCAGCAGGGAATGCTTTACATTCTTTATATTGTGTTGAAATCATTGGTTATTTATATAGTTTACTTAAATATCCAAGTAAAGTGAAGTAAAAGTGAAGTAAGGACAATATCTAATGTTAAGATAGTTTTGCTTAAAATAGCTTACTATGTTATAATTTAAATAAATGTAATAATTTTAAAATAAATTACTATAAAAGGGCCCCTAACCTAGATGTTTTCAGCAATATTAAAATAGTCTTTGGTATCCCTAAAATGTGTCTGTAAAGTTTCAGCTCAAAAATCTTTCAATATACGATTTTGAACATGGCATGGCTGCAATGAAAAACGTGCTGTTTTTGTGTGTGTCTCTTTAAATGCAAAGAAAGCTTCTGTTCCCCTGCCTCATGCAAGGGAGTCAAGCGCTCACACATGTGCTTTGGACTACATAAAACAAGCGTCTCTGGCAGAAGGTTGAACTACACGCTCATAAGGCAGAGTGTTGTGAGTGGTTATGGTTGGGGTCCCCAACAGCCTGTTTTGTGTGACTGTTGCGGTTTAAAGATGATTACACAAAGAAGAAAAGATGGATTTGTATAATAACAGGATGTTTCTGCACGCACACTGGCGATTCGTTTTCTGATAGAAACACATTTAAAAGTGCATTATTTAGGTTAGAGGGGCTTTAATAGAGAATTTGAATCAAATATATAGATTTAATCAAAATCCCTCTCGTGTTGACTTATTTTAGTTAGATTTGATGAATGATATTAGATAACAACACAACATGCAATGTGTTAGTTATTTAGATGTAGGGGTGATTAAGATTTTTTTTTCGAAAATGTTCTATTTCCGTAAATAAAACTTTACTTTTGGAAATATTTAGGTATAAAATGATTTATGCATATATGTATGACATAAAATGTACAGCAAGTTCATAAAACTGTGTAATGAATTATCCAGTCAAAGTGAATCCAGTGTGAACCCTGTTTTGAGTGTACAGCTTTGACATCTAGTCAGTGGAGCCAATTAAAACATTGAGTGGTACTCAAAGCAAAAAATTGAGTATTATGTAAGCCAGTGGTTCTCAAATCAAGTCCTCGCCCCCCTCCCTTACATTAGTGGTTCTCAACCCCCTCCCAGAACATTTTAGATGTCTCCTTATATAAAACACCTAATTCCATCAGGCTCATTCCAAAATGTTTGAAAAGTTCCCTTAATTAACACACTACCAAGCTGATGGAGATATTATATATGGAGACATCCAAAGTGTTCTGGGAGGGGGTTGAGAACCACTAATGTAAGCAATATTGACGACAGCTTGTCAGGAAAGAAAATACAAAGTCTACTACAAAAGTCTATTGAGTTTGTAACATTTTTTTATGTACAAGTCTTTTTCACAGATCAGTTTGTTGTTCAGCATGTTTCTTTTGATGAGTCTTAAAAGGTCCTACTTTAGCGAATTTCTCTCCACAGATGGAGCAGCGGTAAGGTTTCTCGCCTGTATGAACTCTCTGATGGATTCTCAGGAGAACCGCTTGATTAAACGCCTCTCCACACAGAGAGCATCTGTAAGGTTTTTCACCTGTATGAATTCTCTGGTGTGTCACTAAATTGTAATGTTTACTAAAACTCTTCCCACAAACATTGCAGTGATGAGGTTTTTCTCCAGTATGAACTCTCAGATGAACAGTCAAAGTACCCGAAGCAGAGAAGCTCTTTCCACAGTCACAGCAGAGATAAGGTCTCTCTCCAGTATGAGTTCTCTCGTGGATTATCAGATCCATTTTATGATAGAAACGTTTATCACAGTAGGAGCATTGATGGGATCTCTCAGAGTGTGTTATTTCATGCTTCCTTAAAGTTTCTTTAAACCTAAAGGTTTTTCCACAGTGAATGCACTGATACGGTCTCTCGTTGGTGTGTACACGCACATGTTTGTTCAAATGGTGTCCACTGATGAATCTCATCTCACATAGAGGACACTGGTGTGGTTTATCTCCTGTGTGAATTTTTTGATGAACATCAAGATTTCCTTTGGTTCTAAAACATTTGTCACAGTCACTGCAGTGGAAAGGCTTTTCATCAGTATGTGTCTTCATATGAGCTATTAAACTAGAAGAAGAAACACAAATCCTCCCACACTGTTGACAGTGAAACTGCTTCTTCTTCTTCTCTCTGTGCTCTTCTGAATGAAGTTTCTTCTCTTGTAAGGTAGTAAAGCTGACACTCTTCTCATCTGAAAGAATCAGAATAGCATCAAAAATCTTTTACACATATGAACAATTGGCCAACCTCAAAAGCAGATAAATTTGACCCAAGTGAAAAGACCATAATGATGGTATAATGAATTAGTATAACTTTCATAATGATGTGCTGTCAATTTTTTTTTCGCTCTTTCTTTCTCTTTGCACTAAATGGCAATACAGCACTAAACATGGATAAAGTCAGATTTTCAAGATATGTCCCCTTTAATTATTGAGAATGTGTGTGATATGTGCCACGGGCATCTCAAATAGCATACTCTCCTTTTAAGTAACGTTATACTTGAAGTAAACTTCGGCTATTAGTGATGTCAGTTGCATAAAATCACACACACGATAGCTCTCTCTAAATAATTAAAATAAGTAATTCATTTAAATGTGCTCTTATCGTCCTACCTACTGTCTGGTTTAAAGTGAGCAGATCTAACGTGCCGTACATTTTTGTTTCTATATATTCACTAGAATAAGTAGCCATGTGCATTAATAATTAAGCACACAGACACGTTAATAAACTGAGTCCCCTTTAGAGGTATAAACATTTAGCCTTTTTATCTACCCTGCTGACGCAAAGACCATCTTTATTAACAATTGCATTTAAACGAATGACACGCAAGAATAAAACCCTTCAAAATCTAAGAAACATACCGGAAGGAAAAAACTCATCATCGTGATGTTTCTCTTCAGTGGGTTCTGTTTTTATTTCAGTAGGTTCTGTTTTAATCTCCGTTTGATTTCCACAGTCCATCGGTTTAACAGATAAACAAAAAAGCCCTCAGATTTCTACTTGTTTCTCCTTTGTGAATATTTAAACCTTTCAGCACAAACAGCAATTTTTTTTACATAAAACCTTTAAATGTACACTAATTAAAATCAGCAAGTCCATTAAAATAAAACTGATGTAAACACAGCGGTTGTTGTTTGAGCTTTCTTTCTTTCTTTCTTTCTTTAGTGGGTTTATATGTGGACTAAAGAGCTGCAGAGCGCCTCCTGCTGTTCTGGAGAGAGAAGACACTCAACACTTCATTCATTTAGATATTTATTACAGTTTAAGATCAAAATAAAAATTAGTAAGATAATGTTAAAGTAGATTAAAACAGAAAATATGTATAAACATTTGTATGCATAAACATGCAGAAAAAAACAATGTTAGATTATAAATGTGACAGAAATGAAGGGAAAAAACTACAGCAAGTTCATCATTAAACTGTAATGAATCATCCAGGCAAAGTGAGTCCAATGTGAACCCCAAACATTACGGAGTGTTTATTAAACATCTTTTAGTGATCATAACTTTGAGTGAGACTCGAGGCTCAATCAACTTATAATTACAATACAGAAAGGAAAATATAAAGTCTACTACAAATCTGAATCGTGTTTGTAACAATATAAGTTATTTGTCTGTTTGTTCTTCAGTATGCGTCTTCTTATGAGTCTTGAAAGGTCCTACTTTAGTAAATCTCTCTCCACAGATGGAGCAGCAGTAAGGTTTCTCTCCAGTGTGAACTCTTTGATGGATTCTCATGAGAACGGCTTGATTAAACCCCTCTCCACACTGAGAGCATCTGTAAGGTTTTTCACCTGTATGAATTCTTAGGTGAGTCACTAAATTGCCACGTCGACTGAAATTCTTCCCACACAAAATGCAGCGATGAGGTTTTTCCCCGGTGTGAATTTTCTGATGAACATTAAATGCACCGTGACGTGTGAAGCGCTTTCCACAAACATTACACTGATGAGGTTTTTCTCCAGTGTGAACTCTCTGATGCTCTTTAAAAGTACTTGGATCAGCAAAGCTTTTACCACAGTAAGAGCAGAGGTAAGGTTTCTCTCCCGTGTGAATTCTCTCATGGATTATCAGATAAGATTTATGATAGAAACGTTTGTCACAGTGTGAACATTGATATTGTTTCTCAGAGTGAGTTCTTTGGTGTGCCCTTAAAGTAGCCGAAAACCTAAAGGTTTTGTCACATTGACTGCACTGATACGGTCTCTCATTGGTGTGTATAAGCACGTGTTTCTTCAGAAGGGCTTTTTGTCTGAATCTCTTCTCACAGTGAGGACACTCGTATGTTTCTTCTCTTGTGTGAATTCTCTGATGAGCAACAAGACTTCCTTTGCTGCTGAAATATTTGTCACATTCACTGCACTGATGCGTTTTCTCATTGGTGTGTAAGAGCATATGTTTCTTTATATAAGGTTTGTGACTGAATCTCTTTTTACAGTGAGGACACTCGTATGGTTTTTCTCCTTTGTGAATTCTCTTATGAACATCAAGAGTTTGTTTTCGGCTGAAATATTTGTCACATTCAGTGCATTGGAAAGGCTTTTCACCACTGTGTGTCCTCATGTGAACTTTCAGACTAGAAGAAGAGAGACAAACTTTCCCACACTGCTCACAGTGAAACTTCTTCCTCTCTCGGTGTTCTTCTGAATGAAGTTTCTTCTCTTGTAAGGTAGTAAAGCTGATCTTACATCTCCTGCAGGAAAGCATTTGTGCTGTCAGTCGCTGTTTTGATGTAGAGGTGGTTTCTTCTCCAGAACTTGATTCACTCTTCATATCTGAAATACAAGAGCATTCAATAAAGCAATAAGCCCCAAGAAGCAATGGGTTACCAGTGCATTTTATAACATCTAACAACGCCCCTTAGCTGTTATAAAATGCACTGTAACCCCACTGCTTCGTGGGGCTTATTACTTTTATAAAACGTTTACTTCATATGCATGGGTTACTGGGGTATTTTATCACGGCTTTCAACCAATCAGAATGAAAAACCAGAACGGGCCGTATTATAATATCCGTTTTGACTTGTGTTTACACAAACATTGTAAACACAGTACACAAGAATTTGTATTCTGTATCTTTTTCTACATTCGCAACACAGATGACATTTGTGAGTCCTTTTAAAGAGCCATTTAAAGCTATGTTAATAAATGTTTTTATTTTATATTAAATTTGTAATTTGTATAATCTCCACCGCTAGGGGGCGCCAGATCAAAAGAATAACAATGACGTAGATTAATGACGCTCTGAATCAGATGGAATTAAGGGGATTTGTTGCCTTTAACTCAAACACTCAAACACTCAAACGAGAAATCATGTTTACGGATGAGGTAAAGTAATCAAGTTTTGTAAATGTTGTGTTTGATGACATTTACATAATGAAATAAAACAGGTTTTTATGTAATGTTCAAAACGCAATTCTTAGTTAGCAATGCATAGATGTTAAATTAGCAATGCATAGATGTTACAGTATTAGTCCAATACGATGGTGTGTTAACACAGCACAGAATTAAGTGTTCAGATTAACAAACTTACCATAAACAAGCGAGTGCCCCGACAGACCCTATTACTTCAGCATTTGTCCACGACAATGTTGTTATGTGGTTTCCACATCAGTAAAGGCGGTAACAAAGAGTAACGTGGATATTAATGTTATTTACAGGCGACTGCACTGCCCCTTGTCACTGTTTATAATGGCAATTTTCTCATAATTTACAAGTAGTTGAAAACATTAGACAAAATATATAACACTGGATTAGTGTTTTTGGATATTTTACTGTAAAAATCTTATTAGAAGAGTTACGCCGCACTCACGATCAATAAGGTGCCAGACAATAAAGTAGTCAATAAAAATAAAGATGTCAGCACACTTAAATCCTTTAGCAGCAGGTTTTAATAACCTTACCAACATTTTAAGGGTGCATTGTTTTTCAGTAAACGCATACCAATAAAGTAGTTCCGTGTCTGTCGAACGCATTACAGTTCCATATCACTACGCTGGTTTTAACAATAGGGTTGCAAAATTCTGAGAATTTTCTAGGCTGGAAACTTTCATAGGAATTAACAGGAATATATGGGAAAAAACTAGGAATTTTAAAGATTGCAGAGTTGCCTATAACAGGGAACATAAATGTAATTAAAAAAATATTTTAGCATAATTTTGTTTCAAGCTTTTATGCAATTTCACTTGAATTATACTGCACATTTCTCAACATAGCTTATTGAATGGCCATTAATGCCACACCCCCTGCATAAAATGCACACATAATTTTTTTTGATGCCACTAAATCAAGTATCTAAATGTAAACTAGCACTATTTCATTGAACATTTATGATCATGTAGCTAGCTCAAGCTGTGATGCTCTTTCTTCTACATACTGCTAGCTGCTTTCTGTTATTATCATACAGAATTACTGTACCACCCAAAGTAGCCTACTATTTTTCATGGTTTTAAAATAAGTCTCTTATGCTCATCAAGCCTGCATTTATTTGATCAAAAATCAATATTAGAATGATTACTGATCAAATAAATCCATGACATGATGAGCGTAATTATCCGGATTCTTCAAAATTTCTATTACCTTGCATGCATGTCTGCTTATGTTTGTATATGATATAGTCTATATAAATTTTCCAAAATTTCAAATAAATCTCATACATTCCCATAAATGTCTTTAAATTTTCACACACAAAAAAAATAATTCCGATCCGTTGAATAAGTAAGGAATAATTGACGACGGGCCGTTGAATAATAAGAAAATAATGCACACCCTAGGTGGTAATGTGGCGCAACAATGCGGGTGTGCATTATATTCAAATAATAAAGTCAATTATTCTGCTTATACAACGGTTATTTAAAAAAATTGCTCCATTTGACAAGTTAGGTGTGCGGTTATTCAAAAATAATCATCGATGTAATTCAGCTTCACGTTGTGGCAACGTCACCACCTCGGTTGTGGATTATTTTTGAGTAATTTAACGGTCAGTCATTTATTATGAAGTTTATTTTATTACAAGAAAAAAAAGCGTGGGATTCCTGTCATAAGAGGATGTAATGCACAGTGTATTAAGAACAACAACATGGCTATTTTCTTATTTGCAGTACAATCTTACCTTTAAGCATATCAACCTAAATAGCAATTTGATGTGAGGGAAAATATCACAAAAGTTTAAACATGCATAGTACCTTACATGAATATAAATAAACAAAATGTATTTAATCTTTTTACTTGACAATTTCAAAGAAATCTTAAGCAAACAGAGAAACAAGCTTAAATGCACTTCTGCCCTCCAGGGAGCACACAAGTTTCCGAGACTTAATGTGACCTTATTAAAATAGATTTCTGTGTTATATAAAGTATGATTATGATATGATAGATGTAAGGTCCTCTTTAATAAAAAAGGAAAGAATCTCATGAAAGAATAAAAAAACATACCCGAAGGAATAAAATCATCATCACAATCCCCATCTTTATCTGCATCATCCTCAGTGTTATCTTCATTTTCTTCAGTGTGATTTTCCTCTTCTGTGGTTTCAGTTTTGATCTTCATCATGAGGTTCTTGCAGTCGATGAGTTTGACTGAACACATCTTGAGTTTGTTCTGCAGGATCTGCTGCTGTTCTCCAGCGTTACAGACAGAATCCAGAGACTCTGTGGAGGTTTGATCAGTAGATTCATCATCCTGTAAGCCCTGATCAGTTCCTGATTTACTGCACATCAGATCCATCTCATCATCAACACTAAAGTACACAGAGACAAGACTCTGTTTACACTCAAGAAAGAAAAACACTGAGGATACACAAACACATCACACACGAGCTCTTTCTTTCTTTCTTTAGTGGGTTTATATGTGGACTGAAGAGCTGCAGAGCGCCTCCTGCTGTACTGGAGAGAGAAGACACTCAACAACCAAAACTGGCTATTTGTAACCCAACTTCATTATATGTTTTTCAACCCAAAAGATGATTTAATTTATATCCAAAAGCTGCATGATTTTACCTCCCAAATTCCAACAAACTGTTACTGTTTTTGTTCCGGAAAAGGTTCCCATAAAACAATGTTTTTATTTCCAGAACATTATTTTCTAGGGTTTGTTTTTGGTTCCCTGGAAAGTTTTCTTCATGTATTTTTTGGGCAGTTTCCTGGACAGGGATTAGACTAGTCCTAGACTAAACTAAATGTATGAGCTCTCCAAATTAATAACAACCTGCACTGACATATCTTAAGATACATCATTGGCCTTTGTTTTGCCTCAAAATGCACACAAGTAATGTTTATTGTGAGTTATGTTTGTTAAAACTAGTTATTTCCTAATTAAACTAAGACCTAGTCCTGGTTTAAGCTAATCCCTGTCCGGGAAACCACCCTATAGTGTGTTATTTTTGTAACCAGAACATTCTGGGAACGTTCCCCTGGTGTTAACTTAATTCATTAGCTCAGTTTTGTAGATGTGTGGTGTTGGGTGCACTTATACAATATAATAGGCAATGCTATAAACTGCTATTCATGATATTATTGCTAACTCTTTATGCAATCTTGAATCTAATGTGAAACACACAACCTTTTTTCTTTTAAGTGCCATTTATTGACTTAACGTCAGTGAAAAAGTATAAAGCATTGTATTTGATTATAATCTATTTATAAATAAAGGAGGATCAAATCTGTAATAGAAAAGAATCCATTAATGGAAATATTGATCTATTCAAACAATAGAACACATTTTTAATTAAATTATGCACCACACATTATATAGTATAATTGAATAACTAAATACAAAAACAATGACTTCAGCACAATATAGAGGACTTAAAGCATTTATTGACAGAAAAATAAACATTTTGTTCACTTTAGGTTAACAGATAAGCTGCAATTTACACGCCTGTGATTCTAGATAGGATTACAGCAATCAAAAGTATTACGTACACCATATTATGTTTATATATATATATATATATAGATGTGCCAAATTGATCAGAAATCACAAAATATAAATTAGTTTCACAAAGTCAAGTTACGCCTGCACGTCAGTCACGTCTATTTTTAAACACATTTTGCCATTTCGTATTACTATTTTACAAAAAATTCTACAATCCAGCAAACAATGTGACAAAACAAAACTTAAAAATGATTATTAGTGGACATCGTGTTTGTTAGGTTATTAAAGTTTAAGCCAGTGCAGCATCATCAACATAACTGCATAATTTTAAACGGAATTGAAATTGTAACGTTTTGGTTCAAACGTTTCATTTTAAAAGAACATGATTCATTCAAGTATCTCAAACAATTTTCTCAATTTTTTATGGTAAGTGGTTGCAATCAATGTATTTTAGCTACATTAAATGTAGCTTAAATAAATTGATTAAACTGAATGAATCGTTTTTTCAGTGTAGTTATTTTACACATATTTATTCAACGTGATCTTTTCAAATTTAAGCATATTCCAGTTCCCAGTATGCTTTGCATGGGACTGAGTGATGAGAGCAAATGTAGAAATTAAGTGCTATTGTGTATTTTTAATCAAGATGAAATAAAACGATATATTAATGTTTAGTGTTCTGTTACACACTGTAAAAAGTTGGATAAACTTAAAGTACAATTCAATTGGTAAAATTTGTATTTAACTTTTATTTCTTTACCTACAGTGAAACTGAAGTGAAATTTTTCGTTGAATTTGTATTTAAGTTTAATTTCTTTACCTACAGTGAAACTGAAGTGAAATTTTTCGTTGAATTTGTATTTAAGTTTAATTTCTTTACCTACAGTGAAACTGAAGTGAAATTTTTCGTTGAATTTGTATTTAACTTTAATTTCTTTACCTACAGTGAAACTGAAGTGAAATTTTTCGTTGAATTTGTATTTAACTTTAATTTCTTTACCTACAGTGAAACTGAAGTGAAATTTTTCGTTGAATTTGTATTTAACTTTAATTTCTTTACCTACAGTGAAACTGAAGTTAAATTTTTCATTGAATTTGTATTTAACTTTAATTTCTTTACCTACAGTGAAACTGAAGTGAAATTTTTCGTTGAATTTGTATTTAACTTTAATTTCTTTACCTACAGTGAAACTGAAGTGGAATTTTTCGTTGAATTTGTATTTAACTTTAATTTCTTTACCTACAGTGAAACTGAAGTGAAATTTTTCGTTGAATTTGTATTTAACTTTAATTTCTTTACCTACAGTGAAACTGAAGTGAAATTTTTCGCTGAAAAACGCTTTCTAGGTTTTACCATTTGAAGTAATATTTGTTGATCCAACTTTTCACTTTTTACAGTCCGTTGTTGCTTTTTAGGAGATTACCATTGTGCTGAAGAGTAAAGCATTTGGTAAGGTGGCCAAAATATTTTGATAGTTGCTTAACCTGAAGACATTATACTGATTAATGCCATGTTCAGCTTTTGATTCTGACCTTTATGTCAGTGTGTATTGCTTGAAAAAGTAAGATAAAAATTAACTAGTAAGAAATTAAATTAATGCTGCTGTCTGAAAACGGGTTGGGTGTTCAGTAAATCTGATAAACCCGCACCCGTGCAGGCCTAAATGTGATGTTTGAGAAGTTGGTATGTGCTGAAGTGCATGCTCAGAAAGCCGCATCTCAATGTTTCTGAACGAGCACAAATGGTAAAGACATTGCAAATGCAACCCAAGTTCATGTTTTCTCCTAAACACTATCCTATAAGTAGATGTAAGCAGTGGAGAAATTAAACCCATGCTGTATATTGGTTCTGTCTGTGCACTCTTAAAATTACTCTATATCTGATGCAATCTATTTCTAATGTTAATTACACAACATTCAAAGTAAAAATCCATCTAAATAAAACACTGTCTAACAAAACATGTAACCCTATTTTGTTTGTTTAATCGGCATAACTTGTGACCATTACACAACACTACAATATATCAGGAAACTAAGAGCTCATGCAAAATAGACAAATAGGCTTATGGTTTATGTACCAATAAAATAAAATTACCAGATAATAATAATAGATAATAACAATAATTTTAACTTTAATATAGATGAAAAAGAAATGTTTTTTTAAGTTTAAAGGAATATTCCACTTTTTATAATTTACTCACTCTGATAATGTCATCAAAAATGTTTATGTCTTTCTTTGTTCAGTCGAGAAGAAATGAGGTTTTTTGAGAAAAACATTTTAGGATTTTTCTCCAAAAGCTTTTTTAATGTGATTGCGTAATACGTAAGGTCACTCTGGCGCGTCACACGGCTAGTGCAAGACGAGATGTTATCGTTTAAAAGTACTTTTAAAAATTATTTTATCAAAAATGATCATTGCTTTGCATGATAAGACCCTTAAGCCTTGAATGAGATCGTTTAGAGCCCTTTGAAGCTGCATTATAACTGCAAACTGTTGAGGTCCACTAAAGTCCAATATATGAAGAAAAATCCTGGAATGTTTTCCCAATAAAACGTTAATTTCTTCTCGACTGAACAAAGAAAGACATTTTGGATGGCATGGGGGTGCGTTAATTATCCGAATTTTTTTATGAAAGTGGAGTCATCCTTTAAACATACAAGTGTGCTGTTAAATTATTGAAATATTTACTTCTCAGATTTAATTCTAAAATTTTACTTAAATCTCACGGGGTACTTAAAGTAAATTATTTATGTCAAGGAGGTTCAAATATTAATAAAAGTATGAAATCGACCAATAACACAATTGACCAGCGACCCTAAACAGGGGCAGAACATTCTCTCAATTCAAAGAATGTTGAAAACATTTGGGATAATATGAAGACGTGAAAAATAACTCTGTGCTAATTGTTTTTTTTATATTTGAAATGAATATTAAGTCATATAAATTGTGCCTTTGAAGATATTAGAAAAGCTAACCAACTGTAAAAAACATTGTGTGAAATATTTGTTTATTGTGTATTTTTTGTGTGATGTTGTTTATATGGGTAGGGCTTTCCAGCTATTAAAGGAACAGTTAAAGTGCCATAAATACAACTAACAAATTGATTGATTTGACATCTAACAAATTGGTTTGATTAAAGTGCCTACAACTAACAAATTGATTTGATAGGCACCATAAACTTTAGTGTGTAAATCTTCTACATCCATTTACAGTAGCATTTGAACACTTTCATGTGTGTAAATAATGTGTTTAAATCTCCGTAAAATATTTTTACATGAGCATTTATTACAAATTAAAATGCATCACATATTAAATAAAAGGGACAAGATTGTTGTTTGTTAAAACAACAAAGTGTGTTGTTCCAAAAATAACCCAGAGATGTGTCTAGGGCGTGTTATCCTCAACTAAACACAAGATTTGTTTTAAGTGCGTGCTGTGTAGATAATGTTTAATAATGCTTAACTCTTAACATTCATTATTCCATGGTCTGTTTGAATCCTTGATTTTGATCAGGAAGGCCTGCAATAAAATCATTTAATGTACAAATATATCCAGTCAGTTTGATCACAGTTCTGAATTAATGTGCTGCTTCCCTTAAACCAGTGTTGGGTTTAACTAGTTAATAAGTAATTAGTTACTGTCATTTAATTATCTTCAACTTAACAACTACTTTACAAAGTATAAATAAGCAGTAATTAGGAGTATATTGAAGCAAAATTAGTTAATAGTGAAAATTGGACCATAAAAAGTGTGACCAGAATAATTGATGTACTTTTATATGATTTATTTGAGTTGTTTCAAGCCTATATTTGTATCATTTACTAAATGGGATTTAGAAAGCAACTAGTAATAAGTAATTAAATACTTTGGAGAGAGTAATTTGTACAGTAATCTAATTACATGATTGAAGATTACTTTTGAGCAATTGCCTCAAACATTAGTAAGCATTGTTAACTTTTTGTTTGATTGTATTAATGCATTTCAATAAATATAATGTTAAAGCATTGCTTTCTTTCTGTCTATTTTTAAGTATAATTAAAGTAAGTGGCGGCTATCTGTATCAACCTTTGATCTCTTTTGTCACTCTAAATACACAAAATAAATAATTTAAATAAATGTAATCTTATCGCTCTACCTTATGTCTGCATATCTGATCCAAAGTGGGCAGATCTATGTACCTTAACTGATGAATATAGCTGTGATTTTTACATATTTGGAAAATTGTTGCGCTGCCGTAAGCAATAACAGTTTTAATTTGTCTTGGCAAATGACCATGGGATAAGCGGTCAAAATACTTCGCATCTGATGGTTCTTTCATCCGCGTGCTGCATTTAAACTCGTTTAAAGGTGCATTGTGTAAGTTCTAGAAGAAATGCAATCTAATCTACATAATTATATTATCAGTGATGTATAAAGACCTCATATAATGAAATGTATTTGTGAAATGTAATGTGTTTTAATTACCTTGGAAATAGCCGTTTTCATCTTCATACACCACGGGTCCCCTTACATGGAAGTTGGTGTCATGTTTCTATAGTAGCTCTTAAATGGACAAACTACATTGTCTTAGATGATGACAAGTTCTGTGGCGGCTACTATATGCGTTTTGAAATTGAGGGGTGAGCTGTTTGTTGCACTAGATGGCACCAAAATTTACACACACCACCTTTAATGCACAGCAAGCAGTTAACTATTTCTAACTTAACTAATAGAACTTTTACGTAGGTATACTACTCAATCTACACATACTCATGCAAATGTAATACAAAATCTACCATAAAGCTAAACGGTGTTAGTTATATCTTTTATGTACAATTATACTGCTGTTCTGACATTTGGCTGTTATTTTTTAACAAAGTCTCTCTCATAGTTTAGGTCGCTTTGAACATGTTTCTTCTGATGAGTCTTAAAAGGTCCTACATTAGCGAATCTCTCTCCACAGATGGAGCAGACGTAAGGTTTCTCTCCAGTGTGAACTCTCAGATGGATTCTCAGGAGAACCGCTTGAGTAAACGTCTTCTCACACAGAAAGCACTTGTAAGGTCTTTCTCCTGTATGTGTTCTCCGGTGTGACACTAAACCGTAATGTCGCTTGAATCTCTTTCCACAAACACTGCACGGATAAGGTTTCTCTCCAGTGTGAACTCTCTGATGCTCTTTAAAAGTACTTGGATCAGCAAATCCCTTTCCACATTGAGAGCAGAGGTAAGGTTTCTCTCCAGTGTGAATCCTCTCGTGACATATCAGATGACATTTATAACGGAAACGTTTATCACAGTGTGAACATTGATAGTGTTTCTCTTCAGAGTGTGTTTTTTGGTGTGACTTTAGACAACCTGAATCCCTAAAAGCTTTGTCACATTGATTGCACTGATACGGTCTCTCGTTGGTGTGTAAAAACACGTGTTTCTTACGATAGGCTTTTTGGCTGAAACTCATCTCACAGTGAGGACACTTGTACGGTTTTTCTCCCGTGTGAATTCTCTCATGACCAATAAGAGTATCCCTGGTTCTGAAACTCATGTCACATTTACTGCACTGGAACGGTCTTTCACCGCTGTGTGTCATCATGTGAACTTTTAGACTAGTAGAGGAGAGATAACCTTTACCACACTGCTCACAGTGCTTCTTTACTCTGTGCACTTTTGAATGAAGTCTCAGCTCTCTTAGAGTAGTAAAGGTCAACTCACATCTCCTGCAGGTGAAAAGTTTCTGATCTGTGTGTTTTCTCTCATGTTTCTCTAAGCTGAATGTCGGTGTTTCCTCACTGTGTGTCCTCATGTGAACTTTCAGTTTAGAAAGAGAGGTATAAACTTTATCACACTGTTCACAATGATACTCCCGCTTCTTCTTCACTCTGTGCACTTTTGAATGATGACGTTTATGTTCTTGTAAGTTAGTAAAGTTAATCTCACATTTCCTGCAGGTGAAGAGTTTCTGTTCGGTGTGTTTTCTCTCATGTGTCTCTAAACGTCTCTGTGAGCTGAATGTCTTTCCACAGGTGATGCAGGAAAAAGATTGTGCCGTCTGTTGCTCCTTTGATGTTCTGGATGATTCTCCATCAGAACATGATTCACTTTTCTCATCTGAAGGAAACATATTAATATAAACACAAAAGATGAAATGTTTCAACAGTTTACCGATTACATCAAATAATAAAGCATTTTTTAAAGATGTAAAGTCTTTTGTGTTGCCAGAGTGCGCATGTTAAGACCTCAACATAGGTCGAATTAAATTTATTATAACATGTTAAAATAGCAACTCTGTAAGGGCAAAAATGTGCTGTTTTCGGGTGTGTCCTTTAAAATGCAAATGAACTGATGAAATGCAAACACTGATCGCCATAATGGTGGTTTGTTGAAATTGAAGTAGTCAATCTTTTTTTTCTCTCTCTCTCTCTTTCTCTTTGCTCTAAATGTCAGCGCTGTGGTTGGATAATGCAGATTAGGGGGTGATATTATTGTAATAAGACTCGCTACCTACTTCATAATGGGGCCAAATCTGAATGACAGTGACAATTCGTAGTTTAATATACGTGTTGGACTACATCTCCGTGTCACACTCCTCATTAGGTGTAGCCAATGGAAGCTGTGACTTGAATTAACAAACCCTGCCGCAGCTCTTCTATGAGTAACAGCCGAGTAACACAAAGTTACAGCTCTTCTCTGGACAAACACTCCAATATCCTAACCAGATTAACTGATTGCATGGTGACAAAGATATGATTGCCGTGAGGTGCAGATGATGAGCAAACTGATCACGCATTCCGTGATCTTTGCTTTCACGGAGAGCACAGCTCATGGTTGCGTAGCAACAGAAAACGCGCAACCTATCGTGCACTTTTGAAAGAACAAAGAACCGACTCGTGTTTAACACACGTTTACGACAAAACATGAAAAACGGCCCCTTGAACACTTACATCAATAATCAAACAATAATTCTGCGTGTCGCAAATGGCCCGTCAAATCATCTAGACCAGTGGTTTTCAAACTGGGGGTCGAGCCCCGGGGGGGCCCGCAAGATGGCAATTCTGTGTAATTAAACCTAAAAAAATAAGGCTACTAACCAAAAGCACTACTTTTTTGGAATATTTAATGATTTTAATGTTAAGCAGCTGCGCTTCTCTCTGTCTCACGTGCACAGGCTCTTCATCTGTCCAAAGTCTAAACATAAACTAAAGTAGTAATCCTCACGTATTTGTTCAGTTTTAAGCATTTCATGCGAGCTGAGGCAAACTATTAAAATATAACCCGCCGCATCTTGTCGGCTCTCTCACGCACGTGCAGAGAGCTGGGCTCTGTCCGAAGTCAGATCACTAGGTAGTAATCCTGTTTATGATATGCATTTCAAGGAGTTGTAGCAATACATCCCTCGTGCTTAAAATATAAATCGCATTCCGCTGGACCGATGTTTTTAAAGGCACTTCCGAGAGGTTTATTTTCCCCCGCTTGGCAAGCCGACGGGACGTGACATGGGGACGTGGCATGGGGACGTGGCAGCATCGACGATACCATTTTTCAATTTGAAGTTTGAGGTTGTGACTTCATTTCGACCGATTTCGATTTAAAACTAAAATCGTGACACCCTTATGTATTAGTGGTCGACCGATATATTGCCGATTTATCGGCCGATATCTGGACATTTTTTATTATCGGCATTGACTGATAAATCTTTCCATTTGAACGATAGATTCAAATGAAAAAAGTAAAAGATTACACCAAAGACGACACCAAAGCATCGCAAGAGCAACCTGAGAGCAAACTGCTTCATATGCTTTTAAATCACTCCCACAGAAGTCCTGTGCTACACTGCAACCCATGTGGCATTGCACAAAGTCAAACACACAGCCAGCCTCTAGACATGGGATGGGCAACTGGCGGCCGAAGGGCCGCACACGGCCCGGGGTAAATTCTAATATGGCCTGCAGGACCATATTAGACTTAATCAAATACTTTTAAAATGATGATTTTTGTATTAGGAAGTAAATTTTCCCAACCAGGAGAACCCCGGATCCTCACAGTAAGCATAGTCCCGTGTTTGGGCTTATGTGAAGAAGAGAAATGCTTGTCCACTGAAAATAAAGTTATGATGTAGAATTAGCATAATTGCTAAGTTTTATAGTTAAAATCTTTAAAGTCAGGTTAATTGTATATTGTGGTTTCTTAATAAAGGAAATTAAGAATGATGTAAATTGTGCGTGTGGTTCTGGCCTCCCTGGTATAAAGGAGAAAAATGCTGGCCCTCGACATTATCAAAGTTGCCCATCCCTGCTCTAGACAGTGACATAACTATTCTTCATCATTCCTTTCTTAACGTGTCATTTTGTTTTGTGCAAGCAACAAAGTCTCACTCAAACAGTTCCATCAGGTCTTATATCTGCAGCCCGGCTGGTAACCTCAACTGGTGACAAGAAACTGAAACAAGTTTACCTCACAAACGGTAACAAATCTCACGATAAACTCTTCCGCAGATATGTGCGTTGCTGTCGTTAACTTATAAACAAGACGCTGTTTTCCCCGCACTCAATAAACAGCGTCACCCAAAGCACAGCAAAAAACTGTGCGCGTGGGTGTGAGGAAAAGAAATTATTCTGTTTTGATGCTACATATCAAGGTCAAGACAATCTCCTGAACTCCAAACTGAATGTCAGAATGGGAAAGAAAGGTGATTTAATTTTGAGCGTGGCATGATTGTTGGTGCCAGACGGGCTGGTCTGAGTATTTCACGATCTGCTCAGTTACTGGGATTTTCACGCACAACCATTTCTAGCGTTTACAAAGAATTGTGTGAAAAGGGAAAAACATCCAGTATGGGTCAGTCCTGTGGGGGTCAGAGGAGAATGGACCGACTGATTCAAGCTGATAGAAGAGCAACTTTGACTGAAATAACGTTACAACCGAGGTATGCAGCAAAGCATTTGTGAAGCCACAACACGCACAACATTGAGGTGGAGGGGCTACAACAGCAAAAGACCCCACCACTCGTCTCCACTACAAATAGGAAAAAGAGGCTACAATTTGCATGAGCTCACCAAAATTGGACAGTTGAAGACTGGAAAATATGGCCTGGTCTGACGAGTCTCAATTTCTGTTGAGACATTCAGATGGTAGAGTCAGAATTTGGCGTAAACAGAATGAGAACATGGATCCATCATGCCTTACTACCACTGTGCAGGCTGGTGGTGGTGGTGTAATGGTGTGGGGGATGTTTTCTTGGCACACTTTAGGCCCCTTAGTGCCAATTGGGCATCGTTTAAATGCCACGGCCTACCTGAGCATGAGTTCACTGTACTAAAATGGCGCCAACACTCACCAGATCTCAACCCAAAAGAGCATCTTTGGGATGTGGTGGAACGGGAGCTTTGTGCCCTGGATGTATAAACGGTTTGCATGCGCGGCCCCTTTAAGCCTGTGCCCGTCCCCTTTAAGACCATGCGCGTCCCCTTTAAGACTGTGCGCGTCCCCTTTAAGACCGTGTGCGTCATGAAGAGACTCAGATGAATGTGAGGGGAACTGTAAGGAAGTGCTACGAGACGTTTCAAGTTCAAGTGTGTGCGTACATCAAAGAAAACCACACACACAAACCCCTCCTTTCTTCAGTAAATTTTAATCAGTATCTGAATGGTGCTTGACTCAATTCTTGGACTCTAATTGGTCAACCAGAATAAAGTGTACCTATTCAACAGTCCTTAAGTCAGTTTAATTTTCCAATCTAACACTGGATGTGCATCCCACACACCTCCATCAACTATCAATCTCCACCAACTATCCTATCAATATGGGCCAACATTTCTAAAGAATGCTTTCAGCACCTTGTTGAATCAATGCCACGTAGAATTAAGGCAGTTCTGAAGGTAAAAGGGGTCAAACACAGTATAAGTATGGTGTTTATAATAATCCTTTAGGTAAGTGTGTGTATACACAGTGAGGAAAATAAGTATTTGAACACCCTGCTATTTTGCAAATTTTCCCACTTAGAAATCATGGAGTGGTCTGAAATTGTCATCGTAGGTGCATGTCTATTGTGAGAGACATAATCTAAAAAAAAATCCAGAACCCAAATCACAATGTATGATTTTACTATTTATTTGTATGATACAGCTGCAAATAAGTATTTGAACACCTGAGAAAATCAATGTTAATATTTGATACAGTAGCCTTTGTTTGAGGTCAAACGTTTCCTGTACTTTTCACCATGTTTGCACACACTGCAGGAGGGATTTTGGCCCACTCCTATACACAGATCTTCTATAGATCAGTCAGGTTTCTGGCCTGTCGCTGGGAAACACGGAGTTTGAGATCCCTCCAAAGGTTATCTATTGGGTTTAGGTCTGGAGACTGTCTAGGCCACGCTAGAACCTTGATATACTTCTTACACAGCCACTCCTTGGTTATCCTGGCTGTGTGCTTCGGGTCATTGTCATGTTGGAAGACTCAGCCTCGACCCATCTTCAATGTTCTAACTGAAGGAAGGAGGTTGTTCCCCAAAATCTCACAATACATAGCCCCGGTCATCCTCTCCTTAATACAGTGCAGTCACCCTGTCCCATGTGCAGAAAAACCCCCAAAGCATGATGCTACCACCCCCATGCTCCACAGTAGGAATGGTGTTCTTGGGATGGTACTCATCATTCTTCTGTCTCCAAACACATTTAGTGGAATTATGACCAAAAAGTTCTATTTTTGTCTCATCTGAAACCATGACTCCTCTGGGATCATCCAAATGATCATTGGCAAACTTAAGACGGGCCTGGACATGTGCTGGTTTAAGCAGGGGAACCTTCCGTGCCATGCATGATTTCAAACCATAAATTACCAACAGTAACCTTGGAAACGGTGGTCCGAGCTCTTTTCAGGTCATTGACCAGCTCCTCCCATGTAGTTCTGGTAGGGCTGTGCAAAAAATCGACTGCAATTATCATGCGTGTTTCATCAGTAAAGCCAGTTCCGTGATTAGAAGTAAATCGCCATCAGCTGCTTTCAGATGGAGCAGCATTTATTACACAGACCCACAGCTCACCGAGAAGCCAGGCAAAATCGCCTAGACAATCGGAATCGATTTTCCTCGATTATGAACCCAATTTTGTCTAGCTTCTTGGTGAACTACGGGTCTGTGTAATAAATGCCGCTCCATCTGAAAGCAGCTGATGGCGATTTAATACTAATCACCGAACCGGCTTTACTGATGACACGCGCATGATAATCGCAGTCGATTTTTTGCACAGCCCTAAGTTCTGGGCTGATTTCTGACCTTTCTTATGATCATTAAGACCCCACGAGGTGAGTTTGTGCATGGAGCCCCAGTTCGAGGGAGACTAACAGTCATGTTCAGCTTCTTCCATATTCTAATGATTGCTCCAACAGTGGACATTTTTTCACCAAGCTGCTTGGCAATTTCCCCGTAGCTCTTTCCAGCCTTGTAGAGGTGTACAATTTTGTCTCTAGTGCCTTTGGACAGCTCTTTGGTCTTGGTCATGTTAGTAGTTGGATTCTTACTGATTGTATGGGGTGGACAGGTGTCTTTATGCATCTAATTTAGGATAATAAATGGAGTGGAGGTGGACAGTTTAAAGGCAGACTAACAGGTCTTTGAGGGTCAGAATTCTAGCTGATAGACAAGTGTTCACATACTTATTTGCAGCTGTATCATACAAAGAAATAGTTTTAAAAAAATCATACATTGTGATTTCAGTATTTTTTTAATATTATGTCTCACAGTGGACACGCACCTATGATGACAATTTCAGACCCCTCCATGATTTCTAAGTGAGAGAACTTGCAAAATAGCAGGGTGTTCAAATACTTATTTTCCTCCCTTTATAATTACTTTTTGAATTGATGAACTTGATAAACCATGGTAAAATAAATACTTTAATATAGTACAGTATATCTCAAGTGGGCATTACAGATATTTTGTTATATTAATTAATTACTTACATGATCATTTTAACTCTTTGAAATTATGGGGTGTTTTTGAGATCAATTTCTCTTCTATGTATACAGAAGATGAAGGTTTCTGCTTGCTTGCTGTTTTGTTTCTTTCAACAGTTGTGTCTGAATTTTATGTGCAGGGACACTGCGTATTATGCGTATCTTTACTAAATACTGGTAAGATTTATTTTGAATATACAGAAATTCTCCTTAAGAGCCTTAATGAAATGTGACCAAAACAATGTTATATTACTTGTGACATGAGTGACACAATGTCATGAAAGCTGTAAAGGAAGAAGAAACATATCTGAAGGAATAAAATCATCATCGTCATCGTCTTCAACATATTCTTCTTCCTCTTCAGTGTGATCTTCCTCTTCTGTGGGTTCAGTTTTTATCTCCATCATGAGGTTCGAGCAGTCTGTGAGTTTGACTGAACACATCTTGAGTTTGGTCTGCAGGATCTGCTGCTGTTCTCCAGCGTTACAGACAGAATCCAGAGACTCTGTGGAGGTTTGATCAGTAGATTCATCATCCTGTAAGTCCTGATTACTGTCACACACTGTAGTGTCCTGAGCGTCTGTGTGCTTTGACTCAGTATAACAGAGTAAAGTCAGACTGAGCTCGGAGTCCTGTGTGGAAGATTCACAACAAACCACATCCACATCCTCACAACACAACACATAGAGTAAGATTATAAATTATTTGATGTTGTAAAGGTAAAGGATGTTTAAGCTGTACAAACCTCTCTCTTCAGTCCTTCATCTCCTCTTAACCTCAGCTTTGTCTCCAGTAACGCCACCTCTTTCTTCAGCTGAGAGATTTCTGTGATGAAATCATCAATATCCAGCATGGACAGATCAGTTCCTACTGATTTACAGCACATCACATCCATCATCAACACTAAAATACACAGAGACAAGACTCTGTTTACACTCAATAAAACACTCAAGAGAGAAAAACACTGAGGATACACAAACACATCACACGCGAGCTCCTTCCCTCCTTCTTTAGTGGGTCCACCGGCGGACCAAAGAGCCGCAGAGCGCCTCCCGCTGCACTGGAGAGAGAAGACGCCCAACACTCCATTCACGTGTCATTCATTACACAAGTGTTATGTTTCTTTATTGTATGCTGGATAAAATAGTTACAAGTACTGAAGAAAGAAAATTAAGACAAAACATCAAGTTTTAAAATGGTACCGAAAAATATTAAAGATTGGCAACATCAGTAGACATTAAATGAAGAGAAGAGGCAGGAGTATATGACAGGAATAGAGACAATTATGACTAGATCAAGAATACAACACAGTAAATTAAATAGCACCTAAAACTGCTCCTAAAACTGTAGAACACTATGCAGAGAATTTAAAATATGAAGAAAACACATGACGGAAAGAATGACACGAAAATATCTGGTAAAACGAAGCTTATAATAACTTTGAGCTGACCCTGCGGGAAAAATCAGCATACCAGCAAGCAGTGTTGGGGGTAACGCATTACAAGTAATGTGCATTCCGTAATAATATTACTTTTCTGAAGTAACGAGTAAAGTAACGCATTACTTTTTAAATGTACACATTAATATTTGAGTTACTTTTTCAAAAAAGTAATGCAAGTTACTTTTTTAGTTTAAATAAATGAACTTTAAAAAATTATGTACCGAATTAAACTAAACGTAGTCACATTATTTACTCTATGCGTACATGCTTGTGTGGGAACCGTTTGAGTCCGAAACTGAGATGGCAGGCCAGAGCTCGACATTTTTGTCATGAAATATGCCATTTCTGAATGCAGAACTTTTCAGTCATAAAAATACCTGCAAGGTCTAAAAGAGATCAAGCCTCAGCCAAAAAAAAAGGTAACGCAAAAGTAACTAAAAAGTAACGTAAGCATTACTTTACATGAAAAGTAACTAAGTAACGCAATTAGTTACTTTTTTTGGGAAGTAACTTAATATTGTAATTCATTACTTTTAGGAGTAACTTTCCCCAACACTGCCAGCAAGACCAGCATATGTTGTGTTTTGGTGCTGGTTTGATGGGACTGGTGCTGGGGACTGTGTGTAAGAGTTAAACATCTCCAGAAGATGCCAGTAGAGTCACATTGTGAATAGAATCCGTTGTTTAAACCAACGAAGAGACACAAACATCAACCACTGTGTTCAAGCAAAAGATAATTAAGTCAGACAAGAAGAAAATGGAACCTCGAAGCACTATAGCCAAGTTTTGCTAAAGGCAGAATGATTTGTTGCTAAAAGTTGCTAAATGAAATCAATGACATAACTGCGTGATGATGTCACTAGGTAATATCGACGCAAAGCAGCATCTTTATTATATACAAGATACATGAGTTTTCTCAAACTGACATCCCATCTCTGCAAAAAACATTTTCTAAATAAAATATAATTTAGATTTGTTCGAAAAAAAATATATATATATATATGGTAGGCTATTTGTAGACCTTTTTGATCAAATTTAAATATAACACTGATACTGAACAGCTACACTCTGTTAAAAAAATCACAGTTTATGTAGCCTATTTTCTTTCTAACTTGTAAAACTAACAATACAACAATTAAACAACAATTAAAGCACTGTCTTAATTTACCTGAATGAACAACAATTATTCGGGCTCTTTAGATTTGAGTAACTTTTGCTAGAAGTAGTTGCTAGAAGTAGCCAAATACATTTTGAAAAAATGCTAAATTTGTTGCTAGGTGCTTTTGGGGAAAAGTTGCTAGGGTTGTTTGAAAAGTTGCTAAATCTACAACAAAATTGCTAAATTGGCAAAACTACCTCAAAGAGTGCTGTTAGATCATAAAAAATACCTGCAAAATGATAAGCTCAAAGTTCACTGACATGCAATATATTTTCTTTAACAAAATTCACCTTTCAAAGCCTACAGTGAACGGCCGGGTGTCTGGACTATAGCCCCCTTCTTCCCGGTTGAATGACGTCAATATTTTTTTTTACTAAACTCCGCCCACAGGAATATGTCAGTCGCCAGCTAAGCTCAAATGGCTCTGGCTAAGCTAAGCTGCTGTCAAATCACAACACACTAAACAAACTACACAATCAGAACTCATTGCGCATTTCTGAAGGAGGGACTTCATAGAACAAGGAAGACATCAGCCCATTTTTAGGACAGTGAAATTAAATAAACTGTGAAAAAATACTGCGTTTTTCTACACACAAAACATAAACACAATCATAGCTTTAAAAACACAGGAAAAACAGGACCTTTAAAATTATACATATTTAGTATTCATAATAAATGTAAAGAGAAATAAAACCGTTCGACCCAAATAGGCTTATTCATGTCCTCTTTTTTTGTGTGTTATTTTTGTTCTTCTACCACATGTCTGTTTAGCAAGGCAGTCTGTGTAGCAAGTTGGTAAAAGATACTTCTCAGGTTATGTGGTTATGTTAATGCTTTATTAATTTATTCAGTGTAAACCCTGGACACCGCCATACTACCAGTTACTAAAGACACTAACAATCTGCACAGGCAATTCTAGTTAAATTTTTCTTAAATTATTCTTCGATTATTTTTTCGCCACCATCTAGTAGAGAAATAGTTTTTTGGACCGATGTCAAATTACTTTCCGACCCCTGATCTAAACCTAATAAGTGAATTGTGTTTTCTACAGTATTAATTTTACAGAACATTCAGAAAAAAGTTTCATAATAGAATAATATAATGTTTCTTTATCATGTACATAAGAAAATTATTTTTTAATATACAAAACAGATGTTTTAAACATGATAGAATGTAACATTCCTTTAACATTCACACAACTAAGAAACAATCTTGAAACAATAAATAAATTGGACGCTTTTTATGTTGGCTTAACTTTATTTCCTACGTTGGGAACTTTTAAGGAACGTGTCTAACATAACATTACAGATCACTATTTTAAAGGCTTTTAATTCTGATCCAACCAAATAATTAAATTCATGATGTTTAAGATAAAAATGTCTGCAAATCCAGTTTAATTTAAATTTACTTACAAAAGTGACGAAAACAATAAACTGAATTTCATCTTAAGAACCTAATAATGTGAAAACTTTTTATTAATTCTTCAAGAAAATAGCTTTTGGATTATTCCCCCAAACACAAAACTATCCACTGCATCACACAACCTAACCTCATTCTGAATAAACAGAAAGTTCATTCAAGTGTAGTTTGTTCCTTTGCATGTTTCTTCTGGTGAGTATGAAAACTTCCTAAATGTGTAAATCTCTCCTCACAGATCAAGCACTGGTACGGTTTCTCTCCAGTATGAAGTCTCTGATGAGTCTTCAGGACATGTGGTTGAGCAAACGTCTTCTCACACTCAGAGCACTTGTAAGGTTTTTCACCTGTATGAATTCTCTGGTGTGACACTAAAATTTGATGTCGACTGAAACTCTTCCCACAAACATCACAGAAATACGGTTTTTCTCCAGTGTGAACTCTCAGATGAAGTCTGAGTTGAGATGGATCAGAGAAGCTCTTTCCACAGTGTGAGCAGAGATGAGGTTTCTCTCCAGTGTGAATCCTCTCGTGACATTTCAGATGAGATTTCAGCTTGAAACGTTTATCACAGTGTGAACATTGAAAGAGTTTCTCCTCACTGTGTGTTTTTAGGTGTGATTTTAAAATGCTTGACTGTGTAAAGGTTTTTTCGCATTCACTGCACTGATACGGTTTCTCATTGGTGTGTAAACGCATGTGTATCCTCAGATGGGCTTTTAGGCAGAATCTCTTCTCACAGTGAGGACACTCGTATGGTTTTTCTCCTGTGTGAATTCTCTGATGAGCAACAAGACTTTGTTTGCTGCTGAAATATTTGTCACATTCAGTGCAGTAGAAAGGTTTTTCACCAGTGTGTGTCCTCATGTGAACTTTCAGATTAGAAGAAGAGCCACAAACCTTCTCACACTGCTGACAGTGAAACTGCTGCTTCTTGTCTGTGTGCACTTTTGAATGATGACATTTATACTCTTTTAAGGTAGTAAAGCTGATTGTACATTTCCTACAGGTGAAGAGTTTCTGTTCTGTGTGTTTTCTCTTTAAATGTCTCTGTGAGCTCAATGTCTCTCCAA
Source organism: Misgurnus anguillicaudatus (assembly GCF_027580225.2). NCBI lineage: Eukaryota > Metazoa > Chordata > Actinopteri > Cypriniformes > Cobitidae > Misgurnus > Misgurnus anguillicaudatus. Next base: position 1,462,732 of record NC_073339.2, read on the forward strand.
CGGTGATGCAGGAAAACGTTTGTGCTGTCAGTCGCTCTTTTGACGTTGAGGACATTTCACCATCACAACATAAATTGCTCTTCTCATCTGAAAGAAACATGATCAAACAATTGCTTTATCCTCACAAAAAGATTAACATAAAATCTGATGCATCTGTGTGAATTAAGAAAACACTGTCCGAAAGATTTGAAAACAACTAATATGACATGAAAATGCAATTAAGATGAAAAACATTGAAATGTGTTTACACATGACTCTTTATAGAATACAAAGCAGGAAACAAACCTGAAGGGAAAACATCATCACAATAATCCTCATCTTTGTGATCTTTCTCTTCCATAGGTTCAGTTTTGATCTCCGTTTGGTTTCCACTGTCGATGAGTTTGACTGAACACATGTTGAGTTTGGTCTGCAGGATCTGCTGCTGTTCTCCAGCGTTACAGACAGAATCCAGAGACTCTGTGGAGGTTTGATCAGTAGATTCATCATCCTGTAAGTCCTGATTACTGTCACACACTGTAGTGTCCTGAGCGTCTGTGTGCTTTGACTCAGTATAACAGAGTAAAGTCAGACTGAGCTCGGAGTCCTGTGTGGAAGATTCACAACAAACACACACAGAGTAAGATTAGAAATGATTTGATGTTGTCTGATTCAGGTAAAGGATGTTTAAGCTGTACAAACCTCTCTCTTCAGTCCTTCATCTCCTCTTAACCTCAGCTTTGTCTCCAGTAACGCCACCTCTTTCTTCAGCTGAGAGATTTCTGTCATGAAATCATCAATATCCAGCATGGACAGATCAGTTCCTACTGATTTACAGCACATCACATCCATCATCAACACTAAAATATACAGAGACAAGAAGACTCTGTTGAGAGAAAAACACTTCTGCTGCTGCTTCAATTTTAACGGTGTTTAGCATCCAGCTTATAGGTGCATTGCCGTCTCTCTGCTCAGAATGTAGATCTGATAATAGTTCTACACTATATTTTCCTTACTCCTTGTTTCCTTCTCGATTATACAAAAAATGTAATAAATAAATAAAACCACATTAACCCAAATACACACAAATATTCAAATAATTTCCCACCAAAACTACAAAATGCATTTTATAACATTTCCTCAATATTCTCTAACTCTGTTTTCCCATACACTACTTTTATTCATCATTCCTCCCTCACATTAGGGGTGGACGTTGGAGCATAAAAATTCTATCATGATATTTTAAGAATATCTGCAGTAATGAGATTTATGACAGTATAGCAAAAAATATGGGAAAGGAACGGCAAGAAACAGCTAAAACCAGTCTAACTAGCTTAATCCAGCCTGCCTGACCATCTTAAATCAACTAAGACCAGCCTGGCCAGCTTACACCAGCTAAGACCAGCCTGTCCAGCTAAAACCAGCTAAGACCAGCTAAGACCATCATTGATATCGCAAAATGACACTTTTATCATGTAAAAAATGTTACCGGTGTTATCATGTTATCCTTTAGAAAAGTCATCAGCACTCTAATCTGTACCCAACCATTTCATTTAGCACCCAACCTTAACTATTTCTTCTCTCCGGTTCCCACTTGCCGACATATTTCCTTTAACACTTCTTTCTCTCTTTTATCCTACCTTTCTTGCCACATTTTATGCTTTTAACCTTTGTTTTGCTAAAACGAATTTGCATTTTTACATAATCTCTCAATTATTCCCTTTTTGCTAGCTTATCTGTCATCTCATTTCCCCTGATCCCCACATGCGCTGGAACCTGCAAAAATTTGACCTGACTGCCCTTTCTGACTAGATTTGGGCTTAGCTGATGTAATTCATACAGAATATCTTGTTGACATTTTGAAGTTTGGTGGGTAGTTTTCCTCCCACCAAACTTTATTATAGAAGTCAATCAACTTTAACAGTGATCTTTTTCCTAGCCGTTTTAACATCACATAGCAGCATATTCAGTCTTTCCTTGGAGAAGTTTGCTTAGCTTTTCTAATTGCTCTTACCATCTCAGCCATAGTGAATGGTTCATCAATTGCTTTTCCTGACTCTTTCTTTCTATCCAACATTTGTAGATTCTGATTCATAGTTGTTGTTGTTTCTTATCTCCTCTTCTGACAGATTTTCTGAGCTGTTAACATTAGTGAATAATTTGACCATAACCTCCTCCTGCCTCCTCTCCTCCCATCCTATTTATAAATCGCATGCGATTGTCACACGCATCTCGTCAGTAAAGCTGATTCTTTAATTAGTAGTAAATCGCCATCACCTGGTTTAGTATTAACCAACCCATGATGCTTCTTGGCTTGACTGAATAGCGAGGTTCTCTCTTAGTTCCTCCCATGTCAGTCCTTTTTGGATTTAACTTCTGCAGTACTAATCCCTCCGGCTATAAACATAACCAGATCTCTCTTAATCACATACTTCTGAACCTTGTAGATGCTCTGTCATTCCCAAATATTCTCTCATTTGTATTATTTTCCCCTCTCTCTTTATCACTTTAACAGCATCTGCATAAGTAATCCTTCTATCTGCTCTTCTCTTTCGGATTTTAGTCTCTTTTCTCATTATTTCACATCCACCATATGCCACATTGTGTGCTTCTCCATAGCTGCAACACTTTGGTGGAATCCCCATTCCACAATATCTATACTCAGATAGCAAGCAAGCAACCATTGAAACAATGTTAAAAATATTGATTGTCAATGTCAATCTCATTGAATCAATATTAGGTTTTCACCATCCATCTGCACCCTGCATCTGGCCACTTTATATTTGGCCATCTGATAACGTCTTCTATCCGCTCCACTATAGTACATGGATCTGGAAGTTGTGTTGAAAAAGTTGGTAAGTCAACTTTTTAAAATAACGTTCTCTGTCTGTGTGGCTTCACTGCTGATTCTTGCCATATTTCCATTGCCAAACTGCGCGCACATACGTTGCCACGTCATCAGTGTGTACAAACAGTAAAAGGGTCTATAACCCACAATTATGGTGATCAGTGTTTATTTAAGTAAAAGCTTTCTTTTTTCAGTGTTTGTATGTGTTTAAGTAGAAACACATGTGCATTTGAAAAAAAAGATGTGTTTTAAAGTTAAGTTGAAATAAGTTGCTTTTTATGAAGACATCAAGATGATATAAAATTAAGCTGTTTTACATGATGATGTTGATCCATTAATGACTTTTATAATTGTTCTGGTTTGTAAATGCACTGTGAGAAGATAATACAGAATAAAAATCTTGACACATTTAGACATCAACACTCATCCTACAATCTCAACAATGGTGACAATAATCAAACTAATTCTGATAAAATTATCAACTGCTGATACCCAGCATGCATTGCAGCATGAAGCTTTCTTTTGTTGATGTGTTGATGAGTTTTATAGACTGATTTATTATGCCAGAGATTCATGAATTCCTTCCAACTAAAGCAAACACTAATCACCATAATGTTTGTTCGCTGAAATTTCAATATTTTCTCAAAATTAATGGAGGGTGCAAACATGATATTTAGTCAATGGGATTAACATTGACAAAACAATGATTGTTAACATTGTTTCAATGGTGGCTTGCTATCTGGGAATTCATGATCATTTCTGCATCTTGCACATCTTCTCTGTCTATTGCAGGGGTAGGCAACGTTGGTCCTGGAGTGTTGATGTCCTGCAGAGTTTAGCTCCAGCTCTAATCAAGCACACCTGAACAACTAATCAAGGTCTTTATGAGTCACCTGAAAACTACAGGGCTGCGTTCAGCCCCGTCAAAACGTTGCACAACGTTTATTAAACAGAAACGGTGATTTTTATACATCTTGCCGCTGATTGGGTGGACATTTTGACACACCCACCAAACAAGAGAAAACGCATCTAAAACCTGTTGCACATCGTTTCCAAGAAATATGTCGTTCAACCCGGAAACCGTAGCAAAATGTTGCACACTGGTGTGAGCTTGAACGTACCCCAGGTTTAATCAGTGTTGGAGCTAAAATCTGCAGGGCATCGGCACCCCAGGACCAACGTTGGCTACCCCTGGTGGTCTATTGCAGTTTTTGGTAGTTTGCCCAAAGCTCTGACACTTATAGCACATCATTGGCTTTGGAATGTACATCCTCACTGGATAACTCCTAAATCCCAAGAATACCTTCTTTGGAATATTCTCTCCTTCAAATTCTATTGACACTGATTCTCTTTCCTTCAATACTCCTTCTTTATTTAATTTTAATCTTTGAACTTTTAATACATTTCCTCCCTTATCTTCTTTTTTATTTCCTCCATGCTAACATTCATTGGCAACCCTTGATCACTCCAGTACATCCAACTTTTCTCCGGTCTCCCTCCCTGCATTTTCTACTTTACATTTTACCCATCTCTTTAATTTTTAAAACTTTGTCCATTTGCATTGCATAAGCACAACTCACCATTAAATTGCCATCATCATTAAGAACCTTTGCATATTATATTTCCCCTACCTTCTTTGCCAAATTTTTGTTAACATAAAAGGGTTAACTTTCTTCATGCTTAACTGATCCTGCTCATTAAATCTTAATACTACAACATATCCCTCAATTATGTCTGGAATGACTCTTGTTCTTTTTCACTTCCTGGGCTTTCATCAATTTCATTTCTGACTCTTTTATTCCCTTTATTTATTTATTTTTTGCTACTGACCCTTTATCCACCCATTCTTCATCTTTCCCTTCGTTATAATCCATACTTTCCCACCTACCTATTTCTGATCCATTCATGGAACAGTCATGCCCCGACCGCCTTCAGCTTCCAATGAATCAGAGTTATTCCTCTAATCACACGAGAGTACTTGAACCTACAAACATCCCAAGGGCTCTGCGCAATAAATACACATCACACGCGAGCTCTTTCTTTCTTTCTTTAGTGTGTTTATATGTGGACTAAAGAGCTGCAGAGCGCCTCCTGCTGTACTGGAGAGAGAAGACACTAAAATAGTTAAACAAGCGTATGGAAGAAATATAATGATAAAAGTTTTTGAATTAAAATAGCCTGTTAAATTGTACTACCTGAAAAAAATGCTTTGTATTAACCGTACTTGAATTTTAATGCATTGTATTTTGATGTTTTTGAATTAAAACAGCCTGTTGAATTGTACTACCTGAAAAAAATGCATTGTATTAACCGTGCTTGAATTTTAATGCATTGTATTTTTAGGTTTTGCATTTTCAAGGGCTGAAATTCAACATGCGTGTATATTTTCTGTATTAAAAATTCAATAGTCCACATTCACCTTTTAGATTTTACTTTAAAATATTCGGTCTGTTTAAAAATACAACGTAAAATATTCAGCAGGCAATTTTCAGTCCATTTAAATTCGCGTCCAAAAATTCAAGTCCAAAAATTCAGTCGTACAGATTTCAACATTTAACATCCAGGAACTGCCGGAAAAGCAGTAGAGTACAGAGTATAATCTCATCTGCTGTTAATCGATCTGACCAGCAGGTGGTGCACGTGTTCGCCAAGACTTTGTACATGTAAGATGATTTATCCACTGCAGCAGTGATGAATGTTGTTTTTTATGTTCAGTTTTAGTAAAACAACTGTAATACACTCATTCAAAGAGTGAATTGTTTGGTTATGTTATTGACAGGATACTAAACGGTTTTTAAATGCCATATAAATTAAATAGGGCCTTTCTGCCTGCTATTGGCTTCGTTTCTCAAAAGCTAAGTTGATTGTAGATTTTATTGGTGGCAATCTACCATCTTCTTATGCCTACGAGAAACGAACACGGTTTTGTTATTCGTCACCTCAGTTTATAAACCATACTCAGATTATTAATCAATTTACAAATCGTGCGCGCGGATTAATAAACCATACGCATAATTAAACAATCAGTGCTCTCAGATTTGCAATCCGTATCCACAAATTAATTAGCAGTAAGGGACGCAACGATGTCGGTTAGTAGACACGCCCCTTACTGCTAATTGGCTACAAGTGTGTTTTGGTACTCTGCCCGACTACCTTTACCAAAGTGTTTTTAAAAAAATCATGTGTGGGGCGGGTCCATCCAAAAAAGGTCCAGATTCTATTGGGGTAGGGGCATGTTTGTTTAGGCAATTATAAATGTCAACATTGGCATTCAGAGATCATGCACCCCGCCTTTAAGACCAATGATATTAGACCTACTAACGTTTTCTCTAATCCAGCGCATATGTCAGTTCACTTGTCAGAGCACTGTCAGTCAAATCCATTCAACTTGAGGAACGGCATAATAAATTAAACCCCTTTCCGCGTTTTAGCTATAGCATTGACTTCCAAGCTGTTGCTTCCTCAAATCCATACCAATTGGCTCATTTAGAGTCCATATTTTTTCTAGTTTGGCAGACTGGCCTCCCGGGACACAACAAGGTAAGCAACGTTTTTAGGCTGTAAATTGTTTCATTAAAAGGCACCAAAATACAAGAAAATGGCATACTCCAGTAAATGTTTTTGGACCCACCCACATTTTTTTTGCTTCTGACGCTCATGCTCGACACAAATGTATGTAAGATTGTTTTACTGGAGATTTTAAAATGACAAATTCAAAAACAGACATATATTTCTATTATATTATCAAATGATATTAATGCCCCCAAAAATTTAAGTAGAAATTAAAAAGGCTGTAATTGAGCTGAAATTGATTCAGCAGACATATTGTAGCATCCAACAAAAATGTCCAGACATCCTCTTAACAGAACTCTTGCTGAAGGCTTTATTCAGATGAGTACATAGGCAACCGCGCAAGGGTGCCCAAAACAACAACAAAAAACAACCAGTAATATTTTAGGCAATACATGGGAAAAGAGTAAAGGTACTCTGGTTTAACCCTTACAGAACAGAGGTGTAAAGAACAGCCAAGAACATAATTTTATGCATTGCTACACTATTAACAGAAAACCGAACAACAATAGAGAAGGAAACAAACCTGAAGAAATTAAATCACCATAATGACTGTTTTCTTCCCCAGTGTGATCTTCCTCTTCCATAGGTTCAGTTTTTATCTCCATTTGGTTCCCACTGTCCTCCAGTTTGACTGAACACATCTTGAGTTTGGAATTTGAATTCTGACTTTATTCTCAGAATTCTGACTTTAATCTCAGAATTCTGACTTTAATTTCAGAAGAGATTAAAGTCAGAATTCTGAGTTTAAAGGCTCAGAAGAGATTAAAGTCAGAATTCTGAGTTTAAAGGCTCAGAAGAGATTAAAGTCAGAATTCTGAGTTTAAAGGCTCAGAAGAGATTAAAGTCAGAATTCTGAGTTTAAAGGCTCAGAAGAGATTAAAGTCAGAATTCTGAGTTTAAAGTCAGAATTCTGAATTCTGAGATTAAAGTCAGAATTCTGAGATTAAAGTCAGAATTCTGAGTTTAAAGTTAGAATTCTGAGATTAAAGTCAGAATTCTGAATTCTGAGATTAAAGTCAGAATTCTGAGATTAAAGTCAGAATTCTGAGATTAAAGTCAGAATTCTGAGAATAAAGTCAGAATTCAAATATTTTTTTCACCAGTGGCCCTAATCCTCTTCCGTAGTTACTAATAAATTTTAATACTGTATTACAATCTTATCTTTGATTTAAAAATGTAAAAGGTTGATTTATTTGTCTTAATTTTCTTTCTTCAACACTTTATCCACCACACCACGAAGAAACATCAACCTTCTTGTGTAATGAATGAGAGATGAATGAAGTGTTTAGTTTCTTCTCTCTCCAGTACAGCAGGAGGCGCTCTGCAGCTCTTTAGTCCACATATAAACCCACTAAAGAAAGAAAGAAAGAGCTCGCGTATGATGTGTTTGTGTATCTTCAGTGTTTTTCTCTCTTCAGTGTTTTAAACAGAGTCTTGTCTCTGTGTATTTTAGTGTTGATGATGATGGATGTGATGTGCTGTAAATCAGGAACTGATCAGGACTTACAGGATGAGGAATCTACTGATCAAACCTCCACAGAGTCTCTGGATTCTGTCTGTAACGCTGGAGAACAGCAGCAGATCCTGCTGACCAAACTCAAGATGTGTTCAGTCAAACTCATCGACTGTGGAAACCAAACTGAGATTAAAACACAAGAGGAAAATCACACGGATGATGATGGTTTTCTTACGTCAGGTATGTGTCCTTAATTATATATTTTTTATTTTTTACTATTTTTACCAGGATGTGAGTATCTGCTTTATAAAAGGGGATTTTAAGTTAATAACTCACTAACCAAAAGACTAAAAACAACTTGAGGACTAAAATATTTAAGGAGATGACCTCTTTTTAAACAACAGGCTTTAACAAAGACACACAAAAAGTGCTTTATCTCATTCTAGAAGTGTCACATCACCATATAATGCAATGCATCAATAATTGTGAACGTTTTTGAACAATTAAAAATGTCAATTGGACTTCGGTCTACAACGTAGTTTATTACTCTCTTAGTAAATATGTATTTCATTTAATATTTTGTTTACGATAATTTTTGTCTTTGTTTTAATAAAATATTGACAAAAATTATACTTTTTAGCTGCGTACGTAGTGCTTGTATGTGCTTTAGTATGAACAGGGCTGGTAATAGGGCTGTGTGATTGTATTTAAATTGGGGAATCAAGATTTTGAATAAAAGTTTGTTACAGTCAAAGTGAAACAGTGCAGACATCATCTGATTACACAGTAGAGTTCCTGCATTGAAAATTAAACGGCAACCGCCCAGGTAAAATTTGTTTTTTATAAATAAATGTTATTGTATGTGCCTTTATTCTATGTACACTGTGAGAAAAGTAGAGCATCGTTATCCCTATTCGTGCGCGTTGCCGCGCTCTTAGATCTTACTCTCCCTCCCGCGTTCATGCTCTGTCCCTCAGCTCTATTCTTCAAAAGCAACAAACAAAAGTACATAAACCATGACTTAAACTTCACATATGCATATGAAACATGTCTGCCCTGACTGCATCTATTAAATGTAGATTCTGTGCTGTGTCTACACAGTGAGTGCAAGGTGAACACTTCAAATGCTCCATTCCCCCTAGTTTTTAAACGAGTACAGAAAACTTTAAGGAGGAGTTTTGATTCTAATCTGAGACTTCTGAATGGATAGTATATATGTAGGATCTCTGACAAATATGGAGGTGCCAGGTTTTTAAAGAATTAAATAAATTAAATCCTGAATTTTACAGAGAGCCAATGCAGAGATTTCAGCAGAGGGGTGACATGGTTATATATCCTCTACTTTGTCAGGAATCTAGCCGCAGCATTTTTGAGCAATCTGTTAACGCACCCTTTGGGATTGCGAAATGGCTAAGTAGAGGGATTTACAGTAGTCCAGGAGCGACATGATGAGGACAGCTGTTTCCAAAAAACGTTTGGGCAGACAGGATTTGATTTTCAATAGAGAGCGGATATAAAAGCTAAAAGCAACTACCGCACTGCTTTGCTTATCAAATTTTAAAGTGCTATATATTTTTACACCCAAATCCATCCGAACTAATGGTGAAAAAATTGTTTAAAAATACAGAGGTACAGATCGTTTCTTGGTCTGGTCTCAGATGGGTTAAAAAACAATGACTTAGGTTTTGTCTCACTTCACAAATAGGAAATTCTTGTCAATCCACAATTTTGTCTCCTCAACACATGCTGTCAGGCTGTCTAAGGTGCCTTTTATTTAGATTACATTACATTTCCTGAAAAGTAAACCCAAAGGGAGAAGATAAAGCGAGAAAAGATTGGGAGCTAACACAGATCTCTGAGGCACACCACAAGTCAGTTTACGAACTGATGAGGAAAAACCTTCAATTTTTGCAGTAAAACATCTGTTAGTTATCTATTAGTAAGACTTAAACCAATATAAGACTTCAAACGTGAGATAAGTGTTGTATGGTTGATGGTATCAAAGCAGATGACAAGTCAAGCATTACTAAAATCACAGAGTTGCTTGAGTCCATAGCCATGTAGATATTATTGATAACTTTCATGAGGGTAGTTTCTGTGCTGTGCAACGATCTGAACTCAGACTAAAATTGTTAAAGATTAACATTAAACAGCACCAATTATCCGATTCACGGTTTTACATTTCCTTTGGTGTGTGTTTATTAGTACATATTAAAGGTCCCGTTCTTCCTGTGTTTTTGAAGCTAATATCGCATTCATAATCGCAGATAAATCGCCTATGATTGTGAATGCGATATTGTCAGTGAACTAAGACTCTGTGTAGTAAATCCCATTCCATCTGAAAGCAGCTGATGGCAAATTATTACTAATCAAGGAACCGGCTTTACTGACAAGATGCGTGTGACAATCACGTGCGATTTATTGTGCAGCCCTACTTCTTTCTGTAAAATGACCAGCAGCCATATCACCCTGTAGCCAAAGACAGCTTTGACACCAAATCTAAGTAGGGTTGAGCCTGGTCAGTACTTGGATGGGAGACCTCCTAAGAAAACCAGGTTGCTGCTGGTAGAGGTGTTAGTGAGACCAGTAGGGGGTGCTCACCCTGTGGTCTGTGTGGGTCCTAACACCCCAGTATAGTGATGGCGACACTATACTGTTCAAAAGCACTGTCCTTCGAATGATACGTTAAACTGATGTCATGACTCACTGTGGTCATTAAAAATCCCAGGATGTCATTCGAAAAAGAGTAGGGGTGTGCCCTGGCATTCTGGCCAAACTTGCCCATTGGCCTACTAATCATCCCCTCGTACTAATTGGTGATATCACTCTGTCTCCTCTCCAATAATAAGCTGGTGTGTGATGGGCGTTCTGGCGCAATATAGCTACCATCACATCTTTCAGGTGGATGCTGCACAAGATTCCCCTTTCATATGTAAGGCGCTTTGAGTGCTGCTGAAAAGCGCTATATAAATGTAATGAATTATTATTATTAAATTAAATAATGTAATTATTTCATTTTTTCTTTCAGATCTGAAGAGTAAATTATGTTTGGATGGAGAAATAACGTCCTTAATATCAAAAGAAAGACATTTAGAGAGACATGAGAGAAAACACACAGAACCGAAACTCTTCACCTGCAGGAGATGTAAGATCAGCTTTACTACCTTACAAGAAGAGAAACTTCATTTGGAAGAGCACAGAGAGAAGAAAAAGAAGAGGCAGTTTCACTGTCAGCAGTGTGGGAAGGATTTTGTTGTCTTATCTAAGCTGAAAGTTCACATGAAGACACACAATGGTGAAAAGTCTTTCTACTGCACTGAATGTGGCCATTACTTCAGCACCAAAGGAAATCTTGATGCTCATCAGAGAATTCACACAGGAGAAAAACCACACGAGTGTCCTCACTGTGAGAAGAGATTCAGCCACAAACATACTCTGAGGGCACATGTGCTTTTACACACCAATGAGAGACCGTATACGTGTAGTAAATGTAAAAAAACCTTTAGGCATGCAAGTTCATTCAAATCACACCAGAAAATTCACTCTGAAGAGAAACCATATCAATGTTCACACTGTGATAAACGTTTCTGTAAGAAATATAAGATGATAGACCATGAGAGAATTCACACAGGAGTGAAACCTTACTTCTGCTCTCAATGTGGTAAGGGCTTCTCTTCTCAAAGTTATGTTAGACTTCATCAGAGAGTTCATACTGGAGAGAAACCTCATCACTGTAGTGTTTGTGGGAAGAGTTTTAGGCATCGGCCTAACTTAATAAAGCACCAGAGAATTCATACAGGTGAAAAACCTTACAAATGCTCTCACTGTGAGAAGACGTTTACTGAGTTAAATTCCTTAAAAAGCCATGAGAGAGTTCACACAGGAGAGAAACCTTACGTCTGCCCTCAATGTGGGAAGAAATTTTCTCAGTCATCTCATTTCAGAGTCCATGAGAGAGTTCACACTGGAGAGAAACCTCATCACTGCAGTGTTTGTGGGAAGAGTTTCAGTCAACATGAAAATTTAGTTTCACACCAGAGAATTCATACAGGAGAAAAACCTTATAAATGCTCTCAGTGTGAGAAGACTTTTGCTTATAGAGCTTCCTTAAAAGTCCATCAGAGAGTTCATACTGGTGAGAAACCTTACGTCTGCTTGATCTGTGGAGAGAGATTCGCTTATCATGGAGGCTTTCAAATTCATCAGAAGAAACATACTTAAGGACAAACTACACTGAAATCATCATAATGACTGTTTGAGAGTCAGTCAAACCCAGTGTTTTAGAGGTCAATGTCACATTGAGTTTTCATGCGGTTTAGTGTTGAAGTGAAGCCAGTGATTTCTGATGATATTTCTGTCTTCTTTATTGAAGTCGTTGTGTTGGGAGATCAAAGGTTTTGGCTTTGATTCTCTAAGAACACTCATAACATGTACACCTTAAATGCAATGTAAGTCACTATAAATTAAAGCATCTGCCCAATATCTACATATTATAAAAGACTAAATATTTAATTTAATACGTCTGAGTAGAAACATACATTTGTGATTTATTCATTTATTTCATTCATTGTTAATTCATTTTATCATTCTGTTTTATTTTTATATTATACTCATTACATTCTTTCTAGTTGTTCTATTCTACATTATACACAGTTCTTTCTGGTACTTGAATCTGATTGGTTGATAGCCGTGAGATATTCCACCAGTGTCAGCACTTTTTTCCACTTCACCATTTCCCATCTTTTACGTATCATTCAGCCACTACTGTTTTTAGAATGAGTGTGGGAGGCGTGAACCAGTCCAGCCATACAGTCACTACTGTGTTTTTTTTTTTGGTTCTTTAAGAAAAATGCTTAAGCCGTGAGTTTTATTTTCAAACAGAATTGACTTAATTGTCAGACATAAAAGCCAAGCTAGTTTTGCAGAACCTTATTAGAACCATATCAGGGAAATCCATGCAGTTTTGTTGTAGCAATATCCAGATGTAAAACTTTATAAACGAAAATAACTTGCTTCCGGTAATGTCGCCATCTTGGTCGCGTCCGCATTCAGGATGAGAGCTTACGCAGCCTACGGAGGCTACTCTGCTGCTGCTCTGTGCCCCCGTCCTCCGAATTTGTCATACGTCACTAAGAAAAGTGCGTACACTACGCTAATACTCTCTCCTGAATGCGGAGGAGTCTAGGATGGCGGCTAACCCATGGCTATGTACACTGTCTAACACAGTGTACATAGCCATGGGTTAGAATGAAGAGATAAGGATAAAAAAGAAAACAAGTTTATTAGCAAGTGCGGTCTTGGCAGAATAGATGGATTAAACCGATTCTTAAAGACTGCTACAGAGTCAGCAGATGGTCACCAGTGGTAGATCATTCCAAAGGTGAGGAACAGAACCAGAGAAGGTTCGCAATAGTGATTTTTTCCCTTTTTGGGACGGCACCACAAGCTGTCGCTCTGTGGCCAAGCCCAGAGATCTAGAAGGTGCATAAGTTTGTATAAGCGGTTGAAGGTAAGGGGGTGTTGACCCAATGGTGCTTTTAAAGGCCAGGAGCTGAGCTTTCAAATTTGATGTGAGCTGCTTTAGGAAGCCAAAGTAACCTGACAAAGAGAGGAGTAAGATGCACCTACTTTAGCGTCACTCTGTACTAGTACAAGAGCCTGGACTAGGACTTGTGTAGCATGTTCAGATAGGAAAGGCCTAATTTTTCTAATGTTAAAGAGTCATCTGCATAGCAGTGGTAAGAAAAGCCATGTTTCCGTATGAAGAAACCCAAGGATGTCATGTATATAGAAAACAGCAGTGGTCCGAGTACTGAGCTTTGAGGTACCCCTGCACTGAGACATTGGGGTTCAGAGACATCACCTCTTCAGGATACTCTAAATGACCTACATGAGAGGTAAGGCCTTAAACACAGTAGTGCCGTTCCAGAGACACCCATAGTCTTAAGGGTCGACATGAGGATGTGGTGATTGACAGTGTCAAATGCGGCGGATCGATCCAGTAGGATCAGAACAGATGTTTTGGAGGCTGCCCTCTCCTGCCTTAGGGCTTCAATGACTGAGAGAAGCGCAGTTTCAGTGGAGTGACCGCTCTTGAAATCAGACTGATTGGTATCCAGGAGCTTTTTTGTGTGAAGAAGGAGGAGAGCTGGTTAAAAACCACACACTAAAGAGCCTTGGCAATGCAGGGAAGGAGATATACACTTCTGTAGTTCTCTAACATTGCAGGATTAAGTGTGGGTTTCTTCAGCAGCTGCCAGCTGGGTTATCCAGGCCTATTTAAAAGCTGTGGGGAATGTACCAGTGGAAATAGATGAATTGATAAATAAACCTACAAAATGTAAACAATTATGTGAAAAGTTTAAACTTGATATATTTAATATTGACTGAGTAAGATCAAGTCAAACATTCAAACATATTAAAATTAATAGGTAAAATCAAACTTTGATGCTTGTTCTCTCAGTATTTGATTTTGAGACTTTTCACAGGCAGGATAACAAATAGTGGATTACTTACTCCGTAAATAGACATGCATTGCATTTAATATTTGTCTTTGATCACTAGTTATGTTTGTCTTTATTCTAATAAAATATTAACAAATTATTTTAAAAATAACCTGCGTATTTCTAAATTGTAATGACCCAACAGTAATTACAGGACTGACAGCTGTTTGCTGTCTCTGTGTAAATATAGACTATGATACAGAAACTCAATTCATTATTCTTTGTGTAAATAAAAGTGAAAAGAGAGTTTAATTGTTTCATGTTTCTTTCAGATGTGAAGAGTGAATTATGTTTGGATGGAGAAATAACATCCTCAACATAAAAAGAGCGATTTACCGCACAAACTCTTTCCTGCATCACTTGTGGAAAGACATTAAGCTCAAAAGGACATTTAGAGAGACATTGGAGAAAACACACAAAACAGAAACTCTTCACCTGCAGATGATGTAAGATCAGCTTTACTACCTTACAAGAGCAGAGACGTCATTCACAAGAACACACAGAGAGAAGAAGTTGTTTCACTGTCAGCAGTGTGGGAAGAATTTTGACTTCTTATCTAAGCTACAAGTTCACATGAGGACACACAGTGGTGAAAAACATTTTAACTGCACTAAATGTGGCTATTACTTCAGAACCAAAGGATATTTTGATGCTCATGAGAGAATTCACACAGGAGAAAAACCTCCATCACTGTAGTGTTTGTGGGAAGAGTTTTAATCGACATGGCAGTTTAGTGAATCACCAGAGAATTCATACAGGTGAAAAACCTTACAAATGCTCTCGTTGTGAGAAGACGTTTACTGAATCAGGTCACTTAAAAGCCCATCTGAGACTTCATACAGGTGAAAAACCTTACAAATGCTCTTGGTGTGATAAAAAGTTTACTCAGTCAGCTTCCTTAAAAGTCCATGAGAGGGTTCACACTGGAGAGAAACTTTATGTCTGGTTGATTTGTGGAGAGAGATTTGCTCATTCTAAAAAACCTCAGCATCATCAGAAGAAACATACTGAAGAACAAACTACACAGATTTGGTGTAAATGTTTGATGCAATAGGATACTAGAACAAAAACAATTCATTTCTATGGATGACTTTACATTGACCTCTGTTATTTGTAACAAAGCTTATTTTTTTCGACCACTGTGTCAATTTTTCTTTTTTTGCATGACAAATAATCAGGTCGACCAATGGAATCTGAGCATTACGCCATGTTTCCGGGAGCCGCTGCTGTAACTCAAAAGGGTTAGACGGTGATGCTAATTTGTACTGACAGAGCGTGTAAACACACCATTATATGTTTGTCAAGTCAATTCGATGTTATTTATATAGCACTTTTCACAATTGTTTTTGTTTCAAAGCAGCTGTACATGAAATTGAAATATTTTATTTAATATTATTTTTATTAATATGGAACAACAACTGCTCTTCTCTTTGCTAAAGAATAGGGTGTAACCAATAACGCTAAAAATCAGCTCATCCTCACTGCTGGCTTAAATGTAATGTAAGTCGCTATGGATGAAAGCATCTGCCCAATTCATAAATATAATAAAAACACTAAATGTTTCATTTGATAGATCTTAGTAGAAACTCATTTGTGTTTTATTATTTTTTATGACTTTATTTCCCTTTTCATTAATTTAAAGGGCACCAATTTTCCAAATTCACGATTTTACATTTCCTTTGTGTAAGTTAAGTTTGTATTAGTAATGATATGTAAAAGGTACAAATCCCAAAGTAAACGATGATGCGAGTGATAGTTTCCAACTTAAATCTCTTTTTTTTGACTGCAACAAACACATGGATTTTAGGCAACTGTTTACTTCCTAGGCATGTTGACGTGGACACGACGGTCATTATCATAATCTACTTCTGACTCAGTCTGTAAGTCATCTATGTTTTTATATTTAAAGACTTTACTACTGAGTAATTTATGCAGTTATGAGCAGTGCAGAGTAGCGCTTGTTGTTTGTCGTTTCTATGATCACAAACGGTTTTAATGTTTTAGTATCCTTACCTTACCAATCTGTTACATTCAGCTCAAGTCGTGCTGGTAAAGTTGATCGATCAGCTTGGTCATCTGCATTTTCTGTATTAGATTCCACCCATATTGATAAGGTAGTAAAGACGATATTAACTCCTGTCAGTATCCTTTACGAAAATTAACCATGGTTTTATTGTGGTAAAAGTGTAGTAACCATTGTTTTTTGGTGCATTAATTACTATCTGCAAAACCATGGTTTAACTATGGTTTTTGAAAATCATGGTTGTCAAAACCATGGCTATTTTGTGGATACCATGGTTTTACTACAGTAACCTTGTTTTTTTTTGTTGTAACTGTTGTAAAACCATGGTTAATTTTCGTACGGGTCGGGATTGCATTGTGAACTAATCTTCAAAACATGGTGAGGAGTGTCACATTTCTGGCTGACGTCAGAGGTATTCAGGCCAATCACAACGTACTGGTAAGTCGGCCAATCGGAGGACACTGAGCTTTTCAAAAAGAAGAGCTTTGTACAATATCATATCAGCATTTCAGGAAGGAAACAACTCTATTACGGTGTTAATAAGTCAAAATGCATGAAATACCATTGAACCACCCCTTTAACATTGGTTCAACAGTGGTTACTTGCTATCTGGAAACATTTTGCTGTCGTTTATACGTTCAGTACATTGTATTTTGGAAGTGGTCTGGTAAGTGAAAAATGCATAGATTAAATTTTTAAGAATAAACTCAGTACTTTTATGCAATGCAAATGAGTTCCTAACAGTGAATGTAAGAGCCACATAGGAATAATTTCATTTAAAATAATAATTTAGTAAAATTAATAAGAAAATATTTCATTAAAATCCATAAGATATTTTTGCTTTAAAATGCATATTTATTAATGTTTAAATCTGATAACATTTAATTTATTTTGAGCTTCCAGTCAGATTGCACTACGTCATAACGCATGCGATTGAATGTGTTCAGTTTAGTTTGAAGTTAGATATGATGGAAGCAACACAGTTTTTTGACCGTGCGTACCATGTCTACTATGTAACAGCTTTTATTTATGTTTTGGAAGTAAACATTTAAAACGAAGATCGTTGTTTGCTCGTGTTTCAAATACTGGTTAAATTTGACTGACTTCAAAAGGTGGTACAGAAGAATAAGAAGCAAATAGGTGCCATTACAGTGAATAAAAGTTGGCCACTCTCTGTGGGCTCCTTCTGACATCAACAGCCAATCACAATTCTGCAAAAGAAAAGCACCAAAGTCCTCCTTATCTAAAAGGTATAAAAGAGAGCAAACATTTGCTTCAAGGTACCTTCATTTGCGTGTTTCAGATCGTTTGCTTGAATCCTCTCTGAGTAAATCAGAACTGAAATATTTATTCTGTTGTCAGTTAATACTTTAAGTCAACAGAGACAAAGTGATGTTGAATAAAATAATGTTTTATTAAACAATCTTAGTTGTGTTCTCGATCCTCTGACTAAAGGCAGATTTAAGAGGTGTTGCTCTACCAAACATTGACAGTGGACATCACAACATTCTCATGACATTAATAAAACCTTGAGATGGAGACTCATATCAGCATTAAAAGACAATACAGCATTGACATAAGATTTAAACAACAAAATAGAATAACTAGACAGAATGAAATGAATGTAATATAAACTAAATGTATATAAAAATAGAAAACAATAATAAAAATAAGGATAAAAGTGAATGCTAAAATAAATGAATGATATCATTCATGAAATAATGTAATAAATGTAAAAAAAACTGAATATAGGGATGGAGACAGTTAACTGTCAGATGTGAAATCAAGTGTTTTTCTAGTGTGTTGTGATGAACATTTATGTTGAATATTAGTGTATAAAGACTTTAAGACACTATGATGATTTTAGTGTAGTTTGTTCTTCAGTATGTTTCTTCTGATGATGCTGAAGACTTTCAGAACGAGCAAATCTCTCTCCACAGATCGAGCAGACGTAAGGTTTTTTTACCTGTATGAGTTCTCTGATGATTCAGTAAGATATTATGTTGCCTAAAACTCCTCCCACAGACATTATAGTGATGAGGTTTCTCTCCAGTGTGAATTCTCTCATGAACTCGGACATGAGATTGATCAGTGAAGCTCTTTCCACAGTGAGAGCAGACGTAAGGTTTCTCTCCAGTGTGAACTCTCTGATGGGCTTTTAAGTTACCTGACTGAGTAAACGTCTTCCCACACTGAGAGCATTTGTAAGGTTTTTCACCTGTATGAGTTCTCTGGTGTGACACTAAATTAGAACGTTGATTAAAACTCTTCCTACATACACTGCAGTGATGAAGCTTCTCTCCAGTGTGAACACTCTCATGGGCTTTTAAGTGACCTGACTGAGCAAAAGTCTTCTCACACTGAGAGCATTTGTAAGGTTTTTCTCCTGTATGAGTTCTCTGGTGATTTAATAAATATTGATGTTGACTAAAACTCTTCCCACAAACACTACAGTGATGAGGTTTCTCTCCAGTGTGAATTCTCTCATGGACTATCAGATGAGATTTACACCTGAAACGTTTATCACAGTGTGAACATTGATAGAGTTCAGAGTGAATATTCTGGTGTGATTTTAATGAACTTAAATCCTTAAAGGCTTTGTCACATTGACTGCACTGATACGGTCTCTCATTGGTGTGTATACGCATGTGTTTCTTCCGATTAGATATTTGTCTGAATCTCTTCTCACAGTGAGGACACTCGTATGGTTTTTCTCCTGTGTGAATTCTCTGATGAAGCCGAAGATTTACTTTAGTGCTGAAGCAATTTCCACATTCAGTGCAGTAGAAAGACTTTTCGTCACTGTGTCCCCTCATGTGGCGTGTCCTCTTCTTCTTCTCTCTGTGCTCTTCTGAATGAAGTTTCTTCTTTTGAGTTTGCGCTGTCCATCTCTCTTTTGAAGTTGAGGAAGTTATTTCTCCATCTGAACATGAATCGCTCCTCTCATCTGAAAGAAACATGATAAAAATGTAAATCCTCTTTTCACTCTTAAGCCCTATTTGGACGATAATTGTTTCTCATGGGGACGGGACGTAAGACATTTTCAACATTTACAGGGAGTAGTCTATGATTTTATTGCCATCAGAATCCATAATGGCCGGCCATGAGCCTTGAACCAGCAACTCTCGGGTTAAAAGCCTGACTTTCTAGCCACTAGGCTACAACTGCCCAATGGCAGATATCTGATGATAATAATGAGAATCCCTGAAGAGAAACACAAGTACAACTAACTTCCAGCACACAGCCTTAGATTTAACTCTTTCCCCGCTAGTGTTACTTAGCCAGCATTTTTTATGATTTTCACCAAACTTTGATGGCCCTAAGAATATTTTCAGCAATGAATATATAAACATGTTATATATCAAAATAAAGAACCAAGCCTCTGCTTTAAAAAACAACAACATTTTATTCTATCTTCATGTGTTCATTTTTTAATCACAACTTGAATGCAAGTAGGTTTCATAAAAAATGGAACATTTTGGACAAAAAAAAAACTAAAAAAAAAGCATTTTTATGAAATGAGTGCATTTTCAAGCAAAATACATTCAAATTTCATATTCTTTCCTTTCATAAATAAAATCTCAAACAATGAATAAACATTTAAAATAAATATAAAATAAATAAAACTTAAGCACTGTAATTTATCTTTGAGTGGTAAACTGCGTAACAATTCCCAGAATTCCCAACTTTTGCAGTAAAAGGGGGTCTCCCTTCGCAAACCCTGCATCTTCTCGTCGGGTGTTGCTTTTTGGAAGTGAACGCAATTGGAAGTGAATGGACTGCAAACAGGTCATTCACCCTATTTCTATGGTCACTGTTGTAGGGTGCTCTAGGAGTGTTTTCAGTTGGAGGGTCATCGCTTTTCTCCCCATCTAACAAGTCTTTAGGTTCTTCTGAATCAAGAGCTGCAGCATGATAGCGCTCAAACATTGCATTGCATTATTTCTGAATGTTCTCTAAACATATTGCTGTAGAAAACAAAATTCACTTATTAAGTTTAGATGTTGATGTTTTGTTTCATTTTAGTCACCATTATGATGATTAGTGTTTGTTTTTGTTGGACTCTTGACTTGCTCTTAACTTGCTACTTTCTTACGTTCTTAGAACTTTTCTCATTCTTTAGACTTTAAAGAAAGATGGACGTAGGGTCCGTGACGTCATAACGTCAAGAAATAACCATTTCATTCACTTTAGGTTAAAAGATCTTACCACAACAGTCTGTTATTTTAGGTTATTTAAAAATAACCACCCTGCAACGTTATGTGAACGTTATTTATGGTTGCAAAAATAAAACATAAAAAGAACTTTACCAGAACGTTATTATCTGGTTCCCAAAAAATAACCAAAAACTAACGTTAGGGGAACGTTCTGTGTTTGCTGGGATGCGAGTGAATTATTGTAAACACAACACAAGAAACATACCTGAAGGAATAAAATTATCATCATCATCATCATCATCATGACTGTCATCTTCCTCAGTGTGATTTTCATCTGGTGTGGTTTCTCTTCTCATCTTCATCATGAGGTTCTTGCAGTCGATGAGTTTGTCTGAACACATGTTTAGTTTGGTCTGCAGGATCTGCTGCTGTTCTCCAGCGTTACAGACAGAATCCAGAGACTCTGTGGAGATTTGATCAGTAGATTCCTCATCCTGTAAGTCCTGATTACTGTCACACACTGTAGTGTCCTGAGCGTCTGTGTGCTTTGACTCAGTATAACAGAGTAAAGTCAGACTGAGCTCGGAGTCCTGTGTGGAAGATTCACAACAAACACACACAGAGTAAGATTAGAAATGATTTGATGTTGTCTGATTCAGGTAAAGGATGTTTAAGCTGTACAAACCTCTCTCTTCAGTCCTTCATCTCCTCTTAACCTCAGCTTTGTCTCCAGTAACGCCACATCTTTCTTCAGCTGAGAGATTTCTGTGATGAAATCATCAATATCCAGCATGGACAGATCAGTTCCTACTGATTTACAGAACATCTCATCCTTCTCATCATCAACACTAAAATACACAAAGACAAGACTGGGAAAAGTACACACATTCTTTACTCAAGAAGAAGTACAGGTACTCGTATTTAAAATTACTTGAGTAAAAAGTGTAGTCGGTACATATAAAACGTTACATATGTTAAGACAACTCTGACTTCCTTACAAATTTATTTTAATTCCCTTACACTTAATTATAAAATTCATACTCGTACCAGGTGAGAGTAGTACACTGACATTTTTTTGTATTAATATATTTAATGTGCCATTATTCGTGATCGTATTTCTCAAACTTTAGTTGGTGTGTAAGGTTGATTTTAGAGCATCAATAATTCCTGCAAAATTATAAAGCTCAAAGTTCAATGGCAAGCGATATATTCTGCAATATGCTCATTCCCTACATTCTGACTCGCTCACTACGTTCCTCTGACTCTAGCCTTCTTGTATCCCTCGGTATCGCCTTTCTTCAATGAGGGGCAGATTTCCCTATTATTGCACCCAAACTTTGGAATTCTCTTCCCTGCTTTCTCTGTAGTGTAAATGATATATCTGAATTTAAATTATTACTCAAAACCCACCTGTTTTCTGAATGCTATTCCTCCTGATTTGATTACTCTGTATTTATTACCAATATCTCTCTGAATTTTAATTTCTGTTCTGTATTTTTGAACTTGACTCTGTTTCTATACACCTCCCTGAACTTCATTGTCCTTTATAATCGTCTTCTTGGTAATTGTTCTATGTAAAGTGACCTTGAACTCTGGAAAGCGCTATATAAATGAAACGTATTATTATTACTATTATACTCAACAGATTTCTACAAAATAATCAGTTCACATGACATGGTCTTCTAGCATTAACTAGCAAAATTATTAAGTTACAAAGGACACTTTTTCATGAAGTTTTTAGATTTTGCATTATTTTGTTCATATTCCAGGTCTTATTTTAGTCTAATGAAAAACACTTCAACACAGTTAGATGGTGGGGGACATATCATAATTGGGTCCCCAGTGCTTGTATCAACCTAGAAAATGTGAAAAAGATCAACCCAACTTAATTCAATTTAGATCAACTTAGGTAATTGAAATGTGGTTCCTCTTGTGAGGTCAGAAGGGGATCTTATTATAATAATACCGCCCCTTGATCTACAAACACGGCACTACCATTTAGTGCAGAGTTCATTTGCATTTTTAAGGACACAAAACCGGCACATTTTTGCTCACACCTACAAAGTGGCAAATTTAACATATTATAATAAATTAACTATATAATATTTTGAGCTAAAACTTCACATATGCATCATGGGGACACCAAAGATTTACTTTGCACTTTTTAACGTCTTGCCAAATGTCCCCTTTAAGCCTACTACCCTTTATCTGTTTGTATATAAAAGATTTGTTCTTTGTCAGATGTAACTGCACATGATATTAGCGCATTTTAATTTGATAATGCTTTATTTGCATGTGGTGATTATGACATTTTACGCAAATTTGACTGTATCCACTTGTATTGTCTCTATTATAAATGGACAAGTACAGTATTACATGGCATGATGTACGGTTAATGCGTTAGCAAAACTTTAGCTAATTACATAAGCAGACACGATGTAAAGTTGTCTTGTGGCTAATTAGGTGTAAAGTCGAGTATTTTGTTCATCATCACACACCTTAACAACAAGCCAAGAAAAAGACAACTGAGTTAGTAGCTGGAAAGGGCTACTGCCTACATACCTGTGTGATGTGCTGCACACTGACCAGACACGCGGACACGCGCAGGGGCGGGAGCGAGAGATCGCATGGGAACAAGACCTTCCGAACTGAATTTTTTCTTTTTTTTTTAAATACAGATTAAAACTAAAGTAATGAGCCTGTTTTAAAAATGTAAGTAAAAAGTAGGCTACAGATATTTGTGGGAAAATGTAAGGAGTAAAAGTAAAAAGTTTAGAAAAATAAATAGCGAAGTGACACCAGAAAAAAATCGACTTCTACAGTTACGACGTGTTGCTCATTCCAGAAACATAGCATAGCATAATTAGCATCTGGTTAAGATAACGTTTTCCTACCCAAAAACTACTTTACTACCCTACTTTACTTCGTAAAGAAAACTTAACCAAAAGTTAACCAAAAACAAAACTTTTAAAATAACGCTCTATAAACCATAAACTAACGTTAAGGGAACGTTGTGAGAACAAAAAACGAACATTTTAGGAAACACATTTTTTTTAGCTGGGCTTAAGCTTATATCTTTAAAATAAAAACAAGTCAAAATTATATAATATTGTTTGATGTACTAGTTTTTGTGGTTAAATGTCTAAATTGAATTGTTTTTGACATTCATAGGTCAGATTTTTCTGACCATTGTGCAAAACACTCTGACTGAATCAACAATGTTTAAGATCTTTAACTTTTCTAGTAAGTTCAAGTTATCAAACACACATATCATCCATCTTATGTTACACAATGATATAACCAATGTTTTACATAGCTAAGGTCCCAAGTAGCAGCTGGTGTATTTAACTCTGGGTCTCTAATTGCTTAGGATGTACAGCAGGTAAATATGTAATGGTGAAAGAATGTGCACTTTTTCAAAGTAATGCACAGCAGCCCATCTTTCCTTAAATTTGCAGTAGTGATTGTTAATTGTTCCTTTGTAAAGCCCTGCTCTCCTTAGGTACTGGCCTACACCTATCAAGCTTTCGCGTCTGGCAAGTCTATTACGGTATGCACCGGTGTCAGACATTTCCAAGGAGATAATTCATGATTTTTGGCAAACAGGTGAAATATCTGAGAGAGCAAGACAAAGGTGACTGCAGTATGCATTCAATGGATATATCCACAACATAATATGAAACCGATTAGAAATGAATTTAATCAAATTTGAAGCTAAAGCCTATAGGCTCCAGTGCAAGCAACAGCCATACGTTGACAATTCAAATGGGAAACACATCAATTAAGGAATGGCTTTGTTCATGCACAGCAGGTTAAGTAAAATCTAGCAGCAGGGGTGCCCAAACTTTCACATGCCACTGTATATGATCAAACCTTCATAAACAAGTTTTTATACAGTAAGACAATTTGTGATTATTGCTTATTGATTGTCACCAACATTGGGCCATTCAAAACCTTTATAAAGTCCTTATTCTAGAAACTCAATTGTGATGTGCCATTACACTTTCAAAACGGCTGGATTATTTTTAAGCCATAATGGGTAAATATTGGACAGAACACACTGCTGGTTTTGTAATTATACCCCATGGTTGCATAACAATAAACCTAACATTGGGTAATTTTTAACCCAGCATGTGGTCTGTCCAATATTTACCCATTTTGGGCCAAAACATTTTTTATTTTTGTCAAGACATTTGTTCCAGAGTTCAGTTTAGCCACTTGCCAGACCATTAAACAAACAATGTCAAACGATGTTTAACAACATAATACTTAGAACACACACATTGGAATCATCCAGACAGTCAGCAAATGATGACTGTAATAATGATTTCAAAGTGACGTGAGGTCTCACAGAAACAGAAAATTAAATGTGACTTGTGAAAAACAAATTATTGCAGTGTAGTTTGTTCTTTGGTATGTATGTTCTGATGACACTGTAAACGACCTTAAATGAACAATTTTCTTTCCACATATCAAGCAGTGTCAAGGTTTCTCTCCAGTGTGAACTCTCTGATGTATTTTTAAGTAACCTGACTGAATAAACGTCTTCTCACAATAAAAGCATTTATAAAGTCTTTCACCTGTATGAGTTCTCTGGTGCATTAGAAAGTTTGACTGTTGACTAAAACTCTTCTCACAGACACCACAGTGATAAGGTTTCTCTCCAGTGTGAACTCTCTGATGGGTCTTCAGGACATCTGATCGAGCAAACGTCTTTTCACACTGAGAACATTTGAAAGGTTTTTCACCTGTATGAGTTCTCTGGTGCTTAAGTAAATGTTCATGCCTCCTAAAACACTTCCCACAGGCACTGCAGTAATGAGGTTTCTCTCCAGTGTGAACTCTCTCATGGCGTTTCAGCAGACCTTGTAGACTAAAACGTTTATCACAGTGTGAACATTGATAGAGTTTCTCTTCACTGTGTGTTTTTAAATGTGATTTTAAAGAGCCCGAAAACCTAAAGGTTTTTCCACATTCACTGCACTGATATGGTCTCTCATTGGTGTGTAAACGCACATGTGACTTAACACTGTATGCATCCCTAAATCTCTTCTCACAGTGAGGACACTCGTATGGTTTTTCTCCTGTGTGAATTCTCTGATGAACATCAAGACTGTGTTTGCTGCTGAAATATTTGCCACATTCAGTGCAGTAGAAAGGCTTTTCATCACTGTGTGTCCTCATGTGAACCTTTATATGAGTGGTTGTTGCAAAATAATCCTTGTCACACTGCTTACAGTGAAACTGCTTCTTCTTCTCTCTGTGCTTTTCTGAATGAAGTTTCTTCTTCTCTTGAGTTTGTGCTGTCAGTCCCTCTTTTGCTGTTGAGGATGTTAGTTCTCCATTCAAGCATGAATCACTGATCTCATCTAAAAAAGAAACACAACATGTTTTTTTTTCTAATGGTCATCAAACTCAGTTGTGATGTGACAT
Source organism: Misgurnus anguillicaudatus (assembly GCF_027580225.2). NCBI lineage: Eukaryota > Metazoa > Chordata > Actinopteri > Cypriniformes > Cobitidae > Misgurnus > Misgurnus anguillicaudatus. The sequence goes on from NC_073339.2 coordinate 1,488,704, forward strand.
CAGATGTGTTTGATTTCTTGTGATGCTGCGCAGACCAATCTTCATATGACATTGATTCAAAAGGTAGCTGAGCTCTCAAGTCGCTCAAGTGGTAAATGTCATATTCCGATCAGTCTGTGCAGTGCTGCGTGAATTCAAACACAAAGTTGTCTTACAATATGACAATAAGCTTGTAAACTTCACAGTTAATGCAACCAGGGAAAAACTAGCAACAATACATCAAGGATCAATAATGCAACTAAAACAAACACAGATCACCATAATAGTGACTTTGAATTAAACAAAACATCAACATCAAAACCTAATAAGTGTATTGTGTTTTCTACAGCAATATTTTACTGAACATTCAGAAATAATGTTTTATAACAGTTTTAAATAATAAAATGGAATCTTTCATTTACATGACAAAAATAATGTGTGTTAACATTAAAAGGTGACATTGTCATAACGTTTAAAATTTGTACAATTTAGCATTCTTCTAATGCTCACTCAACCCAGAAACGTTCTTAAAATGTCAAGAAAATTGGAAACTTTTTATGTTGTGGGAAGCAAGCGTCTGTTCAGACCCTACGCGGCGCTAAGGAAAAAACCGTTGCCGTCAATTTTTGCGCGCACACACGCTTTATAAACGAGGCCCCTGATCTTAAAGCAAACTAACGCACATTCATATCAAAACACTCTCTGGTTAATAACAAAATATACACGTTCTTATGGAATAATATTAATACATACCTGAAGGAATGAAATCACAATCAGTATGTTCTTCTTTTTTGGCTTCTGTTTTTATCTTTGTTTGGTTCACATTATCATCAGTGTGATCTTCCTCTTCTTCTGACGGCTCAGTTTTTATTTCTGTAGGTTTAGTTTTAATTTCTGTAGGTTCAGTTTTGATCTTTATCATGAGTTTCGTGCAGTCGATGAGTTTGACTGAACACATGTTGAGTTTGGTCTGCAGGATCTGCTGCTGTTCTCCAGCGTTACAGACAGAATCCAGAGACTCTGTGGAGGTTTCATCAGTGGATTCATGATCCTGTAAGCCCTGATCAGTTCCTGATTTACAGCACATCACATCCATCTCATCATCAACACTAAAGTACACAGAGACAAGACTCTGTTTAAACTCAATAAACCACTCAAGAAAGTGTACAGAAAGAAAGCAACATATCGCTTCTTCTTCTTCTATGGATTTATTGGCGGGTCGGACACAAACTGTTTGATGCATACCGCCACCACCTGTGCTGGAGTATGAATTGGTGTGTATGTTAACACCTTCAAACCTGATTTCAGGTGTTTAATTAGTGAGCCTTATCTTGATTGGTTGATCAGCATTTTATTGATTAGAACCACAAACCATGCCATGTCCATTTCATTGAAAGCAAGGTCTGAAGGGGTTAAAATGAGTCTATATTCTATTCCTGCTGAATGATTTTTTAAAACTGACCTTAACATTTCCCCAGATCCTTGTTTTGTGTTTAATATGTTATTGATTGTAAATTATTTGCATCCTAATTCCTGTAGCTCTAACTCATTTCTTTGCTTTTCATATCTTGTACAGCACATTCAACTGTTTCCTTTTTTGGCATACTTTGCAAAAGCATGTTTTCCTATAATAGTCTTGTTAAAAGACCTGATCATCTCTACTTACATTTTCTATCAATGCATATATCATAAAAATGGCTTCCTGTTTAACATTTATTCCAATTTCTTGGCCATTTTTGATTGCAAGCCCCTTTACTTTGCAACTGTAATAGTAGGGATGTTAAGTTTAAGTGACTCTTTAGCCATTTGATCAGATCTCTTTATTTCCAATTAGGCTACATGTGCCAGTACCCTAACAAATTTGGCGCTTCCTATTGTACTGAAGAGACATTTTGTGACACATGTCATGTACAAAACAGCTTTAAAAAATGTGTGTGTTTTTTATTTCACAGTGTCTCTTCCACAATAGATAGCTTTTATCATTGTAAAATTGAACGTGTATCATTGCAATTATTCTGTGCTCTAAAAATAGATATATATGACATTGTGACACGCAAGGTCGTAGCATAATCTAGAGAAATGTGCAAGTATGATGTTGTATTTCCATTGTTTAATTTTTTGCTGTTTTGTTTACATTTGTTAAATTTTAACAAGTAAATGTCTGTTAATTCTCAAAAAAAAAAAACTAGTCCTTTCAAAGCTTTAAAAACAATTAACAGTATTTTAAACTGGATTCTGAAGTAAACTGGGAGCCAATGGAGAGATGGAAAAACTGGGGTTATGATAAGCTGCTTTCATGGTACCAACAAAGAATGATAGCATTAGTTTGGTTTTTTCAAGTCAAAACTACTCCTGTAACCCAGAGTTTGTTTAATCATCTTCATGGTACAGAACACAAATCTGAAACACTTATGTACAAGCCCAGTCTGTGACTTGGACATTTTCATTTATAAAACATGTAGTTCATGCCCTTTATTCTGATTCAAATCTTAAGTTTTATTTACGATGAAAACTTTTATTGATTTAATTGTTGTGTTGATACATTATTACTTTGCTTATATTGTGTGGTAACTCAAGGATGTGCTGTTTTGCAAATAAGTCATGAATAAATTGCTTCATTGCTTCTGCATACAGCACAGCTTCCAGCACCCTATTGCTTGCTTAGGAGGCACTTTTATACAAATTAACTTAGAAAAGTGACACAAATAAATTGATTAATATCTCCAACTGGTTAGTAAATTCGTGTCTTCACCTTAATACTGATAAAACAGTTTGTATGTTTTTTTCAAAATCTACAAATAGAGATCCAGACCCAGATGTCATAGTGGCAGGGAAAAGACTTCCAGTGGTCCAAGAGCTCAAATATTTGGGAATAATATTAGATTCACGTCTTACATTTAAAACACAGGTAAAAAAGGTCATAAATAAAATAAAATTTAATTTGGCAAATTTTAGACACATTAGGAATAATTTAACTACAGAGGCTTCAAAGTTATATATTAATGCTATGATTTTATCACATATGAACTACTGTCTTACCAGTTGGACACAGATAGGTCGAACCACATTACGACCAGTTGAAATACTTTATAAACGAGCCTTGAAAACATTGGATAAAAAATTAAATTCATATCACCATTGTAAAATCTTAGTTAAATATGAAATGTTAAATTGGGAAAACATGATTAAGTTTGCGGATATATTACTTGTATATAAAATTTTTCATGGTATGGCCCCCCCTCCACTCAATAAATTTATCCAACAAAATTTAAATACATCCACTAGAGCGTCTGTAAGAGGGGATTGTAAAATACCATGTAGAAAAAGTAGTTTTGGACAGTCAGCTTTCTCTTTTCGAGCAGCTCATACATGGAATACCATACCCACAGAACTAAGGAATAATAGATCTATTAAATCATTCTCTAAAACCATAAAACATTGGTTATTATCAAATCAATTATGCTGCCATGATACTGAATAATATATTTGCATTTCTTACTTAGTGGTGTCTCTGGTATGCATATATGTTGTTGATGTATTCAAATGTATGTGTTTATGCTGTGATCTGTGTCAACTGTGTATGATATTTGTGAATAGTAGTGTTATTCTTACTTATTTTTATCTAAGGCTTTCTTATTGATATGTATTTATTGTATTGTTGTAATGTATTTACCGTTTTCTCTTAACCATCAACCTGCTAGGGACTGCAGATGAAAATTAGCCTGTATGGCTAAATCTGGCACATTTACATTCTGGACTTTGTCCTTTTGTTGATTAATGTGCGTTGTCCCTTTTAAATAAATAAATCAAATCAAATCAAATCAAATTCATCATAAAAAGCTAATAATAAACAATTCATTTATTCTCCAACAAAGGCATGAAAATTCACTGGACTCAATACGATGGTTCAAGTGTAGTTTCTTCTGATGAGTCTTAAAAGATCATGCTTTAGTGAATCTCTCTCTCTACAGATCGAGCAGTGTTAAGGTTTCTCTCATGTATGAAATTTCAGATGGGCTTTTAAGTGACCTGACTCAGTAAACCTCTCCTCACACTGAAAGCATTTGAAAGGTTTTTCACCTGTATGAGTTCCTTGATGCTTTACTAAGTTTGAGTGTCGACTGAAACTCTTCCCACAAAGAGTACAGTGATGAGGTTTCTCTCCAGTGTGAAGTTTCTGATGAAAGCTTAATTGAGATGAATCAGAAAATCTCTTGCCACACTGAGTGCAGACGTAAGGTTTCTCTTCAGTATGAAGTGTCTGATGAACACTTAATTGAGATGGACTAGAGAAGCTCTTTCCGCAGATCGAGCAGACGTAAGGTTTCTCTCCAGTGTGAAGTCTTTGATGGACTTTTAAGGTACTTGAGTAAGCGAACGTCTTCTCACACTGAGAGCATTTGTAAGGTTTTTCACCTGTATGAGTTCTCTGGTGTAATACTAAACTGCGTTGACAACTGAAACTCTTCCCACAAACATTACAGTGATGAGGTTTCTCTCCAGTGTGAACTCTCTGATGGGCACTGAAATGAGATGAACTAGAGAAGCTCTTACCGCAATGAGAGCAGACGTAAGGTTTTTCCCCGGTGTGACTTCTCCCATGAACTATCAGCTGAACTTTCTGCTGAAAACGTTTATCACAGTGTGAACACTGATAGAGTTTCTGCTCACTGTGTATTTTTTTATGTAATGCTAAAGAGCATAAATACTTAAATGGTTTTCCACATTCACTGCACTGATACGGTTTCTCATTGGTGTGTGTAAACACATGTCTCTTCATATAACCTTTGTGGCTGAATCTCTTCTCACAGTGAGGACACTCGTATGGTTTTTCTCCTGTGTGAATTATCTGATGAACTTCAAGATTCTGTTTGGTGCTGAAATATTTGCCACATTCAGTGCAGTGGAAAGGCTTTTCACCACTGTGTGTCCTCGTGTGACATGTCAGCTTAGATAAGACTTCAAAACCCTTCCCACACTGCTGACAGTGAAACAACTTCTTCTTCTCTCTGTGCTCTTCTGAATGAGGTTTATTCTCTTGAGTTTGTGCTGTCTGTCGCTCTTTTGATGTTGGGGACGTTATTTCTCCATCCAAAAATGATTCCCTCTTCACATCTGAAAGACACAAAAATCTCTTCTGACTTAGATTTACACAGTAGAGAATGAATTGAAATTATGTATCTTTTTCAACTTTCACACACGAACATTAAAAAGTTGTCAGTCCTTTACAACTGCATGCATGGACAAGACCCAACCACTTTTTAACACTTTGGTAAAGGGAGTCGGGCCGAGTACCAAAACACACTTGTAGCCAATTAGCAGTAAGGGGCGCAACGATGTTGGTTAGTAGACATGCCCCTTACTGCTAATTGGCTACAAGTGTGTTTTGCTGATATCTTCTGTTGTTTCATTCTGGTTTGCCATTGCATAAATTATATTTGGCTAAAATACTTGTGTTTACACATGTTGCAAAGTTTTCTTCTACCAATGATAACACCTATTAAAATAAACAAATAGCGTGCTGCTTTGTGGTCATAATTGTGTCATTTGAAATAAAAGAGTTTCAGAGTCAAAATTGCAAAGCACCACTTAAAATATGTCCGCAAATGTAAGAGTTTCCTGGTAAATAGGGAATACATTTTTATTGTTCTTACCTTAAAAAAAGATAACCACATTAAATCAGCTGGACTTTTGTTATTAAAAGCAAGTAATTTAGGCTACTAAAATAAAAGACTGTACAACATTCAGTAGTCAATATGAAAAACTCACAATAAAATCTTTAAAAAATAAAACATAATTTTCCCATAGACTTATATACCACGTAATATTACAATAGGTACCCCGTAGTTATAAAATACTAAGAGTATAAATAATTTACCCCCTTATTACCCCAAACTTAAAATATGATTCCCTTATACCTACAAGTAGGCTACGTACTGTAGAGGTACTCTGTTGTTACAAAAAGGTACGCTGTAAATTCGGTTTAATTACGCGGTACTTTGCGGGTCGTAAAATAAAGTGTTACCACATAATTTTATGCATTGCTACACTTTTAACAAACAACCAAACAACAATAGAAAAGGAAACAAACCTGAAGGAACAAAATCACCATAATGACTGTTTTCTTCCTCAGTGTGATCTCCCTCTTCCACAGGTTCAGTTTTTATCTTCATTTGGTTCTCACTGTCCTCCAGTTTGACTGAACACATCTTGAGTTTGTTCTGCAGGATCTGCTGCTGTTCTCCAGCGTTACAGACAGAATCCAGAGACTCTGTGGAGGTTTGATCAGTAGATTCATCATCCTGTAAGCCCTGATCAGTTCCTGATTTACAGCACATCACATCCATCTCATCATCAACACTAAAATACACAGAGACAAGACTCTGTTTACACTCAATAAAACACTCAAGAGAGAAAAACAACAATCACAGAATAAAACTGACTGTGAACACCGGCTGCGGTTGATCGTCTTCTTCTTTGGGTTTTATGGTGGGTTGCGAACCAACTTCATAGGTGCATAACGCCACCTACTCTGATGGAGTGTGAAGAGAATGAACTACGCACTCCAAATACTAAAACATTTCAATACTGCATTACAATCTTATATTTGCTTTATTTGTCTTCATTTTCTTTCTTCAGCACTTTATCCACCACGCCACGAAGAAACAACCTCCTCCTTGTGTAATGAATGACAGATGAATGAAGTGTTGAGTGTCTTCTCTCTCCAGTACAGCAGGAGGCGCTCTGCAGCTCTTTAGTTCACATATAAACCCACTAAAGAAAAAAAGAAAGAAAGAGCTCGCGTATGATGTGTTTGTGTATCCTCAGTGTTTTTCTCTCTTGAGTGTTTTAAACAGAGTCTTGTCTCTGTGTATTTTAGTGTTGATGATAAGATGGATGTGATGTGCTGTAAATCAGGAACTGATCAGGACTTACAGGATGATGAATCTACTGATCAAACCTCCACAGAGTCTCTTGATTCTGTCTGTAACGCTGGAGAACAGCAGCAGATCCTGCAGACCAAACTCAACATGTGTTCAGTCAAACTCATGACTGTGGAAACCAAACCGAGATAAAGACAGAAGAGGAAAATCACACGGACGATGATGATTTTCTTACGTCAGGTATATATATATATATATATTTTTTTTTTTTACTTACATGTGATTATAAAAGGGGATTTTAAGTTAAAAACTCACTAACCAAAAGACTAAAAACAACTTGGACTAAAATCTTTAAGGGGATTATGACCTCTTTTTAAACAACAGGCTTGAACAAAGACACACAAAAAGTGCTTTATCTCATTCTAGAAGTGTCACATCACCGTATAAATGCATCAATGATTGTGAAAGTCTTTGTACAAATAAAAAATGTCCATTAGACTCCTGTCTAGAAAACAGTTGATTACTCGCTCAGTAAGTATGTATTTCATTTAATATTTTGTCTTCGATCACTAGTTATGTTTGTCTTTGTTTTAATAAAATATTGAGACAAATTATACTTTTAGCTGCGTACGTTTCCAAAATGTGCTTTATTTGATGTGCAATGCCCTCCCAGATAACAAGGGACAAGACCAAAACCAATGAATCAATGCTAAAACTGTTACTTTGTCAATGTCACGTTTGCACCCTCCATTACATTTGTTAATTAAATGTAAAATTTCAACAAACCATTATTATGGTGATCAGTATTTGTTTCAGTTGGGCTCATGACTCTTCACTTTCACTAAGTTAATACATTTTTTAGTGCTTGTATTTGCTTTAGTACGAACAGGGCTGGTAGGGCCAGGGGATTTTACTGTTTTTGTTTTTTCTTTCGATTAATTTGAATTTATGTTTTGAAGCGATTTTAATTGTATTTAAATCGGGGAATCAAGATCAGTCAAAGTGAAAGTGCAGTCATCTGATTACACAGCAGAGTTTTCCTGCATAAAAAATTAAACGGCAGCCGCCAAGTAAAATGTGTGTATTATAAATAAATGTAATTTTATGTGCTTTTATTCTATGTACGCTATGGGAGAAGTAGAGCATGGTTTCCCTATTCGGGCGCGTTCCCGCGCTCTTAGATCTTAAGAACTCGTTATAGTTGTGCGTCGGTTTTCATTTATACTTTTGTGTCGTCGTTCGCGTCGACGTGCAAAACACATGCTGCAGAAAAGCGCTAAATAAATGTAACATATTATTATTATTATTATTATTATTACATAAAATAATGGAATTATTTCATTTTTCTTTCAGATGTGAAGAGTGAATTATGTTTGAATGGAGAAATAGCATCCGCAACATCAAAAGAAAGACATTTAGAGAGACATGAGAGAAAACACACAGAACAGAAACTCTTCCCCCTGCAGGAGATCTGAGATCAGCTTTACTACCTTACAAGAGAAGATACTTCATTCCGAAGAGCACAGAGAGAAGAAGAAGAAGAAGAAGAGGCAGTTTCTCTGTGAGCAGTGTGGGAAGGATTTTGTCGTCTTATCTCAGCTGAAAGTTCACATGAGGACACACAGTGATGAAAAACCTTTCTACTGCACTGAATGTGGCTATTACTTCAGCACCAAACACAATCTTGATTCTCATCAGAGAATTCACACAGGAGAAAAACCACACAAGTGTCCTCATTGTGAGAAGAGATTTAGCCACAAATCTAATATGAGGACACATGTGTTTACACACACCAATGAGAGACCGTATCAGTGCAGTGAATGTGGAAAAGCCTTTAGGCAAGCAAGTTCATTAAAATCACACCAGAAAATTCACTCTGAAGAGAAACCCTATCAATGTTCACACTGTGATAAACGTTTCTGTAAGAAAGCTCAGCTGATAGACCATGAGATAATTCACACAGGAGAGAAACCTTACTTCTGCCCTCAATGTGGTAAGGGCTTCTCTACTCAAAGATATGTTAGACTTCATCAGAGAGTTCACACTGGAGAGAAACCTCATCTCTGTAGTGTTTGTGGGAAGAGTTTTAGGCAACAGACTAACTTAGTGACACACCAGAGAATTCATACAGGTGAAAAACCTTACAAATGCTCTCTGTGTGAGAAGACGTTTACGGAGTCCAATTCCTTAAAAAACCACGAGAGAGTTCATACAGGAGAGAAACCTTACGTCTGCTCTCAATGTGGGAAGAAATTTACTCAGTCATCTCATTTTAGAGTTCATAAGAGAGTTCATACTGGAGAGAAACCTCATCACTGTGATGTTTGTGGAAAGAGTTTTAGTCGACATGAACATTTAGTGAGACATCAGAGAACTCATACAGGTGAAAAACCTTACAAATGCTCTCAGTGTGAGAAGTCGTTTACTGAATCAGGTAGCTTAAAACTCCATCAGAGAGTTCATACTGGTGAGAAACCTTACGTCTGCTCAATCTGTGGAAAGAGATTTGCTTATTATGGAGGTTTTCAAATTCATCAGAAGAAACATACTTAAGGACAAACTACACTGAAATCATCATAATGATTGTATGAGAGTCAGTCAAAACCAGTGTTTTATTGAGTTTTCATGTGGTTTAGTGTTGAAGTGAAGCCAGTGATTTCTGATGATATTTCTGTCTTCTTTATGAAAGCCGTTGTGTTGGGAGATCAAAGGTTTTCACACTTGAATCTGATTGGCTGATAGCTGTGAGATATTCCACCAGTATCAGCACTTTAATTCAGCCACTGCTGATTTTAGAATGAGCGTGGGAGGTGTGAACCAGTCCAGCCGAAATGCTAAAACCATGAGTTTTATTTTTAAACAGAATTGACTTAATTGTCAGACATAAAAGCCAAGCTAGTTTTGCAGAACCATATCAGCAGTTATTAAGACTTGCATCACACGCAATCCGTGACCTTGACCTCTGCAGATGTTTCCAAACAAAATGTACCTTAACAGAGCAAGCATTCATTCTTTATCAAAACCAGATATGTGTCTCCACAAAACATAATGGTAAAATAACTTGTACATACAGATGGTTCTATTCATATAGATTATACTTGATTTTTTATGTCTTAATCAGTTCCCTGACTCCCTAGGTCGTAAATCCATTGATGAATGAATCATCCCTGTGTCCTATTCCCTCTTCAGATCAGAGCTACTGATGTGTAAACCTTTGTGAAATTGTGTCTCATAGTGTGGACGAGTAAAATTCACTTATAGCTACATCACACTCCTTCTTGAGTGATATTGCTTTATTTTTCTTAATACTGTTTAAATCTTATGTTGGCGCTGTATTATCTTTTAATGCTGATTTGAGTTTCCAATGGTCTTAATCTCAAGGTTTTCATTAATGTCATGAGAATGTTGTGATGTCCTCTTTCTGTAATAACACCTCTTAAATCTGCTTCTAGTCAGACGAAGATTATTCAATAAGTCATCTTTATTTTATTCAACACCACTTCATTTCCTGTCCTGATTATCTGAAAATCTGATTAATATAACATTAGGAAATAATGATACTCATTTGTTAAAATTTGGACTGCTTAAAGTTAGATCGCTTCCCAATAAATAACCTATTGTTAAAGGGTATATATATCGCAATTTTTAAAAACCATTTATAATATTATTCCATCATAACTAACGTAACTTACATATAACCAAACCATGTGAAATCTGGTACAAATTCTGGGAGTTACAATTATTGAAGTTGGGGATACACCTCCCTTAGTAGAAATAAATGCATTGGGGACCGCGATGATACGTCAGCTCCAATAGGGTATGTGCGCAATTTACTTCCGCATAGTACATCGCTTCCGGTTCTGTATGATTTCTGCTGACATGGTGCTGTTTTCATACATGAAGCCTTCAGGAGCAACCAAAGTCAAGGATAACCGATGTCCAGTGGATATGCCCGTTAACATCTTAAACCCAAGTAAAAGAAAATGTACTAACTTTTTTTATACTTTATAGGTTTTGACAAAGTTTTTTTTAGCATACATTCAGATATTAGAATAAAAAAGAACATCAACAAAAAAATTATACTACGAATAACAATAACAAGCTACGATTACACATGATGGCAACCTGAAGAGATCAACCCAGTTTTCCGGTTTGGTCACGTGAAGTTCGGCATATACCCCCTTTACTTAATACTAAAGTGTTGCCTGAATTGGATAACCTTTTAATAAAAAGTTGCAACCAGAAACATTTTATATCGAGTATTTTAATTGATGCTTATACTGTATGCCTGAAAATTACTGAAACAAGCCTACATCAATAAAGTTTGGCATTTTGCTACTTTTTATTTTATTACACAACACAATATAACATATTTATGCATATTAACGTTTTTTTCCTGTTATAAAAACATGAATTTCTAATGTTTATTCGTTGAACTGAAGATTGGATTAAACATGAAACTCTCTGGAGAGGCTGCGCTGGCTGAGCTAGCCAGCTACTCTCGAAACGCTCTCACGGTACTTTAAAACCATATGACACAGTCACGTGCCTTCAGCCCGGACAAAATTACTAACCGGCATGCACTGCTTTAAGTCAGCTTGCGCGGTGCCACATGAAGTCGAACACACCCAATGGCTGCGTCTGAAAACTTATGGTGCATTCCCACCAGCCGCGGTAGAGGCAGCAAAATGTGCTATTCGCGTGTAGTTGGACACTTGAACATTTGAGTGCACTCGCTTCATTCGTGTGTGAAATTCTAGTCATTCGAGACATTCACGCGGAAATTCGCGTCATGGGAGGGGCATCTGAGACTCCACTCACTGAAAAAAGTCAAGAGTCAAACAGCTTAACTAAAGGAAACACTGATCACCATAATGGCAATGAAACAATTTCAATAAAACATTAACATCTGAATATCTGTTAATTATCAAAAGCAGACAAAGGACAGAAATAAGGACAGTCTGTTTTGATTTAATCTAAGGCAGTGGCTGTTCTTATGCTGTTCTCAGCATAATTTACTGTGTGTGGTTTCGGATCAAAGCCTGAGTTGACAAAGAAAAAGTACTACTTTCATGGTATCAACAAAGCCTGATCACATTAGTTTGGTTTTGTCAAGTCAAAACTAATCCTGTAACCTTGAGTTTATTCATTGTACAGCCCACAAATCTGAAACACTTATGTACGGGGCCCAGTCTGGGATCACATGTAAAAAATTGCGGAGCTAGACCACTAGACAGCGCTATAACACGACAAAAATGTACGATAAAAAACACATCTACGACCTCTGAACCCACTGATTCTGTTGATCACTGCACAGCAGGGATGTGCATCGATGCATCGCGTTCCCATTAAAAATAAATCGATTCTGAATCGATTCTGTGTTTCATGCACAGCTTGTGCGTGTACTACAGCTCTGTGATCAGTAGGAAGTCTGTATTAATCTAAAATCACTACGAGTTTGACTCGTTTATAATGTGCATTGAAAAAAGCAACACTCGTCAAACACAATCATTCAAAATATTCTCTATTATTATGAAAATACTTGAAACAGTCTGAAGAACAGCGTGCCTTTAGATATTTCCTGGAATAGCGTTTTGTAATGATACTTCTGCTGTGGCACAAATGGAGTTTCTGCACGAAAGCACCCTCTGGCTTTTGGATGTGGCGGCATTTCATCGTAATTCATTCAAAGCGCATTTGCCTGATTAATTGTCACAACCCTACTGCACAGCAGCCTTGAAAATGTAAACATAAAAGAAACTTTCATTAATTTAACATTGTTGTGTTGATATATTATTACTTTGCTTTAATATTTATATTGTGTGTTCAAGGATGTGCTGTATTGCAAATAAGTGACAACAAAAATTACTTACTTAGCAGTAGGGCTGGGGAAAAAAATTGATTTTTCGATTAATCTTTTTTTTACGTGGTCGATTCAAAATCGATTCTCAAAGTGCAGAATCGATTTTTTTCTTTCATATTTATTTACACAAACATTGAGCGTAAGATTAACGTAAATTTAATTACTAGTCTTCTTCACTAGATGTCACCCACTTTTTTGCTTGGGCGATGTTACCAAGAAGCGAAAAGCGAGCCTGTCTTTCATTCATTCAGTGCTTAAAATGGCGGTTTCAGGTGCTTCATCGATGTTGATGCCACCTTCACATAAAAAGTCTGAGGTATGGAAGCATTTTAGATTTCGCAAGCAAGACGACAACGTTAGTGTTGTGGCTTTTAATTTCTTTTTATTAATTACCCACTTGTAAACTGCTGTTCACTGTTCTTTTTTATTAATATAGTATTTGTATAAAATCTATATCCATTGAGTTGAATCGAGAATCGACCCGAGAACCGGAATCGAATCGATAGCTTGTGAATCGACATCGAATCAATCTGGAACATCTGAATCGACACCCAGCCCTACTTAGCAGACACTTTTACTTACAAAAGTGAGAAAATGAACAAATTAATTTATCATAAGAAGCTAATAACACACAAACTGCTACACTAAAGTAAGAACATTACATTTATTCTCCGACAAAGCCATGAAAGTTCACTGAACTCATTCTGAATAAACACAAAGCTACAATAATTCAAGTGTAGTTTCTTCTGATCAGTCTTAAAAGATCCTGCTTTAGTGACTCTCTTTCCAGATCGAGCAGTGTTGAGGTTTCTCTCACAAATGAACTCTCAGATGAGCTTTTAAGTGACCTGACTCAGTAAATGTCTCCTCACACTGAAAGCATTTGAAAGGTTTTTCACCTGTATGAGTTTCTTGATGTTTTATTAAGTTTGAGTGTCGTCTAAAACTCTTCCCACAAAGAGTACAGTCAGAAGGTTTCTCTCCAGTATGAACTCTCAGATGGACTTTGAGGTGACCTGACTCAGTAAACGTCTCCTCACACTGAAAGCATTTAAAAGGTTTTTCACCTGTATGAGTTCTCTGATGTAACAATAAATGGCCATGTCGACTGAAACTCCTCCCACAAAGACTACAGTCATAAGGTTTCTCTCCAGTGTGAACTCTCCGATGAACACTTAATTGAGATGAATCCCAAAATCTCTTCCCACATTGAAAGCAGACGTAAGGTTTCTCTCCAATGTGAACTCTCTGATGGAGTTTTAAGTGAACTGACTGAGCAAACGTCTTCTCACACTGAGAGCATTTGTAAGGTTTTTCACCTGTATGAGTTCTCTGGTGTTTCACTAAATTTTGATGTTGATTAAAACTCTTTTCACAAACATAACAGATGTAAGGTTTCTCTCCAGTGTGAACTCTCTGATGGGCACTGAAATGAGATGAACAAGAGAAGCTCTTACCACAGTGAGAGCAGACGTAAGGTTTCTCTCCAGTGTGAATTCTCTCATGGACTATCAGATGAGCTTTCTGATGGAAACGTTTATCACAGTGTGAACACTGATAGATTTTCTCCTCACTGTGAAATTTTGTGTGTAATTTTAAAGAGCGTAAACACTTAAAGGTTTTTCCACATTCACTGCACTGATACGGTCTCTCATTGGTGTGTGAAAGCACATGTGCTTTCAGATGATGGTTCCGGTTAAATCTCTTCTCACAGTGAGGACACTCGTGTGGTTTTTCTCCTGTGTGAATTCTCTGATGACTATCAAGATATCCTTTGGTTTTGAAACATTTGCCACATTCAGTGCAGTAGAAAGACTTTTCATCACTGTGTCTCGCCATGTGACGTGTCAGCTTAGATAAGACCACAAAATCCTTCCCACAATGCTGACAGTGAAACTGCTTCTTCTTCTTCTTCTTCTTCACTCTGTGCTCTCCTGAATGAAGTTTCTTCTCTTGAGTTTCTGCTGTCATACCTTCTTTTGATGTTGATGATGTTATTTCTCCATCCAGACATGATTCACTCTTCACATCTGAAAGACACAAAAACTTTCTTCTGACTTAGATTTACACAGTAGAGAATGATTTAAAATTCTGTATGCTTTTCTACATTCACACAGAGACATTAAAGAGTTGTCAGTCCTGTTATAAATGCATCAGTGTTGCCAGATGTACAATAATTATCGTATTTGTACCACAATGTTGACTTCTGTACAATCAATAATGAAGAAATGTACAGTATGTACAGTAATTTCCACATTTTTTGACACTTCAAATCATAGGGCTTCTATATTCATTGTGGAGCCTATGTTTTAAACAGTGTTTAAATCATAATTTTGAGGAGAACTTGAATGTGTCTTACACTTGTCTCCCATCTCTTGGTTTTGGCTAGAAGAGATACAGCTACGACCTAAACCTCACGAGATGCTGGGTTTAGGCTTAGGTATGGGGGTAGGATTAGGATGAATACAGCAATCCTGGCTAGATGGAACACAGCTTAGGCCTAAATCCTGTGAAAGGTCTAGGTCAGTAATTTCTAGTCGGTTGTTTTGACCCTCCCACAAAGGTACACCTAGTTATGTATCTAGTCTACTGAGTAAATCTTCTGGCTTTCAAAAGTTGTTCGTCTAGGTACATAGCTGTATTCTGCACATTTGTGTATGATAATCCAAATACCATAGTTTTGAGCTTCTGGTACGATCCTTGAACATTTCCAATCTGGCAATACTGAACTGCATGCATCACACTTATGTACAAGTGTTTTAAGGGGGTGCACTGGAAAGTTTAAAATAACAAATTAAATAACAGATGTCAATAGTGATATTTACATTATATCCAATGATATTAATCCCCCCAAAAGTACCAATAAAAAATAATATTTTCGAAATTATCAAACTGAAATACTGAAAAACTCAAAGATCAGCAAGCATATTAACAGACAACCAAACAACAATAGAGAAGGAAACAAACCTGAAGGAACAAAATCACCATAATGAATGTTTTCTTCCATTGGTTCTGTTTTTATCTCCATTTGGTTTCCACTGTCCTCCAGTTTGACTGAACACATGTTGAGTTTGGTCTGCAGGATCTGCTGCTGTTCTCCAGCGTTACAGACAGAATCCAGAGACTCTGTGGAGGTTTGATCAGTAGATTCATCATCCTGTAAGCCCTGATCAGTTCCTGATTTACAGCACATCACATCCATCATCATCAACACTAAAATACACAAAGACAAGACTCAAAACCACAATCACAGAATAAAACTGACTGTGAGCACAGTGGTTGATGTTTCTTCTTCTCTTCTTTTTATTGGGGGTTGGCAAACAACTTTCAGGTGCATTTACCCATAGACATCATATAGGTAGACACCCTAACAATCGCTACTGCCTAAGTGGTGCAGTCGAGCCATGGGGCCGCCATCTTAGATTGGTCAGTGTTATTTGTATGGCAGGTGCGAGGTGTCAGCGCATTTAAGTAATCATACCTCAGTGAATACCGAACTAATTTTCACATGGGTTTTTTGCTGCAAAGGTCATTCATGTAGCTATGATAAAGGACACATGGTTCAGTGCATTTTAACCCCTTATATGGCTCAAATACCCTTTGTGGGGGGTGACAATGTGATGTACATCTTTAAATGAATATAACTTTGGGATTTTTTTGTCTAGCAGCAATCTTGGTCTCGTTTTAAAGAAGACACTTTAGGGTTTTTCACAGATGTGTTCGAAGGTGAATTTTTTTTATAGCAGTTTACGTTTATTTTAATATATAGAAATAGTGCAATAACATAAATAAAATTTTAGAAATGTAAATGTTTCACACAAAAAATAATGTAATTGTCAGAATTTAAATGTTGTTCCCCCACACCCCGCATTTATATATTTGATATATTTTCATAGGACCTTGTGTATTTCTTTATTGTTATACTTGGATGATCAATGAAGCAATGAAACCGTTCATTTGTCTTGTATTTATAAGTTGAGATTGAGACATTTCCCTTGGGCTGATCAGTCCAGGGCATGAAGTTCGACCAGACATCCCTAACACAAAGTTAACACAACCAGGAAAAAACTAGCAAGCAAAAAGTCAAGTGTTAAGAGACCAACTAAAACAAACACTAATCACAATAAGGGTGACTTAAAATGAAACAACCATCAACATCTAAACCTAGTAAGTGAATTGAGTTTTCTACAGCAATATATTTACTGCATACAGAAATAATGTTTTATAAAATAATAAAATGCAATGTTTCTCTATCATTTACATAACAATTAAACAAGTCAATATAATAAACAGCTGTTGTTTTAAACATTGTGTGAACATTAAAACATGACATTGTCATAACGTTTAAAAATGGTCAAATGTAACATTACTCTAACGTTCAGACAACAGAAACGTTCCTAGAACTTAAAAAAAACTAGCCGCTTTTAACGTTGGCAGAATGTTTTTGGGAACATTCGGGAACTTTCAGGGAACGTTCTTAGAACTTTTTATTTCTAGCTGGGTAGACCTGCTTAGAATTAGATTCTAATAGTAACCATGAAGCCATGGCATACGTCTCAAGTAGTTGTGATCCAAATATCAAGTTAAAATCACAAAGAATGAGGTTTATGTCACACTTTTAGTGGTTTTACCAACAACGGTCACTAGATTTTTCTGGATACTCTTGTATACTCACAAACTAATAAATTACTGTCATTGCATTATTATTAATGCAAAAAAAGTTTGAAATATGAACACTACATTCTTAGACATTTCCAACAATATATAGTTGGTTGTCAACATTTTTGAAGTTGTATAATAGGATATAGTTTTATGAATATAAATAATAATCAATATGCATTCCAAAGGGGGGTACTGTCAAGATGCAGCTCTCAGCATCTTACTTACAATAATAATAATAATAATGCAGATTTATATAGCGCTTTACACAATACTCAAAACCGAGAAACTAATTATTACTTTACCCCACCTCTCCATGCTTAACGTTAGCTGTCTACGATTTCAGTACACTAATATCAACGATCCTTGCTCTGTCTCAATTATCTGGTAAAATTTTATTCACAAAATACAACCAATAGTACGGTAATGTTAAAACTTACTTGTGAAAAGTAATCCCCCGGGCTCTATTTGCGATGGTCCGCAGATTAGAACAAGAAAATACTTTTCTTCTTCTTCTTCTTCTTCTTCTTCTTCTTCTTCTTCTTCTTCTTCTTCTTCTTTTTGTCCTTCTTTTTCTTCTTTTTCTTGTGTAATTTGCGGCAGCTTAGACAGTTCAATTGTGTATTACTGCCCTCCACAGTTCACCCGAAGAACTTTGCCTCATAGTTTATATCCTCGAATAAAGAGTAAAAAATTTATTAAAACCTTTGTTGTTACATAATCCTTATTTCCAAGAATCGTTTTGAAAGATACAGATGATATTCCGGAATCCATCAGCTCAGAAAATGCGATTTCTTGCATCACAAAGAATTTCACACTCCATTACTACATGTTTCCCTCACATGTCAGGACAATGCTCCACAGTGCTCTTCTGGCATGTTGTCACGCAACGAAGAGTACGATCGGTTCTTCTTCTTTGTTTTATGGCAGATTGCAACCATGACTTATAAGGTGCATACCGCCACCTACTGTATCGGAGTATGCAGTATGGAAAGATCTACTTTATATTTATATAATAATAATAATACTAAATAAAATTATAAAATTGAATTTAGAAAAAAAAGAGAGAGAGAGAGAAATAATAATTTATAAATAACCTAAATCCTATCATCCATCCCTATATTCTTCAGATATTCCAAAACAGCATCCTGTGTATCTTTAGCCCCTTCTCCCGTTGTTCCCAAAGCACCTCCAAGGTTCCATTTTCTTCCAGTCTGGCTTATCTTTTGCTTTAATAAAATCCTCTCTTCACTATATTTCCGGCAATGCAACAGTATATGTCCTGCCATTTCTTCATCATTTTTCATTTAGCTGACACTTTTATCCAAAGTGACTTATAAATTAATTGCTATATATGTCAGAGGTCGCACGCCTCTGGAGCAACTAGGGGTTAAGTGTCTTGCTCAGGGACACATGGTGTGTCACAGTGAATTCAAATCCGGGTCTTATCCAGTGCGCCATCACAACCCCTTTCCCAAATGGAATATTTATAATGTAATTTATACTGGTAGATTTCTTTGTTAATTGGTCTGCTTTCTCATTTTCTTTTATATTTACATGACCAGATACCCAGCAGAATCTCAGATCTATCTATTTATAAAATTAAAACTTCTTGGGAACACACACAAAGCCCTGTTAGACCCTTACTAAAACAACCATGCTTTTTTTGTTAAAATGTAGTATGGTATTTGTGTATTGATTACTATTAGCAAAACCATGGTTTTACTACACTATTCATGGTTTAACTATGGTTTTTGAATAGCATGTTTTTTGAAAAACCATGGATATTTTGATTTAAAAAGCATGTTTTTAACTGTAGTAAAACTATGGTTAATTGGGTTAATATTTCTGTGCAATTTATTATCTTGTGATTTTAAAAATTTAAAAGCTTGAAGTACTTGTATTAATATTTTTTTCATCAGCACTTGTTTAACTGTTTTATCCAAAATTAATTCATACTGACTTACTGACGAACCTGACTATAAGACGCAGCACCAACCAAGTTATGAGAGAAAACTGCAGCTTATAGATGGTATGTGAAATTTTAGCTCAAAATATCCCACAGATAATTCAGTCAGATTTTCACACTATAACCCTTTTAATATTTATATTGTGCAGTCACTACTGAAGTGGTTGCATTAACTCTGCTTCATTCTTTTCAATACGTGTATATGTGTTTACAGTATGTTGGCCTTTTTGAAACCTTTTGAAATAACCTGCATTCTCTTGCACAAATAGTACTTTTCTAGACAAGCGGAGATGTTTAGTTGATTTAGTATTTGCTGTTACTATAGTAGTTTTTGTTGGGTATATTACCGATCATACACTGTATTAAAATTATACTAGGCCTATTGTTTCTAGACAAGGTTATGATGACACCCGGTTAAACGTTCGTTTTCCCAGTTGACTTTTTGATTTCATTTTCTCAGTTAACTTTCGTTTCATAATTAAAAGAGTCCAGGTGTGATCCTGCGACTATGCCACGATTATTATGAGAAACAAGGTCAAAACAACCGATAAACAAGTACATCATTTTAGATTAGAGAAGTCATCCAGCTGTACTTTGCTACATTAACAATACACTAGTTGTGCTAAGGAAAGCCAAGGCCAATCGAAGTAATAAACAGAGTACGTCATTTTAAGATTTGAGGAGAAGTCTAGCTGTACTTTGCTATATTAATAATAAGGAATCTGTGCAAGCTAGGCCAAGGTCATGAGAACCAATAAGAAGAATATATAATTTTAGATATGAGGAAGGATTCAGCTGCACTTTTGCTGCATAAGTAAATTGTGGCAGGCCGAGACCAATGAGAAGAATGTACATCATCTCAGATAAGAAGTGTTTGATCTTACTGTATAAAAATGGAGTCAGATGTTGGGAGGGTAAAATGATCTTTTAGCACCTCTTTGAGGGGTGTTAATTGTCTCACTTTGTTGGCTCGAGCGAATAAAGTAATTTTTGTTTGGAACCTGGAACCTTTGTCTGCTGAGTATTTTACTTATGAAGATTCAAGCTAAGGGTTTTTGCAACTACATTACTCACATATTGAGTTTAATCATAGCCTCATTTACCTTCAACATTACCAGTGTTTAGTATGGATGTGATTCCCTTCTAATTCCCTCTTTGCTGACATATGTTACAAATGCATCATACTTTGCTTACTTTCCATAACTTGGAATAAAATGTTACACACACCCAATGTGCTCATTAAACATCCAAGAGGTGTTACCAAAGGGGGGGGGGGGGTATGCAAATTAACAGTTAAGGGGACAAAGAAACTCTCCCCTGCTCGACTCTTATGGTCAATTCACACATAGATTGGCATGGCCTTCTTGAAGTTTAAATATCGATTACACTAGTTTTCGCTCTTCTCTTCGTCTCTTCTCCTCCTAACTTCTGCCAGTCAACAACAAGTTCCCCCAGCAAGGGGTGGGGGAATGATTAAGGTCTCAGAGTCTGTGAGTTTAGGCCAAAACTCACCTGAGTTTTGGACTAAGAATGGATTTTCAACAATCAGAAAACTACCAATTTACTTCAGGACCTTTCGGAACAACTCTCCAAGTGGACTTTGTATGCACACAAACAACCTGGACAAAGTCTGGTCTTCTAGCATGGAAAACTGGAACCTGACATTCTTCAAGAACCAGCAAACCACCATCTTACATCTAAAACCAAAGACTTTCAAACACATTCGACTGCTTTGCACCACAGATCCATACAAGTATAATAAATGTTCCCTGCAAGTTAGCCTACAATGACCCTTTATGGGCCCATTTAGGGCTAGCCTAAGGGCCCCGCGCAGGTTTGCTCATTGGTAAAATGTTGGCCCCTTAGCACTGGCACTGCACAGGCCTCACTTAGCCCCCAGGAAGCCCTCATACAGAAAAATTTCCCAGAGTTAAATGAACACTGCTGGATGTATATATTGTCCCAATCTTATAGAGTGTTAAAAGTGACACTGAAGCAGAATTACAAGCTCCGTTAGCCTCTTTCTCACCATCTCTGTCTGAAACCTAAAATTGTATTTTACATGTTACTTAATTTTCTTACTTCAGGTTTAGATTTTATTTCATTTAAAGTCACCATTATTGTGATCAGTGTTTGTTTTAGTTAACAATGACTCTTACCTTGTTCAGTCTTTTTGACTGCTGTAACTTTGTGTGTTTAAGATATGTTTGTTATGGGAGAGAGAAGACAATAGTGCCACCTTTTGGTGGTGGTTTTGTTTGTACATAATATGAAACATCATCATATATACATTTTTAAATGGTTTGTTAATTTTGTTTGGAGCATTTATATAATGCTTATCTGAAGTATCATTTTCTGTTGATAATAAAATAATACAGTGGAAGGTCCAGAAGTCTCATAGGATATTGTTCTTCTGAAGGATTTTGATAAACTTGTACACATAAAAAAACTCAGTTTTGTAAATTAGACACACAAACATCAAGAATCAGAGTATGAATCCCAACAATGGTGACAAAGAAAATAGTACAAATTTTCATTATTTATTCATGCCGCAGAGAATGCTGGGAGTCCTGGATGAGATTTGTAATTTGTTGATACCCAGCATGCATTGCAGCATAAAGCTTTTCATTTTATTGTCAGCATTGTTGTGATTCATACTTGGATTCTTGATATTTCTGTGTCTACATTATACACTGGTTAATTTTAAGTTCTTCAGAAAGACAAACTGCTATGAGAGAGCTGGATCTCATACTGTAGTATCACATTATTGTCAGAGAAAGATGCTTCTGATACGTGTGCAAACACTAAATTAATACATAAGTTTTATATATGATGACATTTAGACATTATTTACAGTACTAACCACCACCAAAGAATTGCTGTATTGTCTTTTCTCTGCCATGACAAACATGTCTTAAACACACAAAGTTATAGCAGTCAAAAAATGAACAAGGTGAAAGTCAAGTTAAACTAAAACAAACACTGATCACAATAATTGTGACTTCATTTAACTGTGTTTATTTAACTCTGGGGGTTTTTCTGTGTGAGGACTTTCTGGGGGCTAAGTGAGGGCTGCCTGTGCAGGGCCAGCACTAAAAAGCCAACGTTTCGCCAGTAAGCAAACCTGTGCGGGGCACTTAGGCTATGCCCATACAGGGCCATTGTAGGCTTACTTGCAGGGTTCTTTATTATTGAATATAGCTGCGTTTAAGTCGGTTAAAAAATGTGAATGTTGGTTTATGCAGTCCCTCTCTCTTTTACCCACTCTCTCCCTTTTGTGTTAAATGTTTTGTTTTGTCAATTGTTAGTCATGTCTCATATAATCCCAGAGTAGTCAATAAACATCTGTATATTCATCCATGGATGCCTCTGAGTTCTGATTAAATTCAAAAACTCACTTTAACTTTGATCATTGCTACCTCACGCTCAATTTTTCTTAGAATTAACGTTGAATTATGGATATATTTGCTGGACGAATTAATCAATTAATTGTTATTTTTAATTCTGCTAAGTCCTACAAAATATATAGTGAATGATGATTAATTGTATTAAAATGTATTAGCCTTTGAGCTAAATCAACAGTTCCCTGATTGGATTGGTGATAAACAACTCAGTTCCCTTAACAGGGTGGTGAAGAAAATATCAAATTAATTGTAATTATTAAAGGATAACTCATCATTATCAAAATGATTATTGGTTGTTTTAAACAACACTATTCCAAAACCTCTAAATTCGCTACACGTTACTTCGCAGAAACTTTCATCTAAATTTACTTAAAAAAACAATAAATTGATTCATCCTGAGAAACTAATAAGTCAAAAACTGATATACACAAGTAAGAACATTTCATTTATTCTCAAACAAAGAAATGAAAGTTCACTGAACGCGTTTTGAATAAACAGAAAGCAATGATGATTCAAGTGTAGTTTGTTCTTCTGTGTGTTTTTCTGATGAGTCTTAAAATATCCTACTTTATTGAATCTCTTTCCACAGATCGAGCAGTGTTGAGGTTTCTTCTCAAGTATGAAATCTCAAATGGGCTTTTAAGTGACCTGACTCAGTGAATGTTTCCTCACACTGAAAGCATTTGAAAGGTTTTTCACCTGTATGAGTTTCTTGATGCTTGATTAAGTTTGAGTGTCGACTGAAACTCCTCCCACAAAGAGTACAGTGATGAGGTTTCTCTCCGGTGTGAAGTCTTTGATGAACACTTAATTGAGATGGACTAGAAAAGCTCTTACCACACTGAGTGCAGACGTAAGGTTTCTCTTCAGTATGAAGTCTCTCATAGGCTTTTAAGTTACTTGACTGAGTAAACGTCTTCTCACACTGAGAGCATTTGTAAGGTTTTTCACCTGTGTGAGTTCTCAGGTGTGACACTAAAATGCTGTGACGATTAAAACTCTTTCCACAAATATTACAGTCATAAGGTTTCTCTCCAGTGTGAAGTCTCTGATGAACTCTGACTTGAGATTGATCAGAAAAGCTCTTTCCACAATGAGAGCAGATGTAAGGTTTTTCCCCCGTGTGACTTCTCTCGTGGACTATCATATTACCTTTCTGGTGGAAACGTTTATCACAGTGTGAACATTGATAGAGTTTCTCCTCACTGTGTGTTTTTAGATGTGACTTTAAAGAGCTTGAAAACCTAAATGTTTTTCCACATTCACTGCAGTGATATGGTCTCTCATTGGTGTGTAATCGCATATGTTCCTTAAGATTGTATGCATCTCTAAATCTCTTATCACAGTGAGGACACTCGTATGGTTTTTCTCCTGTGTGAACTCTCTGATGAAGCCGAAGATTTCCTTTGGTGCCGAAATATTTGCCACATTCAGTGCAGTAGAAAGGCTTTTCACCACCGTGTGTCTTCATGTGAACTTTTAGAGGAGATAAAAAAACAAAACCCTTTCCACACTGCTCACAATGAAACTGCTGCTTCTTCTTCTTCACTCTGTGCTCTTCTGAATTAAGTTTCTTCTCTTGAATTTCTGCTGTTATACCTTCTTTTGATGTTGATGATGTTATTTCTTCATCCGAACATGATTCACTCTTCACATCTGAAACATAAATAAATCTCTTCTGACTAAGATTTACACAGCAGAGAATTAGTTGAAATTCTGTATCTTTTTCTACATTCACACAAAGACGTAGTTGTCAGTCCTGTTATAACTGCATGAATCACTCGAGAAAATTGTAACTTGTGCATTTAACCAGGGGCGCTGCTAAGGATTTTGGGCCCCATGAAAAGAATCTGGACAGGGCCCCCAACACAGCTGAGACTTTTTTCATATTAATTTACATAAAATAATGCGCTTTTATGGTATTTTGACTACCAATGGGGTGAGAAAATTTTACTTGAATTAAGTGTTTAAGAAAAAAGAAATCTTATTTCACATTTTTTTCTCACCCCATTGGCAGATCATTTTGCTCGTTTTAAGGACAATTTCACTTAAATTGTATATTCATTTGTCTTAAAACTAGATTCATTTACTTAGGTCATTTTGCTCATGAAGAAAAATCATCTTAATTTAAGAATTTTTAGATATTTCTACTGAAAACAAGACAAAAATACTAAGTAAGAAAGTCATTTTATGCAGTGTTGAATGTTTAACTAAAACTGTGTATTGTTATTTTTTCCAGCGTTTTCTTGACCTTACATGGGGAGAAAATGTAGTTCCCTTATCATGCACTTTTAACACTAGAGCGGCCACCAGTAGTCATTTTAACAGCAACATTTAAATGTATGCATTGCAAAAAATGATTTTCAAGAAAAAAATTCTTAAATTAAGATGCTTTTTCTTGATGAGCAAAACGACCCAAGAAAATAAGTCTAGTTTTTAGACCAAAATATTACATTTAAGGGATTTTGTGCATAAAACAAGCAAAAAAGTCTGGCAATGGGGTAAGCAAATTTTTCTTGAATTTAGTGTTTAAGAAAAATGTTTTTTTGCTTACCCCATTGGCAGATTTTTTTGCTTGTTTTATGCACAAAATCCCTTAAATGTAATATTTTTGGTCTAAAAACTAGACTTATTTTTTTGGGTCGTTTTGCTCATCATGAAAAAGCATCTTTATTTAAGAAATTTTAGATATTTTTACTGAAAACAAGACAAAAATACTAAGAATTTTTTTCTTGAAAATTATTTTTTGCAGTGTGGTAATTATCTTTAACACTAGAACAAACAAGGCGTCATTTTTACCGTTTGAAATTTGCATAGTCAATAACTTTGTCTAAATAAATCACGTGCATAAATAAACGTGCTTACTTGTCGAAAAATGCTACCGTAGAGACCTGGGGCCTCATGTACAAAGCGTGCGCGTTAGCACAGAAAAGTGCCGTACGATCATTGTCACGGACGGGCGGTCCACTAACAATTTAGGCCTACTTACAAACCCACCTTGGTAACATAATGTCGACCCTTTGCCTCTTTCACTTCTTATTTTTTTCTCTTTCCGTTTTTGACTTCCAGATTTTTTAGGCATTTTCACTTCCTTGTCAGTCAAGTTGATATTCTGCCGGCACTATAAGTGAAGTCAAGCTGTGTTGCCTGGATTAAAGAATTTGGGCGGACTGAACCATTTTATTACAATTGAGAGGGGGGAAAGGGGCCCACAGACGTTTGTGTTCCCTAAACAAATACATTTTTTGATACCAGGAAACAGCAAATAGAATAATTTAAAGTTAATAATTTTTACTATTAAATATTTTTTAGCACCACAATTTTGGGGGCTTCTCTGGGCCCCCTCTTACTCGTGGGCCCCAAGAATCGTCATTGTTTACCCCCCCTTTACAGCACCCCTGCATTTAACGGGTGCACTGGAAAGTTAAAATATAAAAGCCTTTATGAAATAATAGAAACCAATAATAAAAGAATGTTATTTTCTATTATATCCAATGATATTAAAGCCCCCAAAAGTGTAAGTAGAAATTAAAAAGGAGAATTTATCAAACTGAAATGGACTCAGCAAACATATTAACAGAACCCTTACGAAAATTAACCATGGTTTTACTACAGTTAAAAAAACATGGTTACAGTAGTAAAACCATGGTAACCACAAAATAACCATGGTTTACTTGCTGGAAAAAAAAACAATAAAACCATTACAAAAAAATTATATTGGTTTAATTGGTTTTATTTGGAATTTTATTGGTTCTAATGGAATATGGCCCAAAACACATGACAGTGTATTGGTTTTAATGGTAAAAGCTGGAAACCATTAGAATTTTCTGTAATGGTTTTACTTATTTTTTTCAGCAGGGTTTGACAACCATGGTTTTCAAAAACCATAGTTAAACCATGGCAATACACCAAAAAACATGGTAACTACACTTTCACCACAATAAAACCATGGTTCATTTTCATAAGGGAAAACCGAACAACAATAGAGAAGGAAACAAACCTGAAGGAACAAAATCACCATAATGACTGTTTTCTTCCTCAGTGTGATCTTCCTCTTCCACAGGTTCAGTTTTTATCTCCATTTGGTTCCCACTGTCCTCCTGTTTGACTGAACACATGTTGAGTTTGGTCTGCAGGATCTGCTGCTGTTCTCCAGCGTTACAGACAGAATCCAGAGACTCTGTGGAGGTTTGATCAGTAGATTCATCATCCTGTAAGTCCTGATCAGTTCCTGATTTACAGCACATCACATCCATCTCATCATCAACACTAAAATACACAGAGACAAGACACACTTAAGAGAAAAAACAAGAACAAACACAGAATAAAACTGACTGTAATGACAGCGGTTGATGTTTGTGTCTCTTCTTTGGTTTTAACGGCGGTTTGTATTCACAGTAGAGTGACTCTACTGCCATCTTCTGGAGATGTTTTAACTCCTGCCCGCAGTGAGGTAAAATTCTTATGAGCTTCGTTTTTAATAAATACCAGAAGTTTATGTTATTCAAATTCTTATTTCCATTCTTTTATCACTTATTTTTCATATTTGTGCAACTACCACACCACGAAGAGACATCAACATTATATTGTAATGAATGAGAGATGGATAATGTGTTGAGTGTCTTCTCTCTCCAGTACAGCAGGAGGCGCTCTGCAGCTCTTTAGTCCACATATAAACCCACCAAAGAAAGAAAGAAAGAGCTCGCGTGTGATGTATTTGTGTATCCTCAGTGTTTTTCTCTCTTGAATGTTTTATTGAGTGTAAACAGAGTTTTGTCTCTGTGTATTTTAGTGTTGTTGATGATGGATGTGATGTGCTGTAAATCAGGAACTGATCAGGACTTACAGGATGATGAATCTACTGATCAAACCTCCACAGAGTCTCTGGATTCTGTCTGTAACGCTGGAGAACAGCAGCAGATCCTGCAAACCAAACTCAAGATGTGTTCAGTCAAACTCATCGACTTCAGGAACCTTATGATGAAGATCAAAACTGAACCCACAGAAATAAAAACTGAACCCACAGAAATAAAAATCGAACCCCCACCAGATGCATATGAGGACCATCATGATGATTTTATTCTGACAGGTAAGTCTTTTCAATTATTATGGCTTAAACGGTCTGGTAACGATTCGCTAACATATTATATATCGGAAATAATCAGACTTAAAAATGCGTGTTAAACAGTGTTTATTGTTCAGAAAACATGAACTGGAATTTATTTTATTAATACGAAATACATCAGCATCACACATCCCTGCTGAAAAAAACCCCCTAAAACCATTACAGAAAAGTCTAATGGTTTCCATTAAAATACCAATAGGAACCATTAGCTTTTACCATTAAAACCACTACACTAGTGTGCTTTGGGCCATATTCCATTAGAACCAATAAATTCGAATTTTCTGTAATGGTTTTATAGTTTTTTCAGCAGGGATTGTATTTAGATAACATTATATTTTATAAAATATATAAATAATGACTTCAACACAATATAATTCTCTTAAGTCCTAAATTAACACACACACACACACACACACACACACACACACACACACACACACACACACTCATATCAAAAATAAATGTTTACATCTTAACGAAATGAAATGTTGAAATGTCGCCTTTAAAGGAGATTGGAATATCTTTTTGAGCAACAGTCAACAGACACACAAAACGTGCTTTATCTCATTCTAGAAGTGTCACCATATACTGCAAGATTGATTGTGAAAATCGTTGACTCGCCTCTACAAAAATGTAAACCTAGCTAAAGCCATTTTTTTGTGATTTACTGATTTCTACATTATATACATTTACATTTAGTCACAGACATCACCTCTTCAGGATACTCTAAATGACCTACCTGAGAGGTAAGACCTTAAACCTTAAACACAGTAGTGCCGTTTCAGAGACACCCATAGTCTTAAGGGTCGACATGAGGATGTCGTGATTGACAGTGTCAAATGCGGCATATAGATCCAGTATGATCAGTAAAGATTCACATGGTAAGCGTTGACCCTTCCCATTCACTTTTAATGGGTGACGTCAAGCCTTGGCGAACTGAATTGTGGATCCATCGGCGCCGCATCACTGCCATTACTCGCGGCAGAAGTTGAACATTTCTCAACTTTTCAAGCGGCAATGCAAGCGTCAGCCCATCCGATTGCCTTATGCAAATAACGTACTAGGCAGAGCCACCCAATTACATTTACGGAAGATCGGAGCATGTGCTGCGGCCACTGTGATTGGCTGTTGGCCACGCTTCAGTCAAGCCTTACGTCAAATGGTAATGGTAATGGTAAAGCTTTATTTGTCATTGTACAAGTACAACGAAATTACAGCCATCAACCTGTCCATACATACAATACACAAAAACAAGGGGGTAGACAGAACATGCCAACAGAGCATTGAGAAGAAGTACAGCATTACATGAGGGAGGGGAGGAGAAAAAAAAACAAACCCTCAGACTATGCTCCAAAAGGAGTACAGTTTGGGAACAAGGAAAAAACACCTCAGCAACATAAGCACATAATCAGTACACCTTACAACATAAACAACACACCACTTGCAACATGATGGGGGGGGGGGTTGCCATCCGGTCCTGCAGGCATAGGGCGCTGGTCACAGACCCGCCTGTCCGGCTGGGGGTTACCAAGCGGCGAAGGCGAGGGATTTGGGTACTGGGTGGTGATTGCATATATATGTGTGTGTGTGTGTGTGTGTGTGTGTGTGTAAGAGTTTGTGTGTGTGTAGGCCTTGAGAGAGTCGCTTCGCCTGGCATCCAAATCTCGGTGCCTCAGTCTGCAGGATGTTAAAGCGTTAACACAGCAAATTGCCATGAAGACAACCTTGATTAGGTCCAAACAGAGTCAACAATCAGCAGGTGTCTGTGGGAGATAGGTAGGGAATGCAAGAGGCCAGGCTGGATAAGGGGGGGCTGAAAGCAGATAAGATTGGAATTATTTGGTCTTGGGGCGAGTAGCCGCATTCCTTTACACGACTACTCTCTTAGTCTATTCTGGTCCATCAGCTTTTTCAAATCCGTGAGCATCTCCTTGATGTTATCCATATTGCGGGTCATTTCCAAGTTGTTATCCAAAATGTGGTTAATAGTCCCAGCCTGAGTGCTGACCGCTCTGCCTACTGCTTTGATCATCCCGGGCAGCTTTTTTGGGCTTTGGGTAGCTGTCACAGTCTTCTTAATTTCTCGATAAACCAGGGCAAAGCATAATCCAGTCAGCAAACCCCATGTTATCATGGTTCCGAATAGATAGATATCTTCAATGTCCTCCACGGAAAGAGCAGGCAGACACACAACCTGCCACCTCTCCCATGCATCCATCGTGTAGCCAGCTGTGAACGTTCCGGCAGGGTAGACAGGTTCCCCCGAACCCAAGCTTCTCGTCGGGAAGATGGTGTCAATTGCGTTGAGAGCAGTTGATCAAATCCATGATTTTTTGTTTCGAGAGCAGTGCGGAGAGAGTCTCTCAAAGTTAAGACACAAGACTATATAACACGAGAGGAGCATAGCAGGGAAGGTTACGAGGTCAAGCCTTTAGGGCTTCAAAGACTTAGAGCAGTGCAGTTTCAGTGGAGTTACCACTCTTGAAATCAGACTGATTGGTATCCAGGAGCTTTTTTGTGTGGAGAAGGAGGAGAGCTGGTCCAAAACCACACACTAAAGAGTCTTGGCAATGAAGGGAAGGAGAGACTAAATCAAACACGGATCACAATAGTGGTGACTTTAAATGAAACAAAATCTCAACCAAAAGTAAGAAAATGACTCTACAAGTAAGATGTAAAATGCAATTTTATATTTCAGACAGAGATGTTGAGAAAGAGGATAACAGAGCTTTTAATTCTGCTTCATTGTTACTTTTTAACACTCTGTAAGATGGGACAATATATACATCCATAAGTGTTCATTTAACTCTGGGGATTTTTCTGTATGAGGACTTCCTGGGGGCTAAGTGAGGGCTGCCTGCGTAGGGCCAGCGCTAAAGGGCCAACGTTTTGCCAATGAGCAAACCTGCGTGGGGCCCTTAGACTAGCCCTAAGTGGGCCCATAAAGGGCCACCGTAGGCTTACTTGCAGGGTACAGTTCTCTATTTCTCTAACATTGCAGGATTAAGTGTGGGTTTCTTCAACAGCTGGGTAATCCAGACCCATTTAAAAGCTGTGGGGAATGTACCAGTGAAAAGAGATGAATTGATAAATAAACCTACATAATGTAAACAATAGGGCTGTCACGATTATGAACTTTGGTTGACGGTTATTTATCTAATAAATTGTGACGATTATGACGATTAATTGTCTGTTTAATTGCTTGCTTTGACATTTAATTCTCTTACATTTTTTTTTGTTCATGAATTTTTTTTTACACAAATGTATCTTTCCAAAAACTGAAAATTCTTTATAAGAAATAAACACAATAAAGTGTCTAAAAATATCAACGCAATCAAAATAAACGGACTATAACAGAACAGACCTTAAATAGTAGCCAGAGAGATGTGCAATCATTGCGGAGATCTGAAATCATTGCGATGAGGTCAAACAACTGCGATGAGACGATTATTTAATCATTGTAACAGCCCTAGTAAACAATTATGTGAACATTTTAAACTTGATATATTTAATATTGACCGAGTAAGATCAAGTCAAACATATTGAAATTAATAGGTCAAATCAAACTTTGATGCTTGTTCTCTCAGTATTTGATTTTGAGACTTTAGGTTTTCACAGGCAGGATAACAAATTGTGGATTACTCACTCCGTAAATAGACATGCATTGCATTCAGGGATCGACCGATATGGATTTTTCAGTGCCGATACCGATTTTTGTTCATCAGCCTTATCCGATGACCGATACAGGCTGCCGATTTTCTTGAGCCGATATTTGGAGCCGATACTGCTTTTGCTCACTCAATTTACATCATAAAAATGACACGATGATGCCAAATGTTACAAGTCTCAATTTAAAAAAGTAACATTATTGAACTTAAAAAAAACTATATTTAACAAATAGTAAAAACAGTTGAGGGTGCTATGGAACCATGAACTGCACTCTCCACAATGATGAGGACCTATCAGCAAAGGATATTGATTTCTAGCACTTTATTACTACAAATATATATAGGGGTGGTTTCCCGGACAGGAATTATCTTAAACTAGGACTAGAGCTTAGTTTAATGAGGAAATGTAACTAGTTTTAACAAACATGCCTTACTAAAACATTACTTGTGTCCATTTTGAGGCAAACACAGGGCAGTGATGTATTTTAAGATATGTTAAAAAGAGAAGTTATTAGTTTGGACTTTTCTTACATTTATTTTAGTCTAGGACTAGTCTAATCCCTGTCCGAAAAAACGCCCCATAGAAAGAAATAAAATCCCGCTTTGTACAGCTATGATCAGCTGTTATGCAGAGCTTTCGATGTTGTCATGGAAAGGTTGGTTGTTTTTAGTCACATGACCTGCAATGGCTTGCGGCTTCCACCACTCTGTCTGTAAATAGTGCCAGAAAAAAAAATCAGCGAACACGGCAGTCACGTATCGGTGCCGATGCCGATACACATAAAACTCGCAAATATCGGCCCGATATATCGGCCGACCGATATATTGGTCTATCTCTAATTGCATTTAATATTTGTCTTTGATCACTAGTTATGTTTGTCTTTATTCTAATATTAACAAATTAATTACAGGACTGACAGCTCTCTGCTGTCTCTGTGTAAATATAGAATAAGATACAGAATCTCAATTCATTCTTCTGTGTGTAAATAAAAGTGAAAAGAGAATTTAATGTTTCATGTTTCTTTCAGATGTGAAGAGTGAATCATGTTTGGATGGAGAAATAACGTCCTCAACATCAGAAGGGCAATGGACCGCACAAACTCTTTCCTCCATCACTTGTGGAAAGACATTAAGCTCAAAAGGACATTTAGAGAGACATTGGAGAAAACACACAAAACAGAAACTCTTCACCTGCAGGAGATGTAAGATCAGCTTTACTACCTTACAAGAGCAGAGACGTCATTCAGAAGAGCACAGAGAGAAGAAGAAGTTGTTGTTTGACTGTCAGCAATGTGGGAAGAATTTTGACTTCTTAACTAAGCTACAAGTGCACATGAAGACACACAGTGGTGAAAAACATTTCAACTGCACTAAATGTGGCTATTACTTCAGAACCAAAGGACATTTTGATGCTCATGAGACAATTCAAACAGGTGAAAAACCTCATCACTGTAGTGTTTGTGGGAAGAGTTTTAGTCGACATTACGATTTAGTTTCACACCTGAGAACTCAAACAGGTGAAAAACCTTACAAATGCTCTCGTTGTGAGAAGACTTTTACTCAGTCAAGTATCTTAAAAGCACATGAGAGAGTTCACACTGGAGAGAAACCTTACGTCTGCTCTTACTGTGGGAAGAGCTTTGCTGGTCTAAGTAATTTTAAAGTTCACAAGAGACTTCACACTGGAGAGAAACCTTTCGTCTGCTCTCACTGTGGGAAGAGCTTTGCTGGTCTAAGTAATTTTAAAGTTCACAAGAGACTTCATACGGGAGAAAAACCTTACGTCTGCTCAATCTGTGGAAAAAGCTTTTCACATTCATCCCATTTCAAAGTTTATGAGAGAGTTCATACTGGAGAGAAACCTCATCACTGTAATGTTTGTGGGAAGAGTTTTAATCGACATCACAGTTTAGTGAATCACCAGAAAATTCATACAGGTGAAAAACCTTACAAATGCTCTCAGTGTGAGAAGACTTTTACTGAATCAGGTCAATTAAAAGCCCATCTGAGACTTCATACAGGTGAAAAACCTTACAAATGCTCTTGGTGTGATAAAAAGTTTGCTCACTCACCTTCGTTAAAAGTCCATCTGAGAGTTCACACTGGAGAGAAACCTTACGTCTGCTTGATCTGTGGAGAGAGATTTGCTCATTATAGAAGTCTTCAGCATCATCATCAGAAGAAACATACTGAAGAACAAACTACACTGAAATCATCATAGTGTCTTTACAGACTGACTGCCTATATTCGGTGTGAATGTTAGATGCAATAGGATACTACAATAAAAACAATTCATTTCTATTGACCTCTGTTATTTGCGACAAAGGTTAATTTTTTTTAAACTGGAGTGCCAATTTTTCTTTTTTTGTCTGACAAATAATCAGGTCGACCAATGGAATCTGAGCATCACGCCATGTTTCCGAAGCCGCTGCTGTAACTCAAAGAGTTAGACGATGGTGCTAATTTTTACTGACAGAGCATGTAAACACACCATTATATGTTTGTCAAGTCAATTCAATTTTATTTATATAGCACTTTTCACAATTGTTTTTGTTTTAAAGCAGCTGTACATGAAATTAAAACCTTTTATTAATATAAGTTTTATTAATATGGAACAACAACTGCTCTTCTCTTAGCTAAAAATAGGGTGTAACCAATAACGCTAAAAATCAGCTCATCCTCGCTGCTGGCTTAAATGTAATGTAAGTCACTGTGGATAAAAGCATCTGTCCAATTCATAAATATAATAAAAACACAAAATGTTTCATTTAAAAGATCTGAGTAGAAACACATTTGTGTTTTATAACTTTATTTCCTTTTTCTTTATTTAAAGGGCACCAATTTTCCGATTCACAATTTTACATTTCCTTTGATGTGTAAGTTAAGTTTGTATTAGTAATGATATGTAAAAGGTACAAATCCCAAAGTAAACGAGGATGCGAGTGATAGTTTCCAACTTAAATCTCTTTTTTTGGACTGCAACAAACACACGGATTGTAGGCAACTGTTTACTTCCTAGGCATGTTGACGTGGACACGACGGTCATTATCATAATCCACTTCTGACTCAGTCTGTAAGTCATCTATGTTTTTATATTTAAAGACTTTACTACTGAATAATTCATGCAGTTATGAGCAGTGCAGAGTAGCGCTTGTTGTTTGTCGTTTCTATGATCACAAATGGTTTTAATGTTTTAGTATCCTTACCTTACCAATCTGTAGTCTCAGCCTCCGATGTCACGCCCACAAACTGTTGGCTGAACATCTGATGTTTTTCGTACACTTTTCTGGAAACCCTGTGAGAATGTCTAAAGTCGTCTTTTAATTGGTTGAAATAAACCGGATTTCCAGGAGTGTCGCGTTTAGTTTCGGTCGCTGGAAAACAAAGCTCTGACGTTCCATTGAGGAAGAGAATCAACGTGGATAATAATGATCAGTTATCATGATCAGCTAAACATTGGATTCTCAAAAATTTGCAAAGTTCGCAGCATAGACTCTCTAAAAGACGTCCAAGAGTTTTGCTTGAGGCAGTTAGTGGAGTCAAAAAGTTCGGTTCTCCTGAATTGCTTGTATGTGTTAAAAAGTGGAGAGATATGCTTCAAACAGACATTTAACTGGAGCGTCTCATTGGTGTAGCTGTTGATGAAGTGCACAACGTTGTCCTATGGTGAGTAATGTTGTTTATTTAGATGCTATTTGGTTGCGGCTGGTTATTTCAATAACTGACTTGTTGCCAGCCGGCTCGTTATTGTGAGGAGTCCGAAACGTGACGCTAGACGAAACAAACTGCGATTGGTTGTTTGACATGTCGGTCAAACAGCTTGTGGGCGAGCTTTGTCCAGAAAAAGCAGCGAAAAACACCAGACCTTCAGTATTGAAGGTCTGGCTATGCGAGCGAGACTTACCAATTCTGCTCAAGTTGTGCTGGTAAAGTTGATCGATCAGCTTGGCCAATCATCTGCATTTTCTGTATCAGATTCCACGCATATTGATAAAGACAATATTAACTCCTGTCAGTATCCCTTACGAAAATTAACCATGGTTTTATTGTGGTAAATGTGTAGTAACTATGGTTTTTTGGTGCATTAATTACTATCTGCAAAACCATGGTTTTACTATACTAACCATGTTTTTTGGTTTTAACTGTTGTAAAACCATGGTTAATTTTTGTAAGGGATTGCATTGTGAAATAATCTTCAAAACATGGTGAGGAGTGTCACATTTCCGGCTGATGTCAGAGGGATTCAGGTCAATCACAACGTACTGGTAAGTTGGCCAATCGGAGGACACTGAGCTTTTCAAAAAGAAGAGCTTTGTACAATATCAAATCAGCGTTTCAGGGAGGAAACAACTCTATAACGGTGTTAATAAGTCAAAATGCATAAAATACCATTGAACCACCCCTTTAACATTGATTCAACAGTGGTTACTTGCTATCTGGGAACATTTTGCTGTCGTTTATACTTTATACATTCAGTACATTGTATTTTGTAAGTGAAAAATGCATAGATAAAATTTTTAAGAATAAACTCAGTACTTTTATGCAAATGAGTTCCTAACAGTGAATAAAAGTTGGCCACTCTCTGTGGGCTCCTTCTGACATCAACAGCCAATCACAATTCTGCAAAAGAAAAGCACCAAAGTCCTCCTTATCTAAAAGGTATAAAAGAGAGCAAACATTTGCTTCAAGGTACCTTCATTTGCGTGTTTCAGATCGTTTGCTTGAATCCTCTCTGAGTAAATCAGAACTGAAATATTTATTCTGTTGTCAGTTAATACTTTAAATCAACAGAGACAAAGTGATGTTGAATAAAATAATGTTTTATTAAACAATCTTAGTTGTGTTCTCGATCCTCTGACTAAAGGCAGATTTAACAGTGGACATCACAACATTCTCATGACATTAATAAAACCTTGAGATGGAGACTCATATCAGCATTAAAAGACAATACAGCGTTAACATAAAATTGAACTAACAAAATAGAATAACTAGACAGAATGAAATGAAAGTAATATAAAGTAAATGTATACAAAAATAGAAAAGAATAATAAAAATAAAGATAAAAGTGAATGATAAAATAAATGAATGATGGTTAAAAAAAACTGTAAATAGTGGGATAGAGAGACATGAATCTGCCAGATGTGAAATCAAGTGTTTTTCTAGTGTTGTGATGAACATTTATGTTGAATATTAGTGTATAAAGACTTTAAGACACTATGATGATTTTAGTGTAGTTTGTTCTTCAGTATGTTTCTTCTTATGATGTTTAAGACTTCCATAATGAACAAATCTCTCTCCACAGATCGAACAGACGTAAGGTTTCTCTCCAGTGTGAAGTCTCTCATGGACTTTTAAGTTACTTGAATGAGCAAACGTCTTCTCACACTGAGAGCATTTGTAAGGTTTTTCACCTGTATGAGTTCTCTGGTGTCTCACTAAATGTTCACGTCGACTGAAACTCTTCCCACAAACACTACAGTGATGAGGTTTCTCTCCAGTGTGAACTCTCTCATGAAGTCTGACAGAACCTAGAGCAGTGAAGCTCTTACCACACTGAGAGCAGACGTAAGGTTTCACTGCAGTATGAACTATCTCATGGGCTTTTAAGTGAGCTGATCGAGTAAACGTCTTCTCACAATGAGAGCATTTGTAAGGTTTTTCACCTGTATGAGTTCTCTGGTGTGACACTAAATGTTCATGTCGACTGAAACTCTTCCCACAAACATTACAGTGATGAGGTTTCTCTCCAGTGTGAACTCTCTCATGGACTTTTAAGTTACTTGAATGAGCAAACGTCTTCTCACAATAAGAGCATTTGTAAGGTTTTTCACCTGTATGAATTCTCTGGTGTACCACTAAATGTTCACGCTGATTAAATGTACTCCCACAAGCACTACAGTGGTAAGGTTTCTCTCCAGTGTGAATTCTCTCATGGGTTTTTAAGGTACTTGACTGGATAAAACTCTTCTCACACTGAGAGCATTTGTAAGGCTTTTCTACTGTATGACTTTTCTGGTGTCTCAGTAAATAATTAAGTTGATTAAAACTCTTCTCACAGACATGACAGTGATGAGGTTTCTCTCCAGTGTGAATTGTCTCATGGACTATAAGACTAGATTTACAACTGAAACATTTATCACAGTGTGAACATTGATAGAGTTCAGAGTGAATATTCTGGTGTGATTTTAATGAACTTAAATCCTTAAAGGCTTTGTCACATTCACTGCACTGATACGGTTTCTCATTGGTGTGTATAAGGACATGTTTCTTCAGATTAGGTTTTTGTGAGAATCTCTTCTCACAGTGAGGACACTCGTATGGTTTTTCTCCTGTGTGAATTCTCTGATGAAGCCGAAGATTTCCTTTAGTGCTGAAGCAATTTCCACATTCAGTGCAGTAGAAAGACTTTTTGTCACTGTGTCCCCTCATGTGGCGTGTCCTCTTCTTCTTCTCTCTGTGCTCTTCTGAATGAAGTTTCTTCTCTTGAGTTTGCGCTGTCCATCTCTCTTTTGAAGTTGAAGAAGTTATTTCTCCATCTGAACATGAATCGCTCCTCTCATCTGAAAGAAACATGATAAAAATTAAAATCCTCTTTTCACTCTTAAGCCCTATTTGGACAGTAATTCTTTCTCATGGGGACGTAAGACATTTTCAACATTTACAGGGAGTAGACTATAATGTAATTGCCATCAGAATCCATAAAGTCTGCATTTTTCTCTGACCACCCGTGTAAAAATTCCCAGCCAGCAAGGTTGTGCGGAAATTTATTCCCGTCTGAATGAGTTTATAAAAGAGAATCAATGCAATGTTATTCTGCGCATTGTTTAAGACTTCCAAACATTTTCTTTGCGTGCATTTTAAACATTGACACCTTCATTGCCAGTGCCCGGGGAGCACAAGAGAAACACAAGTACAACTAACTTCCAGCACACTGCCTTAGATTTTACTCTTTCCCCGACAGCGTTTCTTAAAAAAGTTGCCAGCCACCAACAGCATTTTTGATGATTTTCATCAAACTTTGATGGCCCTAAGAATATTTTCTAAATGAATATATAAACATGTTATATATCAAAATAAAGAACCAAGCCTCTGCTTTAAAAAACAACAACATTTTATTCTATCTTCATGCGTTCATTTTTAATCACAACTTGAATGCAAGTAGCTTTCAAACAAAATTTGAATATTTTGGACAAAAAACTGAGAAAAATGCATTTTTATGAAATGAGTGTATTTTCCAGCAAAATACATTCAAATTTCATATTCTTTCATAAATAAAATCTTCAACAATGAATAAACATCGAAAATAAATATGAAATACATCAAACTTAAGCACTGTAATTAATCTTTGAGTGGTAAACTGTGTAACAACTCCCAGAATTCCCAACTTTTGCAGTAAAATGGGGTCTACCTTCGCAAACCCTTACGTGCACAAACCCTGAATCTTCTCGTCAGGTGTTGCTTTTTGGAAGTGGACGCAATTGGAAGTGAATGGACTGCAAACAGGTCATTCACCCTATTTCTATGGTCACTGTTGTAGGGTGCTCTAGGAGTGTTTAAAGTTGGATGGTCATTGTTTTTCATCACACCTAACAAGTCTGGTTCTTCTGAATCAAGAGCAGCATCAACACTGAGAGGCCTCTCCCACACCAGCGGAAAAAGAAACTGCCTTTGAACATGCACGTTTGTCAAGAAACCTACATCTGATCCTCGTTTACATTTTTATATTTTAAGATTTATGTATGCATTATATAAGACCTATATGCATCAATGTGCGCGTGCCTCCCCACACACATTCTATAAGCACTGCGGTGAATTGGAATTGAACGTTCTGTGTTTGCTGGGATGCGAGTGTATTATTGTGAAAAGACTAAAGAAGAAACATACCTGAAGGAATAAAATCATCATCATCATCATCATCATCATCATCATCATCATCATCATCATCATGACTGTCATCTCCCTCAGTGTGATCATCTCCTGATGTGGTTTCTCTTCTCATCTTCATCATGAGGTTTCTGCAGTCGATGAGTTTGACTGAACACATTTTGAGTTTGGTCTGCAGGATCTGCTGCTGTTCTCCAGCGTTACAGACAGAATCCAGAGACTCTGTGGAGGTTTGATCAGTAGATTCCTCATCCTGTAAGTCCTGATCAGTTCCTGATTTACAGCACATCACATCCATCTCATCATCAACACTAAAATACACAGAGACAAGACTCTGTTTACACTCAATAAAATGATTACAGAAAATGAACAAACACAAAATAAAACTAATGTAAATGCATAGCTGTTTTCTTCTTTGTATTTCATCTTTTTCCCGTTTAATGGCCGTTCACTCCTTAGGCCCTGTCCCAAATGGCACACTCCGACTTGTGGTCCTCCTCGGGACCCTTCATGCGAGTCCACGTGGGTGCACCAGAGTCGTATTTTGGGACAGACTTGAGCATCACACCGGAAATAGGTAGAGAAGTTGCCGGTCAGTGTGAACTTCTCCCTTCTGTCGTCTGATTGGTCTGATTGCCCTTTCGCAAGGACTTCTGGGTTGGTAAAGTGTGCGAAGCCTGCTGCATCAAGGGGGCAAAGGAGGCGCTGATGAGCACAGTTCAGAGCATAAAAGATGGGACACCCTACGGACTCGTAGACTAAGCAAGAACGTGCAATTTAAGGCCATGAGACCGAAAGTCCACATGAAGTGCGCCATTTGGGACAGGGCCTTGAAAGTAGGCTATTACCTTATTCGTGCTTATTGTCGGGTCGTAATCTTATGTAGAGCATTACCGCCACCTACTATTCTTTGCTGTGTGTAATGGAGCTCATTATCTTCAAGTGTCTTCAATATTACACACTTTTACAATAAACTTAATTGATTCATTAACTGCATAAATGTTTAATATAAAGTGTAGATTAAATATTGTTTTAGTGTCATGATTTAACACTTGTGGATGAGACTCATAATGCAGCAGTGTACATTTAACAGCCGTGATTCTGCTGTGGTTCACTGCACTTTTAAAGATTGTTTACTTCCCACCCTCACTATTTACCTTATAGCCTAAACCCAGTATATTCATGTATATCCTGTTTTCTATGAAATTTATGTTTGTATGCTTATGAGCATCCTTCTCATGAGTGGTATTTTCCCTATGTATATTTCCCATAACAAACTCATCCTGTGCCTAAGGTTTCACATGTATACACTCACG
Organism: Misgurnus anguillicaudatus; assembly: GCF_027580225.2. Lineage (NCBI taxonomy): Eukaryota > Metazoa > Chordata > Actinopteri > Cypriniformes > Cobitidae > Misgurnus > Misgurnus anguillicaudatus. The sequence continues at coordinate 1,529,455 of NC_073339.2, forward strand.
GTGGCCTTGAAGTGCAAAAATAAATTACAATGGTAAATTACTTATTTACAAGATTTAAAAAAAGTTTTTTAACAAATGTACAAGTTTTTAAACAAATGTACAATGAGTGAATAAATGTACAAGTTTTTTTTAACAAATTTACAACGAGCGAACAAAATTACAAGTTTTTTAACAAATTTACAATATGTAAACAACTTTACAAGTTTTTTTAAACAAATTTACAATGAGCGAACAAAATTACAAGTTTTAAAACAAATTTACAAACTCGTCACGCTTCCCTGTTTCAGTCTATGTAACCCCGAGAGCGAACGAACAAGGCAGTCCTGATTAAAAAGTTTGGAGTACCCAAACATTAGTAATCTAATGATAAAGTCAGTGAATTATTTTGATAACTGCCATCCAAAATGTGTGAAACTTAAGCGTTAGCTAACTAAAGCTATTTCACTTACCTGAAAATAAGGTCCAGTATCCCTTTGAGTCACTCGGGAAGCAATGAAAGGATATATATATTATCACTCTCTTTCCATTAATAGGATGTGCCTAATACACAACATCGCATTTGCAACTCTCATGTGATTCACGGCTATACTTTCAGGTTTGTTCCCACCGAAGGCTCGGATGGGTGATATCAGCGTATTTTACCTACCCTTTCAGTAAAAAACTTAAATTTGTTTTAAAATTTGTAATTTTGTTTGGTCATTGTAAATTTGTTTAAACACTTGTAAATTTGTTCACTCATTGTAAATTTGTTAAAAACTTGTACTTTTGTTCGCTCATTGTAAATTTGTTTAAACACTTGTAAATTTGTTAAAAAAAATGTACATTTATTCACTCATTGTGAATTTGTTAAAAAACTTGTAAATTTATTCACTCATTGTAAATTTGTTAAAAACTTGTACATTTATTCACTCATTGTAAATTTGTTAAAAAACTTGTAAATTTGTTTTTAATCTTGTAAACCAGTAATTTACCATTGTAATTTATTTTTGCCCTTCCAGGCCACGGTAGTAATGTATTATCACCACCCAACATAACAAGTGCAAGATCATCAATCACCAAGAGAAAATTTGAATGAACAGGCTCAGAACTAAACAGCATGTGTTAAACAATTATGTGAACAGGGTATAACCAGACATATACTTTAAACATAGTAGTACTATTTGCTATGTTGGGTGGTATTGCAACATATCCTCTAGCTTTAGCTGCAGGTTGGTTGTGGTTGGGTCAAGTAGGGCAAGCTGGGGACATGTTCCAGACCCAACTTCTCTGTTTTAAGCACCACTTCCTCGCAAGTAGGTAGAACATGTCTAGGTTGTTTGCTAAAAGTGCATGCTTGCAGGGTTAATTGATATCACGCGATTGTTTGTCTCGACGGATTTACTTAATGTGTTGATCACATGACAGACATTACCCAGGTGACTAGCATTTCCTTTCTGTATCCTATATAAGGTGGAGGATGTCTAATAAACTTTGGTCTATGTTTGAACTGCATCTCGGTGTCAGTGTCTTTCATGGTCCCCTGATATATATCAGACTTCTCTGCTGCTCATCTCAGATCTCATCAAACTACCTCAGTGCAGAAAACTAAGGAAACTCTCATACCTCTAGACCTGTTTAGAATTGGATTCTAACAATTTGTTTCCTACAATTCTTCTAGATTGATGGATGTGTTTTAACTTAGTTATTTATGAGGTGTTTTGAAATTAAGGCAGCTCAGACATCCATTTTAGTCTGGGACTAGGAGAAGCCCTGTCCGGCTCGGACAGAGATTTGCTTAAAGGGATAGTTCACCCAAAAATGAAAATTCTGTCATATTTTCCTCAATTATATGTTGTTACAAACCTGCTTAAATTTCTTATTCTGATGTACACCAAGGAAGATATTTTGGGAAATGTCTGTAACCAAACTGTTTGTGGCAGTGGCGGTTTTAGACAAATTTCACTAGGGGGGCCAATGAGGGGCCAGTGTTTTACCAGAGGGGCACATAAAAAATGGCAAAAAATGACATTTAAAGATTAAAGGGGTGGTTACAGGAATTAGTTTAAGACAGGACTATAGGCCTCAGTTTAATTAGGAAATATAACTAGTTTTAACAAACATGCCTTACTAAAAACATTACTTGTGTGCATTTTGAAGCAAAACAAAGGGCACTGATATATTTTAAGATGGCATTGCAAGTTGTTTTCAGTTTGGACAGCTCTTACATTTTAGTCTAGGACTCGTCTAATCCCTTTCCGGGAAACCACCCCTTAAACTTTATTTTTATTTACAATCATATAAATATTTCTTTAATCCAAGAGTGAGTGCGGGTGCAAAAGAGGAGCTGGACTCTTTTCTAAAGCCCCCCAACTGAAAAGCATGCGAGCATACTCAATAAACTTTATGAAATGCAAACTTTTATAAAGACAAAAGTTTGTTTTAGTTTACATATAAACACACATTGCTAGACACCCTGCAAGTAAGCCTACGATGGCCCTTTATGGGCCCACTTAGGGCTAGTCTAAGGGTCCCTCTACATGTAAGATGTAAAACGCAATTTTAGATTTCAGACAGAGATGGTGAGAAAGAGGATAACACAGCTTTTAATTCTGCTTCATTGTTACTTTTTAACACTTTGTAAGATGGGACAATATATACATCCAGCAGTGTTCATTTAACTCTGGGTATTTCTCTATGTGAGGGCTTCCTGGGGGCTAAGTGAGGGCTGCCCATGCAGGGCCAGCGCTTAGGGGCCAACGTTTCGCCAGTAAGCAAACCTGTGCGGGGCCCTTAGGCTATGCCCATACAGGCCCATCGTAAGCTTACTTGCAGGGCAGTTAGGGACCACAATCAATAATTCATTTTAAATTGTAAATTTTTTTATATGTAACATTTAATTATATTCCTCCAATTTCATGCACGTATATGTAAGAGCATAATGACAGCGCATTTTACAATGTACTATTTAAAAAGTTAGCGAGATGTTGGTTTTGCTGGTTGTTGATGAGTAACAGCTGTGAATGATCACAACGCGCTTAAGCAACCACGTCACAGGAGAATAAGTGAACAGTGTCCCAATGTCAAGTCAGCTAGAGTCCTTAGCGCCCAAACCTGCATACACATTCTCAACATCGGGAGATTGGGAACGAATTTGAGACACACCGAGCAGCAGCCGGCTACAGTGATTGGGTGCGCCGCTCTAATTTGCCCGTGTAGAACGTTGCATCGCATTAGAACCGCTTTTGACGCTCGCGTGTAAAATCAAAATAAATTTATACTTTTTTATTTGGTCAGCACGGGGTGGCCACAGGGGTGGCCAGGGACATGTCTACAGAGGCACGGCCACCCTTGGCCTCCGTGAATGGGGTCCACAAACAGTTTTGTTACAAAAATTTCTCAAAATATTTTCCTTTGTGTTCATCATAAAGAAATTTATACAGGTTTGTAACAACACAAGAGTGAGTAAATTATGACAGAGTTTTCATTTTTGGCTGAACTATCCCTTTAAGATCCTGTGATCAGTTACTTTTCTCTGTCCCTCGTTCTCCTTGCAAATCAAAAGATGATTGAGCTTTCTCTGTAGCCGCCAAAGCTCTGGAACAGTCTATCTTTGTGCATTAGAGTCTCTCCATCACTAATGTTTTTAAAACCAGTTTAAAGACTTCATTTTACACTTTAGCTTTGTGTTATGTTTGTGTGTATATGTATATCAGTGATTTTTGAGATCAGGGACAAAACAGGGTTTGATTTTCTAAAAAAAAAATCATTATTTAAAAAAAAGTATATACATATTTGTTAAATGAGGGTTTGGGTATGTAACCATGTTTTGGAACAACCTCCCATTTTTTTAGTTTGCGGGATCAGCACTGAAATGTCTATAAAATAATTTTTTAGGAAATTATCACAAATATTTTGATTCTTATCAGTTTTTAATGGTCTTAATCATTTAAAATAATCATATCACCTTTGAAAAGTTAGATTAGTCAATGTTTAATGATTGCGGTTTAGGCTGTATGTATTAATCAATTTATCATTTAATTTCCATAATGAAAAGTGATACTTAGAAGCATACAAATGACACAATAACTTTCTATTAACAAATATTTTTGAGGGAACAAAACAGCTCATCTTTACAAAAAAACAACAATATATCATTCTGAAGGAGTTGACAAGGCATCAATGGTGTTGACATGACGGAGTTGACAAAGTACCATGTTTCCTCTCATAACACATGTGCTTCTCACAAGAGCCATGTTGTTTATCATTCATTTCTTGTTACCTTTATACTTTACTTAAAATAAGCATTTATAACAGAAAATATCATACAAATCTTACATTACTTTGTTTACGGTGTTGACACACTACGGTTGTGACATGCAAAGTATTAACAAATAGGTATACATTTAAAAGAATATTAAAAACTTACCAGAGCTAGAGTGGCCTCATGGCATTTGAAAGAACAAGGAAGTGACAAAGGGGTCCTCAGAGTTTTGGTTGCCCTCAATAATTCCTGATTATTTTATTTTACAAAAAGGTCTGATGGTGTTGACAAAAACTCAGGACACAAGTTAAACTTCTTACATTAAAATCAGTTTTTCAGTTGTAACTTTTGATGCTCATTAAATTAATTACTGAACTACTTACGCATAGTAAATATAACATTTAATTTAAAATGACTTTTAATTGAGCTATTAAGCTATTGTAATGTAATGACACCTGCAATGACACTGGTCCCATATCATATCATTTAGAATTGAAAACATTTATAAAACGACATGAAATAATATTTAGTTGTGCGTTTATTATCCTTTTTAGTCTTGTGGTTAAGTGCATGTGTAATATTAAGTATTGTTTTACCCACAAACTGTTTTATCTGGTGGACATGTTTTGTCCCTTAGATCAAGAATCATTGATATGATAGAATATAACATCTAACATACAACCAAGAAACAGGTCATCACTTGAAATGAAAAGTCAAGGGCCCCCCTCTAAAGCAAACGTATTAGCAGAAATGTATTTTTTTACACTAATGGAGGTTGCAAATGTGGTATTAATTTAATGCAACAAACAATCAAAAATTAACAGTTTTTAACATGAATGGTTGCTTGCTATCTGGCAACATTTTGCTCTTATGTTTATACTTCATGTTTAGTACAATGTTAAGGAAAGTGGTTTTGGTATTTAAAGAATAAACTCAGTTCGTTATGCTATGCTAATATTAATTCTGTTGTCAGTTTATACTTAAAATCAACAGAGACGAAGTGATGTCGATTAAAATAAAGATGTTTTATTGAACAATCTTAGTTGTATTTCCGATGCTCTGGCTAAAATGAGGAGGTGTGATTATACCAAACGCTGACAGTGGACATCAAAGATGCCAGATGTGAAATTGCTTTAGGCAAACAACTGTTTCGTCATTGATGTGAAGGAATGGTTTACTTGCAATTCGCCTCGCTTTATCGCAACGCAGTCAATGTGCAAAAACCTTTTTTCTGATACTTCTGTTCATACTTCTTATATGTAAGCCATTGTGTTAAGAGCTCAAAGGATTTAGCTTTAATTTCCTAAAGAACAGACACTGATAAAACATATACAGCAGATTACATTAAATGTAATGTAAGTTGCTACGAATAAAAGCATCTGCTGAATATGTAAATGTTTTTCAATGACAAAACTTGGCTCATAGCACCAAAGCAGACACACACACACACACGCACACACACACACACACACACACACTTGGTTAGTAAAGATAGAAGGAGAATGGAGTTTTCTAGCAGTAGAAGTGAGGATGAGCTGATTTTGCTTTTGACTGAGGAAAGGAAAAGACAGCGTTATTGGTTACGCTCCATTCTTCAGGAACGAGAAGAGCAGCGGGAGTTCATTAGATTGATACAAGAGTTGAAACTGTATCTCGTTTTAATTTGTATTTCAGGATGTCCTTCAATCACTTTGAAAGTTTCGTAAATGTTTCAATGGTGTGATTGCAACATGTGCTGTAAATACAGTTTTGTGTGCTGTACCGCCACGTCTCACTCTTTTGAGATACAGCAGCGGCTCTGGGAATGTGGCGTTATGATCAGATCTCATTGGTGGACCTGGGCAAAAGATGGAAAATTCGACACTGTGTGTTCAATTTCTTTAGCTTTTTTGTGGTGCAAATAACCTTATTAAATGTCATTTATAGAAAACAATTGTTTTTGTTCTAGTGCGTTAAACATTCATGTCAAATATCTTTAAGGCACTATGATGATTTCAGTGTAGTTTGTTCTTCAGTATGTTTCTTCTTCTGATGACGCTGAAGACTTCTAGAAGCAGCAAATCTCTTTTCACAGATCGAGCAGGCGTAAAGTTTCTCTCCAGTATGAAGTCTCTCATGTACTTTTAAGGTACTTAACTGAGTAAACGTCTTCTCACACTGAGAGCATTTGTAAGGTTTTTCACCTGTATGAGTTCTCTGGTGTGACACTAAATTGCCTTGTTGTTTGAAACTCTTCCCACAAACACTACAGTGGTAAGGTTTCTCTCCAGTATGAAGTCTCTCATGGACTTTTAAGGTACTTAACAGAACAAACATCTTCTCACAATGAGAGCATTTGTAAGGTTTTTCTCCTGTATGAGTTCTCTGATGTTTCACTAAAGTGTAATGTTGATTAAAACTCTTCCCACAATAATTACAGTGATGAGGTTTCTCTCCAGTATGAGTTCTCAGGTGTGGCACTAAATTGTAATGTTGACTGAAACTCTTCCCACAAACATCACAGCGATGAGGTTTCTCTCCAGTGTGAAGTCTCTTATGGCGTATCAGATGAGATTTCCTACTGAAACCTTTATCGCAATGTGAACATTGATAGCGTTTCTCCTCAGAGTGAATATCCTGGTGTGATTTTAATGAACCTAAATCCTTAAAGGTTTTGTCTGATTTACTGCACTGATACGGTCTCTCATTGGTGTGTATAAGCACATGTTTTTTCAGATGAGGTTTTTGTGAGAATCTCATCTCACAGTGAGGACACTCGTATGGTTTTTCTCCTGTGTGAATTCTCTGATGAGCATCAAGATTTTGTTTGGTGCTGAAGTATGTGTCACATTCAGTGCAGTAGAAAGGTTTTTCACCACTGTGTGTCCTCATGTGAATTCTCAGATGAGATAAGCAGCCAAAATCCTTCCCACACTGCTGACAGTGAAACTGCTGCTGCTGCTGCTTCTTCTCTCTGTGCTCTTTTGAATGAAATTTCTTCTCTTGAGTTTGTGCTGTCAGTCTCTCTTCTGATGTTGAGGACATTATTTCTCCATCCAAAAATGATTCACTCTTCACATCTGAAAGAAACATGATAAAAATTAAAATCCTCTTTTCACTCTTAAGCCCTATTTGGACGGTAATTATTTCTCATGGGGACATAAAGCATTTTCAACATTTGCCACCCGAATGCATAATGTCTCCGTTTTTCTCTCACCACCCGTTTAAAAATTCCCAGCCAGTGTGGAAATTTATTCCCGTCTGAATGGGTTTATAAAAGAGGATCAATGAAAATGAATTCTGCACATTGTTTAAGACCAGGGGTTTTCAAAATGTAGTCCGGGGCGACTTTCTTTGCATGCATTTTAACACCTTCATATCTGAAATGATGAAAAGTTAGGGTGACCATACTGCCCTACAAAGCAAAAGACATTAACTTGCTAGAGTGTAGAACTGAGAAAAAATACTTGAAGGTTTAGACTTTAGTGACTTTAGTTGTCAGTTATTTCTTCTTGATTTTTATTTTCTTGAAAAAATAACAAAATTGACTCCATATACTGTTGATATACTGATCCACATGATAAAGGAGGTCTTAAAATGTCCCAAAAATATCAAGAACTAATTTTCGACCAAAAACGAAGTTACTGCCTTTTGCCTTTGTAGGGCAGCATACATGCCATTTTTCCTGTCCTAGCCAGATTGTCGGGTGGGTCCTTTGGAAGTCGCATTGGGCGACCGCATATGTCATCGAAGTTTATCTATTCAGAACGTGAAATAGATAATGTATCTAGTCAACAAGTGTGACTTCGGAAGGACGCACCCAGAAAAAAACTCACTCTGGTTGGATGCCCATCTTCAGGCCCCTTACCTTACCAATACAAAAGAACAAAGAAAGGAAATGAGGTCTCATCTGGGAATTATGGGCAATCAAGTACACTGAAAAACAGTGATGCAGTCTGCAGAGGATTGTGGGAAATTTAGTATAAAGGAAAAAAGAAAAACAAGTCCAATTCACAACAATGACATTCAGCTATATAAACAAGTATTACCTGTTAAAAAACATGAATTTATAATGTTCCTTAGTGAAACTGAAGGTTGGATTACTTGAAACGCACATGATCGTTGTCATTAGTGAGATGACCAATCACAAAGAGTTGTGTCATCATCAGCCGCTCTGGAGGGGCTGCACCAGCAACCGTCAAGCGGCTACTCTCGAAACTGTCTTGCAGTACTTTAAAACCATATATCACAGACACATGCCTTCAGCGCCAGCTCTAGTCGGACAAAATGTCTAACCAGCATGCACTGCTTCAAGTCAGCCGCTAATCGACCTGTGCAGCGCCACATAAAAGTCGAACACACCTATAACATGGTCTCTGCAAATTTATGTTCATCCGAACATATGTTTTATCACTGAGGATCTATGCAAATTTATTTTTACAAACATCCCATGAGAAACAATTACCATTCAAATAGGGCTTTTTTCCACAAAGACAGATTAATTTAAATTGTGTACCAGCAACATTCACAGTGTTAAATTAACACCGGCTCAGTGTTTATATAAGTATAACCAGCTAACCAGCTAAAGCTAAAGTAACACTGAAGCAATGTTAGAGTTAAGACACCTAAGTGATCATTCGAGTCATGATTATTTGATTGATATTTGTTGAGACAGAATATATTTGTGGAAACAATAATCCAGTGTAACATATAGTACCAGTGCATAATCAATAATTAAACCAACCACAGGCGCTTGTAACACTAACCATGCCATTAAACAAACAAAATCATAATTTTCGGGATTGATTGTAGATGACACGTGTCATGAGTACTCAAGCACTGATATTTGGACATCTTACAATGTCAGTGAGCAGTGTTGGGGAATGTTACTTTTAAAAGTTATGCATTACAATATTAAGTTACTTCCCCAAAAAAGTAACCAATTGCTTGTTATGGAAAGTAATAATTGCATTACTTTTAATTTACTTCTGCGTTACTTTTCCTTACTTGGCTGAGGTTTGATCTCTTTCAGGCCTTGCAGGTGTTTTTTAATGACTGAGAAGTTCTTCATTCAGAAATATCATATTCCTATTGGATAGAATTCAAGCTTTGGCCTGCCATCTCCGTTTCTGACTCTTCTGACACTGTTCCTGTTCAGGCGCGCACGCATAGAGTGCGTTATTCTACGTGACTACATTCTGTTTAATTTAGTACATTTTTTTATTCTAATTAATTAAACTGAAAGTAACTTGCATATTTTTTTAAAAAAGTAACTAAAACATTAATGTGTACATTTATAAAGTAATGCGTTACTTTACTCGTTACTTTAGAAAAGTAATATTATTACGTAATGCACGTTACTTGTAATGCGTTACCCCCAACACTGTCAGTGAGAATACTTTCTTTTATGATGAAGATAAAGTTTTTTATTAAAGGGATAGTTCACCAAAAAAAAATGAAAATTCTGTCTTCATTTTCTCACACTCATGTTGTTGCAAACCTGTATAAATTTCTTTGTTCTGATAAACATCTTACCAAAGGACTGCAGCTGCCTGGCTAACACTGACACATTCACAGTAATGTGCATTGTCCTTATAAAATAAAGTAAAAATAAATAAAGTAAACATGAAGGAAGATATTTTGAGGAATGTTTGTATCTAAACTGATCATGAGCCACATTCACTTCCATAGTAGGAAAAGAGAATACTATGGAAGTGAATGGGGCTTAAAAACGGTTTGGTTACAAACATTCCTCAAATTATCTTCCTTTGTGTCAATCAGAACAAAAAATGATACAGGTCTGCAACAACATGAGAATGAGCAAACGAGAGAATCCCCATTTTTTGGGTGAACTCTCCCTTTAATGAGCATATATTTCTGATTTACTACTGACTAAACCATGACTCAAACACAAGTTTTAAGCAGTGCAGAGTAGCGCTTGTTGTTTGTCATTTTTACAATTACTTATGCAGACATGGTTTTATAGTTTTAATATTCCTCCCTACCTTACCAATCTGTTATCTCTTGGTCAAGCCGAAGTTGATTGATCAGTTTGGTCTTCTACATTTTCTGGATCAGATTCGGCTTGTATTGATAAGGCAGTTAAGACGATATTAACTCCGGTCAGTATTGCATTGAGAGTTAATCTTTTAAATACGGTAAGGAGTGTCACATTGTCGGTTGTATTCAGGCCAATCACAACAAACTGTTTAGCTGGCCAACTGGAGGGACACTGCGTTTTTCAGAACGATGAGCTTTCTACAAAAGCGATTCAGGGAGCAACAATACTGTACGGTATGTGGAAAATAAAGTGTTTTTGAACCACAAACCATGTAAACACACTGTATTATACCGAATGCACAAAATAATGTTGTTTTTTGCAATGTAATAGGGGCTCTTTAAGGAAAATTGAATTTTTGTTTGTAGCCTATAATCTATCAATTATAGTTCTTAGGAAAAAATGGCAAAAATCAATGTCAGCAGGTAAACCCTACAGAAAAAGCAAAAATCGGTATCCGTCAAGAAAATGTTCAGATGTCAAAGGTACGTCTGTAAGATGTCTGCTAAATATCTGGAGATCTGAAAAACATTTGGTCTGTAAAAACAACTGATAAAGGTCTTAGAAAGAGCTGTTTTACTTAAATTCTAAAACTAAAAATGTCCTGCAGACATCTTCAATATCTCCATATGACATCTTTCAGGAAACCTCTCAGAGACGTATTGCAGATGAGCAAACAATTAAAATAATACATCTTCTCTTGCAGATGTAAACGCAGACATCAAACAGATATCTCAGAGATGTATGTGTGCTATCAGGTTGCAATCTGTGCATCTCTACAGACCATTATTATTGAACATTAAACAAGTGATGTTTCTTGATTTTCTATACACACAGCTTAAATTCATTCCATTTTCCTGTTCTCTTTTGATTGACAAAATATATCAGCCATGACCAACAACATGCAGATAACAAACACTGAAAAAACTTGTGGACACCGGTTGCACATGATTAAATTATTTAACATTCATTTAATTTTAAGAAACCTTGTTTAAATCATGTTGAACTGCTGTACATAATTAAATTACGTCACAACTTTTTTACATTTCATTGGAAAAAAAATTAATTCAATCATGTGCAACCAGTGTTTTTCTGTGTTCATACATACATACAAAGCACCATAAAAATGTTCTAGCCAATTGGGGGCCGTGAAATGGTGCCAGGGGGCCAAAGTTTTATGACATTTTATAAAATACATTAATTTTACCTAAAAAATTAAGGATACTAACCAACACTGTACAATGTACACCAAGGTGGTAATGCGGCACAACGAGAAGCGGTGTGCATTATTTTCAAATAATTCAAAGGACCGGAGTCAATTATTCCGCTTATACCACGGTTACCACAAACATTGCTCTGGTGCATATTTTTAAGACATTTAACAAGTTAGGTGTGCGGTTTACAGAAAAATAATCAACACCCATAGAACATTTCTCAGCCAATCAGAATGCAGCATTCAACAGACCCATGGTATAAGTTTTGTTTAATTAAATTGTTTAATTGTTTTTGTCATAAATTTTCTTTGGGGGGGCGTGCAAAAGAATGCACCGCAAACAAGGGGAGTCCGCGTGCTGAAAAGTTTAAGAACACTGCTAGAGGATTGAAAATGGAACCAATGTTAGGGTAACATTCTCTGTTTGCTGAGACATACGAGTGAATTGTTGTGAAAGACAACAAAAGAAACAAACCTGAAGAAATAAAAGCATCATCATGACTGTCATCTTCCTTAGTGTGATCTTCATCTGCTGTAGGTTCAGTTTTTATTTCTGTGGGTTCAGTTTTGATCTTCATCATGAGGTTCTTGCAGTCGATGAGTTTGACTGAACACATGTTGAGTTTGTTCTGCAGGATCTGCTGCTGTTCTCCAGCGTTACAGACAGAATCCAGAGACTCTGTGGAGGTTTGATCAGTAGATTCATCATCCTGTAAGTCCTGATTACTGTCACACACTGTAGTGTCCTGAGCGTCTGTGTGCTTTGACTCAGTATAACAGAGTAAAGTCAGACTGAGCTCGGAGTCCTGTGTGGAAGATTCACAACAAACACACACAGAGTAAGATTAGAAATGATTTGATGTTGTCTGATTCAGGTAAAGGATGTTTAAGCTGTACAAACCTCTCTCTTCAGTCCTTCATCTCCTCTTAACCTCAGCTTTGTCTCCAGTAACGCCACCTCTTTCTTCAGCTGAGAGATTTCTGTGATGAAATCATCAATATCCAGCATGGACAGATCAGTTCCTACTGATTTACAGCACATCACATCCATCATCGTCAACACTAAAATACACAGAGACTTTGTTTACACTTAATAAAACGCTTAAATCAATGTAAAAACACAGCGGTTCAAGCTCGCGTCTCTTCGTTCTTCTTCTTCGTGCTTATTGGCGGGGCGCAATGTTAGGTAGAGCGTTACTGCCACCTAGTGTCTTCTTCTGTTCTTTAAATGGCGGGTGGCAAACCGACTATATAAAGGTGTATTTCCGTCCCTACTGCATTGGATTATGAAGCACTACTTGGTTGAATACTTTTGGTGAGAATAGAAAAAAAGAAATAAAATAATAATTTATATATATTTTTTACCAGTTCTGTATAATTTAAAATTTGTAATAAAATTGCTCATGTTTTTTAAAATTGGTTTCTTCTCCTAATATTTCCTTGAGTAAACAGTTGCTTACACACTTATCCTTTAGTAACTTAACTAATTTAATTCTTTCTCTCTTGTACGTTACACATTCTAGTGCTATATGCTTTACCGTTTCTGGATATGCACATTAATTGCAATTACCAGTTTCATGTTTACCTATTTTATATAAACTTTGATTTAGTGCTGTATGCCCAATATGTAACTCGTAATTATCACATCCTTTTTCCTGTTATTTATACTTGTTCTTTCCATCCTCACATACTATATCAAACTACTGTTCTTTGCTGTGTGCAATGGAGCTCATTATCAATAAGTGTCTTTAATAATACACACTTGTACAATAAATTGATTCATTAACTGCATAAATGGATAATATAAAGTTTACATTAAATACTATTTTAGTGTCATGTTTTAACACTTGTGGGTGAGAGCAGAAGTGTACATTTAACAGCCGTGATTCTGCTGTGGTTCATTTACAGTTTTGATGGCTGTTTATTTGTTTTCTACAGATCTTCTAGATTGATGCTGGTGTTTTAACTGAGAAACTGTACAGGAAACACAACAAAATCGTATAAACTGATTCAAATCAGGGGGCACAACTTACTGATAAGATCATAAAACATAAACAAGTTAATATCACATTTCAAAACTACAAATTAAATATAAAAAATACCATGAGAAGACCCACTCATGCAGACTGTATTTAATATTATAAGATGCATGTTATTGCTTACACTTTCCACAGATTGAGCATTGTTGAGGTTTTTCTCACATATGAACTCACAGATGGGCTTTCAAGTGACCTGACTCAGTGAACGTCTACTCACACTGAAAGCATTTGAAAGGTTTTTCACCTGTATGAGTTTCTTGATGCTTTATTAAATTTGAGTGTCGTCTAAAACTCTTCACACAAAGGCTACAGTCATAAGGTTTCTCTCCAGTGTGAAATTTCTGATGAAAACTTAATTGAGATGAATCAGAGAAGCTCTTCCCACACTGAGTACAGACGTAAGGTTTCTCTTCAGTATGAACTTTCCGATGAACACTTAATTGAGATGGACTAAAGTAGCTCTTTCCACAGTAAGAGCAGACGTAAGGTTTCTCTCCAGTGTGAACTCTCTGATGAACTCTAAAATTAGATTGGCTAGAGAAGGTCTTACCACAGTGAGAGCAGACGTAAGGTTTCTCTCCAGTGTGATTTCTCTCATGAACTATCAACTGACCTTTCTGACAAAAGCATTTATCACAGTATGAACACCGATAGTGTTTCTCCTCACTGTGTATTTTTTGATGTGATTTTAAAGAGCCTAAACATTTAAAGCTTTTTCCACATTCACTGCAATGATGTGGTCTCTCATTGGTGTGTGATAGCATATGTGCCTTAAGACTGTGTGCTTCTCCAAATCTCTTCTCACAGTGAGGACACTCGTATGGTTTTTCTCCTGTGTGAACTCTCTGATGATAACTAAAATGAGATGGACTAGAGAAGCTTTTACCACAGTGAGAGCAGAGATAAGGTTTCTCTCCAGTGTGAAGTCTCTCATGGACGATCAGCTGACCTTTCTGACGGAAACGTTTATCACAGTGTGAACATTGATAGAGTTTCTCTTCACTGTGTATTTGTTTATGTGATTTTAAAGAGCGTAAACACTTAAAGGTTTTTTCACATTCACTGCACTGATGTGGTCTCTCGTTGGTGTGTGAAAGCACATGTGCCTTAAGACAGTATGCATCTCTAAATCTTCTCTCACAGTGAGGACACTCGTATGGTTTTTCTCCTGTGTGAATTCTCTTATGAAGCCGAAGATTTGCTTTGGTGCTGAACGTATAGCCACATTCAGTGCAGTAGAAAGACTTTTCACCACTGTGTGTCCTCATGTGAACTTTTAGATGAGATAAGAAGACAAAACCCTTCCCACACTGTTGACAGTGAAACTGCTTCTTCTTCTTTTTCTTCTCTCTGTGCTCTTCTGAATGAAGTTTCTTCTCTTGGGTTTGTGTTGCCAGTCGTTCTTTTGATGTTGAGGATGACGTTATTTCTCCATCCGAACATGATTCACTCTTCACATCTGAAAGACACAAAAAAATCTCTTCTGACTTACACAGTAGAGAATTAATTGAAATTCTGTATACACAACAAAAATTGGAGAGTTATAATTTCAATGTTAAAAATTTCTGAGTTAGATTAAAACCCTAAAGAGTAAATTTAACATATTTAGAGTAAATTGTTTTATACCTTTGTTTTATCTGCTGGTTTGATTCTCTGACTATAAAAACAAAAAACGAGTAGAGAGTATCGTTAGGACATGTAGCAAAATTTCAGAGATCAATCTCCCGACTCTCTCCCACATTTACTTCAATAGAGTGGCAAAGAAAACCCAATTCATTGTAGCTGACACGAGCCACCCCGTCCTGCCAGTTTAAGCTGCTTCCCTCATGCCCAGATGCTGGTCTAATAGACTCAGAAACTCTTTTATCCCAACTTCTATTTCCATTTTATTTATTTATTAATTATTTAAATTTTGTTGATTGATTGATTGATTGATTTTAAATAAATTGCCAGAACTGGTTTGAATGTATGTATTTTATTTGATTTACTACGGTGTTTTAGATACTATGTATATTAATGTTTGCTGTGCTGTTGTGTCTTGTCTTTATGTCTGGCTGCTGGCTATACAAACAATTGCCCCTCGGAGACAATAAAGTTACCTTGAACCTTGATTGTTAAAAGGTCATTGAAAATTGGCTACCCTTATAATGTCATAAGGGGAACTTATTATAATTACACCACCCCTTAACCGGCACTATCCAACCACGGCTCTGCCATTTAGTGCCAAAAAACAGAGAGAAAAAAATAATTGATAGCACAATTGAGTTTTAATTTCAACAAACCACCATTATGGTGATCAGTGTTTGCATTTCATCATCAACTCATTTGCATTTTAAAGAACACATCCAAAAACAACACATATGTACTCTGAGGACACCAAAGACCTATTTTATATCTTTAAAAATCTAATGATATGACCCTTTGCGAGTCAAAGAAACTGGCATTGTGTTAAATATTTAACTCTGTACTGTGTTAACTACCTAAATAGTTAAACCTAACTCTGAATAGGGTGGAATTTCTAAATCCCATTTTAGTACTATTTTTACACTATTGTGATTTAAAGACGAAACTCTGGTTAGTGTTAAAGATTTTACTATGGTTAGTGTTAAAGATTTTACTATCTTGAAAGTGTGATAAGTGTGAAGCTATATAAACTCTGAAGAGTTTATTTAACACTGTGAGAGTTTATTTAGTACACTAGACTTTAGACATAAAGACATACAAGAGTTTTTAATCCTCTTATTATAACTGCATTACTTGAGACTATTGTATGTACGAGTGTTTTACTAGAAAGTTTAACTTGACAAATGAAATAACAGATGCCACTAGTGATGTTATATTTCCATTATATCCAATGATAATGCCCCCAAAAGTGTAAGTACTAATTAAAGGAGAAATTATCAGAACATATACAGAAAACCGAAACAATAGAGAAGGACGCAAACCTGAAGAAACAAAGTCACCATAATAATGACTGTCATCTTCCTCGGTGTGATCTTCCTCTTCTGTGGTTTCTCTTCTCGTCTTCATCATGAGGTTCGTGCAGTCGATGAGTTTGACTGAACACATCTTGAGTTTGTTCTGCAGTATCTGCTGCTGTTCTCCAGCGTTACAGACAGAATCCAGAGACTCTGTGGAGGTTTGATCAGTAGATTCATCATCCTGTAAGTCCTGATCAGTTCCTGATTTACAGCACATCACATCCATCATCAACACTAAAAAAAACACAGAGACAAGACTCTGTTTACACTTAATAAAACACTCAAGAAAGAAAACAATAAACGGAAAAATTGACTGTAAACACAGCGGTTGATGTTTGTATCTCTTCGTTGGTTTTAACGCGGTTTGTATTCACAGAGTGACTCTACTGCCATCTTCTGGAGATCCGTTTGAACTCCTGCACGCAGTCAGGTAAAATTCTTAGAATCCTCGTTTTTATTAAACATTCTTATTATTCAAATTCTTCTTCTATTCTTCTACCATTTATTTTACATATTTTTGCAACTACCACACCACAAAGAAACATCAACTTTATTGTGTAATGAATGAGAGATTATTGAAGTGTTGAGTGTCTTCTCTCTCCAGTACAGCAGGAGGCGCTCTGCAGCTCTTTAGTCCACATATAAACACACTTAAGAAAGAAAGAAAGAAAGAAAGAAAGAAAGAAAGAAAGAAAGAAAGAAAGAAAGAAAGAAAGAAAGAAAGAAAGAGCTCGTCTGTGATGTGTTTGTGTATCCTCAGTGTTTTTCTCTCTTGAGTGTTTTATTGAGTGTAAACAGAGTCTTGTCTCTGTGTATTTTAGTGTTGATGATGGATGTGATGTGCTGTAAATCAGGAACTGATCAGGGCTTACAGGATGAGGAATCTACTGATCAAAGTTCACAGGACACACAGCGGCGAAAAGACCCTCCACGGCAAGGAATGTGGCTATTACGCCACAAAACACAATCTTGATGTTCATCAGAGCATTAACACAGGGAAAACACCACCAATGAGAGACCGTATCAGTGCAGTGAATGTGGAAAAACCTTTATGGATTCATATTCATTAAAGTCACACCAAAACATACAAACTGGAGAGAAACCCTAACAATGTTCATAATGTCAAAACATTTTTGTCATAAATATCATCTGATAGACTTCACATCTGCTTTTACTGTGGTAAGAGCTAAACTAATCAAAGTTATGTTAGCGTTCACAAGATAATTCTCACTGGAGAGAAACATCATCACTGCAGTGTCCGTGGGAAGAGTTTCAGTAAACATTACACTTTAGGGAGACACCCTCTGTGGAAAGAGATTCAGTGAATCTGGAAATCTTCAGAAACATCAGAAGAAACACACTGAAGAACAAACCACACCGAAATCATCATAGTGTGTCAATCTGTACGTCAGTCAAACCCAGAGTGCTTTCTGTCAGTACACATACAACAAAAACGATGTATTTATGTGAATTGAGTTTAAAGCCTGTGAATTATTTTTCTTTTGTCTTTTATGTAAGCATAATCTGCCTTAACATATTTGCCAACACTAGACAAACTCAGGGCTGTAAAAAAAGTCAGTGACACAAACCTAAACATCTTATAACTGACAACTAAGGAAAATCCCAATTCAGTATCAGAAAATTTGAATAGTACTTAAGACCAATACCAAAAAAGGGTTTTTAGAAATCTTGGCCAACTGAAAAGTATGAACATGAAAAGTATGAGCATGTACAGCACTCAATACTTAGTTGTGACTCTTTTTGCCTGAATTACTGCAGCAATGCAGCGTGGCATGGAGTCAATCAGTCTGTGGCACTGCTCAGTTGTTATGAGAGGTCAGGTTGCTATGATAGTGGCCTTCAGTGGGAAGCATAAAGTGCTCTAAAACTTCCTGGTATACGGCTGCGTTGAAATGCAAAATTGACTTTCATCAGAGAACATAACTTTGGACCACTCAGCAGCATCCAGTCCTTTTTGTCTTTAGCCCAGGTGAGACACTTCTGACGCTGTGTGTTGTTCAAAAGTGGCTTGACACAAGGAATGCGACAGCTAAAATCCATATCTTGCATATGTCTGTGCGTAGTGGTTTTTGAATCCTCCAGCTGCAGTCCACTCTTTGTGAATCTCCCCTACATTTTTCAATGGGTTTTGTTTCACAATACTTTCCAGTGTGCGGTTATCTCTATTGCTTGTACACTTTTTTTCTACCACATCTTTTCTTTCCCTTCGCCTCTCTAATGTGCTTTGACACAGAACTCTGTGAACAGCCAGCCTGTTTTGCAGTTACATTTTGTGTCTTGCCCTTCTTGTGCAAGGTGTCAGTAGTCGTCTTTTGGACAACTGTCAAGTCAGCAGTCTTCCTCATTATTGTGTAGCCTACATAACTAGTCTGAGAGACCATTTAAATGCCTTTGCAGGTGTTGAATGAATGAATATAAATATGACCAGCACCTGTATATAATACTTGGTGTACATAGTAGAAATAATGGATTATTAGTTGTTTTCGAGGTTATACAGCATATTACAAATTATTCATGTTTCTAAGGGTCACATAGTAAAATACCATAATTCATATATCAAAAGGTAGGACATTTTTTATTTAATTTAACAATATGCACTCCAAGAACACCAAGACTTATTTTACATCTTAAAAAAATCTTATAATTAATTAGACTCCTTTAAGGAAACATTTCAAATATTCTGGAAACAGTCTGCAGACAAACATCAAGAATCAGAGTATGAATCTCATTCATGATGACAATAAAATGAAACAATTCATGCTGCATTGCATGGTGGGGATCAACAAATTATAAATCTCATCCAGGACTCACAGCTTGCATTGCAGTTGATTGTTTGATCTTAATTAGCTTGATAATCGTCACAATTGTTGAGATCCATACCCATACTGATTCTTGATGTTTGTGTTTTTAAATTGCACAGCATTTCAAAATCTTTCCGGATGACAAATTGTTATGAGAGTGCTGGCTTTCATGCTGTAGTACAGGGGTGTCCAAAGTCGGTCCTGGAGGGCCTGTGTCCTGCAGAGTTTAGCTAAAACTTCCCTCACCACACCTGCCTCAAAGTATCTAATCTGCCTAGTAAGACCTGGATTAGCTGGATCAGGTATGTTTGGGTTGGAATAAAACTCTGCAGAGACACCGGCTTTCCAGGAGCAGGATTGGACATCCCTGCCGTAGTACTACTGACAAAAATACTTTTAATGGTAGATTAATCACGGAGTAAATAAGTCAATTTATTAGATGAAAATCTTGAACATTAGTATTTAAATACCACCATAGAATTGCACGCTTGTCACCACAGTTAAAACAACCAGAGAAAAATTAACAAGATAAAAGCCAAGGGTCATATGTCCAACTAAAACAAACACTGATCGCCATAAGGACACCTTTGAATAAAACATTAACATCTAAACATAATCAGTAAATTTCTACAGCAATATTTTACAGAGCATTCAAAATAATGTTTTATAACAAAAAAATTGAATAAAATGTTTCTCTATCATTTACATAACAAGGAAATATTTTGTTTAAATATACAAAACAGGTGTTTTAAACATTGTGTGAACATGAAAACATGACATTGTCATAATGTTTGAATATGATGGAATGTAACATTACTGTTACATTTACACAAACAATAAACATTCCTAAAACGTAAAAAAAACTTGTTGGCTTAATGTTATTGGAAAATTGGAGGAAGGTTCTTAAAACTTTTCTCTGTTAACTGGAAAACACTTTTATCAAAACTCACTTACAAAAGTGACAAAACAATCATTTGATTTATCTTAAGATTAATAATGTGAAAACTGCTAGAACATTTCATCAACTTAATTTCTTCAATACAAAATCTTTTGATTGCTTTCCTGCAAAAAACACCAAGATTAAAAATGTAGGATTTGTTACTCTGTCACAACCCCAATTTCCATCCTGAAGCATTTGCATTCCTTTGCTCTCAATGTCTCATGTTGGGTTATGCACATGACCAAGGGATAGAAGATAAAGGCAATGTTTTGAGAAGTTCTGGGCTTTTGCTTTCTCGCATCTTCATCTTCTTCTGGCAGGTCTCACTGAGCTCTGCTCTTGGCTCATTCTCTATGTTTTTCTTCTTTACCTGAGCTCTGGTGTTCAGGCCATTAGGCCAAGCTTCCTGTTCTCAATGCTGACTCTCTTTTTTCTAAACTTTCTTTCTTTCTACTATCAGGTTATATCTTACATACATTGGAAACAGTTTGGAAATCTGTTATTTAGTTTTCATTTAATGGTAATACTTAAACGCTACCTATTGCAATACAATATATTCATCCTCTAGCAATGCTCTCCGGCATATTGTGTCCGAAACCCGGGAATGATTGCAGTTTTGTTCTCCTTCCAAAACCTGAGATCCCTTGCGACACACAGCTACATCCATTGCATTACACACAATGTTTTTGGCTTTCAATCGGCATGAAAGTTCAATAAACCCCCTTATGAATAAACAGAAAGCTCAGATGATTCAAGTGTACTTTGTTCTTCTGTGTTTCTTCTGGTGATTATGAAGACTTCTCGAATAAGCAAATCTCTTTTCACAGATGGAGCAGTGGTAAGGTTTCTCACCTGTATGAATTCTCTCATGGATTTTTAAGGAACCTGACCGAGCAAATGTCTTCTCACACTGAGAGCATTTGTAAGGTTTCTCACCTGTATGAATTATCTGGTGTCTCACTAAAATGTGATGTTGATGAAAACTCATCCCACAAATGCTACAGTGATGAGGTTTCTCTCCAGTGTGAACTTTCTTATGAATATTAAAATGAGATGGATCGGAGAAACTCTTACCACACAGAGAGCAGACGTAAGGTTTCTCTCCAGTGTGAAGTCTCTCGTGGACTATCAGATGAGATTTCTGCTGAAAACGTTTACCACAGTGTGAACATTGGAAGAGTTTCTCCTCACTGTGTATTTTTTTATGGAATTTTAAAGAACTTGAATCTCTAAAGGCTTTGTCACATTCACCGCACTGATACGGTCTCTCATTGGTGTGTAAAAACACATGTTTCTTCAGATAAGGTTTGTGGTTGAATCTCTTCTTACAGTGAGGACACTCGTATGGTTTTTCTTCTCTGTGAATTCTCTGATGAACTTTAAGATTTTGTTTGGTTCTGAAATATTTGTCACATTCAGTGCAGTGGAAAGGCTTTTCATCACTGTGTGTCCTCATGTGAAGTTTTAATTGAGATAAAAAGTCAAAATTCTTCCCACACTGCTGACAGTCAAACAACAACTTCTCCTCTCTGTGCTCTTGTGAATGAAGTTTCTTCTCTTTAGTTTGTCCTGTCAGACGCTCTTTGGATCTTGATGATGTTATTTCTACATCACAACATAATTCACTCTTTACATCTAAAAAAAACAAGAGCATAAGAAATATCTTCTGATTAACATTTACACAAACTGCAGGGAACAAGGGGATACATTTAGTACAATTTTACTTAAAATGGGTGACAAATGCATACTATATAAACTGTAAAAAGTAAATAATAAAAAGTTACAACCAAATTAATGTTAGATGTGCTATACAGTCCATCCAGAAAGTATTCATAGTTCATTCTGAACGCTAACACGTCTGGGTTAAATAAGGAAAGGTTGCGTGAACAATTGCCAGTACATTTCCAGAAACTTTACATGGGAACTTTATCTGGGTTTTCAAAATTGGAAACTTAACAAGACTTTATGGAAATTATTTGGAAATGTATATAAACTATGTAATTTACCAACATAAACAAACATTTTGTTTGGTCATAAGTGTTCAAGAAAATTGAAAATTTGAGGAATTCTGATATACTTACGCTCATCAAGCCGTAGATTTATTTGACTAAAAATCTTTTTTTCATCAAATAAATTTGGGCTGCCCCCTAATCATTAGTCGACCAGGAAAGGCTTATTCAAATAAATATTACTTAGTTCAGTCCTTGATTGACAGACATGTGACGTGGAGTGATCATTTGTAGAGAGTAATTTTTTAATTAAAATGTTGAAGTGCATATTCTGCAGGCAAATGTTATATGCATTTATGATTTTTTCAACCTCAAAAATATAGCTCAGGGGCTTCATGTATAAAACTGTGCATAGGATTCTTACTAAAAGTCTACGTATGCACAAAAGCCAAAAATTATGAAGACTTATAAAGCAAAGCAATGTTCCCTTAATAAATCACAGATCACCTGCAAGTGTGCGTACATGAATCATCCTAATATCCCACCTTGCAAGCCCATTCTCCTGTCAAGTTTGTTTTTTTATAAATCACAACCTTTGCGTGGGAACTGGCGTACACACGTTTCCAGCCCTGTTTTGTGCGTAGGCATGCTTTATACACGAGGCCCCAGATGTTTGTAAAGATGCGTGCATCGGCTCAGTTTTTCCTAACCACGCGGACAAACTCTGGTTCTTTTCTTATAGTAGGCTGTGACGCAGGCTAACTTTTTTTTTAGTGTTTTAGTTTTCTGTTTTTTTATTTATGCGCTGTTAATGCATAGACAAGATTTAGTTTGTTCACGTTCTGACTACAGTTTGCATTAGATTTAAAAACAGTCATCCTAATTATTTCCAATTATTTTTCTCCTTCAAGTGTTTTAATTTGCTGATATTTATTTATTCATATAGACATATATTGTGTTTTGACCTCTGTAAAGCCACCAGAATGTGTATTGCCACTGATATTTTCATTTCAAGTCTTTCAATTTGCGGAACATTTATTTATTTATTGGTTTCTAATTACAAATATACCCTACACTTATAAAATCTATTAAAACGTTAGTTTTTTTTTTAAAGAAAAAATACTCATATTCAAAGCTATATAAAATTCCATGAAATCTTGTTGTTTAAACAAAATTATTCTGCAAATTTTTTTTAACTGTTATAGGCAACTCTTATAGGCATTTTTTTAACTCCCAATTTATTCCCATATTTTCCTGTTAATTCCCATGGAAAGAGTCCATCCTAGAAAATTTCTGGTATTTTACAACCCTATCTTATATAGACAAGTGTGTTCCTTCCCAAATCAACTCAAACCAATCAACTGAATTTACCACAAGTGAACTACAATTAAGTTTTACATACATTTCAAGAATGAACAGTGAGATAAAGTGAAGTGCTATGAATACTTTCTGGATGCACTGTATACAGTTCTGTGACGTCTCAAATACGCAGCCCAGCGGTATATATTTTTTTACTTTAAGAAAGTGAAACAACCTCTTACTTATCGTCCAAATTTTTATATATACTCACATCACTGCCACAGAAGCACTATTACAACAGAGCTGTCTTTTGATTTGAGTCACATAACGAAACATGAACTGACATGACAATAAAAGGGGGACATATACCTGAAGGAAAAAAGTTATTGCCGTCATCAACTTCATCAGTATGATCTTCATCTTCTCTGGGTTCAGTTTTTATTTCTGTGGGTTCAGTTTTGATCTTCATCATGAGGTTCCTGCAGTCGATGAGTTTGACTGAACACATGTTGAGTTTGGTCTGCAGGATCTGCTGCTGTTCTCCAGCGTTACAGACAGAATCCAGAGACTCTGTGGAGGTTTGATCAGTAGATTCATCATCCTGTAAGTCCTGATTACTGTCACACACTGTAGTGTCCTGAGCGTCTGTGTGCTTTGACTCAGTATAACAGAGTAAAGTCAGACTGAGCTCGGAGTCCTGTGTGGAAGATTCACAACAAACACACACAGAGTAAGATTAGAAATGATTTGATGTTGTCTGATTCAGGTAAAGGATGTTTAAGCTGTACAAACCTCTCTCTTCAGTCCTTCATCTCCTCTTAACCTCAGCTTTGTCTCCAGTAACGCCACCTCTTTCTTCAGCTGAGAGATTTCTGTGATGAAATCATCAATATCCAGCATGGACAGATCAGTTCCTACTGATTTACAGCACATCACATCCATCATCAACACTAAAATACACAGAGACAAGACTCTGTTTACATTGAATAAAACACTCAAGAGAGAAAAACACTGAGATACACAAACACATCACATGCAAGCTCTTTCTCTCTTCTGTCTTTCTTCTTCTTCTTCTTCTTCTTCTTATGATTTTGAATGGCGGATTGCAACCAGCTTTTTGGAGCATTACCGCCACCATCTGGACTGGAGTGTGGATCAAGAGGTCAACCCACACTTACTTAAATCCTTTTTAATAACCCAGTTATCTTCAAGAAAGGAAACAAAAATTGAAAGCAAATGTTCTCTGATCCTCTTTGCAATAAAAGCTGTAAATTTAATGTCATCTGGCTCTCACTAAGTTGTGAGCTCTTTCTTTCTTTCTTTAGTGGGTTTATTGGCGGACTAAAGAGCTGCAGAGCATCTCCTGCTGTACTGGAGAGAGAAGACACCCAACACTTCACTTACTACATTCATTGGCGTCCAGACATCCCATTCCCAACCTGCAAAAAGTCATTTCAGGGAGGTATCCCGAAGTCCCCCCCCCCAAAATAGCATAATATTTCTATAGGCCTATGCAATTATTGGTAACATACAATACAATAACAATAATGTATAATTTGTCAACATAGTTATTGTAGCCTATTAAACATGAACTAACCATGAGCAAATACATTTGTTATTGTATTTGTTAATTTTTGTTAACGTTAGTTAATACAGCTGTTCATGGTTTGTTCATGTTAGTTCAGATGCAGTGCGTTCATGTTAACAAGATTTGATTAATAGTAAAATGTTTAAATTGACATTACCAAAGATAAAAAATGCTTTGTAAGTGCAATTCATTATACTTCATGTTGCACCCTTTCACTCTGTCGTGTGCAAGCGCTCTTGAGTGGCCAAGACCGCAAGTGCGGGTATTTGTACGCAGCCTTTTATTGTCACTCTCTAGCAAACACAAAGTGTTCCCCTAACGTTCCCATCTGGTTAATTTTTTGGGAGCCAAATAAAAACGTTCTGGGAACGTTCCGTGTAGGTTATATTAGTTTATATTTTATAACCTGGAGGGAACGTTCCCAGAACGTTCCCTGTAGGGTTTGTAAGATATAACAAATAAGTAAGGAGTAACTGATGACAGGCTATTGAATTATAAGAAAATAATGCACACTCAAGGTGGTAATGTGGCACGATGCGAAGCGGAGTGCCGTTACACCGCAGGTGTGCATTATTTTAAAATAATTCAAAGGACCATAGTCAATTATTGTACCACGGTTACCACAAACATCGCACTGGTATTTTAACATCTATGAAGAGTAGGCTATGATGATGTTAGCTTTAGATTCATGTTAAAACGGAGATGGCGGTAAAACTGCTGTAAGATTCGTTCAAGTAAATGAAATGTTATTTGACATTTCTTTTTACCTTAGAGATTACATTCCCAGCAGGCCTATGACCGACCTTCAACATTGAAATTTGGTTGAAAAAAGGTCTGTTGTTTTTACAACATTGAAACAACGGTGAATGGTAAACGGTTGAAAAAGGTTAATAAAATGTTTAAAAATCAAAGTTGAAATTTGATTGAAATAATGTAATATATTGTTCAACATTGAATAAATGTGCAAAATCAAAAGGTAATTCAACGTTGATTCAACTTTGTCCTTGACGTTGATTCAACGGTGAATCAATGTTGAAATGCCTGCTGGGTTATTTTAGCGAATTCTTTTATCTCTTTCTTCATATCGTTAACTTAAATATGTGTTAACAAAAATACATTTTAATAATTTCCCATTGATTTGACACATCTGCTGAAAAAAGCATACCAGCAAGACCAGCATTGTGTTTTGGTGCTGGTTTGCTGGTGACCACCACCTGCATAATTCCCATGCTGTACGAGTGTAATGTTCTGAGTTTTGTGTTATTTTCATTCTACAATTTTTTCTTGTACCATATAAAAATGAAGAATGAAAATAAGATGGATGGATAAGAAAAATGTATGAAATTACAAAAATAATCAAACATCTTCAAATTAAATCTCTTTCAAAACAAAAGACACCAAAGTTTGCTGGAACACAAAACTCAGAACACTACACCAGCACCAGCATCCCATGTTGGTCATACCAACAGGACCAGAATATGTTGTGTTTTGGTGATGGTGACCACCAGCTGGGCCAGCACCAAACCAGCATGGGAAGTATGCTGGTCTATGCTGTTTTATCAGTGTCTTATGAAGAGAATTTAAGGGAGAAGGTTTTGATATTGTTGTATCTAAAAACAGATTGGCGACTAACTGCAGATCTGTAAAGTGTTTACTTATCTGTCAATAATTATCTGTTTTAAGTCCTCTATATCACTTTGAAGTCATTATATATTTAAAAAATACAATGTTATCTAAATACAATATGTGATGCTGAGGTCTTTTTTTATTAAAAATAAGCTTCAGGTCATGTTTTCTAAACAATAAACACTGTTTAACACATTATTTTTTTGTTTAATGCATTCAGGCATATCACAATATAAAGGTTAGGGGAAGGTACCCTAAACCTAGAGGGAACTTTATATTGACGTCAAGAAAATTTTCCTGTGAAACCAGCAGGGAGGGTTAGAGTATCTGTTCTGGGAACTAAGTGATAACATTCCCAGAACGTTCTGGAAACCAAAATTGTTAGCTGTGACTCCAGTTCAGTTGGTGGCGGTAATGCACCAAAACTTGGCTTGCCAACCACCTAAGAAGAAGAAGAAGAAGAAGAAGAAGAAGAAGAAAGAGCTCACGTGTGATGTGTTTGTGTATCCTCAGTGTTTTTCTCTCTTGAGTGTTTTATTGAGTGTAAACAGAGTCTTGTCTCTGTGTATTTTAGTGTTGATGATGGATGTGATGTGCTGTAAATCAGTAGGAACTGATCTGTCCATGCTGGATATTGATGATTTCATCACAGAAATCTCTCAGCTGAAGAAAGAGGTGGCGTTACTGGAGACAAAGCTGAGGTTAAGAGGAGATGAAGGACTGAAGAGAGAGGTTTGTACAGCTTAAACATCCTTTACCTGAATCAGACAACATCAAATCATTTCTAATCTTACTCTGTGTGTGTTTGTTGTGAATCTTCCACACAGGACTCCGAGCTCAGTCTGACTTTACTCTGTTATACTGAGTCAAAGCACACAGACGCTCAGGACACTACAGTGTGTGACAGTAATCAGGACTTACAGGATGATGAATCTACTGATCAAACCTCCACAGAGTCTCTGGATTCTGTCTGTAACGCTGGAGAACAGCAGCAGATCCTGCAGACCAAACTCAACATGTGTTCAGTCAAACTCATCGACTGCAAGAACCTCATGATGGAGACGAGAAGAGAAACCACAGAGAAAGATCACACTGATGAAGATTGTTTTATTTCTTCAGGTATGTTTTCTCCTTCAGTATTTTTCAAGATACATACAACCATTTTTTTCAGATAAACACAATCAAAGTTATATTAAAAATTAGTGATGCATGATATTATCGCCCAGATAATTACCCCAATATAATTTGCAGACATAAAGATGTGTTGGTTATGCACATCAGTTCACATGTTGTAAGGGAGGATGCTATAGGTATCATGTCAGAGAAGGGTAGATTATGGGTGTTCCACATGGTTTTTCCCATGGTGTATAATTGTTTTGTGCAAAAATGTATCTTCACCAGCGCCTGCGGCAGAGCTGTGCCCACGGAAATGACAGGATTTTGAGTCCAGTTTAAACTTATAATCTGTTTTAGGCTCGGCCCACACGTACATGGGTATCTTGCAAAAAGTCATCTTATAGGTGGGCAAAAATCCTGCAGTGTATTCCGGACTTTACTTGTACGTAAAGCTAGGCGAAAAAAAATCGCCTGTGATTCTCGTGTGTATCTCATCAGTAAAGCCAGTTCTGTGATAAGTAATTAATAAATCGCCATAACCTGGTTTCAGATGGAGCAGCATTTACTACACATAGCCGTATTTCACAGAGAAGCTAGGCAAAATCAGATACAATATCGGAGTCAATTTTCCACGATTATAAAAGCGATTTTGCCCAACTTTCTGTGAAATACGGCTATGTTTAGTAAATGCCGCTCCATCTGAAAGCAGGAGATGGCGATTTACTGCTAATTACCGAACCAGCTTTACTGATGAGACATGCATGAGAATCGAAGAATTGCAGGCGATTATTTTTCCCCAGCTCTACTTGTATGCTGTTTCTCTGACATATGAGCACTAGAATACACTCCCTGACAGGAGTCTTGTCGCTTGTGTACAAATTGACCTGAAGTGCCGCTGAAATATATTTGTAATCAAGATTTGTTTTTAAGAAATGGCTCATTTTAATCCAAACAGCTTCTGTAATAATGTTTCAGTTCAAAATGAAACTGTCAAAAAGTATTCCAATATTCACATTTGCAGTACGTGAGTCAAATTTTTTATGCTCTTGTGTTACTAGATGAGAAGAGTGATTCATGTTGTGATGATGAAATGACATCCAAGAAGAGACTGACAGCACAAACTCAGGAGAAAAAACTTGATTCAGAAGAGAACAGAGAGAAGATGACGACAAAGAAGAAGCCGTTTCACTGTCAGCAGTGTGGGAAGAATTATTTTGCAACAACATCTAATATAAATGCTCACATGAGGACACACAGTGATGAAAAACCTTTCCCCTGCAGTGAATGTGACAAATATTTCAAAACCAAAGGAAATCTTGTACTTCATCAAAGAATTCACACAGGAGAAAAACCATACGAGTGTCCTCACTGTGAGAAGCGATTCAACCACAAACCTCATCTGAAGAATCACTTGCGTTCACACACCAATGAGAGACCGTATCAGTGCAGTGAATGTGGAAAAACATTTAGGGATTCAGGCTCTTTAAAATCACATCAAAAAACGCACTCTGGGGAGAAATCCTACCAATGTTCACACTGTGATAAACGTTTCTTTCAGAAATCTCATCTGATATGTCACGAGAGGATTCACACTGGAGAGAAACCTTACGTCTGCCCTCACTGTGGAAAGAGCTTCTCTGATCCTTCTCATTTCAGAGTTCATAAGAAAATTCACACTGGAGAGAAACCTCATCACTGTAATGTTTGTGGGAAGAATTTTAAGCGACGTGAACATTTAGTGGCACACCAGATAACTCATACAGGTGAAAAACTTTACAAATGCTCTCAGTGTGAGAAGACATTTGTTCGACCAGATGTCCTGAGAATCCATCAGAGAGTTCACACTGGAGAGAAACCTTACCAGTGCTCGATCTGTGAAGAGAGATTCGCTTATTTAGGAAGTTTTTACACTCACAAGAAGAAACATACTGAAGAACAAACACTTAAATTAACATAGCTTTAAATGGAAAAAAGTATTTGTTTATGTTGTTTATAAGTAAAACTAAGTCAAGTGAACTTAAATGCAAACAACTTTGTGTGAAATGAAGTGGATGTAGTTGTGTGTTATGCACTCAAAAAAAGCTCATTGGCATTGATCCAATCACGGACAGTGGTTCCACATGATTGGCCCATGTTTTCTTAACATGAAATGAACATGTAAGCTCTACTCAATT
This sequence comes from Misgurnus anguillicaudatus, assembly GCF_027580225.2. Taxonomy (NCBI): domain Eukaryota; kingdom Metazoa; phylum Chordata; class Actinopteri; order Cypriniformes; family Cobitidae; genus Misgurnus; species Misgurnus anguillicaudatus. The sequence goes on from NC_073339.2 coordinate 1,559,479, forward strand.
ACTTCATGTCGATAGAACATGACCGAATCACGTTTACTTAAAAAAAAAAACAATACTTCATGTAGACACAACATGATTGAATCACATAAACCCAACAAGATTTTTAAATAAAAACAAATTTGTTTAATGTACTCATTGGCTAACTTTTTCAAGCTTGAATTTGAAAAGAAAAATCATGTTGAATTAACACATTTAAAGGTCACGTTCTTCCTGATCCCGTTTTTCAAACTTTAGTTAGTGTGTAATGTTGCAGTTAGAGCATAAGTAATACCTGAAAAATGATAATCAGGAAGTAGAGGGCTGTAGTCCAAACCGGCATTCGCTGTAGGCTTTGAAAGGGGACTTATATTAAAGAAAATATATATCACCAGGCAGTGAACTTTGAGCTTTAGTATATTGCAGGTGTTACTTATGCTTTTACAGCAACATTGCACACTGACTAAAGTTTGAAAAATGGGTTCAGGAAGAACGGGACCTTTAAGTTTGGGTCCTCAGTGCTTCTATCAACCTAGAAAATGTAAAAAAAAGAACCACCCAGTAACTTTCTTTTGGTAAACCATTATCTGCAAGCATGTGAAAAATTAGTTTGTTCAGATTTCGCCTCTTTTGTGACATCAGTTCATTTGCATTTTAAAGGACACACATTTTTGCTCATACCTACAAAGTGGGAATTTTAACATATGCTATAATAAATTATCTGTGGAGTTTAAGCTAAAACTTCACATACTTCAAATACAGTCATTTACTTATTAAAAAAGCTCATAAGATGACCCCTTTAACAGTTTCCAGATGAGGACAAGTGACGTCAAATGCATAGTGTACGAGTTATTGAAAATCAATTTGTACAATTCTATGAAAAGTGCACCCAAAAGATCTCTTTAAATTAAGTAATGAAACTTAAAGATTAATCAGTTTAATCAGTTGATTTTATCAGTATTTATTTTCAAAACGAATGATCACAGTTTTGTTAGCTGTATTTAGAGAGGCTATTAAGAATCCAATCTTATCCAGTAAGAATTTATTCATTTTAGAAAACTGGCGGCCCATGATGCAAAGATATTTGCACGCATATTAGCGGTAAGATTAAAGGTTTGTCTTGAGCTTATAGTGGCAATAAGGATTTAAAAAATCTTGACATATTTGTAATGAAATAAGGCTCATTTTGAATTTATTACATGGATAATAGTTTTGTTTTCTTTTTAAGCATTTAATACAATTTAGCTCAATTTTGAAATGTTGGAAGCATTAAATTGTTTTGATTTTATACAACCTATTACACATTATATTACTTTAATAGCTCAGTTAGGATATCAGATGGAATTAGGGATGCATAATGATTAATCACGATTAATCCATAGCAGAATAAAAGTTTTGTTTACATCATAAATGTGTGTAAACTGTGTATAATAATTATGTAAATATGCATGAACTAAAGTGATGTTAATTAGTGATGGCAAAATAGGGTCATGAAGCTTCACAACAACTTAGATAACTTATGCCATCTCTGTTATGAGAGGGTGCAGAGTGGTCTTAAACTTATCAACAGAAACTAAATACATTTCTTTAAGGTATAGTTTACTGTAGGTGGAAAATTAACCTATCCATCCATTGGCCCATGGCGGAAACTAATCGGCATAATGATAATGGTTTTATATAATCATTCGGTACCGTCTAACTGGGATTTTGACTGATCCTAGCCTGATTTCAGTCCTTACGTTAACTACAGATACATCGTTATTACTTGCAGTGTCAACATAGCAACACAGAATAAAATCAAATATAACAATTTATTAACCTGGTAGGAAAAACATAATTGAGAAGCCAATTTATTATCCAATTCTAATATGAAACAATCAAATGTAAAACCATTGCATACCTGCTAAAACGATTAAGATCTGGTTACAGATTCCTTAAAATAAAATGACATACATGGCGCTGTGTCAAAGATACAGCATCATGGGGTGAATTTCTATGTATAGAAAATCATCCTGAACCATTTACAAACTTTTCCTTAAGTATTCAGAGAGAACAAAGCATTTAGGAATTGGTTGCTGTAAACACAGGGCTGTCCTTAATTTGCATAAAGTGGGTGATTGGTTCATGCCTAAGAGAGGATGTGTCTACCACCACTGAGTGATGTTTGCTTAATGTAAAACTGCCTTTTGTCAGGGTTTGACACCATATTACATTACCCCAAAATAAAAATGATGTCATCATTTTGTAATCCTCATGTTGTTCTAAGCCTGTATGAATTTCTTTTTTCTGATAAACACAAAATAAGATATTTAAAAACAAAAAGCACACAATTGATTGTAACAATTCACTTCCATAGTAGAAAAACAAATACAATGGAATTAAATAGGTATAGTTAACTGTGTGCATACCATCATTTATCATATCATTATACCATAACATCATACAACAATACTTCCATAATATTTGTTTTCCTACTATGGAAGTCAATGGTTAGACTATCATTTAATAATACAATAATTCTTTATTTCAATTTCGTCTATAGCTGCTTTGAAACAAAGAACAATTGTGAAAATGCTTTTGTTTTTTTCTAGCGTGTTATTACATTGAAACATTTGCAATATACACGAATATACACAATTGCTGTATAAAGACTTCACAACACTATGATTTCTTTCTATTGTGAGTCCTCTGATGAACTGTAAAAGTACTTGGGTCAGAAAAGTTCTTTCCACAGTGAGGGCAGACGTGGGGTTTCTCTCCCGTGTGAATTTTCTCGTGGTAAACCAGGTGAGATTAATGACTGAAACGTTTATCACAGTGTGAACATTGATGGAGTTTTTGGTGTGATTTTGAAATGCTTGACAGTGTAGAGGTTTTTTCACATTGGCTGCGCTGGTGTGGTCTCCCATTGGTGTGTAAACTTATGTGTATCTTCAGATAGCCTTTTTGTCTGTCTCTCTTGTCACAGTGAGGACACTCATATTTTTTTCTCCTGTTTAAATTCTTGTATGAACATAAAGAGTTATTTTGGTGCTGAAGTATTTGCCACATTCAGTGCAGTTGAAAAACCTTTTCATGACTGTGTTTTCTCATGTGAGATTTGTCAAGTGAAATATATTACTTGTGTAATGAATGAGAGGTTTATGAAGTGTTGAGTGTCTTCTCTCTCCAGTACAGCAGGAGGCGCTCTGCAGCTCTTTAGTCCGCCGATAAACCCGCTAAAGAAAGAAAGAAAGAGCTCGCTGTGTATCCTCAGTGTTTTTCTCTCTTGAGTGTTTTATTTAGTGTAAACAGAGTCTTGTCTCTGTGTATTTAAGTGTTGATGATGAGATGGATGTGTGATGTGCTGTAAATCAGGAACTGATCAGGTCTTACAGGATGATGAATCTACTGATCAAACCTCCACAGAGTCTCTGGATTCTGTCTGTAACGCTGGAGAACAGCAGCAGATCCTGCAGACCAAACTCAACATGTGTTCAGTCAAACTTATCGACTGCAAGAACCTCATGATGAAGATGAGAAGAGAAACCACAGAAGAAGATGATCACACTAAGGAAGAGGACAGTCGTGATGATGGCGATGATGATTTTATTCCTTCAGGTTTGTTTTTTCTTTGTTTTCTGTTAAGGGTAATAGGTTAAAGAGGACAAGATATAAATTTAAGTCTTTGGTGTCCCCAGAGTGCGTATGTGAAGTTTTAGCTCAAAATACCCCACAGATAATTTATTAAAGCATGTTAAAATTGTCACTTTTTATGTGCCATTCTTTGGGTGTGTCCTTTAAAATGCAAATGAGTTTATCTCTAGACTAAATGGCAGTGCTGTGGTTGGATGGTGCAGATTAAGGGGGCGTTATTATTATAATAAGAGGATCACCGTCTGACATCACAAGGGGAGCCAAAATTCAATTACTTATTTTTTCCACATGCTTGTAGAAAATCCGAAAATTAAGTTACTGGGTTGATCTTTTTTCACATTTTCTAGGTTGATAGAAGCACTGGGCACCAAATTATAGCACTAAACATGAAAAGAGTCAGATTTTCATAATATGTCGGTTTTTAAATATTTGAATGTTTTCATCTTAATTGCATTTTCATGTCTATTATAGTTTCGGAATAACTCTTATGCCGATTATGCTTAATAACATGATAACACGTGGGGTCATGTAAACACGTAAAATGTTTTTCTTTTATGGGGGAAAGCCCATAAATGGCGTAAGCAAAAACAGATCGGCACAGGTACTTTTTTACTTTGCAGTAAGCGCAAAGTTACGCATAAAAGTCTTCGCTCGACTGAAGCAGTCGGCAGAGAAACTGCGAAAATAAAAGCTCATGTTACATTTACAGGTTCTGCAGACACGAGAAGTGATATAACAGTATAGTTTAAGACAGATAAGTCCCATGTAAACGTAGTTGTCTGCATAGCCAGTTTATTGATTTGCATGTTAACGCATGAAAACTGTTTTCTAATAAGTAGATTTATGATATTTATCCACATATTATCTGCATGTAAACGCACTCAGTGTTTCCTTAATTTATACGGATACACCGGAATTCATGTTTGGGCCATTTCTTGTCAAATCAACAAAATTTGTAAAATATCCTTGGTTTGAATTTTTTTATTTTGATGATTCTTTTACTGAAGAAAGTAATACAAAAATGATAAAGAAAGCCAAAATACTAAATGCAATAAATAAATATTTACTTAACTGTAATAATTAAGTAATTAACTGATTTGTAAAGGATGGTCAAAATGATAATTTGGAGCCAACTTTCAGGGGGTGAAAGATCACTTTAAAATAATGGCAGCATCAATATTTTATTTTACACAGAAATTGGTAGGTCTATTACTAGAATATGTTGATTTCAACAATATTTGTTGCATTACATGCAAATGGTGACAGTTTAAATCTGAGAAAAAGTACTTTTTGGTTTGTTTTCCAGCTTCCCTGAGACTTAAAATTTGGATTTTTACCATTTTGGAATAGCATTTTTAGCATAGCCTAGCGTAATCAGATTAGACTATTAGCATCGCGTTCCATAATAACCAAAGAGTTGATATTACGCAGCAGCCGAAAATAGTCCCCTTGGTAACTTTCAATAGCATGGGACTTTTCAGGCGCTGTGTGATATCATTGCGGCTCCTACTGCCATGTTACAGCAGCAAAGTCCTTGATTATTACGCCAGAATTGAGAGTGTAGTTCCTAGCCATATCGGCCTAGAAAATCACAACTTTAAATTTTCTGTCGGCCTTAGTACACAATATAACTACAGAAGAGTCAAATTATAAATAGGAAAAATATCAAAACTCTTTGGTTATTTATGAGCGCGATGCTAATAGTCTAATCAGATTCAGGGGATTATGTTAAGTTATGCTAAAAGTGGTACCGCCAGACCCGGAGATCAGCTGAATGGATTCCAAAACGGTAAAAATCAAACGTTTAAGCTAGGGGAGCTTGCAAATGAGCATATTTTTAAAAAAAAAGTGTAGAGTCACTTTAAGAGGTATTTAAGAAATCTTAATATCCTTTTCAAATCTTCTTCTTAATGTCTTTTGGTATATACATTTTGAGGCCCTGTATTGTACAGTATAATGCCAGAAAAGTGTCAATTCTAAAATTGTACCCATTTTCGATGGCTGTTTACAAATTAGGGAATTACTCAGTAAATATCCATTTGGCGGCATTTAATATTTTGCCTTTCATCATCATTTTAATATTACTTTCTCCAGAAAAAGAGTCAAAATCAAAAATTTGATCCAGAGATCGTCTGGTTGATTTAGCATAGAATGGCCCTTTTGTCTTCATAAAACTATAATGTAAAAAATTTGATAATGTTTCTTTCAGATGTGAAGAGAGATGAGCTGAAGAAGAAGAAGAAGAAGAGGCAGTTTCACTGTCAGCAGTGTGGCAGTGATTTTGGCTCCTTATCTCATCTGAAACGTCACATGAGGACACACAATGCTGAAAAGCCTTTCTACTGCACTGAATGTGGCCATTACTTCACCACCAAACACAGTCTTGATTCTCATAAGAGAATTCATACAGGAGAAAAACCATACGAGTGTCCTCACTGTGAGATGAGATTCAACCGGAAACATCATTTAACGAAACATGTGCGTTCACATACCAAAGAGAAACCGTATCAGTGCAGTGAATGTGGAAAAACATTTAGGGATTCAGGCTCTTTAAAATCACATGAAAAAATGCACACTGGGGAGAAATCCTACCAATGTTCACACTGTGATAAACATTTTTCTCATAAATATCAGCTGGTATACCACAAGAGAATTCACACTGGAGAGAAACCTTACTTCTGCTTTTACTGTGGTGAGAGCTTCTCTGATCCAAGTACTTTTTCATTTCATAAGAGAGTTCACACTGGAGAGAAACCTCATCACTGTAATGTCTGTGGGAAGAGTTTCAGTAAACGTGGCACATTAGTGAGACACCTGAGAACTCATACTAGAGAAAAACTTTACAAATGTTCTCAGTGTGAGAAGACGTTTGCTCGACCAGATGTCCTGAGAAACCATCAGAGAGTTCACACAGGAGAGAAACCTTACGTCTGCTCTCACTGTGGAAAGAGATTCAGTGATTCTGGAAATCTTCAGAAACATCAGAACAAACATACTGAAGAACAAACTACACTGAAATTATCATAGTGTTTCAATCTGTATGTCAGTCAAACCCAGAGTGCTTTCTGCCAGTAGAGGTCAACGTCACAGAGTTTTTATCAAGAGTTTTTATGTGGATTGGAGTTTGGAGGCAGTGATTTCTGATCTTAATTTTTTCTTCTTTTATGTAAGCATAATCTGCCTAAACATATTTGCTAGGGATGCAGCGTTAGGATTTTTTGGGTCCGATACCGATTTAAACTGATGGCTGATGCCGATATCGATATTATACTATACATTTGGTCTATTAGCTAGTTTATTTCTGCATTAAATAATTTTTACTGAACATGGATTGTATCTAATTAACATTCAACTGACCATATAAATATTGCTACTTCAAAAAAAGTTGGACTTCTTTTCCCCCACTAAAGTGCAGTTTGTTTCTTTTATTGCCCGAGACATTTGAGCCAGCTCAACAAAGGTATTCTGTCGGTGTTAAGTATAGTGCACACCAGAACATTAAATCATTTTAATTGAACAACAGACATGCAACTCATTGCCTTTAAGCGGTTAATTAATAAACTATCGGTATCGGCCTTTCTCATGCTATTGCCGATATGCAGATGGTTTCAAATGTATCAAAAATCATCCGATAAATATCGACGGCCAATACGTCGGTGCATAACTCATATTTGCCAACACCAGACAAAACTTAGGGTTGTAGAGAGAAAATTACACATCTTTTTGACTTCAGTAAATATTGGTCAATACACTTCTCATTCTCTGCCAGAAAACTTCTTATTACACATCTAAAAGATCCGAGTAAAAACATAAATCTGTGTTTTATTTACTTTTAATTCAATTATACATATTTACTTACTACCTCTTACTAATTTTTATTATATATTCATTCATTCATTTTATAATTCACTTTTATTCTTATTTTTATTGTTCTTTACTTTTATTTATATTGAGTGAGTCAATCGAAACCACTCAAAATACACTAGTCAACATTCGAAGTGGATCAAAACCTTTAATAAAAGTTTACATAAAACCAATCCCTAATACCCATTCTTGTCTTAGGACAACTTTGATAAACCTTTTTGATCCACTTCAAATGTTGACTAGTATATTATGGCAGTAAAGGTTTTGATAAAATGTATAATTTGATATCATAAAAAAATGATAATTAACCTAATTGTGTTCTGCTGATAATCTCATCACCATAACACGTTCCAATATTATGTTGTAATTTTATCAGAATACAATAAAACAAATCTAAAAAAAAATAATAATTGGATGACACTTGTTCTCATTCTTAGTATTATTTTTAAAGGACTGTTTACATGTACACACAGATACATTCAATTTGATTTTGTTTGAAGAAACACATCTGCTTGCCCACATTTATTTTTTTTACAATTATAACTTTCTATTAAATATGTTTTATTAATGTCTCATTATGTATGATTAATACAAACTATCTAAAAACTAAACTAGAGATGCAGATCATCCGCACTTCTCTCTCCAGTACAGCAGGAGGCGCTCTGCTGCTCTTTAGTCCGCATATAAACTCACTAAAGAAAGAAAGAAAGAGCTCGTGTGTGATGTATTTGTGTATCCTCAGTGTTTATCTCTGTTAAGTGTTTTATTGAGTGTAAACAGAGTCTTGTCTCTGTGTATTTTAGTGTTGATGATGGATGTGATGTGCTGTAAATCAGTAGGAACTGATCTGTCCATGCTGGATATTGATGATTTCATCACAGAAATCTCTCAGCTGAAGAAAGAGGTGGCGTTACTGGAGACAAAGCTGAGGTTAAGAGGAGATGAAGGACTGAAGAGAGAGGTTTGTACAGCTTAAACATCCTTTACCTGAATCAGACAACATCAAATCATTTCTAATCTTACTCTGTGTGTGTTTGTTGTGAATCTTCCACACAGGACTCCGAGCTCAGTCTGACTTTACTCTGTTATACTGAGTCAAAGCACACAGACGCTCAGGACACTACAGTGTGTGACAGTAATCAGGACTTACAGGATGATGAATCTACTGATCAAACCTCCACAGAGTCTCTGGATTCTGTCTGTAACGCTGGAGAACAGCAGCAGATCCTGCAGACCAAACTCAACATGTGTTCAGTCAAACCGATGGACAGTGGGAGCCAAATGGGGATCAAAACTGAACCTACAGAGGAGAAAAATTACATTGATGAAGATGAAAACAATCATGATGATTGTATTCTTTCAGGTATGTGTCCTTCTTTATATTCTATTAAGAGTCATGGCTAACAATACTTTAATGTCTCTCATCAAGTGTTTTAGGGCCCTATGATTTCCATGATGCAGAAAACATGGATGGATTACGGAATCAAGACATAAAAACAGAATTTACTCTGTAGTGCAATATAAATTATAAATTATTTAAATCTTTATAACTTATTTGCGGTTATTAGTTTGTTGCAAATAGTTTGTTAATTGGCTAACTGAAAATTGTAGGATGCTCATGATAACGTACCATTAACTATAACCATTTATTCTGAATAGAGAAAACCATGACTTTACTTTAACACCCTGTTGGTTAGGGTTGTGCAAAACTATCGATAAAGTTAACTTATCGTGATATTTTTCCACGATAGTGTATCGATATTTCAACCTCTATTATCAGTATTTTTAAAAATCCATCAAATCCCTATGTGTGCATCAAACGTCCTCCTCTCCTGCTGTAGTTATTGCTGTCCAGTTGTCTGTTATATACGGCCATTCGGCCAATGTCTCAAAAACACCTGCAGCTTTCAAAGTCAACGCGTGGAAGCACTTTGGCTTTAAAAAAAGTTTTTAAAAAGTCAGCTCTATTTTATTTGTAAATTTTTTTATTTAAAAAAAGAAAGAAAAGTATTGCTATGTATTGCAACATGCAATGTATTGTATAGTATCGTTATACACCATATCATGGTCCATGTATCATGATATGTATCGCGAGGCCCTTGCCAATACCCAGCCATACTGCTCCTGGTACCCATATGAACCACATGAACACCAATGTGAATTTCTAGGAGTCATATTATGAATTTTTTTTAAACATGTATAATGAGTGTTTGGTGTCCCTAGAGAGTTTTAGCTCAATATACCATAAATAACATATTAAAATTGTCACAGATGTGAGGAAAAACATATAGGTTTTGTGTGTGTCCTTTAAAATGCAAATTGGCTGATGAAATGCAAACACTGATCACCATAATGGCGATTTGCTGAAATTTTAACTCAGTCGTGCTATTTTTCTCTTTTTCTTTGCACTAAATGGCAGTGTTGTGATTGTATAGTGCATATTAAGGGTGGTATTATTGTAATTAGACTTGCTACCTATGTCACAAAACAGGCGAAATCTGAATGACCTAAGTTTTCAGATGCTTGCAGAGAATGGTTTACAAAAACAGTTACAAGTTACTGAGTTGATGTTTTTCACATTTTCTTGGATGACAGAAGCACTTAGAATCCAATTATAGCACATAAACATGGAAAAATTAAGATTTTCATGCTGTGACCCATTTAAGTCAAATCAACTTGTCTGGGCTTAGTGCAGTAGTACATGACAGAATGAGCACCATCCTGATGTGATAGTATTCCTCTTCCTTAAATACAAGCATATGCTATGGGCTTGTTAATCTGACTTCATGTACTGCATCTGGGTCCAACTCCTCTCAAATGCCATAGGAAAATAACAAGAAGATCATGCTAATGCTCAAGCACACACCTGGGCTTTTTAAATGTCATGAAAGACGAGGCGGGCGCCAACCCAACGAAATGGCATCCGCAGTGGATATGATAGGGTCCGATACAGAAAATGCTAATACGGTTAGCCTACAGAAATCAAAGACTCTCTTCAGGGAAGCCTGCACACTTAGCCACGTTAATACTTTAACTTTTACAGAAGTATTTTTAAACCCTAGTAATATCTATACTTCTACCTGAGTAATGAATGTGAGTACTTTTGACACCAGTGACTAACAGTGTATCAACGATTTGGAAAGTAAGTTCAACAACTAGAAAAATAACAGTTGATGATAATAAAACTTTTATTTTGACATTTTGCAGAGTACCCATGTGAGGCGAAGTTATACACTGTTTCTTTTAGTCATTATATTTCATTATGAGATAAGTTTAAATTGATGATTTTATCAAAACACCAACTACATTGACTCATTTTACAATCTCACTAGCAGGATAATTAGACAAAAAATATTTTAATTCGCGTGAGAAAGCTGTCATTTTCACTTTCATGTCATTGGCCATATGCAACTGCATAGTAACACTGTTTACGATTATTCGATTTATTAATCGTTTATTTGAACGATCATCGAAAATGGGAAATTGCATAAATTGACATCCCTATAACGTACACTTGGCTTGGACCTGTAACCAATATTCCTTATTGGCTTAACTTAACAAGCCCCTAGCTGTAGTTTCACCATGCATAGCGATCAAAACTGCTTCTGCTCCTCTTATGCATTGTACAGCTCATGTCAGATGTTTATGAGAGAAGGATGTTTGCCTTAATTTACAAAGATTTTATTATGTTTCTTTCAGATGAGAAGGGTTATCCATGTTGTGATGGAGAAACATCTTCAGTATCAAAAGAGAGACTGACAGCACAAACAGAACAGAATCTCCTCACCTGCAGGAGATCTGAGATCAGCTTTACAACCTTACAAGACAAGAAACTTCATTCAGAAGAGCACAGAGAGAAGAAGAAGTTTCACTGTCAGCAGTGTGGGATTGTTTGTGTCTCTTTATCTGGTCTGAACATTCACATGAGGACACACACTGGTGAAAAGCCTTTCCACTGCGGTGAATGTGGCAAATATTTCCGCAGAAAACAAACTCTTGATGCTCATAAGAGAATTCACACAGGAGAAAAAAACATACGAGTGTCCTCACTGTGAGAAGAGATTTAAAGAATCATCAAGTTGTAAGACGCACATGCTTGTGCACAGTAACGAGAAACAGTTTCAGTGCAGTGTATATGGGAAAACATTTAAGGATTTAGATTGTGAAATGTCACACCAAACAACAAACTTTGGGGACAGACCCCATCAATGTTCACACTGTGATAAACGTTTTCGGCAGAAATCTAATCTTACAGTCCATGAGAGACTTCACACAGGAGACAAACCTTACCTGTGCTCTCATTGTGGTAAGAGCTTCTCTAGTCCATCTCATTTTGGTATTCATCAGAGAGTTCACACTGGAGAGAAACCTTATCACTGTAATGTTTGTGGGAAGAGTTTCAGTCAACAGGGTACCTTACTAAATCACCGGAGAACTCATACAGGTGAAAGACCTTACAAATGCTCTCATTGTGAGAAGACATTTACTGAGTCGGGTAACTTAAAAATCCATGAGAGAATTCATACTGGTGATAAGCCTTACGTCTGCTCGATCTGTGGTAGGAGCTTCACTGGTCTAAGTACATTTAAAGCGCATCAGAGAGTTCACACTGGAGAAAAACCTTACGTCTGCTCTCAATGTGGAAAGAGCTTCACTAATCAAAGTACTTTAAAAACTCACGAGAGAGTTCACACTGGAGAGAAACCTTACATCTGCCCCCATTGTGATAAAACGTTTTCTAATCGATCTCTTTTAAGAGTTCATCAGAGAATTCACACGGAAGATAAACCTTATGACTGTAATGTTTGTGGGAGGGGTTTTAGGCAACGGGCTACCTTACTAAAGCACCAGAGAACTCATGTGAAAGACCTTACAAATTCTCTCAGTGTTTGACAAGATATATATACTCAATCAGGTTCCTTAAAAAACCTTACGTCTGCTCTCAATGTGGAAATATCGAAGTACTTTTCAGCCCAGCTAACAGAACGGTCCTTGAAAGTTCCCAATGTTCCCAAAAACGTTATGCCAGTATTCAAAGTGTCCAGTTTCTTCAATGTTTTAACATTTGAAAATAAAAACATTTCTCTAACATTTACACGATCAAGAAATAATTTTATGACAATATCATGTTTTAAAGACTCTCTAAGCGAATCTGCGAGACGTTAGTTATTGTTGACTTTCAAAACTGTTTTCAAACAGACGGAGCGTAGCTCACTCCTCCCCCTCCCTTCCGTGCTTTCATGAACGCGCCCAACCCCCACCCCCAAGTCCTTTTTGTCGTTTATTGGCTGGAATACTTTGCTTTTTTTTGTGATGCTAGGTTTGGCTACTTGTTGATATTGCCGTTTGTGAAGCCTGGGCTGTCTACAGAGATCGCGTTTTTTTACAGTTTGATCAGCGGACAGGCAGCAAGCAGATAGTGAGGAGATGTTTCCGGTATGTAACAAAAAATGTTTTTTGTCTAAAACGCTTCAATTCGCTTAGAGCGCCTTTAATGTTATGAGATTTTTTTAAAAGATGTAAAATAAGTCTTTAGTGTCCCCAGAGTGCGTATATGAAGTTTTAGCTCAAAATAATTTCCCTAAAGTTCAGACAACCAAGAAACATTCTTTAAACGTTAAAACAACTGGATACTTTGTATGTTGGCAGAACGTTTTGGGAACATTGGAAACGTTCAAGGAACGTTCTTAAGATGTTTTCTCTGTTATCTGGGAAAGCTGAATTCTTCATACACACTGCCAGTAAACAATACAATAATTGTTAAAACAAACTTTAAAGTTGATAAAAGTATGCTGATGTGGCAAATTTTTTATTCTGCTGTTTGGTTTATCTTACAAAAAGCATTTACAGTACAGAATATATAAACTGCTTATTAGTTAATGTTTATAATAGTTTTAAATGTGATTGTGCATACTTTAGTTGTTTTTTTAGTGCGTAAGAGGCCATGTTATATTATTTTTCATAAAATGATAACAACACTGAATAAATAATTGTTTAATATGTTAAACTTGTTCAAGTAACTTATTCAACACTAAATGTGTTAAATGAGAAAGATGCTGCTGACTGTTCGATGGCTTGATAAATTTGATGTGCCGCCATAGAAACACAAACAAGTGAATAGAAAATTGCCATTTAAAAACCTCACACCAGTTTTGGGATACCCCTCCAAATCATTGAATTCATGTGTATAAAATCAATTACCTAAGCATGCAGACAGCTTGGTTGTTTTCAGGAGCTCAGTGAATTTAAGCGTGATACAGACATAGGTTGCTACCTGTGCAATACGTCCTTTCGTAAAATTTGCTCCCTACTGAATATTCTACAGTCAACTAAATCAGCGCATGTTAAGGCTGATGTTGTCATGTTGTGTATTGCCCACCAGTTGTGTGATTGCTGTACCAGTTTTAGCCACATACTGTTCCTTTAACAACTTTGTAATTAATTTAATGTGTAATTTAAAGTACAAGTTCGGTATTTTACACTTAAAGCCCTGTTTTCAGATTGTTTAAGATGAAATAGAACGTTTTTGACTGAAATGTCGACATATGCGGCTGCCCAGAGAATTTTTGGGTGTTTGTGTTGGGTTTAATGGTGCACTGGAACAATCCTTCCTAAAATGCATTAAATGTTCGTTTACAAAGACGTGAAACAGGGGTGTTCACTGGTATGCTCACACAAAAATCGCGTTAAAAGATGCTTTCCAACAGGTGTTTTAGCATTCGTTGTTAACTTGTGGACCTACTTGTGGCACATAACTGGCCCAGACCTACAATCAAGCCTACGATGGCCCTTGCATGGGCAGCACTTACTTAGCCCCCAGGAAGCCCTCGTGCAGCAAAATCCCCAGAGTTAAATAAACACTGCTGGATGTATATATTGTCCCAATCTTACAGAGTGTTTAAAAGTAACACTGAAGCAGAATTAAAAGCCCTCTCTCACCATCTCTGTCTGAAACCTAAAATTGCATTTTACATCTTACTTGTAGAGTAATTGTCATACTTAGTGATCAGTGTTTGTTTTAGTTGGACTTGACTCTTGACTCTTCCCTTATTTAGTTTTTTGACTGCTTTAACTTTGTGTTGTTAAGACATGTTGTTTATAGCAGAGAAAAGACAATAGAGCAATTCTTTGATGGTGGTTAGCACTGTTAATAAAGTCTAAAAATCATCATCTAGAAAACGTATGTATTAATTTAATGTTTGAACACTTATCAGAAGCATCTTTCTCTGACAATAAAGTGATAGTACAGTATGAGATCCAGCTCTCTCATAGCAGTTTCTTATTCTGAAGAATTTTGAAACACTGACACTTAAAATTAACCGGTTTGTTATGTAGAGACACAAACATCAAGAATCAGAGTATGAATCACAATGGTCCTGTCCCAAATGGCACACTCCGGACTTGTGGTCCTCCTCAGAGTCCACACTTTAATGACATCACGTAGTCCAGACTTTAGGTACCCTTAATGCGAGTCCACGTGGGTGCAACGGAGTCGTATTTTGGGACAGACTCGAGCGTCACACCGGAAATAGGTAGAGAAGTTGCCCGTCAGTGTGAGCTCCTCCCTTCCGTCGTCTGATTGGTCTGATTGCTCTTTCGCAAGGACTTCTGGGTTGGTAAAGTGCGCGAAACCTGCTGCAGTGCGGGCTTCGCTGAAGACCGCATCAAGGGGGCAAAGGAGGCGCTGATGAGCACACTTCAAAGCATAAAAATGACAGATGGGACACCCTACGGACTCGTGGACTAAGCGAGAACGCGCAATTTAAGGCCACAAGACCGAAAGTCCACATGAAGTGCGCCATTTGGGACAGGGCCACTGATGGTGCCAATAAAATGAAAAACTTCATGCTGCAATGCATGCTGGGTATCAACAAATTACAAATCTCATCCAGGACTCCCATCATGCACTGCAGCATGGATAAATAATGAACTTTTTACTATTTTCTTTGTCACCATGGTTGGGATTCGTGCTCTGATTCTTGAAGTTTGTGTGTCTACATAACAAACCGGTTAATTTTAAGTGTCAGTGCAAGACAAAAAGTTCTGGTTAAAAAATAAATATATTTTTTATTTTACACTTTAATGTATTTTTAAAGAACACTTATTTATTATTTTTCTTGCCAAAAATGACAATCGTTTTGCTAAATAAGAACCTTATGCCTCAGTTGGCATCATTTAGAGCCATTTGTAGCTGCGTTGAAACGGCAATTTTAAACTGTATTTATTGGGGTCCAATAAAGTCCATTAAATTGAGAAAAATCCAGGAATGTTTTCCTCAACAAAAAAAAGTTATTTCCTCTTGACTGAACAAAGGAAGACATCAACATTTTGGATGACGTGGGCGTGAGTAAATTATCTAGATTCATTTTTTAAGAAAGCGGAATAATCCTTTAACACTGCTCAGTGTTTATATAGATCAGGGATGGGCAATTCCTGGTCCTGGAGGGCCACAACCCTGCAGAGTTTTCCTCCAACCCTAATCAAACACAGCTGAAAAATCTAATTGAAGTCTTCAGGACTGTTTGGATATGACGTTCAGGTGTGTTCGATTAAGGGTTGAAGCTAAACTCTGCAGGACTGTGGCCCTTGATGCCCACCCCTGATATAGAATCATACGTATTAAATTAAGTTAATTTGTGACTTTATCCTCTCTATGACGATCTCTGCATACCAAAAATTGCATTTTACATCTTACTCGTAGAGTTCTTTATAAACTTAAGTTTAGATGTTTGCTTTGTTTTATTAAGTCAATATTATGGTGATCCGTGCTTGTTTTAGTTGAACTATTGACTCTTGATTATTAGCATGTGTGTTATTTTCTGGCAGCTATAACTTTGTGTTATATTTGTTATGGCAAAGAAAAGACCATGTTGCAATTCTGTTATGGTGTTTGATACATAATGTCATCATCTAGAAAATGTATTTTTAATTCACTGTTTGCTCGTTTAGCAGATGTATGGTTCTCTCTCAGTAATGTGATACTAGAGTATGAGATCCAGCACTCTCAAAGCTGTTTGTCATTCTGAAGATTTTGAAACAATGTGTACATGTAAAAATGAACCATGGTGTAATCTGAACACACAAACATCCAAGTTTTAGAGTATGTGTGTGTGTGTGTGTGTCAAATGACCCCTCCCTCCTCTACTTCAGGAACCGGCTAAAAAAAAATCATTCAACAATAAGAAAATATGTAAATTGGAGGGAGTTTGTCATGTAGTTTATCTGAAGGACTTTGTGAGATTCTGGCCAACTTGTAAAACCCTTTAACTGTTTTATCAACACAAGGACAAGACATTAATAAAATGGAATTTAACAACAAACTAAAACACTACTAAATGATACTAAAATAGTTAAGAATAGAAAAATGAGAAATTATAGCTTTTATTTGATATAAGACTTGACCATGTTTGTCATATTTGAAAAATATGAAATATATGAATGTTAAAAATAATATACATCTTTGGGGGTAATAGTGTAAATTAAGTGTAAATAACTTTCTTACAGTAAAATATATGTCAAATTGATGCATATCTGCAAAAGGTAGACATTCTAAGCTTTCAAACAGTACATATGGGGTACTAGGTCCATGACAGACCATTATAAATTAAAGGAGTATTTCATATTACGTCATAATAAGTCATTTTTGACACTGTACATGGTCTGCAGAGTAAAACAGGTTAAAGTCACAATTGTGGTGATCAGTGTTTGTTTTAATTGGACTCAGTCTTGACCTTCATCTTATAGCTTACTAGTTTCTCCCTGGCTGCTATAACTTTGTGTGTTAAAATCACACTTATGGCGGTTATGGCAAAAGTAAGTTGGTAATTTAGTATGATGGCTGTGGTTAATATCTGATAAATGCTCAACATCTACAGATGTGTGTTATTAATATATCGCTTACTTACTCAGGATTTTTTTTTTCTATTAATAATGTGACACTGCAGTACAATTTGTCAATCTTTCTAAAACAAAATACACATAAACAAATAAGCCACAGTGTTACAAAGTCACACAAACATCAAGAATCAGAGTATGAATCTAAACAATAGTGAGAATTAATTGAAAAAAAGCTCATGCTGTAATGCACTCTGGGTATCAACAAATCTCTTACAGGACTCCGAGCATGCACTGCGGCATGGTAAATAATGACATTTTTACAATTCTCTTTGTCACCATTGTTGAGATTCATACTCCAAATCTCGATGTTTGTAGTTGTACATCTGTACACAGCAGTTCATTTTGTCCAGTTCTAAAAAATCCTTAATGACAAACTGGTGTGAGAGTGTTGGAACTCATATACATTATTGACAGAAAATAAAATTTTGATGAGTGACAAAATCAATCAATTAGTTGATGAGGGTCCAGAGTCCAACTAAAACAAACACTGATCAGCATACTGGTGACTTTAAATGAAACAAACTAAACATCAACATCTAAACAAATAAATTGTGTTTTACACCAACATTCAGAAATAGTGTTTATAACCGTTTTAAAAATAATACAATTTGATTTTTTTTATCAATTGCATAACAAGCAAAAAAGGAAATATTGAAAACAGTCATTTTAAACATTATTTGAAAATTAAAACATGACCTTTTTGAAACATTTGGAAATAATAGAATGTAGCATTTCTCTATTGTTCAGACAATCAAGGAACATTCTTAGAACGTTAAAAAATCAGACACTTTTCATGTTGGCAGAATGTTGAAAATGTTCAAGGAAAGGGGCTCGAGAACTGGAGTTGAGAACCACTAAAAGAACTGCTATAAATCTGGTTAATAAGTAAGTTAACAAGTAAGTCACAATTGTGCTGATTAAGGTTTCCTTTAGTTGGCACTTGGGTCTTGAAATTTAGTGTTAGTTTTCCTTTTTTCATTGTGACAGTGTGTTTTTAAACACATCTGTTAGAGCAGAGGAAGATGAGATGTTATAATTTATGTTCTGTCAACCCTGTGATTCTGCCATGAAGTCCAAAAGTGCTGTAAAAATACCCATAGCTAAGTGTTAAAAAAGTTCCCACAAATCGATGGTGTAAATCACAGAGTTAGTTCAGTGATGGTCAAAAAACAAATGTCTAAATGTCTAACTAAAGGGATATGATAATTCAAAAATTAACAAAATTAGAGTTTAAAAATGTAAGCTGACGATGAAAACTACACCTTTGCTTTTTGGTGCTGCAAACAACGCCAATGGTAAGTAATTTATAGAAATCAATTGTTTTTTCACATCCTCACATTAGACATTCACACCAAATATATGCAATCAGTGTGTAAAGAAAGACTTCACAACACTATGATGATTTCAGTGTACTTTGTTCTTCAGTATGTTTGTTCTGATGAGTCTGAAGATTTCCAGAATAAGCAAATCTCTCTCCAAAAATCGAGCTAACGTAAGGTTTCTCTCCAGTGTGAAGTCTCTCATGGAGTTTTAAGTTACCTGATTGAGCAAACGTCTTTTCACAATGAGAGCATTTGTAAGGTTTTTCACCTGTATGAATTCTCTTGTGTTTCAGTAAACTGCCATGTTGGCTAAAACTCTTCCCACAAACATTGCAGTGGTAAGGTTTTTCACCAGTGTGAACTCTCTGATGAACTCTGAAATGAGATGGATCAGAGAAGCTCTTTCCACATTGAGAGCAGACGTAAGGTTTCTCTCCGGTGTGAAATCCCAGATGGACTTTTAAGGAAGCTGAACAAGCAAACGTCTTCTCACACTGAGAGCATTTGTAAGGTTTTTCACCTGTATGAGTTCTCTGGTGTGTCACTAAACTGCCACGTTGACTAAAACTCTTTCCACAAACATTACATTGATGAGGTTTCTCTCCAGTGTGAATTCTTTGATGAACAATGAATTGAGATGGATCAGAAAAGCTCTTTCCACAGTGAGAGCAGACGTAAGGTCTCTCTCCAATGTGAACTCTCTCATGGACTTTTAAGGAAGCTGCATAAGCAAACGTCTTCTCACAATGAGAGCATTTGTAAGGTTTTTCACCTGTATGAGTTCTCTGGTGTGACACTAAATTGTAATGTCGATTAAAACTCATCCCACAAACATCACAGTGATGAGGTTTCTCTCCAGTGTGAATTCTCTCATGGTCTATTAGATTTGATTTACGATAGAAACCTTTATCACAGTGTGAACATTGAAAGGGTTTCTCTTCAGAGTGAATATTCTGGTGTGATTTTAATAACCATGAATTCTTGAAGGTTTTTCCACATTCACTGCACTGATACGGTCTCTCACTGGTGTGTTTCTTCAGATGATGTTCATTTTCTGTTTGTCTTCTCTCATGTCTCTCTAAATGTCTCTGTGAACTCAATGTCTCTCCACCGGTGATGCAAGAAAGAGTCGAGGACGTTATTTCTTCATCCAAACATAATTCACTCTTCACATCTGAAAGAAACATGAAACAATTAAATTCTCTTTTATTTACACAAAAAAGGATGACTTGAGAGTCTGTACCTTTTACTACATTTACACAGAGACAGAAGACAGCTGTCAGTCCTGTAATTATAGCTGGGTCATTGCACGTCAAAAAAAATTGGAAATGTACAAAGCAAAACAAAATCATAATGTTTGTAAGTAATTTATTAGAATAAAGGTAAACTAGTGATAAAAAAGGTAACACTTTACAATAAGGTTGTATTTGTTAAAGAGCACATATGATCCGATTCACAATTTTAGCCTTTTTAGCCTTTGGTGTGTAAAGTACTATTCACACAGGATTAGTATTATCTGAGGACCTAGTGTGATTTAGAAATTACCTCCCTACGTCTGAGTTTCGTGTGGCCGGTTCGCATGGGATAAGCTAAGCCTGCGATTTCACTTAAATTACCTGACTTATCTCCCAGATATAATGTTCGGGCTCTGCATAACACCATATCATATTTTGTTAAATCATACAGTGAATGTTTGAAAAAAAGTGAAACTGAGATGACAGATTTGCGTTGTCTGTCTCTAGATGCAGTTTTAAAGATTAAAATTACTTTAATATAACTGATCAACACAATTAAAAGGCGCCATAATATAACTGATTGCTCATGTTAGATTTTCCTTAAAGGGGACATATTATGAAAATCTGACTTTTTCCATGTTTAAGTGCTATAATTGTGTCCCCAGTGCTTCTATCAACCTAGAAAATGTTAAAAAGATCAACCCAATAACTTAGTTTTGTTAAACCATTTTCTGCAAGCATGTGAAAAAATAGGTCATTGTAATTTGGCCCTTATTGTGATATCAGAATAAGGTAATACCGCCCCCTTTATCTGCACTATCCAATCACAGCACAACCATTTAGTATGGAGAGAAAGAGAGAGAGAAAATAATTCACAGCACAATTGAGTTTCAATTGCAACAAACCACCATCATTGTGATCAGTGGTTTCACTTCATCCTCTAATTTTCATTTTAAATTACACACACAAAACGGCACACTTTTGCTCAGACCTATTTTAGACTTAATTTAAATCTTATAAAAAATCTCATAATATGTCCCCTTTAATTTGGCAGCTCAGTCTTTTGCAGCTGGCCAACGGATTAGAATGCATCTCATATGTAAAATAAGAAAACAGGACCAAGTGCTTATGGGGAAAATAGATTTAATGAAGGTTCTTATGTAGCATAGTTACATAGACTAATTTGAACGTTTGCGCTTGATTTGCGGGAATCACGGAAGTTTAAAAATTTAAACTTTGAGGGATTTTCGCATCACTAACCAATTAGGACCATGTTCTAGTAGTGACGTGATTACAGGAAGCGAGCAGAGGCAGAAATACAAGGCAAAAATGTTTGGAAAAAAGGGAGTGAAGAGGTCGGACAATCTGGTAAGTTTACTCAATTTGAGCTTTATTTTTAAGAAAAAAAGTCCTAATAAATGAATAGACGGAATAATCGTTTCTCAATATGACTGTTTCTTGAGTAAAAAATAAAAATCTGCATTAAAAATGAATGACTTCCAGCCACTTATACACTCTTGCCGGTGACGATGTGAATGCCCAGTAAAAGGGTTAACAGAGCGTTCACACCGCCACTGGCGAGAGCATCAAAGTGGCCGGAAGTATTTTATTTTCAATGAGAGCCAGCGGCAAGCAATGACACGGCGCATCATGGACGGTGTGAGCGTCAAGGAGAGTTGAAGTCAATTTAACTTTATGTTTTTTTTGACTCGCTTGCCGACTGTGGTGTGAATGTACAGTTAGATAGTCCGTGAGTGTTGGTGCTGGGTGTGCCTCATACATCTTGAAAAGTGAAGCCACCTGCTATTTGATCGCCATCTGTTGGTTGGCAGCAGTACAAGTCATAAACCCCGTTCTCTCCATGCTAACAAACCGGACTCGACTCTAAATAAAAAAAATTACACTTATACAATACAATTTTCAGAAAGATGGTTTTGGTCCTTTAAGTTAGTTAATATCGTGAAACCAGAAATTCTATTGGATTTATTGGTTTTAATGGGAATTTTATTGGTTGTATTGGAAACTATAATGGTCTCTATGGGTCTCTGTTGGTCATTACTGGTATGTGTTAGATTCTATTGGAGAGGCCATTAAATCCTAATGGAATATTTCTCAAAACACACTACAAAAAGGAATTTTGTAGTGGTTTAATGGGGAAAAGCTAATGGTTCCTATTGGTATTTTAATGGAAACCATTAGGAATTTCTGTAATGGTTTTATTGTTTTTCAGCAGGGTCGTCAAACCCACAAAACACAGCCATATCACAACACATGAAATATAACTTATATTGAAAGATTTGGGTGGATTATAATAGCATGTGTATCCTCTTTAAATGTTTTTATTAAAAACTGGATTAAGTGAGACCGAAAATGTCTTTTTGTGTCCAGATTTTTAGAGGCTCACCAATTATACCCCTTATGAAAATTAACAATTTAGTAACAAGTATAGTAACCATGTTTTTGATGCATTGATTTACTATCAGCAGAAAAACCCATGGTTTATGGACACGTTCTGCCTCCGCCACTGATTACTTCTACAGCAAATTAATATTTTATTCTATGTGGATAACCGATTCGGGAATGAATTCGGGTTTTAGACCCCGTGGTAACCCCAGGAGACATACCTGACACAATAAAATCATGACCATCACGGTGTTTGTCTTCATATTCATCTGCTGTAGGTTCAGTTTTTATTTCTGTAGTTTCAGTTTTGATCTTCATCGTGAGGTTCCTGCAGTCGATGAGTTTGACTGAACACATGTTGAGTTTGGTCTGCAGGATCTGCTGCTGTTCTCCAGCGTTACAGACAGAATCCAGAGACTCTGTGGAGGTTTGATCAGTAGATTCATCATCCTGTAAGCTCTGATCAGTTCCTGATTTACAGCACATCACATCCATCTCATCAACACTAAAATACACAGAGACAAGACTCTGTTTAAAACACTCACGAGGGAAAAACACTGATGATACACAAACACATCACACGCGAGCTCTTTCTTTCTTTCTTTAGTGGGTTTATATGTGGACTAAAGAGCTGCAGAGCGCCTCCTGCTGTACTGGAGAGAGAAGACACTCAACACTTCATTCATCTCTCATTCATTACACAAGAAGGTTGATGTTTCTTCATGGTTTGGTAATGGCTGTCACAATGTTGATTTTTACCAGTGTCAAGGAATACAGCCTCCACCTGCAATAGCGATTGGAGATTTACACATATATGCATAAGGAAGGAGGAAAGAAAAAGTTGTTAAAATAGTCAACAAGTGCTGAAGAAACAAAATAAAGACAAAACATCAAGCTTTTAAAATTATAATGATAGGACATTGTAAAGAAAATAATTATTAACCCATGTGCATCCTTGAGGACATTTTTGTCTTTTTCAGTTTTGTTTTTTTGATAACTTTGCCTGCGTTAATGCTAACTGCATAAAATTTGCCACAGGTGTGAATTTTTATTGGAATTTTAATATTTAACCTTCATTTCCTTTAAAAAAAATGATTTTCTACTAGGTACACAAAATACTTTCTCTCAGGACCTTTTGGACAAAAATGTCCCCATTGAAACCCATTAAAACTGCAATTTTTAATCCCGGTGCCATTCAACTATAAAATGATGCAATCTTTGTTAACAGGCTTTCATTCTGTTGGCAAGGCTTCAAAATTTAAATTTTTTCTATTTTTTACCAGATGGTGCCATTTTTTTTAGGTTTGGCATATAAAGCAAATTATCGCTTTATTGTTGTTTTCTGCTTATGCATATTATAGAGCCAATTAGATATATTATGAAGCTATAATTGTGTGGGTGTGTTGATATGGATGTCAGAGTGTGGTTTGTATGTGTGTACTGAAAATGTTATGTGTGTGTGTGTGTGTGTACCTGGTAATTATCACGTTGTGGTGACCAATTGTCCCCACAAAGATAAGAATACCAGTATTTTTGTGACCTTGTGGGGACATTTTGATGTCCCCATGAGGAAACAAGCTTATAAATCAAACAGAATGATGTTTCTTGAAAATGTGAAGTAGTAGAAAGGTTTCTGTGATGGTTGGGGTTAGAGAATGGGGCAGGTCAGGGGAATAGAACACACAGTTTGTACAGTATAAAATGCACCACGTCCATGGAACGCCCCCACAAAACATGGAAACCAGAATGTGCGCGCGCGCGTGTGCGTGCGCGTGTGTGTGTGTGTGTGTGTGTGTGTGTGTGTGTGTGTGTGTGTGTGTGTGTGTGTGTGTGTGTGTGTGTGTGTGTGTGTGTGAGCGTGTGTGTGAGCGTGTGAACAGTTTGAATGAAAAAAAAATTGTACTGGAAATCACAAGACTCCAACCGCTGCAAAGGAGGTGTCGTTTTTTTCATAAAAAAACAACAGTGGCATTGTGTAAACAAACCAGCATTTGAAGGGTTAAAATTCTGAAAATGAATGAATGTTTGGTCATTGTGATTAGAGCTGATGCTAGTTAAAAAAATTGCATCAGTAAAAGTGGAAAAAAATATTAATCTATAATGTTTTTATGACACTTTTTTGACATGGACATTTTTGTCCTTTATGGACCTGAGAGGTAACTTTTTTTTTAAATCTGATACTGCATAAAAAATATGAATGCATAAAAAAATAATGTTGTTGTTAATCATTGACATACTCAAAGAAAAAAAATCTGCTTTGCATTTAGTAAATTGAAAATAATTAAAATTTTTCTTTTTTTCATAAAAAAAAACAGCAGTAGCATTGTGTAAACAAACCAGCATTTAAAGGGTTAAAATTCTGAAAATTAATGAATGTTTGGTCTTTGTGATTAGAGCTGATGCTGCTTAAAAAAATGGCATCAGTGAAAGTGGATAAATCTATAATATTTTTATGACACTTTTTGGACATGGAAATTTTTGTCCCCTGTGAACCTATGTGTAACTTTTTTAAATTGATGCACAAGGGTTAAAGAATGGGAACATCAGTCTGATTTTATCATTAAAATACAGACACTGAGTGAAGAAAAGAGCTGTAAGGAACAGGAAAGAGAAGATTATTACCAGATCAAGAATAAGGGACAGTCAATTAAATAGCATGCGTCATATTATAGAGAAGAACACAACTGGGTCATTGTTCAAATTGTGGTGGCAAATGAGAGGCAGAAATTTTAAAAATGCTTCTTTGTTTTTTTTTAATAAAATGTATTGTTATGCATTTTAAATTATTTTAAATTGCTATATCAATTAAAATCGAAGCTTAATAACATTTTGTGGTGTTACCAATATTTGAAGTAAAAAGACACTTAGTAACACCACAGACAAATTAGCCTAAATCCAGTCTTCTAAAGTTTCCTAAAATGGAGGCTGCCATCATGATGATTTCAAGATCAGGGGACATTTAGTAAATTTATAAAATATATAATAATAATTATATTATTTAAAGTCTGCAAGTTATAAACATAACATCACAGACACTAATAAAGTGTGACAGATGAAATTGTCAGAAATTAAGCTAACTTTAAGAAAATTATTAAGAAAGAATGCACCTCAGATTAACCAGCACCTGCACTGAACAATGAAGTAGTCCAAATAGATTTCCTCCTTTACTTAAAAGGGCAAATGCCACATTTGTCCCCAACACCTCAAAACACAAAAGGCTAGATGCCTGTGGCGTATGTATTTCCCTCATCTTTCAACCCCTCTGTCTGTGCTATTCCCCCCTTTTTTCTTTTCTTTTTTCCTAACCGAATGAATCTATCTAAATGTATCTATTAATTTGATTACATACTTCTAAACATGTA
This sequence comes from Misgurnus anguillicaudatus, assembly GCF_027580225.2. NCBI lineage: Eukaryota > Metazoa > Chordata > Actinopteri > Cypriniformes > Cobitidae > Misgurnus > Misgurnus anguillicaudatus. The sequence continues at coordinate 1,585,174 of NC_073339.2, forward strand.
TGCATTACGTTAAATAACCCTTCATTCTTTACACACACATACTTACAACATGTTATGTATGGGCAATGGCTATATTTATTGTTTGTTTGTCTTATCTGTTTTCTGTTTTGTTTAATTCATTTTTTACCACATGTAAATAGAGTCACTTTCTGTGTCTGCAATAAATGAATTTAAAAAAAGGGCAACATCCATTGTCGTAAAACTACAGACATGAATTCGGAAGAAACTACTTTTTTTCTTACATATACAACGTCATTATATATATATATATATATATATATTTTTTTATAAAATTGTACAAATAAAATCTATATTCACAATATAACCACTTCATTTGTGTTAAAAATGTAATATTGTTGCAATTATACCCCTCTGAGGTATGGCAGGAACTTCAATGTTGCCAGAGTCCATATCAGTGTTTGATGGTTTCTATCACTCAGTTTTACTTTTACACATTGTTCTCTTTCACTGATGAAGTCTTTTTTCATGAAGTTTTGATTACTTAAGAAGTTTACATGCTAATGGTATGTGCTTCACATGTACATTTATTAATGAAAGTGTGAAACGTGTGTCACTAAACGATACTGTTACGCATCCTCACGCTTTTCCTTCTTCTTTTATTTCTTTACGCCATTCCAGCATCTACGGCTATATTTATGTGGAAAACCAGTTAATCCATACACAAGTTTTATTCAGACAAGTTGATCCATACACAGGTTGGGGGAGTGACAATTTGGCATCTCCAATTTGCCTAACTGGGAGGAGGAAACCGGAGTAAACCCACGCTGACACACGGAGAACATGCAAACTCCACACAGAAAGGCCACCTGCCCTAGCCGGGGCTTAAATCAGGGACCTTCTTGCTGTGAGGCAACAGTGCTGAGCCACTGTGCCGCCCCCTCACACTTTTTAAAGTGGGTATAGAACGTTTCATCGGACGCATGTGATACACGTCTGGATCCGAACCTTACTTCCGGTTTCGTTTTTTTTAAGGTCTGACTAGTTGCTAAACGGATCTCTTGAACAAATGCCTCGTTGAAAATAACTAATGTATTGGTTTCCTAGGTAATATATGTGTTGTTTTTTTGCTTGTTATATAAATAAACTATGTTTAAAGAACTTTGTTGTTATTTATTCTTAGCGGAGTTTACCGGAAGTTACGTGCAGCCGCTTGTTTATGTTGTTACTGCTGAAACGGTCTATATGTTAGTGGGTATACAGTGTATACCTGTCCACAGCTCAAATTTACTTGTAGTGAATAATTCAGAGTAATGCAGAATAAATCCAAACGTAACATTTTTTTAGCCAGGTAAACAACATGATAATTAAAAAATCATTTCAACTGATATAACACATTAATCAATCATAAGAAATTTCAACAATACCAAATAATTCAAACAATATAATGCATTGATCAATCATACAAAACACTGAATAAAACAAAAGGAGAGAGTAATTGACGTATTAATTCAACATGCAATTCAAGCAATATAATACATTGATCAATCAAACAAAAACCATTAATAGTAAAACTTTAGAGAGTTTATAAATGTTACCTGGCAATAAGAACTAAATATTTGCTTTTGGCACCACAAATAACCAAGATCAATGTAAAGTCATTCATAGAAATAAATAGTTTTTGTTCTAGTACATTATCGAATCAAATATTCTCATTGAATATACACAACCAGTGTGTCAAGACAAACACTACAATGATTTCAGTGTAGTTTGTTCTTTAGAGTGTTTCTTCTGATGATGCTGAAGACTTCCAGAATAAGAATCTCTCTCCACAAATTTAAGCAGACATAAATGTTTCTTCTCCTGTTTGAACTCTCTCATGGGCTTTTAATTACTTGACTGAGTAAACGACTTCTCACACTGAGAGCATTTGTAAAGTCTTTCACCTGTATGAGTTCTCTCGTGCTTTAGAAAGCTAGCAAACACTTCAGTGATGAGGTTTCTCTCCAGTGTGAACTCTCTGATGGATTCTTAAGCAACTTGAATAAGCAAACATCATCTCACACTGAGAGCATTTGTAAGGTTTTTCACCTGTATGAGTTCTCTGATGTGACACTAAACCGTCATGTCGACTGAAACTCTTCCCACAAACATTACAGTGATGAGGTTTCTCTCCAGCATGAACTCTCTCATGATCTCTGAAACGAGATAAATGTGAGAAGCTCTTTCCACAGATTGAGCAGATGTACGGTTTCTCTCCAGTATGAACTCTCTCATGGACTTTTAAGTGAACTGCCTGAGTAAACGTCTTCTCACACTGAGAGCATTTGTAAGGTTTTTCACCTGTATGAGTTCTCTGGTGTCTCACTAAATGTCCATGTTTATAAAAATTCTTCCCACAGACATCACAGTGATGAGGTTTCTCTCCAGTGTGAACTCTCTGATGGTCTTTTAAGGAAGTTGACTGAGTAAACGTCTTCTTACACTGAGAGCGTTTAAAAGGTTTTTCACCTGTATGAGTTCTCTGGTGTCTCACTAAACTGACACGTTGACTAAAACTCTTTCCACAAACATCACAGTGATGAGGTTTCTCTCCAGTGTGAATTCTCTCGTGGACTATCAGATGAGATTTATGACTGAAACGTTTATCACAGTGTGAACATTGAAAGGGTTTCTCTTCAGTGTGTAGTGTTTTGTGTGGCTTGCACTGATACGGTCTCTCATTGGTGTGTTTCTTCAGATGATGTTCATGTTCTGTGTGTTTTCTCTCTAAATATCTCAATGTCTCTCCACCGCTGATGCAGGAAAGATTCGAGGACGTTATTTCTCCATCCAAACATAATTCACTCTTTACATCTGACAGAAACACGAAACAAATAAATTGACTTTTATTTATATAAAGTGGGATGAATTGAGCTTGTGTATCTTTTCTATATTTACAGAGAGAGAGTAGACAGCTGTCAGTGTTGGTATTATAGCTGCTTAGGTAATTACATATTGATTAAATCAAATTGTTTTGTCTTTTACCGAATTTATACTTAAAACCACCCTTTCCTTATAATAGTTTACTATGGTAAACGGTTAACATAAAATTTAGCTTGTTGTGTTTCTATTCAGGGTTCATAAGTTGACTTGATGAGCGTGCTTTACTTCGGTTAGTGGTTAACCGGTCAACATGAGCATCCCTACTTCAGTGTTGGTTTAAACACCCTGCTGGTGGTACCCACATGAACACAGAGCACAGAGTGTTAATTTAATATCAGGGATTTTACTGTGTATAGCTCTGGCAATTTGGGTAAATTAGTTTTGCGATATTACAAACCTCCTGTCAACTATTGTGCACAGCCCTACATATATATATATACATATATATATAAAAACAAATTGCTTCACACCCAAATCCCTAATAAAAAAGCCAGTTTTAAAAATATAGATGTGTGTCAAACTTTTAGTGGTTTTTACGAAAAAAATGCAACTTGGTGTCATTGTTTGCTGCATATTTTTGTGAAAAAAAGATATATTATTGCTAGTGATGCACCGATATATCGGCCGCCGATATTTATCGGCCGATTTTTGATACATTTGAAACCATCGGCAATAGCACGAGAAAGGTCGATACCGATTGTTTATTAATTAACTGCATAAAGAAATCCATTATATGTAAAAAATGAGTTAAAGTTTGTTAATAAAATTAATGCTGAATAGCAAAAACCACCTTTGAAGGTTGTCATGCTGTCTTATTATATTTGTTTTAGCTTAATTTGTGCCTCTCTTATTATGTTGGTCAGTTGTTAATGTTAATTAGATCCAATCCATGTTCAGTAAAATAATTTGATGCAGAAATAAACTAGCTAATAGACCAACTGTATAGTATTGTATACAAGTGTTTAAAATCGGTATCGGCCAGAAGTTGTCTGTTTAAATCGGTATCGGACCAAAAAAATCCTATCGGTGCATCCCTAATCATTGCATAATTATTAACACAAAGTTTTAGAAATTTGAAAAATATATTCTTGGAGCTTTCCATTGTTATGATTATTTTAGGTTTACAGTATGATATTAGTGTTATAAATATGTATTAACAACTTGATCTCATCTGTGGCCCCTTACATTTGACAAAATTCTCACTCCGTCATTTTCTTTTTCAAAAAGATGAATATAAACTACACACTTAGAGCTACATAAACAGTTTGTGTGGCCCGCAACAGTTGGTGTTAAAAATAGTTAAAATGCAACAATTGTGGAGACATAAATTTACCTGACAGAAAAAAATCATGACCATCATTGTGATTGTCTTCATATTCATCAGATGTGGGTTCAGTTTTTACTTTTGTATGTTCAGTTTTGATCTTCATCATGAGGTTCCTGAAGTCGATGAGTTTGACTGAACACATGTTGAGTTTGGTCTGCAGGATCTGCTGCTGTTCTCCAGCGTTACAGACAGAATCCAGAGACTCTGTGGAGGTTTGATCAGTAGATTCATCATCCTGTAAGTCCTGATTACTGTCACACACTGTAGTGTCCTGAGCGTCTGTGTGCTTTGACTCAGTATAACAGAGTAAAGTCAGACTGAGCTCGGAGTCCTGTGTGGAAGATTCACAACAAACACACACAGAGTAAGATTAGAAATGATTTGATGTTGTCTGATTCAGGTAAAGGATGTTTAAGCTGTACAAACCTCTCTCTTCAGTCCTTCATCTCCTCTTAACCTCAGCTTTGTCTCCAGTAACGCCACCTCTTTCTTCAGCTGAGAGATTTCTGTGATGAAATCATCAATATCCAGCATGGACAGATCAGTTCCTACTGATTTACAGCACATCACATCCATCATCAACACTAAAATACACAGAGACAAGACTCTGTTTACACTCAATAAAACACTCAAGAGAGAAAAACACTGAGGATACACAAACACATCACACACGAGCTCTTTCTGTCTTTCTTTAGTGGGTTTATATGTGGACTAAAGAGCTGCAGAGCGCCTCCTGCTGTACTGGAGAGAAAATACACTCAATACTTCATTCATTTGTCATTCATTACACAAGAAAGTTGATGTTTCTTCATGGTGTGGTAATGGCTGTCACAATGTTGATTTTGTTGATGAGTCTTTACCTGCAATAGTGATTTGAGATTTGCACACATGTAAGGCCAGCTGAGGCTGCCATAAAAGTTCTGTAAGAATATGGTTTAAAACAACAAAAAGGTGTATGGATTACAGTGAAAATGATATATTGTATTGTATTTGTATTATACAAATCTTAACTATCAAACATTTGAAACAGGAAAATGTCTAAAATTTAGTTGATGAACTGACCCAGCAGATGTTCACTTAATGACTTAATTATAACTTCATTATCTCATTAACTTTAACACTTAACTTTTTTATAACACCTACCTGGGTGTGGATTATCAAGCAGTGTTCATTTAACACTGGGGATTTTGCTGTGTAAACTGAAAAAAAATATTTTAGTGGATTTACTTTTAAAAAGCTAGTACACTTTTCCACTTACAAACAAATCAACCGCGATGGGATTCATGAATGAGTTTAGTACTATGTTGATACCCATCATGCATTACGGGATGAAGCTTTATTTTGATGATTGTAACCATTGTTGAGATTCACCCATTGGTTCTTAGTGTCTTTATGTGTTTCATTAAGCCAGTAGTTGAAAACATCTATGTATTTTGTTTATTTCGTAAGAATGTGATTGCTACAACAGCTTTAATATCTTATTGTGACACTACAGGTCAGGGGTCTCATTTATAAAACGGCGCATAGAATCCATACTAAAAGTTTACGTATGCACAAAAGCCAAGCGTACGGCAAAACATATTCAGATTTATAAAACCATGCGTACACACACCAGCAAGCAATGTTCCTTTTATAAATCACATACCACCTGCAAGTGTGCATACATGAATATGCCTCATATGCTGCCCTTTACAAGCCCATGATTAACCATGAATAGTCAATGCAAATCACCTCATGAATGCTGCCTGCATATTAATAAAGCTGGCATTGAATTGTTCTTTCTTAAGCTAAATGCTCCTGGCCAAACACCAGTCATTGGCGTAATCCTCCAGCATTGCAATCATGCAGCATTTAAATATGTTTATAAAACGGGCAGTTCTGGTTCTTCATTCTGAAACTAGTGCCGGGAAAAGATTAATCGCGATTAATCGCATACAAAATAAAAGTGATTTTTGACATAAAATATGAATATGTGCTACGTGCAATTATTATGTATATATAAATACACACACACTCATGTATGTATTTAAGAAACATTTACATGTGTATATATATTTATTTATATTTTTATATATTTTATATTATATATAAATAAAAAAATATGTGATAATAATTGATATATAAATAAAAAAATCTAAAATGAATATATGTATGTGTGTGTGGTTAAATATACATAATAATTACACACAACACACACAATTATATTATGCAAAAAATCACTTTTATTTTGTATGCGATTAATCGCGATTAATCTTTTCCCAGCACTAGTTGAAACGCGTTCTAAGCCGTGATAAAATACACCGGTAACCTCACGGTTCAGACCACATTACATAAGTATCACTGCGCCACTGTTGCTGCGTACTGATTTATGAAAATAAACACCACAGTCTTTAATCATATTTTTAATTTGCCTACAATTGCACAATTAATGGCGATATCCAAATAAATGTCAATAAATACTGTTGAGTCATCTCGTCGATAAAGAGAAAACGTTGTCTGAGGAGTTTATAACTGAAGTTCATACGCCCGCTATTATCCACTGGGTGGCGATCTTTCCCAACTTAAACACTGACGCATTCACTGAAAACACCGTGTAGCACTGTTCATGTCTGAATCTGATTTCTTACTAAAGTTCTTCACAAAAATGGAATTATCTCCGCTTTTAGCTGAAAATTTGAGAGGTGATAACTGATAAGAGAACAAATTAAGGTAGGATGAAACTTTTTGTTGTTGTTTGAAAGCGGATGGTCTGTTCTTTCATTTTATATTTATGTTTACTTTCAGAAGATAATTTTTCTGTAAGGCATTAAACTAAAACCGGGTGGCAACTTAAAAAAAACGCTGACGGGGAAAGAGTTCAGCATGCTTCCAAGCATATTTGATCATCACTTCAACAGCACAATATAAATGTTAATGTATAAATTAGATGAATGGTAATTTATAAAATAAACACCACCGTCTTTAATCATATTTTCATTGTATCTTTGCTGCGTCTGTGTTGTTTGTGAACTGCGCTCTGTTTCAGTCACACTTGATTCTGAGGAACTACTTTGTTTGGCGGAAGAGTAATATTTATACTAATATAATTACAACTTATTTGTGTTTTATTTTATAAAATCCCGCTAACTTTATGCATATGAAGTGACCGTTTTATAAACGCAATAAACCCCTCGAAGCGTTGGGTTACCAGTGCATTTTATAACAGCTAAAGGGGTTTAGGCACTCCGCTTCGCGTCGTGCCTAACAACGCCCCTTAGCTGTTATAAAATGCACTGGTAACCCACTGCTTCTTAGGGTTTATTGCTTTATTAAATCAATATTATCGTACACCTTGCAAAATCACAGAATAAATGAGAAGTATCACTAAAATAAAATAGATGTGTTTTCTGCTGCTTTTGTGCATACAGGAGATTTGCCTACTCTGTAATTTCATAGCAACACTAATACTGTAGAGTTTTCTTTGCAAATGTTTTTTATCAAACCATTATGACAGCCTTTTAACCTTTATAGAGTCAATGACCCCAATAAAGCAAACATTGATCACCACAATGGTATTTTCATAAAATAATTGTGGATGTAAAAGTGACGTTTACTGCTATCTGGGTTACAAATGAAGGGTAAGTAAACTTTGCTTAAAATTCCAATATAAATTTTTTTCCAAACAATTGTCTTAGGAAAAAAATATGATGCAAGGGCAAAGCTTTTCATTGTTGTATCTAAAAACAGAAAGTCGACAGTAGTGGTAAGATTTGTTAACCTGAAGTGAATGAAATGTTTATCTGTTAATAAATATCTGTTTTAAGTATATATTTATAATCAATGTGTGATGCTATGATTTTTTTTATAAAAATAACCTATTTGAGTTATGATTTATACATTTTAAAACAGATAATTACTCCAGTATTTAAAAACAGCATTATAAATACATAATTAAAATGAAATAAATTGATTTAATATTACATATTATATGGAAATGTGCTCTACTCATTTTAGTTGCATTACATAAACGGTCAAGAGTTCAACTAAAACAAACACAGATCACCATAATGGTGACTTTAAATGACACAAAACAACCTAGTAAGTGAATTGTGTTTTCTATAGCAATATTTTTACAGAATCTTTTGAAATAATGTTTATTAACAGTTTTAAAATAAAGAATGCAATGTTTCTCTATCATTTAAATAACAAGCAAATAGTAAATACAGAAAACAGTTTTAAAACATCATAGTCATAACGTTTGAAAAGGTAGAATGTAATGTTCAGACAACCCAGAAACGTTCTTAAACACTTTTCATGTTGGCATAGCATTTTTGTGAATGTTGGAAATGTTCAAGAAACATTCTTAAAACTTTTCTTTGTTAGCTGTGTTCGGGAACGTGATGTAATTCTCAGATCTCACTGGTCGACCTGTTAATTTGGTTGGGTGAAAAAGGGAAAATTGGACACATTGGTAAATAGACCCTTTTATTTATAAAAGTCAATATATTTTTTTGAATTTACACGGTTGGTATGTAAAGATTGTAAGACAATATGATGATATTAGTGTAGTTTTTGTTTTGTTTTATGGTACAATATGGTATATTTGCCTATTCTTTTTATTCAGGGCAGGCAAGGATAGGGAAATAGTTGCAGATTCGACTAAGTATACTAATCACATTACCTTAAGTAATGTAGTACTCTAAGATTAGATCATAACATATAATTGTCAGAAGACTTTTCCATGGTTGATTATCTGAGCAAAGTTCACGAAAGCAGACGACTTCTTGTCTTTTATAAAATGTAATAATACAATATAGTTGTTTGTGATTACAAGTTTTGACAAATTAAAAAGAAAAAGTTCCCAGTATTCCAAATTACATAAAAAGTAATAAAACAAAAATACAGAGTCTTTAAAATACTAAATTTAGAGCACACAAGATTTCAGGCTGTCAGATAATGGAGATGCTGGCAGCGGTGTCCAGATCTGAATAAGTTCTGCAGCCGCATCAATTTATAGGGACGGTCTCAAGGCCAAATTCCAGGAATCATATTCAAGCAAGGCCTTTGATCCTTACATTTACTGGGAAATTCCCCTATCATCTTATACATACGACAAAGTCTCTTTGTTGTTCTTCTCCGAGCTCTTTTGCACTTTCTCCAATGAAGACAGGTCTTTAAATCATGCTTTAAACCGCAATGTATCCCTTATGCTTTGTTCTATCTAATACATGTATCAATCTCTCTACTCTTAATAAACTAGTAAATACAAAACCATATATTTGTCATTTTGTTAAACATGCATATATTCCCAACTCGTGATTATTATACTTTGCATTAAAGCAACACATGGCGTATAAAATAATACAAATAGTTTAACATAACAAAAGGAGTATAAAATAACAAACCATAGGTTTCTATTGCTCCTAAGAATAATTACATAGAAAATTAGGTGAATTATTTGGCTTACAATAAATTTGAATCTTAGCCAACAGTTTCAGTATGTTTTTTCTGATGATTCTGAAAACTTTCAGAATGAGGAAATCTCTCTCCACAGATCGGGCAGATGTACGGTTTCTCTCCAGTGTGAACTCTCTCATGGACTTTTAAGTGAACTGCCTGAGTAAAAGTCTTCTCACACTGAGATCATTTGTAAGGTTTTTCACCTGTATGAGTTCTCCGGTGTGTCACTAAATTGCCATGTCGATTAAAACTCTTTCCACAAACATTACAGTGATGAAGTTTCTCTCCAGTGTGAACTCTCTCATGGACTCTAACAGAACTTAAATCAGAGAAGCTCTTTCCACATTGAGAGCAGACGTAAGGTTTCCGTCCGGTATGAATTCGCTGGTGCTTTAAAATGCTAGCATGTTGCCTAAAACTCCTCCCACAGACATTACATTGGTAAGGTTTCTCTCCAGTGTGAATTCTTTCATGGGCTTTTAAAGAAGCTGAATGAGCAAATGTCTTCTCACAATGAGAGCATTTGTAAGGTCTTTCACCTGTATGAGTTCTCTGGTGTGACACTAAACAGTCACGTCGAATGAAGCTCTTCCCACAAACACTACAGTGATGAGGTTTCTCTCCAGTGTGAACTCTCTCATGGACTTTAATATAACTTAAATCAGAGAAGCTCTTTCCACAATGAGAGCAGACGTAAGGTTTCTCTCTAGTGTGAACTCTCTGATGTAGTTTTAAGTTACCTGAATGAGTAAACGTCTTATCACAATGAGACCATGTGTAAGGTTTTTCTCCTGTATGAACTCGCTGGTGCTTTAAAAACTTAGTATGTTGCCTAAAACTCCTCCCAAAGACATTACATTGGTATGGTTTCTCTCCAGTATGAAGCCTCCTCTGATGGGCTTTTAAGGAAGCTGACTGAGCAAACGTCTTCTCACAATAAGAGCATTTGTAAGGTCTTTCACCTGTATGAATTCTCTGATGTTTCACTAAATGTTGATGTCGACTGAAACTCTTCCCACAAACATTACAGTGATGAGGTTTCTCTCCAGTGTGAACTCTTTGATGACCTCTAAAACTAGATGGATCAGAGAAGCTCTTTCCACAGTGAGAGCATTTGTAAGGTTTTTCACCTGTATGAGTTCTCTGGTGTCTCACTAAACTGTCATGTGTACTGAAACTCTTTCCACAAACATCACAGAGATAAGGTTTCTCTTCAGTGTGAATTCTCTCGTGGATTATCAGATGATATTTATGACTGAAACGTTTATCACAGTGTGAACATTGAAAGAGTTTCTCTTCAGTGTGTAGTGTTTTGTGTGACTTGCACTGATACGGTCTCTCATTAGTGTGTATCTTCAGATGATGTTCATGTTCTGTGTGTTTTCTCTCTAAATATCTCAATGTCTCTCCAGCGCTGATGCAGGAAAGAGTCGAGGACGTTATTTCTCCATCCAAACATAATTCACTCTTCACATCTGACAGAAAAAAACATGAAACAATTAAATTGACTTTTATTTATATAAAGTAGGATGAATTGAGATTCTGTATCTTTTCTATATTTACACAGAGAGAGTAGACAGCTGTCAGTGTTGGTATTATAGCTGCTTGGGTAATTACATATTGATTAAATCAAATTGTTTTGTTGTCTTTTATTGAATTTATACTTAAAACCACCCTTTCATTATAATAGTTTACTATGGTAAAGGGTTAACATAAAATTTAGCTTGTTGTGTTTCTATTCAGGGCTCATAAGATGACTTGATGAGCGTGCTTTACTTCGGTTAGTGGTTAACCGGTCAACATGAGCATCCCTACTTCAGTGTTGATTTAAACATCCTGCTGGTGGAACCCACATGAACACAGAGCACAGAGTGTTAATTTAATATCAGGGATTTTACTGTGTATAGCTCTGGCAATTTGGGGAAATTAGTTTTGTGATATTACAAACCTCCTGTCAACTATTGTGCACAGCCCTACAATAAAGTTTTATTTTATATAAAAAAACAAATAAAACAAATTGCTTCACACCCAAATCCTTAATAAAAAAGTGTGTGTCACACTTTTAGTGGTTTTTACGAAACAAATGCCATTGGTGTCATTGTTTGCTGCATACTCTTGTGAAAAATATAATAATATATTTAATATTATTGCATAATTATTAACACAAAGTTTTAGAAATTTGAAAAATATATTCTTGGAGCTTTCCATTGCTATGATTATTTTAGGTTTACAGTATAATATTAGTGTTATAAATATGTATTAACAACTTGATCTCATCTGTGGGCCCCTTACATTTGACAAAATTCTCACTCTGTCATTTTCTTTTTCAAAAAGGTGATAAATATAAACTACACACTTAGAGCTACATAAACAGTTTGTGTGGCCCGCAACAGTTAAGGTTAAAAAATAGTAAAAATGCAACAATTGTGGAGACATAAATTTACATCTGACAGAAAAAAATCATGACCATCATTGTGTTTGTCTTCATATTCATCAGATGTGGGTTCAGTTTTGATCTTCATCATGAGGTTCTTGCAGTCGATGAGTTTGACTGAACACATGTTGAGTTTGGTCTGCAGGATCTGCTGCTGTTCTCCAGCGTTACAGACAGAATCCAGAGACTCTGTGGAGGTTTGATCAGTAGATTCCTCATCCTGTAAGCCCTGATCAGTTCCTGATTTACAGCACATCACATCCATCATCAACACTAAAATACAGAGACAAGACTCTGTTTACACTTAATAAAACACTCAAGAGAGAAAAACACTGAGGATACACAAACACATCACACGCGAGCTCTTTCTTTCTTTCTTTAGTGGGTTTATTGGCGGACTAAAGAGCTGCAGAGCGCCTCCTGCTGTACTGGAGAGAGAAGACACTCAAAACTTCATTCATCTCTCATTCATTACACAAGGAGGTTGATGTTTCTTCATGGTGTGGTAATGGCTGTCACAATGCTGATTTTCACCAGTGTCAAGGAATACAGCCTCCACCTGCAATAGCGATTGGAGATTTACACATATGCATAAGGAGGAAAGAAGAAGTTGAGTCAACAAGTGTTGAAGAAACAAAAAAAGACAAAACAGCAAGCTTTTAAAATTATAATGATAGGACATTGTAAAGAAAATAATTATTAAAGAATGGAAACATCAGTCTAATTTTATCATTAAAATACAGACACTGAGTGAAGAAAAGAGCTGTAAGGACCAGGAAAGAGAAGATTATTACCAGATCAAGAATAAGGGAACGTCAATTAAATAGCATGCGTCATATTATAGAGAATAACACAACTGGGTCATTGTTCAAATTGTGGTGGCAATGAGAGGCAAAAATTTAAATGATGCTTCTTTGTTTTCTTTTAATAAAATATATTGTTATGCATTTAAAATTATTTAAAATTGCTATATCAATTAAAATTGAATCTTAATAACATACCAATATTTGAAGTAAAAAGACACTTAGTAACACCACAGACAAATTAGCCTAAATCCAGTCTTCTAAAGTTTCCTAAAATGGAGGCTGCCATCATGATGATTTCAAGATCAGGGGACATTTAGTAAATATGAATGTATGTATGTATTTATCAAATAAATAAATAAATAAAATAATAATAACAATAATAATAATAATTATTATTATATATATATATATATATATATATATATATATATAATAATTATATATATATATATATATATATATATATATATATATATATATATATATATATATATATGTGTGTGTGTGAGTGCCGTGTGAACTAGGTTTGACTACATTGCTACGCAGACTGCTTGGTGATGTCAAAGTACAGAGAAAACGATTTAAAGCAGACTTCACCCCACCCTTTCTTTTCTTGTTTTTATTATTAATAGTATTAATATGTTATTTTATTTCCTCTTTTTACTGATTGTTTGTCGGATAGACTGAGTGTTTTGTTGAATTGGTAAGGTGCCCTGTTGAGAAAGGCGCCCATAAATAAAATGCATTATTATTATTTTAATAATTACAGAAAGTGCTCTTGCAGTACTATGATGTCATTCTCCTGTCGGTTCTCTGATTGAATCACACAGTTCAGCATGAAGTCAAACATCAAATATATAGCCTGTATGAAGTTCAACCTGCCAAAGTAGCAAGTAATACATGCTAATGGTATGTGCTTCACATGTACATTTATTAATGAAAGTGTGAAACGTGTCTCACTAAACGATGCTGTTACGCATCCTCACGTTTTTTCTTCTTCCTTTATTTCTTTACACCATTCCAGCATCTACGGCTATGTTCATGGGGAGAACCAGTTAATCCATACACAAGTTTTATTCAGACAAGTTGATCCATACACAGGTTGGGGGAGTGACAGTTTGGCATCTCCAATTGGGAGGAGGAAACCGGAGTACCTGGAGTACCTGTCCACAGCTCAAATTTACTTGTAGTGAATAATTCAGAGTAATGCAGAATAAATCCAAACGTAATCATTTTTTAGCCAGGTAAGCAACATGATAATTCAAAAATCATTTCAACTGATATAACACACTAATCAATCATAAGAAATGTCAACAATACCAAATAATTCAAAGACTAATTCAAACAATATAATGCATTGATCAATCATACAAAACACTGAATAAAACAAAAGGAGAGAGTAATTGACGTATTAATTCAACATGCAATCAAGCAATATAATACATTGATCAATGAAACAAAAACCATTAATAGTAAACTTTAGAGAGTTTATAAATGTTACCTGGCAATGAGAACTAAATATTTGCTTTTGGCACCACAAATAACCGAAGTCAATGTAAAGTCATTCATAGAAATAAATAGTTTTTGTTCTAGTACATTATCCAATATTCTCATTGAATATACACAACCAGTTTGTCAAGACAAACACTACAATGATTTCAGTGTAGTTTGTTCTTAAGCGTGTTTCTTCTGATGATGCTGAAGACTTCCAGAATAAGAATCTCTCTCCACAAATCGAGCAGACATAAACTCCTGTTTGAACTCTCTCATGGACTTTTAATTACTTGACTGAGTAAACGACTTCTCACACTGAGATCTTTTGTAAAGTCTTTCACCTGTATGAGTTCTCTCATGCTTTAGAAAGCTAGCAAACACTTCAGTGATGAGGTTTCTCTCCAGTGTGAACTCTCTGATGAACTCTAAAACTAGATGGATCAGAGAAGCTCTTTCCACAATGAGAGCAGACGTAAGGTTTCTCTCCAGTGTGAAGGCTCTGATGGGCTTTTAAGGAAGCTGAATGAGCAAACATCATCTCACACTGAGAGCATTTATAAGGTCTTTCACCTGTATGAGTTCTCTGGTGTGTCACTAAACTGTCATGTTGACTGAAACTCTTCCCACAAACATTACAGTGATGAGGTTTCTCTCCAGTGTGAACTCTCTCGTGGACTCTGAAACGAGATAAATGTGAGTAGCTCTTTCCACAGTGAGAGCAGACGTAAGGCTTCTCTCCAGTGTGAAGTCTCTCGTGAACTTTAAAAGTACTTAGACCAGCAAAGCTCTTCCCACAGTGAGTGCAGACATAAGGTTTCTCTCCAGTATGAACTCTCTCATGGACTTTTATGTGACCTGCCCTAGTAAAAGTCTTCTCACACTGAGAGCATTTGTAAGGTTTTTCACCTGTATGAGTTCTCTGGTGTGTCAATAAATTGTCATGTCGATTAAAACTCTTTTCACAAACATTACAGTGATGAGGTTTTTCTCCAGTATGAACTCTCTCATGGACTTTTAAGTGACCTGCCTGAGCAAAAGTCTTTCCACATTGAGAACAGATGTAAGGTTTCTCTCCTGTATGAACTCGCTGGTGCTTTAAAACGGTAGCAGGTTGCCTAAAACTCTTCCCACAGACATTACATTGGTAAGGTTTCTCTCCAGTGTGAATTCTCTGGTGTGACACTAAATAGTCATGTCGACTAAAACTCTTTCCACAAACATCACAGTGATGAGGTTTCTCTTCAGTGTGAATTGTCTCGTGGACTCTCAGATGATATTTATGACTGAAACGTTTATCACAGTGTGAACATTGAAAGGGTTTCTCTTTAGTGTGTAGTGTTTTGTGTGACTTGCACTGATACGGTCTCTCATTAGTGTGTTTCTTCAGATGATGTTCATGTTCTTTGTGTTTTCTCTCTAAATGTCTCTGTGAGCTCAATGTCTCTCCAGCGCTGATGCAGGAAAGAGTCGAGGACGTCATTTCTCCATCCAAACATAATTCACTCTTTACATCTGACAGAAACATGAAACAAATAAATTGACTTTTATTTATATAAAGTAGGATGAATTGAGTTTGTGTATCTTTTCTATATTTACACAGAGAGAGTAGACAGCTGTCAGTGTTGGTATTACAGCTGCTTGAGTAATTACATATTGATTAAATCAAATTGTTTTGTCTTTTACAGAATTTATACTTAAAACCACCCTTTCCTTATAATAGTTTACTATGGTAAACGGTTAACATAAAATTTAGCTTGTTGTGTTTCTATTCAGGGTTCATAAGATGACTTGATGAGCATGTTTTACTTTGGTTAGTGGTTAACCGGTCAATATGAACATCCCTACTTCAGTGTTGGTTTTGACACCATGCTGGTGGTACCCATATTAACACAGAGCCGGTGTTAACCCTGTAAAACCCTCGGTTGCAATATTACAACATCACTTTAAAATCTAATAAAGTATACATGTACATGTTTTTTTTCACTTTAAAACCACATTTATAACTTCATATTATAGAGAACCACATTTATAACTTCATATTATAGAGAATAACAAGTTCTAATGTTTGATCCTGCAATGATTTTGAATGGTAGACTTTGTAAATAGGTTTGCTTTGCTGGCCGTGAACTTACAAAACCTGCAAAACTGGCTTGAGGAACATAACCTTTTTTTCTGGACTAAATAAATCAACAATCATGCAAGTAAAATGTCTAAAATATATTTTTTTCTGTGATTAGTTATGTGTGTAGATCATGCAGATTTTAACATACAGCTGAATGATTTGATTATATAAGATTTTAAGCTTGTTATGTCAATGTTGTAGTTTTACAACGTTGGGTTGAAGGGTAACAAAATATACCTGTGCACCTTACATGAATTTGCCGTTCTTCTAAACTGTTAAAATGTTACTTTTTAATCATTTTTGTAGTAACAAAATATAATATTGAGTTTAAATGTCTATTTTGAGTTTTAATCAAATTTTTAAGATTATTAAATAAGTTTATAGGAAATCAATAATTTATTTGAGAATTTGAAAGTATTTATGCGCCAATATTTGAAACTATTTGTATTATACAATATTCTTAGCTGGTCCTGTTATCTTGTCTGGGCTTTTATTTTCTGTCTGACGGTCAGGTGAAAATGTTTTGGAATGTGGGGTGGGGGGTATAGCATTATAAATAGAGGACAAAAAGCTTCCTAGACAGTATTGGTGAATTCTGTGGAATGGGGGAATTATTTGAAATGTAGAAATGTGATTGGAAATGATTTGCATCAAGATTAATAAGCATGAAAATAATCAGTGTTTTTTATTTCAGAATTCTACCAGCCATGACTGTCTTATCTACAATTTGGTTTGATGTCATTTATATCATCTAAATTTAAAAAAAGTGTCTTTGAGATGGGATTCTGATATAACTGATGAGAAGGAATGTGGTGATGCCTCTCAACTAAGAGAAATTAAAAACTTTGTCTGCCCATATGATGATTATGTGGACATGACACCAACAAAACCAAGCCATTCATGAACACAGACCTTGCCCCATTACAGGTATTACTGTCTGATTTTATCTAAAGGATTTTATTAGTCTCAATACTGATATTTCTGTTATTGGCATCTCCTTTCATATACCACTGGAGTACCTCCGAAGGTTTGCGGCAGAAGACATGATCACGGCTCTGACAGATAACACCAATGAGTACAGTTTCCAAAAGAGAGAAGTTTTCATAAACAACAAAATGGGATTACTATCATTAAACATGTCTTTAAACACAGCTAAACACAGTTAATACCAGTTTTCTTTCAGTTTATCTGGTTTTGTAAATACCAACTGAGCATATTTTTATACTAAATTATTTTTCATAAAAATATGGTTTTGTCTGGTTATTATGTATTCTGTGATTATGTTGATGGATATATAGGCTATTGTTAATGAGGTACATAAGCAGGACACCCTGCTAATGAACTCTTAGCTGTTATTATATGCGGCTCTAAAAACTTCTAACAAAAGGTTTCTCAGTGGTTTTTGTCTAGTATTAGGTGTCCCAAATAATATACTAAAAGTTTACCAAAGTTTGACCACTAGAGAGCTGTAACTTTCAAGATGGCGTCCAAGACAGGTAGGAAGCCATTAAAATATCCATACTCCTCCATTATTTGAGCTAGCCAAGTAATCTTGGTGTCTAATCCCATGATTTATGGGTCTATGAATCCATTAGACTTCCACTGACATGATTATATACTTATAAAATACATGATTTTGTGAGATTACTGTAAGGTTTTATCTTTGTTTGGGGTGAACCAGAGATGTAAACGATGTAGCCTATGCCATGTAACTCCTACTCAATATGTGTTTTTAGACACAGACCATTTTCTTGCTAAAACAGACTTCACATTTAATGTAAAATGTATTGCACCAAAAAATAACTTAAATTTGAGTCGAGTTGTGTAACTTTGATCATAAACAACTAACCAGAACAGAATCCTGTGTGTGAGCCCTCTAAAATGGTTATTCATTTCAATTTGAATAAGGTATTACATATGTAATGCATAGTCTATAGATGTTTTGAGTGTAAAAGTGGAATTATACTAAACCTAACAAAACTAAATTCACAACTGTTAGCAATTAAGAAGACATATTGCTTGCCTCATTGAAATGTTGTTTGCATTTTGTTCAAACAAAAATACATGCTTGACTACTTAAACCACACCCCCACCCAGATTTGGGGATGGAAAATGGTGGACAACTAGGATGACGTGTTTCAGCTCACTTTTGGGGGCTTTTACTGGGTACAGTACATAGTAAACAATACTTTTTTTTAGACCAAGTTCGATTCCCGGCTTGTGGTAATTTGCCGATCCCTTACCCCTTCTCCTCCCTGTACTTTCCTGTCCTCTCCTCTATCACTGTTTAAATAAAAGGCCAAAAAATATAACTTTAAAAAATTATATTTTTAAATATAACTTGAGCCTTTAACCGCCCCCCCCCCACCTTCATCTGACTTAATGGCTGATGATTTTGCTTCTTTCTTTGTGAAGAAAACTAACACTATCAGTTCATTCTCTGCGCTGCCACCTCTTGCACATGTTCAAACTTCTGATGCATGCTTGCTCCCCTCTTTCTCCCTTATAGCGGAACCAGATGTTTCCACAATCTTTGTTTATAACCACCTGACTACCTGCTCGCTAGATCCCATACCCACCCATCTCCTTCAGGCCATTCCTCCATTGGTTAGCCCTGCTCTCACACACATGACCAATTCATCTCTTTCCACTGGTACATTTCCCACAGCTTTTAAAGAGGCCCGGATAACACCACTGCTGAAGAAGCCCAAAATAAATCCTGCAATGTTAGAAAACTACAGACCACTATCTCTTCCTGCCTTCATTGCCAAGACTCTTGATCGTGTGGTTTTAGAGCAGCTCTCCTCCTCCTTCCCACAAAATAACCTCCTAGACAGCAACGAGTCAAATATGTCATTATTCAAATATGCTTATTAAAATATTACATGGTCAAAACATGTATCCGGCACCAGTATTCTTGGTTTAGGGGTAATACAATGGAGTTATGGTCATTTTAACTCTTTCCCCGCCATTGACGAGATATCTCGTCAATCAAGAAAAAACGCTTCCCCGCCAATGACGAGTATTTCCGTATTTCCGCAATACCGCTATTATCCACTAGGCGACATTCCATAACTTTTTAAACCCCGAAGTATTGCCCTATGGCAAGCTGCTGCATGTCCGTGTCTGTTTTAAAGATCACTCTGAATGGGATCTCTATGAAAAGTCCGTCACAAAAATGGAATTATCTCTGCTTTTTGCTCAAAATGTAGTGTTTTTGCAGAAACCTACCCATATTCAAAAGCTGATTACAAAAGAACTTCTCAAGGTAGGATGAAACGGAGTGTGTGACGTATGTTGAAATTACGTCTTTGGAGCCTGACCGAAATGCTAGTTTTTTCGCTACAATGACACTAACATTGTGATTATACTAAGTCTGAGTTAGCGAATGTACATCAACACCTACTATGTTTACAACATTTCGTTTATATCACAACATTAAGTATTTACTAATTCATACAGTCAGTCTATCTCTTACCATTTGTACGTTAGTTGAACTTCATCCACAACAATACCCATTACATTGGCTTGAAAATATTGCCTAGCACGTCCCTCCACTTATTCAGAAACCACGATTCTGGGCTTCCGAAAAGAAGCTGGCAACGACCGCTAATTATATCCATCTCGTCGTGCACGCCGAGTTGCATCGCCATGATAACGTTACCCATTTCAGTTGCGACCAACTTTTGCAGAATCCCGTAGGAAGGACGGCAAAAACATCAACAAATGCCCTGCTCACGTTTCTCTGTTTCTCTTTTAAAATCAATGCTCTGTCGATATCTTTTAGAACAGACTTAATGTCAGAATCCACACATCTGAACTCTACAGCGGCAGCCATTCAACAAAAGCGCTCTTCGGTGACGTGGTTCATTACGTTACTGTTGATTATCTGTACATCATCGTATAAAGCCCGCCCTGACAATTTGATTGGTTCGACCAGCTTTAGGTCTAGCATAGTAGCTCCTCAACGCAGAAACACCAGACCGATCTTCCCGTTCTCAAAATCTTGTGGGCGGGGCTAAGATCGGCTGGCACCCAGGCTAGCCCAATGCTGTAATATTACAACATTTCCATAAAAACTTACCAAAATGTAAAAAATGTAAAAACCCAATGATTTTTGCATTAGAGGACTCCTACAACAACATAAAAAAGGTGAAATTTGTTTTCAAAGTTTTTTTTCTATATTTGGGTCTTACAGGGTTAATGTAATATCAGGGATTTTACTGTGTATAGCTCTGGCAATTTGGGGAAATTAGTTTTGCGATATTACAAACCTCCTGTCAACTATTGTGCACAGCCCTACAATAAAGTTTTATTTTATATAAAAAAACTATTAAATCAAATTGCTTCACACCCAATTCCCTAATAAAAAAGCCACAAATCTCAACTAGTTTTAAAAAATAGATGTGTGTCACACTTTTAATGGTTTTTTTACGAAACAAATGCCACTTGGTGTCATTGTTTGCTGCATACTCTTGTGGAAAAAAATATATTATTGCATAACTTTTAACACAAAGTTTTAGAAATTTGAAAAATACATTCTTGGAGCTTTCCATTGATAGTTTGTTAAGATTATTTTAGGTTAACAGTATGCTATTAGTGTTATAAATATGCATTAACAACTTGATCTCATCTGTGGGCCCCTTACATTTGACAAAATTCTCACTCCGTCATTTTCTTTCTCAAAAATGTGATGAATATAAACTACACACTTACAGCTACATAAACAGTTTGTGTGGCCCGCAACAGTTAAGGTTTTAAAAAATAGTTAAAAAAAATGCAACGATTGTGGAGACATAAATTTACATCTGACAGATAAAAATCATGACCATCATTGTCTTCGTATTCATCAGATGTGGGTTCAGTTTTAATCTTCATCATGAGGTTCTTGCAGTCGATGAGTTTGACTGAACACATGTTGAGTTTGGTCTGCAGGATCTGCTGCTGTTCTCCAGCGTTACAGACAGAATCCAGAGACTCTGTGGAGGTTTGATCAGTAGATTCATCATCCTGTAAGTCCTGATTACTGTCACACACTGTAGTGTCCTGAGCGTCTGTGTGCTTTGATTCAGTATAACAAAGTAAAGTCAGACTGAGCTCGGAGTCCTGTGTGGAAGATTCACAACAAACACACACAGAGTAAGATTAGAAATGATTTGATGTTGTCTGATTCAGGTAAAGGATGTTTAAGCTGTACAAACCTCTCTCTTCAGTCCTTCATCTCCTCTTAACCTCAGCTTTGTCTCCAGTAACGCCACCTCTTTCTTCAGCTGAGAGATTTCTGTGATGAAATCATCAATATCCAGCATGGACAGATCAGTTCCTACTGATTTACAGCACATCACATCCATCATCAACAATAAAATACACAGACAAGACTCTGTTTACACTCAATAAAACACTCAAGAGAGACAAACACTGAGGATACACAAACACATCACACGCGAGCTTTCTTTCTTTAGTGGGTTTATATGTGGACTAAAGAGCTGCAGAGCGCCTCCTGCTGTACTGGAGAGAGAAGACGCTCAAAACTTCATTCATCTCATTTATTACACAAGAAGGTTGATGTTTCTTCATGGTGTGGTAATGGCTGTCACAATGCTGATTTTTACCAGTGTCAAGGAATACAGTCTCCACCTGCAATAGCGATTGGAGATTTACACATATAGGCAGAAGGAGGAAAGAAGAAGTTAGTCAACACAAATAGTCAACATGTGCTGAAGAAACAAAATAAAGACAAAACATCAAGCTTTTAAAATTATAATGATATGACATTGTAAAGAAAATAATTATTAAAGAATGGGACACTGAGTGAAGAAAAGAGCTGTAAGGACCAGGAAAGAGAAGATTATTACCAGATCAAGAATAAGGGACAGTCAATTAACCCAGCTAACAGAAAAAAGTTCTAAGAACGTTCCCTGAAAGTTCCCAACGTTAGCAAAAACGTCCTGACAACGTAAAAAGTGTCCAGTTTTCTTTACACAATGTTTAAAACAACAACTGTTTATTATATTGACTTGTTTGATTGTTATGTAAATTATAGAGAAACATTGCATTTTATTATATTTATTATTTATATTTATATTATTTTATTTCATTATATTATTATTTCTGAATGTTCAGTAAATAAATAGCTGTAGAAAACACAAATCACTTATTAGGTTAAGATGTTGATGTTTTGTTTCATTTTAAGTCACCATTATTGTGATTAGTGTTTATTTTAGTTGGGCTCTTGACCCTTGACTTTAGCTTGCTTGTTTTTTTCCCTGGTTGTGTTAACTTTGTGTTAATACACAACATTTGTTATGAGTATTTAAAGTTAATAGTGTACTTCTGTGATAGTTGGTATAATTGTAAAGATCATCACCTAATTAATTTAATAATCAAAAGTTTATTTTCTGTCAATAATGTTTATTAGATCCACCTCTTTCACAGCAGTTTGTCATTAAGGAGTTTTAGAAACTTTGGACAAAAAATCAGCTGTGTAATTGGGACGCACAAACATAAAGAATCAGACTATGAATCTCAACCATGGTGACAAATAAAATTGTAAAAAAAAAAAGTCATTATTGATCCATGCTGCAGTGCATGCTGGGAGTCCTGAATGAGATTTGTAATTTGTTGATACCCAGCATGCATTGCAGCATTTTTCATTTAATTGTCACCATGATTGAGATTCATAGTCTGATTCTTGATGTTTGTGCATCCCAATTATACAGCAGATATTTTTTGTCTAAAGTTTCTAAAACTCCTTAATGACAAACTGCTGTGAAAGGGCTGGCTCTCATTTACATTGTTGACAGAAAATAAACCTTTGATTAGTAAATGAATTAGGTGATGATCTTTACCATTATGTTCCAAGCACCACAGAATTACACTATTAACTGTTCATAACAAATGTGGTGCATTGACACAAAGTTAACACAACCAGGAAAAAACTAGCAAGCAAAAAGTCAAGGGTCAAGAGTCCAACTAAAGCAAACACTAATCACAATAATGGTGACTGTAAATGAAACAAAACATCAACATCTAAACCTAATAAGTGAATTGTGTTTTCTACAGCAATATATTTACTGAACATTCAGAAATAATATTTTCTAAAATAATAAAACGCAATGTTTCTCTATCATTTACATAACAATTAAAGGCGGAGTCCACGATGTTTGAAAAACGGTTTGGAAAAGGAGACGGGCCGACTACCAAAACACACTTATAGCCAATCAAATGAAATCAAATGCCGGGTTGCGTATGTGTGGGGTGGGTCTATCAACAGAAGGTCCAGATTCTATTGGGGTTTGGGCGTGTTTGTTTAGGTGATTTCAAATATCAACATTGGCTTTCAAACAACATGGACTCCGCCTTTAAACAAGTCAATATAATAAACAGTTGTTGTTTTAAACATTGTGTGAACATTAAAACATGACATTGTCATAACGTTTAAAAATGGTAAAATGTAACATTACTCTAACGTCGTTGAGACAACACAAAAACGTTCTTAGAACGTCAAGAAAACTGGACACTTTATATGTTGGCAGAACGTTTTTGGGAACGTTGGGAACTTTCAGGGAACGTTCTTAGAACTTTTTTCTTCTAGCTGGGAAATAGCATGCAGAGGTGTAAAAAGTACTCAAAAATTTTACTCAAGTGAAAGTACAAGTACTGAGTGTAAATTTTACTCAATTAAAAGTAAAAGTATCTGGCCAGAATTATACTTAAGTAAAAGTAAAAAAGTACCACATTAAAATTGTACTTGAGTATTAAAAAAGTAAAAGTAACCGAAAGATGGAAAACGAGATTCATGTTTAAGCTTTCTCTAAAAACATGAAGTGAATGAATCACACACAAGGTTTTATCCTTTACAACTGTTTGTATTTAATTGGATTTCATTATCAAACTATAAGACTACTACATAATTTCCAACATGATCTCACAAAGTTCCGTGGTATGGTCACAGAATTTTTTGCTCATTTATCCGTGTCATTGTGACAGATCTCCGCATTTTTCCGTGTCTGTACCACGGACTTTATTTTCTGTGTCAGTTTCATGTATTGATTACTCAATAGTTTTTTCTATTTTTAAACCATTTTCGCGTGGGTTTGGGGTTAAATTTGGGACTTGGATTAGAATGTCACTTTAACTATTGGATTACACTATTTTTTCCAGACTTCAAAACAATTGTCGCCTGACGTTAGGGTTAGGAGTTGGGTTTGGATGTCATTTTATGTTACAGAAAGTCGTTCTAACCCCAAACCCACGCGAAAATGGTAAGAAAATAGGAAAAACCATTGAGCAACCAATACTGACACGGAAAAGAAAGTCCGTGCTACAGACACAGAAAAATGCAGAGATCCGTGACAAAGACAATGAATTTCAGTATGCAACGTGCTACTCAATATTGTAAAACCTCAAATTTAACTTAAATTTCAAGCCTCTCACAGGCAGCCGATGCATGAAGAGGTGTATTAGACCTTGTTCACACTGTCAGTCCAAATCCGATGTTGGTGCACATCCGATAGGAATCCAATCACATTAAGATCGTGTGAACGGCTAAAAACCACATAAAATCTGTTTTTTCTAATCCGTTTCAGGCTACATTCAGAGGTGGTTTGAAATCCTTTTCAAATTACATTTCCGGAAATCAATTTCAGTCTTACTGTCCTGATCGCATTTTTGTAGCTTTTCGGTTACGTCATGCTGTCTCGTCACGTAAAACGTAAACACAGATGTCGAGGCAGATTGTCGTGCCAGCGACGTCATTGCCATAGAAACAGTGCAGATAATCCGGAAAAAGGCTACAGGATGCACAGATCAGATCTGAACAGTTGTGATACATAATGTGGACAGTGAGTCTGTCAAATTAGATATGCACCAAAATTTGGACTGACAGTGTGAACAAGGTATTAGTCTTAATAGAGAGGCTGCTTACAGCAGGAAACGTGTCACACTTCATGTGTTGTCGGTTTTAAAGAAGCGAAAAAATCTTCATCATTAGATGAACTGTTGGCCAATTTCTTAGTGTGGTCCAAACACTCCAGAATAAATAACATTTAAATTAAACTGGCCATCAGCGCAATTCAATTGGTTTGATAGAGCAAGGGAAAATACAACTCTAAACTAGAAGTACTTTTCTTTATTTGAAGTAAAAAGACACTTAGTAACACCACAGACACTAACACCACAGACAAATTAGCCCAAATCCAGTCTTCTAAAGTTTTCTAAAATGGAGGCTGCCATCATGATGATTTCAAGATCAGGGGACATTTAGGAAATATGAATGTATGTATTTATCCAAAAAATTATATTATTTAAAATATGCAAGTTATAAACATAACATCACAGACACTAATAAAGTGTGACAGATGAAATTGTCAGAAATTAAGCTAACTTTAAGAAAATTATTAAGAAAGAATGCACCCCTCAGATTAACCAGCACCTGCACTGACCAATGAAGTAGTCCAAATATATTTCCTCCTTTACTTAAAAGGGCAACATCCATTGTCGTAACACCACAGACATGAATTTGAAAGAAACTATTTTTTTCTTTAATATGCAATGTCGTTATATATATATATTTTTTTTTATAAAATTGTACAAATGAAATCTATATTCACAATATAACCACTTCATTTGTGTTAAAAATTTAATATTGTTGCCATTATAATCCATAATACGTATGGCGGGAACTTCAATGTTGCCAGAGTCCATCTCAGTGTTTGATGGTTTCTGTCACTCAGTTTTACTTTTACACATTGTTCTCTTTCACTGAAGAAGTCTTTTTTCATGAAGTTTTGATTACTTAAGAAGTTTACATGCTAATGGTATGTGCTTCACATGTACATTTATTAATGAAAGTGTGAAACGTGTGTCACTAAACGATACTGTTACGCATCCTCACGCTTTTTCTTCTTCCTTTATTTCTTTACGCCATTCCAGCATCTACGGCTATGTTCATGGGGAGAACCAGTTAATCCATAAACAAGTTTTATTCAGACAAGTTGATCCATACACAGGTTGGGGGAGTGACAATTTGGCATCTCCAATTTGCCTAACTGGGAGGAGGAAACTGGAGTACACTGCAAAAAATGACTTAAATCAAGATGTATTTTCTTGATGAGGAAAATGACCTAAGAAAATAATACTAGTTTTTAGACAAAAAATACACAATTCAAGTGAATTTGTGCCCAAAACAAGCAAAAATAACTGCCAATGGGGTGAGAAAATTTTACTTGAATTAAGTGTTTAAGTGTTAATTTTTTTTCTCACCCCATTGGCAGATCATTTTGCCTGTTTCAAGGACAATCTCACTTAAATTGTATATTATTTGTCTTAAAACTAGACTTATTTACTTAGGTAATTTTGCTCATCAAGAAAAAGCATTTTAACTTAGTATTTTTGTCTTGTTTTCAGTAGAAATATCTAAAAATTCTTAAGTGAGAAAGTAATTTTTTGCAGTGTACCTGGAGTAAACCCACGCTGACACACAGAAAGGCCACCTGCCCTAGCTGGGGCTTGAACCAGGGACCTTCTTGCTGTGAGACAACAGTACTGAGCCACTGTGCCCCCCCTCACACTTTTGGGTATATGTTAGTGGGTATACGGCATATACCTGTCCACAGCTTAAATTTACTTGTAGTGAATAATTTAGAGTAATGCAGAATAAATCTAAACGTAACAATTTTTAGCCAGGTAAGCAACATGATAATTCAAAAATCATTTCAACTGATATAACACACTAATCAATCATAAGAAATGTCAACAATACCAAATAATTAAAAGTCTAATTCAAACAATATAATGCATTCATCAATCATACAAAACACTGAATAAAACAAAAGGAGAGAGTAAACAACATATTAATTCAACATGCAATTCAAGCAATATAATACACTGATCAATGAAACAAAAACAATTAATAGTAAAACTTTAGAGAGTTTATAAATGTTACCTGGCAATGAGAACTAAATCTTTGCTTTTGGCACCACAAATAACCGAAGTCAATGTAAAGTCATTCATAGAAATAAATAGTTTTTGTTCTAGTACATTATCGAATCAAATATTCTCATTGAATATACACAACCAGTGTGTCAAGCCAAACACTACAATGATTTCAGTGTAGTTTGTTCTTTAGCGTGTTTCTTCTGATGATGCTGAAGACTTCCAGAATAAGAATCTCTCTCCACAAATCGAGCAGACATAAACTCCTGCTTGAACTCTCTCATGGACTTTTAATTACTTGACTGAGTAAATATCTTCTCACACTGAGAGCATTTGTAAAGTCTTTCACCTGTATGAGTTCTCTTGTGCTTTAGAAAGCTAGCTCAGTGCCTAATCTCTTCCCACAAACACTTCAGTGATGAGGTTTCTCTCTAGTGTGAACTCTCTGATGAACTCTAAAACTAGATGGATCAGAGAAGCTCTTTCCACAATGAGAGCAGACGTAAGGTTTCTCTCCAGTGTGAAGTCTCTTATGGGCTTTTAAGGAAGCTGAATGAGCAAACATCTTATTACACTGAGAGCATTTGTAAGGTTTTTCACCTGTATGAGTTCTCTGGTGTCTCACTAAATGTTCATGTTGATTAAAATTCTTCCCACAAACACTACACTGATGAGGTTTCTCTCCAGTATGAACTCTCTCATGGGCTTTTAAGTTGCCTGCTTGAGCAAACGTCTTCTCACATTGAGAGCATTTGTAAGGTTTTTCTCCAGTGTGAATTCTCTGGTGTTTTACTAAACTGACACGTTGGTTAAAACTCTTCCCACAAACACTGCAGTGATGAGGTTTCTCTCCAGTGTGAAGTCTCTCATGGATTATAAGACTAGATTTATGACAAAAACGTTTATCACAGTGTGAACATTGAAAGAGTTTCTCTTCAGAGTGAATATTCTGGTGTGATTTTAATAACCTTGAATTCCTAAAGGTTTTTCCACATTCACTGCACTGATACGGTTTCTCATTGGTGTGTATAAGCATATGTTTCTTCAGATAAGGTTTGTGGCTGAATCTCTTCTCACAGTGAGGACACTCGTATGGTTTTTCTCCTGTGTGAATTCTCTGATGAACATCAAGAGTTCCTTTGGTGATGAAGTAATAGCCACATTCAGTGCAGTAGAAAGGCTTTTCATCACTGTGTGTCCTCATGTGACTGTTCAGCTGACATAAAAAGTCAAAATTCTTCCCACAATGTTGACAGTGAAATTTCTTCTTCTTCTCTCTGTGCTCTTCTGAATGAAGTTTCTTCTCTTGTAAGGTATTAAAGCTGATCTCAGATCTGGTGTGGGTGAAGTGTTTTTGTTCTGTGTGTTGTCTCTCTAAATGTCTCTGTGAGCTCAATGTCTCTCCACCGGTGATGCAGGAAAGAGTCGACGATGTTATTTCTCCATCCAAACATAATTCACTCTTCACATCTGAAAGAAAAATAAACCAATTCAATTATTTTTTATTTACACAAAGAAGGATGAATTGAGATTCTGTATCTTTTTCTCTATTCACACAGAGACAGAAGACTGTTAGTCCTGTTATTACAGCTGGGTCATTGCACATAGGGCTGACAAAAAAAAAAAATCGCCTGCGATTCTCATGCGTGTTTCATCAGTAAAGCCGATTCCTTGATTGGTATTAAATCACCATCAGCTGCCTTCAGATGGAGCGGCATTTATTACACAGACCTATAGTTCACATAGATGATCAGAGTCTATAATCTCGATTATGAACCCGATTTTGCCCAACTTCTCTGTGAACTACGGCTCAGTGTAGTAAATGCCGCTCCATATGAAAGCAGCTGATGGTGATTTAATACTAATCAAGGAACCAGCTTTTTTTGCACAGCCCTAATTGCACATCAAATAAATCTAATTTCGGAACCGTACACAGCAAAATAATCATAATTTTTGTTAATGTTTTATTACAATAAAGGTAAAGTAGTCATAAAAGACAAAAAGGAAACACTTTACAATAAGGTTGTAATTGTTAACAATTAGTGTATGTTATTTAAAGGGGTCATATTATGAGATTTTTTTAAGATGTAAAATAAATATTTGGTGTCCCCATAGTGCGTAATTCAAGTTCTAGCTCAAAATACCCCACAGATAATTTATTATAGTATGTTAAAATTGCAACTTTGTAGGCGTGAGCAAAAGTGTGCCGTTTTTGGGTGTGTCATTTAAAATGCAAATGAGCAGATAAAGTGCAAACACTGATCACAATGATGGTGGTTTGTTGCAATTGAAACTCAGTTGTGCTGTCAATTATCTTTTCTCTCTCTCTCTCTCTCTCTCTCTCTCTCTCTCTCTCTCTCTCTGTACTAAATGGCTGTGTTGTGGTTGGATAGTGCAGATAAAGGGGGTGGTATTATCCTATTCTGACATCACAATAGGACCCAAATTACAATTACCTATTTTTTCAAATGATTGCAGAAAATGGTTTACCAAAACTAAGTTACTGGGTTAATCTTTTTCACATTTTCTAGGTTGATAGAAGCACTGGGGACACAATTGTAGCACTTAAATATTGAAAAAGTCAGATTTTCATTATATGTCCCCTTTAAGATATAATGCATAAAACTTTTATAATGATGGCCTTTACCAAAGCATCTTGGTAAAGCTACCAGGGCAGCACAGTGACTGGCCACTGCTCTGTGTGTGTTCACTTTGCTATACATCAATTTTTTGAGGAAATTAAGTGAAAACATTACTTAATCCATTGTATTCCAGTGTGCAAGTCTGATGTGAGTGCTCCAATGTTACAGCACGTGATTACTCGCTCCTCTCCTCCAGCTCCAGGTCGTTTATTTTACTTCAGAGACTAACATTATTTTGCTAATTTCTTTTCTCTCTTTCATCATTTAGTCACCTAAATATGAGAGAACAAATATCTATTTAGTGTGTGTGAAGAAAATATATTTTAATGATTTATTTGACACGTCTTATGAAGAGAATATTTTAGATTAGATTAAACTTTATTGTCATTACACAAGTACAAGCCAGGCAACGAAGTTTATGTCTAATCAGAAGTTCAAAAGTTGTATAAAAAGTGCAGGATATTTGCATGTGCAGTATTATGTGATATTATGGAAAAAATTGACTGTGGGTGTTTACTATGAACTTCACAAATTGATATGTAGGCTTGTAGGTTTGAAATTGTAGGAATTCTGGCACATGCCCTTTCTGTTCTGTACCATCTGCATTCCCGCTACATACTGCAATACGATATATCTACATTCTAGCAATGCTCTCCCACATATTTTGCTAACATAACAGCACTTATTTCCGTCGTTGGTATAATCATCATCATCAAACTTTATTACAGACTCAATCTATACATGAGATTTCGTAACAGTGCTTTAAAAGTAATTACTCTAACACTTACAAACAATTCACTTGCACTATGCCGTCTCTTTAAGTAAAATTCTCATTGCATCATTATACGCTACCTGCAGCTTCTGTAAACTAGATGTTCTATAGTTGAAACACAGGTGAGCAGCAGTATAAAGTGTTGTACAAAATGCTGTAAAAAGTGACACCTTCACCTAATCTGAACAGAAACTAAACTTAAGTAAAAGTATATTCGCCTGCATATACATCATACGCTGTTGTCTTCCTATATCCTCATCATCATCTGTCATGCATTCTGTGATAAAATGACCAAGGTAATTTACTTTCACAGATACAGTACCCAGATAGCATGCAACCATTTCAACGTTAATACCACTGAATCAATATCACGTTTGCACTCTCCATTAATATTGAAAAGATATTTAAATTTCAACAAATCACCATTATGGTGATTAGTGTTTGCTTTAGTTGGGCCCTTGACTCTTGTGTAGTAATGGTAATTTTTCTTTGGCTGTTGAAGCAGTGTTTTAAACTACATCTGCTATTGCAAAGGAAACAAAGATCTAATGTTATCAAGTAGTTTGATTCTTGTAGATATACCTAAATAATATTAATGAAATACTGTTAAAGATGTGTATGAAATGGATATTACAGTACTAGTTGGAAGCATTGTAAGGTCTGTTATTTTGAGAATTATAAAAACACGTTTAGAAAGTTAAACTACTGAATCTATCTTTGACATCATGAATCGGTCTATGAATCTCATCATTGGTGACGATCAACATGCTGCAATGCATGCTGGGTATCATCGTAGTACTAAACTAATTTATAACTCCCAGCATGCATTGCAGTTGATCGTTTTATATCTGAATTTGTTTGATGATTGTCACTATTGTTGAGATTTGTAGGAGGAGTAATGATGTCTGAATGTTTCAATTTTTCTGTTTGTCTTGTCACAGTGTATTTACAAACCAAACAATTATAAATGTCAAAAATGGATCAACATAATCATGTAAAGCAGCTTAATTTGATATCATCTTGACATCTTCAGAAAAAGCAATCAGTTTCAACTTAACTTTGAAACATATCTTTATTTTCCAATGCACATGTGTTTCAACACAAACACATAAAAACACTAAAAAAGAAAAGAAAGATTTAACTTAGTGAATGTCAAGAGTCAAGGAATGTCAACTAAAGCAAACACTGATCACGATAATGGTGGTTTGTTGAAATTTAAATAGTTTTTCAATATTAATGGAGGGTGCAAACCTGATATTGATTCAATGCAATTAACATTTACAAATCAACTGTTTTTAACATTGTTTTAATGGTTGCATGCTATCTGGGTAAGACTCTTATTAGACAACTTGAAGACTGGAAATTGTATACTTTTATCCTCCTTAGTCCTGCAAATCAAAACCACACTCTTATCAGGATTATATAAAATATCATGTTCAAGACCATAATCAGAACAGACATTTAAACGCTGTTGAAGGCCAGCATTGCTAAAAATAAACACCAGAAGATCATCTACATACATAATATGATACACAAATATTCTTAAACATACACCCAGTTTTATAGTCATTGAAACATTCTGATAGATCATCCATGTAAAGATAGAATAAAATTAGGGGAAAAATCCCCCCTTGTCTTACATTATTACTAACCCCAAAAGGGGCATAGACTTTTTTGCCCCATTTTACTTGCATCATCTGGTGGGAATACAAATAAACTAGGATTCTCACGCACCCCTCTTTGTCTCATTTTTAAAAATAACTTTGCATGGTTGACCCGATCGAAGGCTTTAGATGCATCAATAAAGCACATAAAGAGTGATGAGCTTTTCTCTCTGTACTTGTTTACAATTTCCTTTAATGCATAAATGCAGAGATCAGTATCATGTTAGCCTTAAATCCAAACTGGTTGTCTTTAGATTTACTAAACACATTTAACTAGGGATGCATAACGATTAATCGCGATTAATCTATAGCAAAATAAAAGTTTTTGTTTGCATCATATATGTGTGTGTACTGTGTATAATAACTTTGTATAAATAAATGCACACACATTCATGTAGATATTTAAAAAACAATGACATGTGTATATACATTTGTAAATTTATGAATAATTTATATTATATATAAATATAAATACTTCGTATAAAAATATATAATTTTCTTAAAATTATACATGCATGTGTGCATATTAATATATACATAATTATTATACACAGTTCACACACACCAATATGATGCAAAAACTTTTATTCTGCTATAGATTAATCGCAATTAATCGTTATGCATCCATACATTTAACATATCTAGCAAGATTTTTTTCCAATACTTTAGGCTGGATACTAGCTAGAGCTATGGGTCTATAGACGGTTTCAGCAGTAACAACAACATAAACAAGCCGGGTCCCAGGTCAACACGTAACTTCCGGTAAACTCTGCTAAGAATAAATAACAAAGAACTATACTAACTATACTAACAATGTACTATAAATGTAGTTTATTTATATAACAATCAAAATAAACAGCACACAGATTACCTAGGAAACCAAAACATTTGTTATTTTTGACAAGGTATTTGTTTAAGAGTTCAGTTTAGCAAATAGTCAGACCATTAAAAAACTGAAACCGGAAGTAAAGTTCGGAACCATCATCACCGCACATGTATCTGATAAAACTGTCTATAATTATGTAAGTTGCCCCCGAAACTCCATCCAAGGCACAAGGAAGAGATACTCTGCATCTATTAATTGTTCTGACATCTTTCCAGAAATCAGTGATATTATGATTTAACAGCTTCATAGCCATAGATTCAGCCCCCAAAGATTGCTCATTTTTTACAGATATTTTTTATAGCATACTTTTTTATAGCATACTTGTATCTTGCATTTGTAGACTTTTTACACTCAAGCTCAGGGCCTTGCCTGGGTCTACCTGCTGTAACCCATAATTTAAAAGCTTCCCGGGCTTCATCCTGATATTCAGATACATATTTACTCCAGCCAGGCCTAGTCTTATTCATTATACTCCTCAATTTAAAAAAGGTTTACTACAACCATGCTAGGCATTAGCAATACCATTATACATATTTGTTGTTTTCTGATGTTGTTTTATGTGTTTTATCTGTTACGGTCGTATTTGTTTGTGTTGTAGAAGTTGCAGAAGTTGATTATTGACAAGAAATACACAGTTTTAAACCATCTTGCTTTTAACATTTCTCAGTAATTTCAGCATTCCTACAGCTTGAACCACTGTATTGAATCCACCCTTACAGGCTACATAATAAATTAAACTAAATATGATGTAAGGTATTACAGTAATGTTTAGATATTGTTATATCTAAAAACGGATTGGCGACTAACTGTAGTGGTAAGATCTATAAAGTGTTTGAATGAATAAATGAATGCTTTATTCCAGACTCCAGGTCCATCAAAAATACAACACTGACAAACAAATACAACCGTAACAAATAAAAACACACAAAACATTAGAAAACAACAAATGTGTAAAATAAAAATATAATATTAAAGGGACAATGTGTAGTTTTTTTTATTAGTCAAAATCAAAGTCTTTATTCATACTATGTCCTCATTGGTGTCAAATGACCTCTGCCAATGATCTGACTCTTCTTTGTAAGCTTAGCATTTCTTCTATTTATTTACATTGAACGGGTAAGTCCAAGGAGGCTTCCATGTCGTTCCGCCATATTGAAAAACTATAATAGCAGAGAAGGACAAAAAGCACTAGCCTACCGCAACGCGTTTTCCTTCAGAACACATGAACCAGCTGAAACGAACAAATGGATTACATAACGGCTACTGTAGTTGCAACACGCATTTGGAAAAGTGAGACACTAGAAAGCACTATTCATTTGAATGCAAAAATACAATTTCACCACTAGATGGGGAAAATCCTACTTATTGTCCCTTTAAAAAGGCAAATTAAACAAGACTGATAGCGGACCCCAGAAAACCTTGGGTTTAATGATTCTGTTCTGACGTATCCAACCTATCAGGGGTGTATTCCAGAAAGCAGGGTAAACTTACCATATCAGATTAACCCTGAACTTTGGGTTGATCAACCCCAAACTTGCTTACTCTGCGTATGTCGGTTCCAAAACACAGTTTAAGAGTTAGTTCAATCAACCCACTGAAAGTAACCCAGAGTTAATGCGCACTCACGGTAACAACATAAAGGCATTGTCAATGGATCACAGATTTCACGAGTCACCATGGAAACGTCAGAGAACTTAAAAGTTTTTAAATGAGAAATTACATTATAAACCAATACTTTCTGTCAAAATCAATGTTTTATAATCGGCTTAGAAGTGTGTGATTACAAAACAGATCAAATTAATTAATTAAATAATTAATATGAACCTATTTTACCCCATTTAAGTCCAATATTATATGTGTCTCAACGAAAAATACATATAATATTATTTAAATATTATTTAAAAGCCTGTAAAAATAATCATAGATTTTATATATGATTTTAAATATATTAATAATTATATCTAATTAGATATAATTAGACAAAATTAAGATTATCTTTTCTCTTACAAAAATTAACAATGGTTTTACTACAGTTAAAACAAAAAACATGGTTACAGTAAAACCATGGTAACCACAAAATAACCATGGTTTTGACGACCATGGTTTTCAAAAGCCATAGTTAAACCATGGTTAGTGTAGTAAATCCTTGGTTTTGCTGATCAATGCCCCCCCCCCCCCCAACAAAACATGGTTACCACAACTTTACACCAATAAAACCATTTTTAATTTTCGTAAAGGTTGTGGCAAATCAATTGCATAATCTTTCATAAGTCTTACATTTTTTTTTTTTAGATATGATTGTATTGTGTATGCATAAAATGCACTATGATTATATTCACTATATTGTACTTATTTCACTTCTGCTCCTTTGGGTGACCCTGTTTAGTTTTTGGACTTTCCATTGTATGACACTGTATCACCTTGGAACTTTAGATTAATCTCAAATTATCAGTAAGTGAAAGATGAGGTTATAAAAAACTGTTTCTTTAAAGAAAAATCATAATTTTTTAAGAAAGCAATAAATATTTGCGGCTGTAAATGTAATAAAATAAATGCTTTAACATTGTAATATTATGCAAAATATATGCTTCCACGCCCGCTGCACGCTTATCATATGTACACGCATGCGCAGACATCCTCCGGAGCCTCGTTTTATTAACTAAAATGAATTTACCCTGCAACATAACCTGGTCCGGAGCAGGTTATCTTCAGAGAGTCAGTTGCTGTGGTTACTTACATAACCCGAAAGTTACCTCCGTTTTTGGAACCGAAAGCAGAGGTTATCCGCTTACTTACTCCTAAACTTACCCGGGTACGTCACATAACCTGCTTTCTGGAATACACCCCTGGTTTCTCATAAGAGTTGGAAGGGATTGTACTCTGGTCATACAGAATAACTCACTAGCCGTACTTCACCACGTTTTTTTTTCCAATAGGATCCTCATGCAATCATTGTAAGCTACCTGCAGCTTAATTGTTCTTTGTTTATTTATCTGTCAATAATTGACATGGTTTACTTAAGGTTATGTTTTGCTTCCAATGTTTCATTTTGATCTGGCCCAATTCAGGGCCAATTATGGGTAACTAACTTGGCTGAGATTTGGGTCAGTTATGGCCCATGTGTGGCCCTTGTCTGGAATCCAGACCTGGTCCACACAAGGGCCGTCATTGATTGCGGTATGTGGGCCAAGCAAAAGCTGGTTGTGTGGGCCGGAGATGGCCCAGAGAAAAAATACTATGTGGGTATCTGTTTTAAGTCCTCTATGTTGAGGTCATTATTTATATATTTCATAAAATACAATGTTATCTAAATACAATATGTGATGCTGAGGTATTTGTTTTATTAAAAATAAGCTACAGTTACAGACAAATAGTAACAGAGGAGACATACCTGAATGGATAAAATCATAATCATCATTGTGTTTGTCTTCATATTCATCTGCTGTATGTTCAGTTTTGATGTCCATCATGAGGTTCGAGCTGTCCTCCAGTTTGACTGAACACATGTTGAGTTTGGTCTGCAGGATCTGCTGCTGTTCTCCAGCGTTACAGACAGAATCCAGAGACTCTGTGGAGGTTTGATCAGTAGATTCATCATCCTGTAAGTCCTGATCAGTTCCTGATTTACAGCACATCACATCCATCATCAACATAAAAATACACAGAGACAAGACTCTGTTTAAAACACTCAAGAGGGAAAAACACTGAGGATACACAAACACATCACACACAAGCTCTTTCTTTCTTTCTTTAGTGGGTTTATATGTGGACTAAAGAGCTGTAGAGCGCCTCCTGCTGTACTGGAGAGAGAAGACACTCAACACTTCATTCATCTCTCATTCATTACACAAGAAGGTTGATGTTTCTTCATGTTGTGGTAATGGCTTTCACAATGCTGATGGAAAGGTAACTTGTACTAAGAATCTGTTTCCAAAGTAACTTACTCTGTGAACTTAACCTAGTCAGGAGTAGGTTTTATTCTGTAAACTCAAAGTTTTTGTCATCTCAGGGTCATATTATGAGATTTTTTTAAAGGTGTAAAATAAATATTTGGTGTCCCCAGAGTGTGTAAGTTTTAGCTCAAAATACCCCACAGATAAGTTATTACAGCATGTTTAAATTGCCAATTTGTAGGCCTGCAAATGAGCGGATGAAATGTAAACACTTATCACAATGATGGTGGTTTGTTACAATTGAAACTTAATTTTGCTGTCAATTATTTTTTCTTTCTCTCCTTCTCTCTGCACTAAATGGCAGTGCTGTGGTTGGATAGTGCAGATAAAGGGGGCGGTATTATTGTAATTCACCTCGCTACCTACCTCACAAAACAGGTAATATATAAACAACCTAACTTTTCAAATGCTTGTAGAAAATGGTTTACCCAAACAAAGTTACTGGGTTGATCTTTATTACATTTTCTGGGTTGATAGAAGCACTGGGCACCCAATTATAACACTTAAACATGTAAAACTTTTCATGCCTGAGTTTAAGTTACCCGCCAAAGTAGCAAGTGGAGCTTGCTAACCTAAGTGCTTCATTTCTAAATTTATGAAAGAAAGTGTGAAACGTCACAAAACTATGCTGTTACGCATCCTCACACTTTTTAAAGTGGGTGTATACGGTTGTGAGTTTACAGCATATATGCATATCACGTAGATTACACAACTGCAACAAAATTACTTTTTTTCCCCAATAATTCAGAGTAATTTTGCAGAATAAATCCAAACGTAACAATTTATTAGCCAGGTAAAGCAACATGATAATTCAAAAATCAATTCAATTTATATAACACAATCAATAATATAGATGTCAATACTACAAAATAATTCAAAGTCCCATTCAAACAATATAATACATCATTCATACTAAACACCCAATAAGGAGAGAGTAAACAGCGTATTACTTTAACATCCAATTCAATCAATATAATAAACTTATCAATCACACAAAACCCTTCACAAAATGAGAGAGTTTAAAAATGTTACCTGGTGATGAGACCTACACCTTCAGTTTTTTGTGCCGCAAATAACCAAGGTCAATGTAAAGTCATTCATAGAAATCAATTGTTTTTGTTCTAGCACATCATCGCATTTAACAATTGCTACGAATATACATGACCACTGTGCAAAGATTTTAAGACACTATAATGATTTCAGTGTAGTTTGTTCATAATTATGTTTCTTCTGATGATGCTGAATACTTCTAGAATCAGAGAAGCTCTTTCCACAGTGAGAGCAGACGTAAGGTTTCTCTCGTGTATGAACCCTCTGATGGACTTTTAAGATACTTGACTGAGCAAATGTCTTCTCACAATGAGAGCATTTGTAAGGTCTTTCACCTGTATGAATTCTCTGATGTTTCACTAAATGTTCACGTTGATTAAAACTCTTCCCACAGACATTACAGTGATAAGGTTTCTCTCCAGTATGAATTCTCTGATGAACTTTAATAGAACTTAAATTAGTGAAGCTCTTTCCACATTGAGAGCAGACGTAAGGTTTCTCTCCAGTGTGAACTCTCAGATGGACTTTTAAGGAATCTGAATAAGCAAACATCTTCTCACACAGAGAGCATTTGTAAGGTTTTTCTCCTGTATGAGTTCTCTGGTGCTTTATAAAGGTAGCCTGTTGCCCAAAACCCTTCCCACAAACATTACAGTCATAAGGTTTCTCTCCCGTATGAACTCTCATATGAACTCCAACATATCTTACAGCAGAGAAGCTCTTTCCGCAGATCGAGCAGACGTAAGGTTTCTCTCCAGTGTGAACTCTCTCATGGATTCTTAAGTGACTTGACTGAGCAAACGTCTTCTCACATTGAGAGCATTTGTAAGGTTTTTCACCTGTATGAGTTCTCTGGTGTGACACTAAATGTTGATGTTGATTAAAACTGTTCCCACAAACATTACAGTGATGAAGTTTCTCTCCAGTGTGAATTCTCTCATGGACTATCAGATGAGATTTATGACTGAAACGTTTATCACAGTGTGAACATTGAAAGGGTTTCTCTTCAGAGTGAATATTCTGGTGTGATTTTAATAACTTTGCATGCCTAAAGGTTTTTCCACATTCACTGCACTGATACGGTCTCTCATTGGTGTGTTTCTTCAGATGGTGTTCATGGTCTGTGTGTTTTCTCTCTAAATGTCTCTGTGAGCTCAATGTCTCTCCACCGGTGATGCAGGAAAGAGTCGAGGACGTTATTTCTTCATCCAAACATAATTCACTCTTCACATCTGAAAGTAACATGAAACAATTAAATTATCTTTTCAATTTTATTTACACATAAGTATGAATTGAGACCTTTTCTATATTAACACAGAAAGAGAAGACAGCTGCAGTCCTGTTATTACAGCTGGGTCACTGTAATAAGAGCATTACAGCTCAGCCCATCCCTAACTGCTTGTACACTTTTTGCTACCACATCTTTTCCTTCCCTTCTTCTCTATTAATGTGCGTGGACACAGAGCTCTGTGAACAGCCAGCCTCTTTTCCAATGACCTTTTGTGCCTTGCCCTCCTCGTGCAAGGGTGTCAATGGTCGTCTTTTGGACAACTGTCAAGTCAGCAGTCTTCCCCATGATTGTGTAGCCTACAGAACTAGACTGAAAGACAATTTAAAGGCCTTTGCAGGTGTTTTGATTTAATAGCTGATTAGAGTGCACCACCGTCGTTTCACAATATTCTAATTTTCTGAGATACTGAATTTGGGATTTTCCTTAGTTGTCAGTTATAATCATCAAAATAAAAAAATAAACATTTGAAATATATCAGTCTGTGTGTAATGAATGAATATAAAAGTTTCACTTTTTGAATAGAATTAGTAAAATAAATCAACTTTTTGATTATATTCGAATTATATGACCAACACCTGTATGTTATTTAATGTTAAACTAAACTATGGAGTGCGGCAGGGATTCGAGCAGCATCAAGGTCAACAGTCACAGCGGACAGCCACCGTCAGACGCCACTGGTGTGTGTGTGTGTACATTCATAAAACTAATACCTTGTTCACACTGTCAGTCCATATCCGATTTAGATGCATATCCGATTTGACAGACTGATTGTCCATATTGTGTATCCCAACTGTTCAGATCCGATCTGTGCGTCCTGTAGTGTTGTGCCGTGTTCCGGATCATCTGCACTGTTTCTATGGCAATGACGTCATGCTGGCACAACAATCGGCCTCGACGTCAGACGTGGTAGAAACTATATTCCCCAAACATGGACTTTCCCAAACACACCTCTCATAAGTGGACTGTTCCAAATTTGAAAAGGATTTCAAACCACCTCTAGCCTGAAACGGATTAGAAAAAAATGGATTTCATTGGCCATTCACACGTTCTAAATGTGATTGGATTCCAATGGGATATGCACCAAGATCGGATTTGGACTGACAGTGTGAACAAGGTCATCATGTGTTTTTAGATACATGGCGCAGTGTGCGATCCACTTAAGAGAGAAACAAAAAAAGGTTTCATGGTATTGGTTTGTTTACTAGTTGGCAAATGTAGTGATTTTATTTAGTGATGTCTGCCCACAGATCTATTCTACTTTCATGTGCAACTTGTTAGTGTTTTGTTTCTGCACTCTTCAATTATTACATGCTCTGTATGAGAACTTAATGTAAGTGATGAACTTCATTATTTGTTTACAGACCTGAAAACTTGATAAAATGAACTTTATGTTTGTACAGCCCTGCT
This sequence comes from Misgurnus anguillicaudatus, assembly GCF_027580225.2. NCBI lineage: Eukaryota > Metazoa > Chordata > Actinopteri > Cypriniformes > Cobitidae > Misgurnus > Misgurnus anguillicaudatus. The sequence goes on from NC_073339.2 coordinate 1,626,279, forward strand.
CAAAAGTTATGGGATTAATTGAGGAGACATACCTGACAGAATAAAATTATGACCATCATCATTGTCTTCATATTCATCTTCTGTTGGTTCAGTTTTTATTTCTGTCGGTTCAGTTTTTATTTCTGTCGGTTCAGTTTTGATCTTCATCATGATGTTCGTGCAGTCGATGAGTTTGACTGAACACATGTTGAGTTTGGTCTGCAGGATCTGCTGCTGTTCTCCAGCGTTACAGACAGAATCCAGAGACTCTGTGGAGGTTTGATCAGTAGATTCCTCATCCTGTAAGTCCTGATCAGCTCCTGATTTACAGCACATCACATCCATCATCAACACTAAAATACACAGAGACAAGACTCTGTTTACACTCAATAAAACACTCAAGAGAGAAAAACACTGAGGATACAAAAACACATCACACACGAGCTCTTTCTTTCTTTCTTTAGTGGGTTTATATGTGGACTAAAGAGCTGCAGAGCGCCTCCTGCTGTACTGGAGAGAAAAGACACTCAACACTTCATTCATCTCTCATTGAAAATTGTTGAGTCTCTTTTTCAGAAAACCTTTAAACAAATTGTCAAACAGAACCTACATCAACACATGTTGTTTGGGAGGGTTACATGAAAATTTCTCCTAGCTCATTCAAAAACAACCTAAAGCATATTCAGTTATCAGCCATGAGTGGAACTTTAAATGGGAATGGCTTCTATGGTCAGATGAAACTAAAACATTAGCTTTTTAGCAGCAAACACTCAAGATGGGTTTGGTAAACACAGAAAAAAAGTACCCCATGTGTACAATGAAATATACTGCTGTGTTTTTTTATGTTGTGGGCCTATATTTCTGCTGGAGGTTCTGGACATCTTGTTAAAATACATAGCATTATGGATTCTATCAAATACCAACAGATAAAAAATCAGTAAGTGACTGACTCTGTTAGAAATCTTATAATGGGCCATGTTTGGATCCTCTAACTGTACAATAACCAAAACACAAACCTCAAAAACAACGCAAAAATGGGTCACTGAGATCAACACCAAGCTTCTGCTAAAGCCATTTCACTCTTCTGACCTGAACCCCACAGAAAATGAGAGGAGTGAACTGAAGAGGAGAAGCAAACAACATGGAGCTGGGAATCAAAAAGGTCTGGAGTGATTCTGGATGAAGGAATGGTCTCTGATCTCTTGTCAGGTGTTTTCTTACCTCATCAGGCATTATAGGAGAAAATTTAGACCTGTTAAACTGGCAAATGGAGGTTTTAAAAAGTAATCAATAAAAGGGTGCCTATAATTGTGGACAATGTGTATTAGAGAAAAACATTTATTTCATAATCATATTTCGCCCCAATTTAAATTCTTATTATCCAAAAAAAGAATACATTTTTGTGAATTTTTTAAATAAAAAATCAAAAGGATTAACAATCCAGATTAATTTTAATAGCCTTATTTGATCATATTTACCAAGGGTGCTAATATTTTTGGCCACGACTATGTAATACAACTTCTAAAAAGTTTTTACTAAAACATACAAACTTACATTTAGTCTACATCATTTCTATCATGTAATATTTATAAATGTATCATTTTATTGTTGAAATATTGCTCATGATAAGTTCAATTCTTATAATGATGAAGTATAACATGTAACTACCATTTAAACATTCCAGTCATTTAAGAAAGAAAAAATCCATATAAATCCCTCATAGAGCAGTCAATGGCAAACAAAAAATATTTAACATTTCATTTTAAAGGTAGGGTAACAGATTTGATCCTGAAACATTTTTTGTTATGCTGGTTAAAAGTCTCCTTACATCCTGATAGCAATCACTGTGTTAAGTTGTTTAAATGTATTTGTAGAAATTTGTGTCATCTGTGAAAGGCGTAGGACCAAAAAAGGTTCAACAAATCATAGATTTCGGTCCGAACGGACGTTTCCATTTTTGTCCCTCATACGTAAGCATAATTTGAATGCCCACCGCGCAGCGAGTCCACGCAGACACCATACGTCATCGGTGCGTTCACGTGCGCTCACCTCCTGCCTGTAAACAGTGAGAACAGCAAACTTTTCTGCTAAATTGACAACCTACACAGGAGGCACAAAACTAAAGGCATCTTTTATAACAACAACAGCAAAAACTGCCTGGATCAGCAAGAGCAAAAACCCAAATGAACATCGGGAACTTTACTGCTTTACCACGAGATGCAAACAGCTGCAGGTCGCAAAGGGTCTGAAAGAGTGGTTGCACAGTTTATTTTGGTAAGGTAGGTACGCGATTTGTTTGTATTGAGATGGATTCAGATATTCTACTTTGATGAAACATTGTGTTGTTTATGAAATTTGTGTTCGTTTACGGATTAGCGTAACGATATAGTTACTACGTCTACACAACCGAACGTGTGCTTAAACTAATTCTGATGTAAACCAGTTGTTTGGTTATTTTGGCAGTGTTATTCGACTTTGTACTGCAAAGTTGTCTCACTGCTGAATGAGACATGCGATGTGACCGTCTGATCTGTGCGTGTTCATGTGTTTTGGAAGAGGCGTGACTTTGGATGGCGGTTTGACTTGAGGGTGGGATCGGGATTTCATTGCTAGGCGGCTACGTTAGCATTTTTCAAAATGTGTTACCCTACCTTTAAGAAAAGTGGTCTTTAAAGGAATAGTCTACTCATTTTCAACATTAAAATATGCTATTACCTTAAAGGCGGAGTCCATGATGTTTGAAAGCCAATGTTGATATTTGAAATCACCTAAACAAACACGCCCCTACCCCAATAGAATCTGGACCTTCTGTTGATAGACCCGCCCGACACATACGCAACCCGGCATTTGATTTGATTTGATTGGCTATAAGTGTGTTTTGGTAGTCGGCCCGTCTTCTTTTCCAAAGCGTTTTTCAAACATCGTGGACTCCGCCTTTAACTAAGAATTGTTGACACATCCCTCCACCATCTGTGCGCACGCACGCAAGCGCTGGAGTGCTCTGCGACGCTTCGATAGCATTTAGCTTAGCCCCATTCATTCAATGGCACCAATCAGAGACAAAGCCCGAAGTGACCAAACACATCAACGTTTTTCCTATTTAGACGAGTGGTTATACGGGCAAGTTTGGTGGTACAGAATGGAACGTGGCGCTTTTCTGAGCGGATTTGGAAGAGGAACTATGTTTTGTGGCGTGGTGGCTCTTTTGGGAGTACTTCGACTCGCCTGTAAAGTCCGCTCCCCTTCTCTCTCTCATAATGGGAGAGGGAGGGTGTTACTGCGCCGAGTCCAAGTACTCCCAAAAGTGCTATTACGCCATAACATGTAGCTCCTCTTTTAAATCCGCTTAGAAAAGCGTTACGTTTTATTTTGTACCACCAAACTTGCTCGTAAAACTACTCGTCTTAAATAGGAAAAACGTTGATGTGTTTGGTCACTTCTAACTTTATCTCTGATTGGTACCATTGAATGAATGGGGCTAAGCTAAATGCTATCGAAGCGTCGCAGCGCGCTCCAGCGTTTACGTGCACGCACACAGATGATAGAGGGATGTATCAACAATTCTTAGTTAAGGTAATAACACATTTTAACATTGAAAATGAGTAGACTATTCCTCTAACTTTCATTGTCATTTGGCACTGTCCAGTATATTGATTATAATCACAATCATCAAAGACCAACCACTCAAAAGTAGTTTTAACAACCGGTATCTCTACAAATGTAAACTACTAGACATCTAGCCTCTTTATGACTTAAAATGCATGTGTTTGGGTATAATCTAGATTTGTTGTTGTTTTTTATGGGTCAGAAGAACAGACAGTAGCTAAGTTTCCATCCACTTGTCAATCAAATTATCTGAAGTTCGGTAAAAAAAAAAACGTATGCGAATAAAGCTGGTGAAAGTGTGTTTCCATCCAACGGCTTAAAAGCGAATAAAAACCTGTACGTAATGATGTCACATGCTGGTTTGCGATCAAATTGGTATATCGAATTGATTTGAGACATTTGAAGGTGTTTCCATTCATTTTCGCACTGAATCGCACAATATTATAGCAAACATTTGCGAACAAAGTTTTGCTAGACTAAATGGATTGCGCCATTTCACAAGTTATAAGTGCTAATTTTGATATTAAATAAAAAAGTAAGGTTGTGTTGTTTTGTTGTCTCTTCAAGTAAAAACACTTGGTGACCCCATACTAACCAAACCTGTTGTTTTTTTACACAGCTAATTGTCAACAATGACATGTGATCCAATTTAAAAATCTAGTAATCCAGATTTGATAGTCTGAAAAAGTGTGTATCTGGATCAGGTTGATCCAATCCTATTTTGCTTTGAAAAACCAGGTTTACCTGATCCTGGATAGCAAAACATGGGATTTCCAAATCTGGATAGTTTTGATCCTGATTTAAATTTTTGAAAAACTGGCCCCAGTTTCTAACCCGATTTCTGTGTCAATGGTGGATTTCCCCAAACTTAAAGGAATGAGACCCTTTTACTAGACGCACTGAGACCATCACAATGATACCAATATGAATGGTTACACACTTGTACACTTGATTAAAGTGGGTAACCTTCAAGTGGCTTTGATTATCTCTAGTTCAGCATGTAAGGGGGGGGAGTCAAACAGATGCAAGTAATCTTGGTTAGGTGACTCTTCTGTGGCTGTAAAGTGGGGTGGTTGTCTTTGAGGTAGATCTTTGAGAAAGTTTTCAGATGTTGACTTTCATCAGAATTCAGTGTCTTTAAGAAAATGGTTCTCTGTGGGTTTAGCCATTTGGTGTTGGTCTTTAGCTCTCTGTGGACATTTGAATCAGACAGGTTTAATTCCAGTTTTGATGTGATGCCCATGTTCATGCTGCCATATTGATGACTGCCCAGCGACAACTGAACGCTTTCTTTGTACACATGCAACTCTTTTAAATTCTTTAATAATAATCCTCATAATGACAATTCATGTACAGCTGTTTTGAATAAGCGCTATATAAATGAAATCAATTTGACATGCTTCTATGGTGTGTTTACATGCGCTGTCAATACAGTTTTGTGTGCTGTAGTGCCACCTGGGATCGCTCCCGGAAAGAAGACCTACTGTAGTAACATTCCCAAAAAACCCTCTGTGAACAAAACGCAGGGGGCGTGCCATAGTGAGGATGCTCATGTCATTGCAACAATAACGTTATGGTTCAGCTCTTTAAAATTAGGTATTTACATACAGATCTACATTCACGACGAGAAATGTTTGCAAACTGGAATGAAGCATGAATCAGAGAGCTTGTCACTATCAGCGCTGAAGCAAATATCATTCACCAGCATAGAAAAGCGGGTCATGTGCTCATATGAGCTTATAATAAAGAAAAATGTCTGCAAATCATTGCAAGACATATCGTTCAGCTCTTTTAAATGCACAATAACATTCCAATGAGAAAAGTCTGCAAACTGGAATGAAACAGAGATCAGAGAGCTCGTCAAATATCCCCCCTGAAGCTGAGATCATTCACTAGCATGACAGAACGGCACGTCACATGCTTTTTTATAGGGTTAACAAACAAAAATGCATCAAAAATCGAACGATCCCGGACAAATCCCGGATGCATTTCCCATTATCTCTGTGTGAATTGGGCTTATGATGATTTCAGTGTAGTTTGTTGTTCAGTATGTTTCTTCTGATGCTTCTGAAGACTTCCAGAATGAGAAAATCTCTTTTCACAGATCAAGCAGATATAAGGTTTTTCACCTGTATGAGTTCTCTGGTGTGACACTAAATAATCACGTAGATTAAAACTTTTACCACAAACATCACAGTGATAAGGCTTCTCTCCAGTGTGAATTTTCTGATGCACTCTAAAATAAGATGGATCAGAGAAGCTCTTTCCACAATAAGAGCACACGTAAGGTTTCTCTCCAGTATGAACTCTCTGATGAACAGTGAATTGAGATGGATCAGAGAAGCTCTTTCCACAATGAGTGCACAAGTAAGGTTTCTCCCCAGTGTGAACTCTCTCATGGATTTTTAAGGAACGTGACTCAGTAAACGTCTTCTCACACTGAGAGCATTTGTAAGGTTTTTCACCTGTATGAGTTCTCTGATGTTTCACTAAATGTTCACGTTGACTAAAACTCTTCCCACAAACATTACAGTGATGAGATTTCTCTCCAGTGTGAACTCTCTGATGAACTCGGACATGAGATGGATCAGTGAAGCTCTTTCCACATTGAGAGCAGGCGTAAGGTTTCTCTCCAGTATGAAGTCGTTCATGGATTTTTAAGGAACGTGACTCAGTAAATGTCTTCTCACACTGAGAGCATTTGTAAGGTTTTTCTCCTGTATGAGTTCTCTGGTGTGAAACTAAATGTTTACGTTGACTAAAACTCTTCCCACAAACATTACATTGATGAGGTTTCTCTCCAGTGTGAATTCTTTCGTGGACTTTTAAGAAAGATGAATGAGCAAACTTCTTCCCACATTGAGAGCATTTGTAAGGTTTTTCACCTGTATGAGTTCTCTGATGTGAAACTAAATTGAGACGATGATTAAAACTCTTCCCACAAACACTACAGAGATAAGGTTTCTCTCCTGTGTGAATTCTCTCATGGACTTTTAAGTGGCCTGCTTGAGAAAACATTTTACCACACTGAGAGCATTTGTAAGGTCTTTCTCCTTTATGAATTCTCTGGTGCTTTAGAAAGTTTGACTTTTGACTAAAACTCTTCCTGCAAAGAGTACACTGAAAAGGCTTCTCTCCAGTGTGAACTCTCTGATGGACACTGAATTGAGATGGATCAGAGAAGCTCTTACCACAGTGAGAGCAGTGGTAAGGTTTTTCTCCAGTATGAAGTCTCTGATGGACACTGAAATGGGATGGATCAGAGAAGCTCTTACCACAGTGAGAACAGACGTAAGGTTTCTCTCCAGTGTGAACTCTCTGATGGACTCTGAATTGAGATGGATCAGAGAAGCTCTTACCACAGTGAGAGCAGTGGTATGGTTTCTCTCCGGTGTGAACCCTCTCATGGACTTTTAAGGAACGTGACTCAGTAAACGTCTTCTCACACTGAGAGCATTTGTAAGGTTTTTCACCTGTATGAATTCTCTGGTGTCTCACTAAATGTTCACGTTGACGAAAACTCTTCCCACAAACACTACAGTGATGAAGTTTCTCTCCGGTGTGAACTCTCTCATGGACTTTTAAGTGGCCTGCTTGAGTAAACATCTTCTCACAATGAGAGCATTTGTAAGGTTTTTCACCTGTATGAGTTCTCTGATGTGAAACTAAATGGTGACGTTGATTAAAACTCTTCCCACAAACACTACAGTGATGAGGTTTTTCTCCAGTGTGAATTCTCTCATGGACTATCAGATGAGATTTCTGATGGAAACGTTTATCACAGTGTGAACATTGAAAGGGTTTTTCTTCAGTGTGTAGTGTTTGGTGTGACTTTAGATATGGTCTCTCATTGGTGTGTTTCTTCAGATGATGCTTCTGTTCTGTGTGTTTTCTCTCTAAATGTCTCTTTGAGCTGAAAGTCTCTCCACCGGTGATGCACGAAAGTGCTGTCAGTCGCTCTTTTGATGTTGAGGACGTTATTTCTCCGTCCAAACATAATTTAGTCGTTGCATCTGAAAGAAACATGAAACAAATAAATTCACTTTTATTTACACAAAGAAGGATTTATTCTGTATCTTTTTCTACCCTGCAAGCAAGCCTATGATAGCCCTTTATGGGCATAGCCTTAGGGCCCCAAGCAGGTTTTGCTCATTGGCAAAACATTGGCCCCTTAGCACTGGCCTTGCATGGGCAGCCCTCATACAGCAAAATCCCCAGAGTTAAATAAACACTGCTGGATGTATATATTGTCCCAATCTTACAGCGTGTTAAAAAGTAACACTGAAGCAGAATTAAAAGCTCTGTTATCTCTCTCTGAAACATAAAATTGCATTTTATATCTTACTTGTATAGTTGTTTTCTTAACTTAAGTTTAGATGTTGACTGTTTCATTTAAAGTCACGATTATGGTGATCGGTGTTTGTTTTAGTTTAACTTGACTAAGAATTTATAGTCTGCCTTGACACAGATTCCAGTTCAACTTTGCTGTTAAAACAAGTTCATCCCTCTTAAAAGCTTTATTATTATAGAGGTTATTTCAGTGCAAGCAATACAATAATATAACCTGAAGTGATACTTTCGTAATAGTAGTTCCCGTTTTATTTTACACATTTTACATTTTTATTTTATTATATTTAATTTATTTTATTTTATTAAAATCACATTTATTTTCTTTAAATTGTTATTTTAAATTCTCATGTATCTTTGTTTTATTGTAATTTATTGTGTGTGTGTCTTATTTTTTTCTCTAATATATTTTTTTCTCATTTCTATGTAAAGCACTTTGAATGACATGTGTATGAAATGTGCTATACAAATAAACTTGCCTGCTTTGGCACGAGAGAGCTTACACTCTTCCTAAAATCTGAGCTTGAAATTCACAATCCACAATCGCCTCAATTACTTTTCACACTGGCTTATGGAACTGCCAATCTGCTGTAAACAATGCAGATTTCATTACAGCTATTGCTTCACATTCTGGTCTTTATATTCTAGCACTTACTGAGACCTGGATCAAACCAGAGGACACCGCCACTCCCGCCGCCCTCTCTAACAATAACACTTTTTCACACAGCCCTCACACTACAGGGAGGGGTGGAGGGACCGGTCATTTCAAACGACTGGAAATTCCAATAGCTTACACCCTCATGTGACAGCAGCTCTTTCGAGTTGCATGCTGTTACGATCATCCGCCCTACTAAAATCCATCTTTTAGCTATCTAATGCCCCCCACATCAACTTTGACATTTCCTGGAGGACTTGGATGTACTTCTGTCTTCATTCCCAAAGGATGGTACTCCTCAAGTAGTACTTCGAGACTTCAACATCCTCCTTGAGACATCACTGGCAGCTGACTTCCACACCCTGACTGCATTTTTTGACCTCAAGCAAGTCCCCACTTCACCAACCCACACTGCCCTACAAAGCCAAAGCGCAGTAACTACGCATTGGGTCAAAATTGAGTTAAGGGTTGAAATGGGCTTTGTGAGATCGGTTGTGTCTTGTGACAAAGTCTCCTGGTTCAATTTTGTCCCAATTTTGTGTGCCAAAATTGCAGTAACATGTTTGACTGGCTGGTGTAAAAAAACTTTAAAGGGCATTTTTCTCGATTTCAGTGTTTGGTTACTGCACTTAGCCTTTGTAGGGCAGCACAGGTATAATAATCTTTTAGATCTCATATACACACACTGCTGCTCCACACATCACACCCAGGTTACCCTGCTACACACATCTACTCACTTCCTCACTGATCACATCACTTATCCCCCCAGTCACTGCACACAATCCCCCACTGGTCATGTTATGGTGCAACCTACATACGCTCCCCCCTGCTTCTTTCTTTGTGAAGTAAAAAACACTATCAGCAGTCAGTTCTCTGCGCCACCGCCTCTTGCTCATGCTCAAACTCCTGATGCATGCTCGCTCCCATCTTTCTCTTTCATATCTGAAGTGGACTTTTCCAAGATCTTTTCTTCAAACCACCCGACTAACCACCCACTTATGGCGCTTTTCCATTGCATAGTACCCCACGGTTTAGTTTAGTTTGGGTCGGGTCAGCTCACCTCACCTCCCTTTGGCTTGGTTAGCTTTTCCATTGATTTCGCAGTGGGAGGGATTATAGGCGTGTCGTTATATTTTCGCTGCCTGCTGCTGTATCATACAAGTGAGAGCGTCGTTGGAATGCTAAACATCCCCATACATTGATTTATTTCTCAGTCCGCCACAAAATTCAAATTGACCACCACAAAGATGTTTGCACATTGTGTTTATCACTACCTCTGTATCACATGACAGTTTCTGTATAAACACCGGTGGCGTCGTCAGTCGACGTGCTCCGCTGAGCCTCAATTAAGTTGCATATACACATTGCTAATGTGCCGATAAAAACTGCAAGTCTGGAAAAAACTGGTATGGCATTCCTCGTTCTCAACCTGTGGATGTTTTTCATCGCTTAAAGGGTGTTTGGGAACTTAAAGCAGAGCACAGATGACAACATGTTTACTCGAGACAGTGCAAGCTAGCACTAAGGTAAAGCTCCCAAAAGTAAGCTGACCCAACCAAAACTAAACCAAACCATAGGGTATTATGCAATGGAAAAGCACCATTAGATTCCATACCCATAGATTCCATACCTTCAGGCAATTTCTTCATTGGTTATCCCGAAGTGGTGACACATCTGAACCCCAATGTCTCAGTACCTGGGTACCACAAGGCTCGGGGTACCTCAAGGCTCAGTGCTCAGACCACTGCTCTTTTCTATATATAGGACATCCTTGCGTTCTCTCATTCGTAAACATGGCTTTTCTTACCACTGCTATGCGGATGACACACAACTCTACTTGCCGTTTCAGCTTAACAATCCCACGGTTTCTGCCCACATCTCAGCATACCTGAGTGACATTTCACTCTGGATGAAGGATCATCATCTCCAGCTGAACCTTGCTAAGACAGAACTGCTTATCATATTGTCTGACCCAAAGATTCATCACAATCTTTCCATTCAACTAAGTTCTTCGACCATTACACCTTCCAGGAATGCCAAAAACCTGGGAGTGGTCATAGATGATCAGTTTCACAAAGTATCAGTTTCAGCCAGCACTGCCCTCTCTTGTAGATTTATCCTCTACAACATTAGTAAAATTAGACCTTTCCTATCTGTGCATGCTACACAAGTCCTAGCCCAGGCTCTTGTCCTTTCCAAACTGGCCTACTGCAATGCATTACTGGCCGGACTCCCAGCCTGCACATTTTAACCCCTATAGATTATCCAAAATGTTGCGGCAAGAGTGGTCTTCAATGATCCGAAGAGAGTGCATGTCAATCCTCTCTTTGTCAGGTTACACTGGCTTCCATAGCAGCTTGCAACAAATTCAAAGCTCTGCTCTTGGCCTGGGTGAGCACCCTCTTACCTTCTAGATCTGCCGCAGAGTGACGGCTTGTGGTGCCATCCCAAGAAGGGAAAAAAATCACTATCGCGTACCATATTTGGTTTTCTTTCTCATCTGTGGAATGATCTACCGGTTGCGATAAGATCTGCACAAAAACTGTGAGACAGAGGTTTAGTGATAAACGCGATGGATGTGCAAACATTTACTTGTGGGGATCAATTTTGATTTTGTGGCAGACTTAAAAATAAATTAATAAAGTTTAACATGTTATAATAAATTATGTGTGAGATATTTTGAGCTAAAACAGACTAAAGATTTATTTTACATATTTAGACATTTCAGTTGAAATCAGAATGTTAAAAAAATAACCCTAACAACTAATACTTTCTTCTTCTTTCAATTCTTTTAAAATAACAAAGATAACAAATGCACTTTCAATAGAAAAATATCTCTCACCTATAATATCTGAGCATATTTAAAGTACAAACCTTGTCAGCAAACTATGACGCAAAATAATAATAATCGTTCATTAATGGTTATCGATGGCAATTGTTAAATTAACCGAGGTTTTGATTTTAGGTTAAATCGTCCAGCCCTACCCCTTGATAAATGGATGATTTATAGCTATCTGTCCAGAGCAAGAAAAACAAAAAGCGGCATGAAGGTGAAAAACAATATAATGTTATAAATTCCTATTTAGTCTTGACTAACCATTAGGGTGGTCCTTATAATGGCTCAAATTAGTTTTTTATGTTCAACTCTAACCCCCAAAATGTTTTAGGATATCAATAAAAACATTGTTCCTACAATATCTAGAGGTTGCTCAATGCCTTTGAATATTTCCGAAATAACATAATTTAGCAAAAACTGTACATATTAAAAACTGTTCCAGTTATTTCAGTCTCTTCTGATCCAAGTAACCACATAGCGGGCTTGCTTCATGTTGTTTCAGCCATTGTCTCTGTGAATATTTTCTATTGTGCTTCATTCACATTGAAGCTTTCTTGCTTGAAAGACATATCACAACTAAAACAGGAGTTTTAATTGCATGGAGTATGTTCAAATAAGTCCATTGCTGCCATAAGTATATATTATAAAACAATTTTACATGCTGGCACAAAGTATCACATAATACTCAAACGTGTTAAACTTCAAAGGTCTTAAGCAACCTCTAAATATTAATTTTGAAAAATTTTGAAAAATTTATTTATTCAAACATATTGGTGGGGTGAGAGCATGAACTTTTTAAAGTTAAAAAATAAGGACCACCCTACTAACCATGCAATGGATTTATAACAAATACTCCAGTCCAAATCCCCAGATTTAATATTAGTCCAGTGTGTGTTTTTAGAAATGCTTGTACGCATTAATAATCAAAATATTTCATACATGCTTAAGAAATAAACACATTTATTCACACAAAATGTTGTGTGACTCATGTTAGCGTTTAAAACAATGCACATTACGTCTAAAGTTTGCATATTTGTATAATTATTCATGTATTTTGGTATGTTTACCTCTGGGCAGGGCTCCCGCAGGTTTCACCAAGTCAAATTTAAGACTTTTTAAGACCTTTTTAAGACCATTATGAGTGAAATTTAAGACCAAAGCGGCACAATGATCTCAGAAATTCTCAAAACATTATATTTTTATTATATCTTTGTTTATTTTATTTTTTAATTTTTTTTGACAAATAAAATCCACTAATATGGGAAGATCAGTATGGTCAGCTGCTGATAGGTGCCTTGTTAACATGTTTTACACTTTCTCCACCCATACGTTATGTGCATAAATATGCGCTATACCGCCATCGCATTTATTCCCCTCTCTAATTACACAATAATTAAATGAAAAGGAAATTTACTATTAAAAGGCTGTTCGTGGTTTGTTGTTTGTGGCAAACAATGCCGTTTCTAAATCCGAAGGCTGTAGCCTCCAGAGGTCGCATTTGTAGCCTGCATATGAAAACTGTGTAACACTAAAGTTGACTCATTGTTGATGGCGCGGGACTTGACGGCCTGACTGTTTAAGTTGATTTTCAATAAAGCAGTGTTGATTTTTTCACTTCTGGGTCCTCTGTTTCAGAACCTTGCAAATGCTCTGGTAAGCCACGGGCTAGTTGGTTAAATTAACACAGAAAAGGTTTTTCTCGCCAAACCTACAGTATACAGTCGGATCACAACACCTGAAATATAGCTTATAGCATGAATTGCGTGGATTATAATAGCCTACATTTGTATTCTCTTTAAAAAATAATGATTAAAAACTGGATTGAAGAGACATTCAGTGACACGCAAAGTGCAGAACTCTTCTTTTTAGAGGCCCACCCAACAAATACATTCTTCCTCCGTCACTGATTAGTTCTACAGCATTTTAATTTACCATTTTATTTTTTTCGGACAACCTTTTCGGGTATAAATGGAGGTAAGAAATTTAAGACTTGGGTTAATTAAATTTAAGACCTAGGGTGAAAATCTGGCCATTTTTAAGACTTTTTATGGCCTTAAATTTAACTTTCTAAATTTCAGACTTTTTAAGACCCCGCGGGAACCCTGCTGGTGTCTGATCATGCCTTAGTTTTAAAGCAAATTGGAAAATTTGTTGAGTTATATTGTTTGTTATAGTTTTTCAGCTATTTTGTTTTATTTTATACATAATTTTCTTTTTAGTAAAACAAAAGTTTTTTTATGAATGCACTGACAGTACTTAGGACATCCAGAAGTACAGGATCGGCTCTGAACTAATTGTTAATTGAAAATTAAATTCAAAACCCTTATTCATTTAATAGTTACATAAACAATTTGGCCCAATGGATAAGGGATTAACTGAGGAGACATACCTGGAGGAATAAAACCATTATCATCATGATTGTCTTCATAACCATCTTCTGTTGGTTCAGTTTTTATTTCTGTTGGTTCAGTTTTTATTTCTGTAGGTTCAGTTTTTATTTCTGTGGGTTCAGTTTTGATCTTCATCATGAGGTTTGTGCAGTCGATGAGTTTGACTGAACACATCTTGAGTTTGGTCTGCTGCTGTTCTCCAGCGTTACAAACAGAATCCAGAGACTCTGTGGAGGTTTGATTAGTAGATTCATCATCCTGTAAGTCCTGATTACTGTCACACACTGTAGTGTCCTGAGCGTCTGTGTGCTTTGACTCAGTATAACAGAGTAAAGTCAGACTGAGCTCGGAGTCCTGTGTGGAAGATTCACAACAAACACACACAGAGTAAGATTAGAAATGATTTGATGTTGTCTGATTCAGGTAAAGGATGTTTAAGCTGTACAAACCTCTCTCTTCAGTCCTTCATCTCCTCTTAACCTCAGCTTTGTCTCCAGTAACGCCACCTCTTTCTTCAGCTGAGAGATTTCTGTGATAAAATCATCAATATCCAACATGGACAGATCAGTTCCTACTGATTTACAGCACATCACATCCATCATCAACACAAGACTCTGTTTACACTCAATAAAACACTCAAGAGAGAAAAACACTGATGATACACAAACACATCACAGGCGAGCTCTTTCTTTCTTTCTTTAGTGGGTTTATTGGCGGATTAAAGAGCTGCAGAGCGCCTCCTGCTGTACTGGAGAGAGAAGACACTCAACACTTTATTCATCTGTCATTCTTCTTCTTCTTTGTTTTTGGTCCTGCTACTGTATCGAAGCATGCAGCATGGAAAGATCTACTAGCAGATATAAATAAGGGGAAACAAATTAATAAATAACATAAATACTATCATACATCTCTATATTTTTCAGATATTCCACAACAGCTTCTTGAGTATTTTATCCCCTTCTCCCGTTGTTCCCAAAAACATTCAAGGTTCCATTTTCTTCTTGTCTGACTTCTTTTGCTTTAATAAAATCCTTTCTTCACTATATTTCCGACATTGCAACAGTAATTGTTCTACGTTTTTTGTCATCTGATTTACTTTTACCTAATAAAACAATGTTTTATCCTGTATGGTCAAACTTCAGTCTGGTTAAAACAGACTCCTCTTTTCTATTCTGTCCATTCACACCCTGTGCATTAATACATTTCTGTATACTATAATATTTTCTTCCACTTTTATCAATGTCCCATATGTTCTGCAATTTCTTCATCACTTCTTTTTTAATGATTGCTTTAGCTTGTCCTTTACCAAATGGAATATTTATAATGTTTTTTATACAGGTGTTTTTTTGCTATTTGGTCTGCTTTTGCCTTTTGATCTGTCATTCATTACTCGAGAAGGAACTTAAACTGCACTAATACAAAGCTTAAAGACTACAAAGAGTTAAATAAGAGGTCATTTGCAAACTTGCAAAGTAGTTTATCAAGGTTAGCCAAATTATTTTAGTCAACAAAGTGTTCAGATTATTTTGTCTAGTGCCTGTATAACACCTAAGGAGTAGGGCATTTTTCACAGTGCAATGCATCTCGAAACAGAACAATAACACAGATATTTTTTAAGATGTCAGTTCAAGGTGTTTTGGGCTAAGACAGCTTTAGTCTGGGAAACATGCACATGAACATTTCTTTATTTTAAAGCAAAATCTTTGCTGATGCTGTTTTAGTACAGTAATAAACTGTTGTTGTAAATTATGTGATGTAGAAATACAATTGAATGTAGCTGGGAAATGTATTTTTTAAACTGCAATAGTAAAACACAATCTGGGTTAAACACAAACACTTGTAAATCATTTCCCAAAAACATGAGGATGCCCTGATAAGATCTGTGGATGTCACTTCACTTCAACAGTGTGTGAAATATTTAATAGTAAGTGGTTCGTCAGACCAAATAAATGAACGATACGCCTGGTTGAGGATATGTCAAACTTACTTTTAATAGTAAAAAATGAAAGAGAAATGTTACCTGATGATGAGAAACACAGCGATCGTGTGAAAATCTGTTTACAGATTCCCAGAATTCTCTGGCACCTTCCTTCACATACCCATAGTTTTACCGAATGGTGTTTGTTTGTTAATTTATTTATCTATCATTACATAAGTTTGCTGTATCTTTAATTTTTGTGTGAAGATACATTTCATTTACATACAAAAGATAATTTGTGTGGGAGACCTGGGTGTCTCAGTTTCTAACCCAATTTTTATGTCAATGGTGGATTTTACCTGACGCACTGCGGCCAAATATTTATGGTTAGACATTTGTACAATTTGATTAAAGTGGGTAAACATTAGGTGAGATTTGATCACCTATACAGTCCAGCATGAGAGAGAGAGAGCGAGAGAGAGAGAGCGAGAGAGAGCGAGACAGAGAAACACTATAATCTTGGTGAGGTGACTCTTCTGTGGCTGTAAAATGGAGTGGTTGTCTTTGAGGTAAATGTGAACTCTGAGAAAGTTTTCAGATGTTGACTTTCACCAGAATTCAGCATCTTTTAAAAATAATTCTCTGTGGGTTCAGTCATTTGGTTTCTTTATCTTTCTGAGGACTTCTGAGACATGATTCCAGCTTGGTGTGATGCCCATCCTCATGCTACCATAGAGATGATGACTGCACAGCAACAACTGAACTCTTTCTTTGCTCATTTGCAGCTCTTTTAAAATCTCTTCAAATAATAATCATCATCATAATAATAATAATTAATGTAGAGCTGTGTTGGAAAAGCGCTATATAAATGAAATGAAATCAATTTGATTCGTTTCAATGGTGTGTTTACACGCTCTGTCAATACAGTTTGTATGATGTAGCACCAACGTCTGAGTTTAGCTGTTGGAGTTACAGCAACGGCTTAATTCTGGAACATGATGTAATACTCAGATCTCATTGATCGACCTGTTTAATTGTCTGGTGGAAGAGGGAACATTTGACACAGTGGTAAAAAACACATTCGCTAATTCGTGCCGCAAATAACCGAAGTCAACGTCATTCATAGAAATCAATTGTTTTTGTTTTAGCACATTATCACATCAAACATTTGCACCGAATATACACAATCACTGTGTAAAGACTGTGTAAAGAAACTATAATCTCATTCACACAGCTCTTTGGTCCCAGAAAGTACCCGTAAATTTGCCAGACAGACTTCTGTGTGAAGGCAAACACGTCCAGTAAATGTTCTGAAAGAGGACCAATTAACCATACATTCCCATATACTCTAAAAATTGCCGGGTTATTTTTTTATCTACGGTTGGGTCACTATTGGACAGAACACACTGCTGGGTTAAAATGACCCAACTGCTGGGTTGTTTCAACACATGGTTGATTCACATTAACCCAGCTGTTGGTTAAAACAACCAAGCACTTTTAATGCAGGGTTCACACCAGACACAGTAGAGGCGACAAGCGCGAATGATTTACATGTTAAGTCAATGCAAAGATGTGATTAGACATCCTGTGGTGCAAATAGCGCATTCCGCGCGAATTGAGCGTTGCCACGGGAAACGCGCGAGTTGAAAAATCTGAACTTCTGCAATTTCCATGCCTCGTTAACCAATCAGGACCTTTCTGTATTAGTGACGTGATCACAGGAAGCAAGCGGAGTCGCAGGAGTCTCCCTTGACGAGAATTTCCACGTGAATGTCTCGAATGACTAGAATTTCACACGCGAGTAAACTCAAATTTTCAAGCGTCCAACTACGAGCGATTAGCGCGTTTCTGAAGCCTCTACTGCGGCTGGTGTGAATGCACCATTAGAGTGTAACATTCCCGGAAGACGCCAAACCAATGCCTTAAGGGGCATGCCATAGGAAGAACGTGTGTGTCATTGTAAAAATAAAGTTATGGTTCAGCTCTTTAAAATGAGGGATTTACATCCAGATCTACATTCATAACGAGAAATGTCTGCAAACTGGCTTGAAGCATGAATCAGAGAGCTCGTCACTGAAGCGAAGCGAAGATCATTCACCAGCATAAAAGAATAGCGGTTCATGCACTCAAAAGAGCTTATAATAAACAAAAATGCCCACAGATCATCGCAACAAGATATATCGTTCAGCTCTTTAAAACAGGTCTTTTAAATGCACATTAATTTTCACGATGAAAAAAGTCAGCAAACTGCATGGAATTGTCACTACCACCGTCATCGCTTTAATGTAAGATTAGCTTTACCTTAGTGGTAGCTTGCACTTTTTCGAGTAAACATGTTGTCATCTGTGCTTTATTATAAGTTCCCAAACTGCACATAGCGATGAAAACATACACAGGTTTAGAATCAGTAACACCATAACAGTTTTTTCACACTTGCAGTTTGTGGTGGCACATTCGTGGCGCGCACATCGACACATTTGCTTAAATACAAATTAAATGAAGCTCAGCAGAGCGCGTCAACTGATGGCACAGGAATTTGTACAAAAACTGTGAGACAGAGGTAGTGTTAAACACGATATGCAAACATCTATTTGTGGCGGTCAATTTTTTTAATTTTGCGAACTGAGAAATAAATGAATGCATGGGAATGTACAACAACGCTCACAATTGTATGATGTCACAGCAGTAGGCAGCGCAAATATAACGAAACGCCTATAACCCCTCCCACTCCGAATTGTTACTAAACTCGATGGAAAAGCTAACCAAGCCAAAGTGAGGTGAGCTGACCCAAACCAAATCGTGAGGTACAATGCAATGGAAAAGGTTCATTTGTAAGGTCTTTCTCCTGTATGAATTATTCTTTGGTGCTTTACAAAGTTTGACTTTTGATTAAAACCCTTCCCGCAAATAGTACACTGATAAGGTTTCTCTCCAGTGTGAATTCTCTGATGGACTCTGAATTGAGATGGATCAGAGAAGCTCTTACCACAGTGAGAGCAGTGGTAAGGTTTCTCTCCAGTATGAAGTCTCTGATGGACATTGAAATGAGATTTATCAGAGAAGCTCTTACCACAGTGAGAACAGTGGTAAGGTTTCTTTCCAGTGTGAAGTCTCTCATGAACTTTTACGGAGCTTGAATCCGCAAACTTCTTCTCACACTGAGAGCATTTGTAAGGTTTTTCACCTGTATGAATTCTCTGGTGTGAAACTAAATGGTGACGTTTATTAAAACTCTTCCCACAAACACTACAGTGGTAAGGTTTCACTCCAGTATGAAGTCTCTGATGGACACTGAATTGAGATGGATCAGAGAAGCTCTTCCCACAGTGAGAGCAGTGGTAAGGTTTCACTCCAGTGTGAAGTCTCTCATGGATTTTTACAGAACGTGACTCCGTAAACGTCTTCTCACAATGAGAGCATTTGTAAGGTTTTTCACCTGTATGAGTTCTCTGGTGTGACACTAAATGGTGACGTTGATTAAAACTCTTCTTACAAACATTACAGTGATAAGGTTTCTCTCCAGTGTGAACTTTCTCATGGACTATCAAATGAGATTTCTGACGGAAATGTTTATCACAGTGTAAACATTGAAAGGGTTTCTCTTCAGAGTGAATTTTCTGGTGATTTTTCAAGGAACCTGAATACCTAAAGGTTTTTCCACATTCACGGCACTGATACGGTCTGTCACTGGTGTGTTTCTTCAGATGATGTTTATGTTCTGTGTGTTTTCTCTCTAAATGTCTCTGTGAGCTCAATGTCTCTCCATCGGTGATGCAGGAAAGAGTCAAGGAAGTCATTTCTCCATCCAAACATAATTCACTCTTCACATCTGAAAGAAACATGAAAAAAATAAATTCACTTTTATTTACACAAAGAAGGATGAATTCTGTATCTTTTTCTATATTCACACAGAGAATTCAGAGAATTTTTAAATTGTAGTTTTAAGAACGTTCTAAGAACGTTTTTGTGTTGTCTGAACGTTAGAGGAATGTTACATTTTACTATTTTTAAACGTTATGACAATGTCATGTTTTAATGTTCACACAATGTTTAAAACAACAGCTGTTTATTATATTGACTTGTTTAATTGTTATGTAAATGATAGAGAAACATTGCATTTTATTATTTTATAAAACATTATTTCTGAATGTTCAGTAAATATATTGCTGTAGAAACACAATTCACTTATTAGGTTTAGATGTTGATGTTTTGTTTCATTTATAGTCACCATTATTGTGATTAGTGTTTGTTTTAGTTGGACTCTTGACACTTGACTTTTTGCTTGATAGTTTTTTCCCTGGTTGTGTTAACTTTTTGTTAATACACCACATTTGTTATGAATGTGTAGAGTTAATAGTGTACAGTCTGTCATTAATGAGTTTTAGAAACTTTGGACAAAAAAATTCCATCATATAATCAGAGTATGAATCTCAACCATGGTGACAATTAAATGAAAAACTTCATGCTGCAATGCATGCTGGGTATTAACAAATTTCAAATCTCATTCAGGATTCCCAACATAAACTGCAGCATGGATAAATAAGGATTTTTATAAACAATTTTATTGTCACCATGGTTGAGATTCAAACTCTGATTCTTGATGTTTGTGCGTCCCAATTATACAGCGGAGATTTTTTGTCCAAAGTTTCTAAAACTCCTTAATGACAAACTGCTGTGAAAGAGTTGGATCTAATATACATTATTGACAGAAAATAAACTTTTGATTAGTAAATGAATTAGGTGATGATCTTTACCATTATGTACCAACAACCACAGAATTACACTATTAACTTTACAGTTTCATAACAAATGTGGTGCATTAACACAAAGTTAACACAACCAGGGAAAAAAATAGCAAGGAAAAAGTCAAGTGTCAAGAGTCCAACTAAAACAAACACTAATCACAATAAGGATGACTTAAAATGCAATGTTTCTCTATCATTTACATAACAATTAAACAAGTCAATATAATAAACAGTTGTTGTTTTAAACATTGTGTGAACATTAAAACATGACATTGTCATAACGTTTAAAAATTGAAAAATGTAACATTCCTCTAACGTTCAGACAACCCAGAAACGTTCTTAGAACTTTAAAAAACTGGACACTTTTAACCAGGGCTCGAAATTGCGACCATTTTGGTCGCATATGCGACCGAAATTTAATCTGTGCGACCTTAAAATATATTTGGGAGCATTTGTGCGACTGCCCATTTTGTTGTGACGCGAGTTGATTGTGATCCTGCGTGCTGGCGCTGTCCCAGGTTCATTGTTCTCTCCAACGATACATAACCAATCAAATTTCACCATTAAGTTCTTGCGTTTAATGAAGACCGCAGATTGGCTAATATGAGCGTCAGTCATTCCTTGTTGCCGTGAAGCGCAGAAATGTGAAAAGACGAACGCGTCGCGAGCATGACGAGAGCGAGCCGATTACAGCCAAGGTTATTACTGTATCCTTTCAGAGAGAGTGGCTTAAAGATTTCGAGTGTCTCCGCTATGAAAATGTAACTTACTGTGTTTACTGTAAATCCTGTAAAACGGCGTTAATGGCGGAATCAAAACATTTTAAGCGCAAGACGTACCTTGCTTAAACATGGCGAAAGTGCCAAAAACACAAGACGTGTCATGACAAATGTGTTTATTATTGATGGAGACACCGACCTGTCTGTCAGTGTGTTTAATGGTGTATGTGCGCATGCGCTGGTGAATGGACATTCGACAAACATCCTTGTGGTCCATGTTGCTGTGGAATACGACAATGCTGATGGTATGTTTTTGTTGTTTTTTTAAAAACATTGCCTATTTGGTAGTAAAAGCATCCTGGTAATGCAGTTATCAATACCAATATATATTAGCCTTCTATATTAGGGTCACTTTTGTAATGTGCAGTTGGGTAATAATTTAGGAATTTATGCAGCAAAAAATAAAATAAAATAAAATATAAGACCAACTTTTAAATGCTGGCCATAGGACGTGTAAAGCCCGGTGGTGGTGTTTTATTTTTAATAAAATAAATCTATTAACATTTACATTGTAGTTGTGGTGCTTTTTAATTTTTGGATGGATGCGCCTAAATTTTTGCTGGTGCTCCTAACTCTTTAAAGTTGGGAGCACCAGTGCTACCAAATAAAAAAGTTAATTTTGAGCCCTGCTTTTAACGTTGGCAGAATGTTTTTGGGAACTTTCAGGGAACGTTCTTAGAACTTTTTACTTCTAGCAGGGTACGCGGTCGTGCATCATACTGTGCTTTTGTACTTTTACCCAACATGCATTTTCGACATTTGTCAGTAAATTAGCACCTTAAATGAAGTCTTAAATCACTTTTAAAAGAAACCATAATTAAGCTTATAAAATACAATCTACATAAACAACTTGTAAAATTCATGTACTTGTTCTGACCGAGCAATTTTTACTGCTGTAGCTAATAAATTTAAATTGTTTGTCTAGTTTTTTTTGTGTATGAATATATTTCAGTTAATCCTTCACACCCCTACAACCTCTTTTATTATATTCACTAGAAGCTACTCTATTTATGCCTTACTGCACTGAAAAAATTACTTTCTTAGTATTTTTGTCTTGGTTTCAATATAAATATCAAAAAATTCTTAAATCAAGATGTATTTTCTTGATGAGCAAAATGACCTAAGAAAATAAATCTAGTTTCTAGATTTCATTGTCCAAAAGGATTTGGTTGTATTAATACAAAATAGGTTTTATGAACGCGCTTACAGTGCCCATCACAAAGTTGCTTAGGACCACCAGAAGTACAGGATCGGCTTTGAATGAAATTTGCAACTCTTAACCGTTTAGTTACATAAACAATTTGGGAACAAAATTACGAGATTAACTGAGGAGACATACCTGGCGAAATCAAATCATGACCATCATCATGATTGTCTTCTCTAGGTTCAGATTTTACTTCTGTAGGTTCAGTTTTTATTTCTGTGGGTTCAGTTTTGATCTTCATCATGAGGTTCCTGAAGTCGATGAGTTTGACTGAACACATGTTGAGTTTGGTCTGCAGGATCTGCTGCTGTTCTCCAGCGTTACAGACAGAATCCAGAGACTCT
Organism: Misgurnus anguillicaudatus; assembly: GCF_027580225.2. Taxonomy (NCBI): domain Eukaryota; kingdom Metazoa; phylum Chordata; class Actinopteri; order Cypriniformes; family Cobitidae; genus Misgurnus; species Misgurnus anguillicaudatus. The sequence goes on from NC_073339.2 coordinate 1,649,082, forward strand.
GTGGAGGTTTGATCAGTAGATTCATCATCCTGTAAGTCCTGATCAGTTCCTGATTTACAGCACATCACATCCATCATCAACACTAAAATACACAGAGACAAGACTCTGTTTACACTCAATAAAACACTCAAGAGAGAAAAACACTGATGATACACAAACACATCACACACAAGCTCTTTCTTTCTTTCTTTCTTTAGTGGGTTTATATGTGGACTAAAGAGCTGCAGAGCGCCTCCTGCTGTACTGGAGAGAGAAGACGCTCAACACTTCACTCATCTGTCATTCATTACACTTATGGTGTGGTAATGGCTGTCATAATGCTGCTTTTAATCAAATGTAAAGATCTATGGTCAGGGAATACCTGGGCTGGTCTTTACCTCATATGTCATCATAAGGATTTGAAAATAAGATGGGTATACCTTATATAATTTTGTGTATTCTCTTTTACTGTTGAAGTACTAATAAGGTGTCACAATGGTAACTTAAAGACTGTTGCTCTTTAGACACCAAACAATTTTACTTATACGTTTTTAAATGCTCTTGAAAACAGATTCTCTTAAACAGATATATTTCACTTATTTTACATCTTTAAAAATATCACAATGACCCCTTTAAACAAACACAAACTCTGCTTGATACAACTAGTTAAGAGTTTATCAAACCTCATAATTAAAGGCAGTTGATGCACCAAATGCTTAACCCTGTAGTCAAAATTAAGTTGTTCGGCAGACCAAATAAATATAATAAAGAAGGGCAGACAATACACCTACTCGAGTCGTGGATTTGTGGTAACAAAGGATACATTAAATTTACTTGTAATAATAAATAATTCAGAGTAATGCAGAATAAATCCAAGCATAACATAATTTATTAGCCAGGTAAACAACATGATAATTCAGAAATCATTTAAACTTATATTACACATTTATGAATCATAAGAGATGTCTACACAGCAATCATGCAGAAAATCGGTTTACAAATTCCTAGAATTCTCAGCCACCTTCCTCTAAATACCCATAGTTTTACGGAGTGGTGTTTGTTTATTTATTACTTAAAGGAATGAGACCCTTTTACCAGACACAATGAGACCATCACAACGATACCAAATATGTATGGTTTCACACTTGAGAGAGATTGTGAGGAAAGAAACAAATGGGAGTAATCTTGGTGAGGTGACCCTTCTGTGGTTGTAAAGTGGAGTGGTTGTCTTTGAGGTATTGATATTTGGAATATTCTACAACTTGGGGTTTCTGTCATAGCGGTCTACCAGTCTGCTATTGCCGGGAGCTGACAATCCCAAAACAGGACAACACAGCTGCCCACACTCAAACAGAAGAAAAAATGCCTTCTTTTGGATCTCAATCCACCTGCTGCTCAAACTGCCACAGACTTTTACAAAAGATTGCAGTTCTCAAAACAAAGTTACTTGTGGTGCTGCCGACCCTGCCAGAACATACAGTGGAGCTTCATCAAGGTCCTTCTCAACATAAAGCTGGTGAGTCCTGTGAACCTAATGCTTTTAAACAGGTCATAGTGAGCTCAGAGAAACCTAAAGAAATTGAGGACACAAACCAATGGCATAAAAAGGGTGCAAGACCCAAAAGTGCTCAAGACATTAGACTGTCACGAGTGTCACAAATTGCTGCATTAGCATCATCTACCCCAGATATGGGTACAACTCGAGTAGCCAATATTGGTATTCTACCACCCCCTGTACAGCTTGAAAATGGATTTGAAGCACTAATGAGTTTGGGTGAAGAATCCCCAAATGTTAATGGACACAGATCACATCACCAGTAGCTAACAGAGCTAACAGACGCTCAATATCATATAGGCAGCGGCGCTCCGCTCAGACAGCAGCCGAGCCAAGCACGCTGATTGTGGGTGACTCTATTATCAGAAACTTTGAAAGCAAGGCTACCCGTACATACTGTTTTCCTCGGGCAACGGTTTCTGATGTTAACAAGGAACTTTGCAACATTCTGATGAAACATAAGTCTGTCAGTCATGTGGGAAAGAATGATATTCGGAAAGAGCACCACACATTCTGTTTACAATTATTTATAGACCTCCCAAATACACCTCAGCATTTCTTGATGAATTCACAGAACTTTTATCAACAATTTCCTCTGAATTTGATTATTTTGTTATTGCTGGAGATTTTAATATTCATATAGACAATGCAGAAAACAATACTGCAATTGAATTGTTAAATGTTTTAAACACTTTTGATCTGACCCAGCACGTGCAAGGTCCTACAAACAATCGGGGACACACTCTTGATCTGCTCATTATCAAGGGTCTAAACATTTCATGCACTGTAATCAAGGATGAAGCGCTATCTGACCATTTCTGTGTTTACTTTGATTTATTGATCTGTCCTGATGCTAGATCTGTCTATGTTAAAAAAAGGTTCATAAATGAGAACACCAGTGAGGTATTTATGAATGCTATATCAATGTTGCCAAACATATCGGCAGATTCTGTTGATGTTCTCCTTGAAAACTTTAACATAAAAGTTAAAGATGCCATTGATGGTATAGCTCCAGTAAAGGTCAGGGTGATCACTGGCAGACGTAAAGCACCCTGGAGAAACACAACAGCAGTACAGCACATGAAAAGAACATGCAGAAAAGCTGAACGTATGTGACGGAAAACAAAACTTGAAGTACATTATAGCATCTATAAGGACAGTCTTCGTGCTTTCAATGTAGAACTAGGCACAGCTAGACAGACCTTCTTTTCAAACATTATAAACAAAAACATAAACAACACTCGCACTCTTTTTGCTACTGTAGAGAGACTGACAACCCCCCCAAATCAAGTTCCTAGTGAAATGCTCTCTGACAACAAATGCAATGAGTTTGCAACATTTTTCTCTGAGAAGATCAGTAATATCAGAATGACGATCAATACAGCCTCATATTGTACTGTGGTCAGTCAGATATCATTGCAACAACCTCAGAAATTTGTCATTCTCTCAGAATTTGACATAATTGATATAAAAACCTTGGAAGAAACAGTACAACATCTTAAAGCATCAACTTGCAGCCTTGACACGCTCCCCACATCTTTTCTCAAAAAGGTACTTAACTGCTTAGAAACTGACCTCTTAAAAATAGTAAACACCTCTCTGATCACAGGCACTTTTCCAGAGTCATTAAAAACAGCAGTTGCTAAGCCTCTCCTAAAAAAAGAGTAACCTAGACAAAACCAACTACAGACCATTCTCAAATCTTCCGTTTATAGGAAGATCATTGAAAAGGTTGTTTTCAATCAGCTGAACAAATTCTTAAACTCAAATGGCTATCTGGACAATTTTCAATCTGGTTTCCGTCAGCATCACAGCACAGAGACAGTGCTCATAAAGATAATAAATGATATTCGCTTAAACTCTGATTCAGGTAAAATATCAGTGCTGGTGCTACTAGATCTTAGTGCTGCCTTTGACCCAGTAGATCACACCATACTCTTACATAGACTGGAAAACTGGGTAGGGCTCTCTGGGATGGTCCTCAAATGGTTTAAATCATACCTACAGGGAAGAGGTTACTATGTGAACATAGGTAACCATAAATCTGAGTGGACACCCATGACATGTGGAGTCCCGCAGGGTTTAATTCTTGCACCGCTTCTGTTTCATTTGTATATGCTCCCACTTGGTCAAATAATGAAAAAGAACCAAATTGCTTACCACAGCTATGCAGATGACACCCAATGTAAATGCATTGATGAAATTAACTGTTGGATGCGTCAAAACTTCCTCCAGTTAAACAAAGACAAAACTGAAGTCATTGTATTTGGAAATAAAGATGAAACTCTCAAAGTTAACACATACCTTGACTCTAGGGGTCTAAAGACACAAAATAAAGTCAGAAATCTTGGTGTAATTTTAGAGTCTGACCTTAATTTCAGTAGTCACGTGAAAGCGATAAGCAAATCAGCTTACTACCATCTCAGAAATATTGCCAGAATTAGCTGTTTTGTCTCAAGACAGGACTTAGAGAAACTTGTTCATGCTTTCATCACCAGCAGGGTGGATTACTGCAATGGACTTCTTACTGGGATCCCCAAAAAGACCATTAGACAGCTGCAGCTAATACAAAACACTGCTGCCAGAATTCTGACCAGAACCAAAAAATCTGAGCACATTACTCCAATCCTCAGGTTCTTACACTGGCTTCCTGTTACATTTAGAATAGATTTTAAAGTATTGTTACTCATTTATAAATCACTTCATGGCTTAGGACCCAAATACATGACAGATATGCTAACTGAATATAAACCTAAAAGATTACTCAGATCATTAGGATCCGGTCAGTTAAAAATACCAAGGGTTTACTCAAAACAAGGTGCGTCGGCATTTAGTTATTATGCCACCTCTAGCTGGAATCAGCTTCCAGATGAGATCAGATGTGCTTCAACAGTAAACACTTTTAAATCTAGATTAAAAACACATCTGTTTAACTCTGCATTTACTGAATGAGCACTGTGCTGCTTCACACTGACTGCACTTTTAACTCAAGTCACTTTTACATCTGTTTTATTCTTTTTAACATTTTAAACTGTTTTTATTAAAATCACATTTATTTTCTTTAATTGTTATTTTAAATTCTCATGTATCTTTGTTTTTATTGTGATTTTATTGTCTATCTATTATTTTTACATTTTCTTTTTTTCTCTTTTATATATTGTTTTCTCATTTCTATGTAAAGCACTTTGAATGACCTCTGTGTATGAAATGTGCTATACAAATAAACTTGCCTTGCCTTGCCTGTATGAGTTCTCTGATGATTTAGTAAGATAATATGTTGCCTAAAACTCCTCCCACAAACATTACAGTGGTGAGGTTTCTATCCAGTGTGAACTCTCTCATGGACTTTTAAGGAAGCTGACTTAGCAAATGTCTTCTCACATTTAGAGCATTTGTAAGGTTTTTCACCTGTATGAGTTCTCTGGTGTGACACTAAACTGCCCCTTTGATTGAAACTCCTCCCACAGACATTACAGTGATAAGGTTTTTCACCTGTATGAGTTCTCTGGTGTGACACTAAACTGCCACTTTGATTGAAACTCCTCCCACAGACATTACAGAGATAAGGTTTCTCTCCAGTGTGAACTCTCTCATGGCCTTTTAAGGAAGCTGACTTAGCAAATGTCTTCTCACATTTAGAGCATTTGTAAGGTTTTTCACCTGTATGAGTTCTCTGGTGTGACACTAAACTGCCCCTTTGATTAAAACTCCTCCCACAGACATTACAGTGATAAGGTCTTTCACCTGTATGAGTTCTCTGGTGACACACTAAACTGCCCCTTTGATTGAAACTCCTCCCACAGACATTACAGAGATAAGGTTTCTCTCCAGTGTGAACTCTCTCATGGGTTTTTAAGCAACTTGAATAAGCAAACGTCTTCCCACACTGAGCGCATGTGAAAGGTTTTTCACCTGTATGAGTTCTCTGGTGATTCACTAAATGTTGATGTTGATTAAAACTATTCCCTGAAACACTGCAGTGAAGAGGTTTCTCTCCAGTGTGAATTCTCTGATGGATTATAAGACTAGATTTATGACCAAAACTGTCATTACAGTTTGAACACTTATAGCGTTTCTCTTCAGAGTGAATATTCTGGTGATTTTTCAATGAACCTGGATCCCTAAACGTTTCCCCACATTCACTGCCCTGATACGGTCTCTCACTGGTGTGTTTCTTCAGATGTTCATGTTCTGTGTGTTGTCTCTCTAAATGTCTCTGTGAGCTCAATGTCTCTCCACCGGTGATGCAGGAAAGAGTCGAGGACGTTATTTCTCCATCCAAACATAATTCATTCTTCACATCTGAAATAAACATGAAACAATTGAATGCTCTTTTATTTACACGAAGATGATGTCAAAAGGAGATCTTATTATAATGATACCGCCCCCTTAATCTGCACTATCCAACCACAGCACTGCATTTATTGCAGGGAGAAAGTGAGAGAGAATATATATATATATATATATATATATATATATATATATATATATATATATATATACAGTTGAAAGAAAAAGTATGCGAACCCTTTGGGCTCACTTGGATTTGAAATTTGGCATATATTGTATTGAAGTTTGCAAAAAAGCACCTGGATGTTCCACAGCACTACTGGCAAAACATTCTGTGGACAGATGAAACCAGAATTGAGTTGTTTGGAAAGAACACACAACGCTATGTGTGGAGAACAAAAGGCACAGCACACCAACATCAAAACCTCATCCCAACTGTGAAATATGGTGGAGGGGCCATCATGGTTTGCGGCTGCTTTGCTGCCTCAGGCCCTGGACGGATTACTGTCATCGATGGAAAAATGAATTCCAAATTGAAGTTTATCAAGACATTTTGCAGGAAAACTTAAGACCATCTGTCCGCCAACTGAAGTTTAACAGAGGATAGATGATGCAACAGGACAACGACTCATAGCAGAGAAGTAAATCAACAACATAATGGCTTCAACAGAAGAAAATATGCCTTCTGGAGTGGTCCAGTCAGAGTCCTGACCTCAACCCGATTGAGATGCTGTGGCATGACCTCAAGAGAGCGATTCACCCCAGACATCCCAAGAATATTGCTGAACTGAAACACTTTTGTAAAGAGGAATGGTCCAAAATTTCTCCTGACCGTTGTGCAGGTCTGATCTGCAAATATAGGCAACGTTTGGTTCGGGTTATTACTGCCAAAGGAGGGTCGACCAGTTATTAAACCCAAAGGTTTACATACTTTTTCCACCCTGCACTATGAATGCTACATGCTGTGTTCAACAAAAACATTAAAACGTGTAATGCTTGTGCGGCATTAGTTTAAGCAGACTGTGTTTCTCTATTGTTGTGACTTAGACGAAAATCAGAACACATTTTATGACCAATTTATGAAGAAATCCAAGTAAGCCCAAAGGGTTCACATACTTTTTCTTTCAACTGTGTATAATATGTATATACAGACTATGCACTCTTTATAGTCAGCAAATATGGTTTGACCCTAAAAAATTCTAACAAAAGGTTTCTCGGTGGTTTACAGTAGTATCAGATGTACTTAAAAACATACTAAAAGTTTACCATAGTTTAACTCCAAGAAAGGCTCAAATTTTCAAAATGAGCCCGTCAGGTTCTTAAAATGAGCATTACTCCATTGTATTCCCCCTAAACCAGGAATAATGTTGCCGGATACATGTTTTGACCATGTGATATTTTAATAAGCATATTTGAATAATAGATGAGTAATTACAATTATATATTAAAGAATTACAAGCATGTTTATGCGAAAAACAAGTACAAGAAATTGCATATTTCTCCTTTCCCATATTGTTTTTTTTTTGCCTAGTGTTGGTGGTTTCTGTAGTTCACAACCATTCTTTTGATTCCAATAAAAAATAAATTCATTAAAACTGTGTGGTACTGAAAAATTAGCCAAAAGAGGGATGCCATGTGAAGGCTCAGTACCATTAACCCTTTTTATTTATTTATTTTTAAAATTTTTGAATGTTTTTTTACCTTTTAATACTTTTCTTATTTATACATATCTTTTTATTTTCTTCAGTTGTTTCCTCTTATTCTGGTTTATTTTGTATACTTTTTTGCACTGTGACCTTCACTAGATTTACCATTAGTTACACTCTTTCTCCCATAGAGGTTGATTATAGTGATTCTCACAATTCCCAACTTGACATGGTCCACAAGTAATCCATATGCCCTGCAAGTGCACTGTTGTGTTCGGCAGACAGTTGTGCAATTACAGTGGATCATCTGCAGGAGGCTTTCTGGAGCAGCAGTCTTTCCATTGCATAGACCCCCACAGGTCGGGTCGTGCAAGCTCACTTTACTTTGGATAGGTTAGCTTTTTATTAAGTTTAATACCACTTCAGAGTGGGTTTGGTTGTGCTGGCTGGGAGTACATTGCAGTAGTCCAGTCTGGACAGGACAAGAGCCTGGGACTAGAACTTGTGTAGCATGCTCAGATAGAACAGGTCTAATTTTACTAATGTTGTAGAGAATGAATCTACAAGAGCGGGTGTGCTGCAACATGCTCTGTGAAACTAATCTGACCATCACTGACCAAACCCAGGTTCTGGCTGTCCTGAAAGGCATAATGGTCAAAGAACCAAGTTGAATGAAAAGATTGTGAGGAATCTTAGGGCCAGATGATATGACAAGCAGTTTTGTCTTTGCGAAATTCAGCTGGATATGATAATCCTTCATTCAGAGTGGCATAGCTGAGGTAGGAAAAGTCATGTTTCTTGAATGATAGAACCCAGGAATTATGGAACGATATTCCGGACAATATTAAAAAGGAACTGCAAATTGTATTTGCAATTGTGTTTCCTACTTGTGGGTGTAAAAACTGTGACTTTGATTTTACATTTGAAATTTGGCATATATTGTACGTTCGCGTAAACGGAAATGCAAACAGTTTGCATTTGAATTAAGTCACAGTTTTTACACCCACAAGTAGGAAACGCAACTGCAAACACAATCCGCAATTCCCCCTCAACATTGTCCGGAATATCATTCCACAAGGAATGTCATGTCAATGTCATAGAAAAGAGCAGTGGTCCAAGCACTGAGCCTTGAGGTACCCCGGTATTGAGACGTTGGGGGCTGGTCTAAAACCACACGCTCAAGAGTCTTGGCAATAAATGCAAGGAGATATACTGATCTGTAGTTTTCTAACATTGCAGGATTAATTTTGGGTTTCTTCAGCAGTGGTGTTATCCGGGCCTCTTTAAAAGCTGTGGGGAATGTACCAGTGGAAAGAGATGAGTTGATCATGTGGGTGAGAGCAGGGATAACCAATGGAGGAATGGCCTGAAGGAGATGGGTGGGTATGGAATCTAGTGGGCAGGTAGTCAGGTGGTTATAAACAAAGATTTTGGAAACATCTGGTTCTGCTAGAAGAGAGAAAGAGGGGAGCGAGCATGCATCAGGAGTTTAAGCATTTGCAAGAGGTGGCAGCGCAGAAAACGGACTGCTGATAGTGTTCGTTTCCTTCACAAAGAAAGAAGCAAAATCGTCAGCCATAAGTTAGATGAAGGTGGGGGGGCTATTAAAGGTTAAAGGTTCAAGTATATTTTTTGGCATTTTTTAAAACAGTGATAGAGGAGAGGACAGGAACGTACAGGGAGGAGAGAGGGTAAGGGATCGGCAAATGACCACAAGCCGGGAATCAATCTCGGGTCGCTGAAAGTGCAAAAGCACCACGTCAGACCGCTGCCCACTACACCATCAGCTCCAACGATAAAACTAATCTTGCATTTAGTGATGATGCTGGTAATGACGATTCTCTCAGACCAATCAGTTATCTACAGTGCTTTCACATCATGTTTAGCATCAGCTCAGCTGGCTTGGAACCTCAACTGAGGTTGTTCTAAAAAAAGTATTGTTTACAATGTACTGTAACCAGTAAAAGCACCCAAATGTGAGCTGAAAAGCTTCATCCTGGTTGTCCACCAGTTTCCATCCCCAAATCTGGGTGGGGGTGTGTGGTTTAAAGCAACACCAAAGAGTTTTTTTTACCTTAAAATAACGTTTCCAAAAAAGTTTCAGTGGTTCATCCACACAAAACAGGGTGAATGGCACTTTCACATTCGCTTTGCAGTTCTCTATCGGCCAAAACCGCACTAAAGAAGTTTCCAACCGTCGGGTAGTGGTCCTGTAGTTCGAGTGAAAACTACAAAAACTTGCTTTACGGCAGACCTACAATCCAATCACAGCCAGCTCTGCTGCAGTATTTACGACAGTGGTCATGAACAATTACGCTTCTAACCTGTAGGGGGAGCAAAAAGCCAGAGTTCTTTAGTGTTGCTTTAAAGGGGACAGAGAGTGAAAATTTTTTTTTACCTTGTCTTTGTTGAATAATGGTAGTCTACCCACATTCACAAACATACAAAAAGTGCTAGACATGCTAAACATCTCAGTCTCATAGAAATTCCTCTTTTAGAAATGTCAGGCAGAAAACAGCCCAATCTGAAAAACTGATGCTTATGACATCACAGGCATCTCACTGCCCCTCCACTTTAAAATAATTGGCTACATTTTTTGAGTGGCAGCAAAGTCAGCCAATCAGTAATGAGATTGCAAGTTAAGCCAGTAGGGGGAGCTAAATAGGTGCAAAACTACTTGTTTAAAATCCCCCACCCTAATAGAGCTATCTGAGAGAGGTTTTTAAGAAGCTTCTAAGGCATTACAGACCTAAACAAAAAAATTTTTGTCTACATGTCACATCACAGAACAAGGATAAATACTCCGTTCAATCATTCTATGTCACCTTTAAGTAGTCAAGCATGTATTTAGTTTGAACAAAATGGAATACACTGTGCTGCCAACAACATTTCAATGAGGGAAGCAATATGTCAGTATTCTATTTCACCATCTTTTTAATGGCTAACAATTGTGAATTTAGTTTTGTTAGGTTTAGTAGAATGCCACTTTTACACTCAAAACATCTATAGAGGATGCATTACATATGTAATACCTTATTCAAATTGAAAGTAATAACCATTTTAGAGGGCTCACACACGGGTCTCTGTTCGGGCTAATTCAGAGTTGTTTATGATCAAAGTTACACAACTCAACTCAAATTTAAGTTAATTTTTGGTGCAATACATTTTACATTGAATGTCAATGCTGTGTCTTTAGCAAGAAAAGGGTCTGTGTCTAAAAACACATATTGAGTAGGAGTTACATGGCATAGGCTACATCGTTTACATCTCTGGTTCACCCCAAACAAAGATAAAACCTTACAGTAAAGTCCAATAGATTCATAGACCCATAAATCATGGGGTTAGACACTAAGATTACTTGGCTAGCTCAAATAATGGAGTTAGGATATTTTAAGGGCTTCCTGCCTGTCTTGGATGCCATCTTGAAAATTACACCTTTCTAGTGGTCAAACTACGAAAAACAGCTGAGAAACCTTTTGTTAGAATTTTTTTAGGGTTAGGTGTTTTTTTCATATATGCAGAAGAATTGCGCTGGACTCGGAGACTTTCGCCACTTAATATGTTCGTGTGGAAACACAAAAATTGACCTATGTTCCGCACACAAAAGATTCAATTCGTTGCACATGTGCACCGTGCCGAAAGCCCTGTACTGAAATGGTCTGGTACGAATACACGTACCGTTACACCCCTACAACCCAGTCACTTAGTTTTGGTAAACCATCCTCTGCAAGCATGTGAAAAAAGAGGTCATTGAAATATGCTTCCCTGTGATGTCAGAATGATATAATACCGGCATTTAATCTGCACTATCAACCAAGACACCGCAATTATTTTGTGTAACAGTCTTTAAATAGGAAAAACATGGAAGTGTTTTGTGGCTTTTCAATTCATCCCTGTTTGGATCCTAAGGAATGAATGGGGCTAGGCTAAATGGTAGGGGTGGGACAAAAAAAATCGATTCTTAGATGAATCGCGATTCAGACGTGGGCCTATTCTGAATCGATTCACAAATGTCAAGAATCAATTCTTAAATGTTAGTTTACAAAATAATAACGTGATGTTATCAGAACCAAAAGGCAGAACTCACTTGAGGGAGCGATGCTGCACACGGACAACTTAAGAGAGCGCGCACTGCACGAGCACATAGAGCGGAGCTTGCACGAGCAAAAGAGAAAGAAATAATATCTAGAACAGCCATGTTTGACTCATTGTAAACTGCAAGAAAACAAGATACACTTTGGGATAGTCTTTCTCTGCCTTTTCTCTGTTCAGTAAGCGGCAGGGAGAAACAGCGCATTTAATTTAATGACTCTTCTGACTGTGCTAATAGCGTTTCCCTAAACCATCCGCTGACTGCTTAGATATAAACACATGATTATACTTCTGTAAAAATATGCACAGTTTGTTATTCAGTCGTGGGTGCACGGCATTATATAAATACAATAACTGTGTATAATGATGATGCTAGACGCTTAACGTTAGTCAGTTCGTGGAAGCTAATGACAGTTAACATATAGAATTAATATGTTACGTTTAATTACTAATTTTACTGGTTTTAATGTCTTACAACAGAAACAGGACATATATGTATATAAGAATTAAATTTTTTATCCCTTAGTTGCATTAAAGTACAGTATATGACAGTTCAGAGAATAGTAGCAAAAGCGCAAACATTAAGCTTGCTTTGAGAGCAAATGTGACGTAATGACATCACAGATATGCAAATTAGTACGTCAGGAATCGATTCTGAATCGAATCGGGACCCTAAGAATCGATTCTGAATCGATTTATGAAGCTCCAAGCGATTCCCACCCCTACTAAATAGTAACACATTCACGCCGCACTGTGCAAAGATGTAGTGAATGAGTTGAAAAAAATACAGAGATGTAATTAAAGCAACACTAAAGACTTATTGCTTTTTGCTCCCCCTACAGGTTAGAAGCGTATTTGTTCATTACCACTGTCGTAAATACTGCAGCATAGCTGGCTCTGATTGGATTGTAGGTCTGCCGTAAAGCAAGTTTTTGTAGTTTTCACTCGAACTACAGGACCGCTACCCGACGGTTGGAAACTTCTTTAGTGCGGTTTTGGCCGATAGAGGGCTGCAAAGCGAATGTGAAAGTGCCATTCACCCTGTTTTGAGTGGATGAACCATTGAGACTTTTTTGGAAACGTTATTTTAAGGTAAAAAAAAACCTCTTTGGTGTTGCTTTAAGTTGAGGTAAGAACATATTGAAAAACGGTGTTGTTTTCCTTTAAGTCACAGTCCTTTAAGTAATGCAACACATTAAACTATGAATGAGGAAAAAACGTCAGGTGCCCAGGTTTTGAAGAAAGGAAAAACAAAAAAATACAAAAGATAAAAGTAGCTCACTCATCTCGATATAAGTGTATAATAAAGTAAATCTAATAAATCATTTTGTTGATTGCTATGCAGTTACACAAAGCAGTAATATTAGTTTCTGCAGAGATGGAAACTAACCAATTTAATACTGTGACTTAAAAAATTCAAAATAAATCAAAACAAAAAAACATTTTTTGGTGGCATAAATGTAGGCTATAATAGTTTATAAATGTATTCAGGAATTTAATTTGTTAGTTTAGTGCAAGGTTTTAATAGAAAAAGTTATTTAAGATAATGTTTAGAAAATATTTACTTACGGTTATAAAATATAGTATAAAAAAGATTATAAACATTGTTTATATTTTTAAGTATTACTATATGTTAAATAATACAATTTAAATGCAGCACATATACTAGAAATATTGTGTTTTTATGTTAAAATAGCTCTGCAGCCCTCCAACAAGGTGTCCATAACAGAAAAGACCCAAGTCAGTTTGAGACTCCTGTCTTAGGTGAACATAGAAGGTAACGTTACTGGATGTGTACTGTATCATTATTTTAGGTTCGTTCAGTCTTAATGTGGCAGTCACTCTTTATTTTTAAGCTTAATACCATATAAAACATACCATAAAAAGTGGATTGTAACATCCCTAGCTGAGTTAGTATTTGATAATGAGGAGGCATAACTTACCTGAAGGGATAAAATCATGACCATCCTGATTGTCTTCATATTCATCTGCTGTAGGTTCAGTTTTTATTTCTGTGGGTTCAGTTTTTATTTCTGTGGGTTCAGTTTTAATCTTCATCATAAGGTTCGTGGAGTCGATGAGTTTGACTGAACACATGTTGAGTTTGGTCTGCAGGATCTGCTGCTGTTCTCCAGCGTTACAGACAGAATCCAGAGACTCTGTGGAGGTTTGATCAGTAGATTCATCATCCTGTAAGTCCTGATCAGTTCCTGATTTACAGCACATCACATCCATCATCAACACTAAAATACACAGAGACAAAACTCTGTTTACACTCAATAAAACACTCAAGAGAGAAAAACACTGAGGATACACAAACACATCACAAGCAAGCTCGCACTTTCTTTCTTTCTTTCTTTAGTGGGTTTATCGGCGGACTAAAGAGCTGCAGAGCGCCTCCTGCTGTACTGGAGAGAGAAGACACTTAAAATTTCTCATTCATTTCACAAGAAGGAACTTAAGCTGCGCTAATACAATCTTGGAGACTAGTTTGGGACTACTGTCTCGGAAACGTGCACATAAAATTGCTTTATTTTAAAGCAATAACTTTGCAGATGCTGTGTTAGTACAGTAATAAACTGTTGTTGTAAATTATGTGATATAGAAATACTATTGAATGTAGCTGGGATAGCTACTAATAGTTTATTGTGATAGAACATGGCTTTAAAAAAAAAGGCGTAATTAAGAAGTAATTTTCTAACCTGGTTTTGACTCTAAGGCCCAGTTTACACGTACATGGTTATTTTGAAAAACTGAGAAATTTCCATTCGTTTGCGCCCTTCATTTACACGCAAACAGAGAATTTGCCTCTGAAACCTATTGTTTCTAAAAACTGCGGCCAGAGTGGAGATTTTGAAAATCTTTGTTTGCTCTTTGGTGTATATAAACTGAAACAAATGGGTGTTTATGCTGCCAGCATCACAGTATGCGCAAGAGGTCGGATCTACGTCAAAACTGTGACCTTGTTTAAAAGAGGAAGTGATTTGTTGCTGTCCTTGCTATTTGGGATTCTGATTGGCTTACGTGGACTTGAGCTTCTCATTACACCGCCACCTACAGCCTTGGCATGCTCTTGAATAATTAAGGAAAATTAATAAATCTTTTTTCAGTGCAAGCGCTTCTTGCAATAGTTAAACACAATCTGGGTTAAACACAAACACCTGTAAATAATTTCCCCAAACATTAGGATAACCTGAAATATGCCATAATAAATATGACGATATGAAGGACTTCCTGTTTGGCGGTGTAAAAATTTAGAATGTTTTTTTATGTTGTGCATCCTCACGTTGGAAAACCAAGTTCATGTACAAAGTTTGGTTTCAATACGTGAAAGCGTTTCTATCATATCAATTATAGCACTAATGGTGATGACTGCACATATTGTTTGTGTAATATTGTTTTTTTTTGTGTCATTTCATATGGTGCCCTGAATTTAACACTTTCTAGCCACTTTCCTAAGTATTGTACTGCAAAGTTATAAACAGCCAAAACAAATAATGCAAAATAAAAATGATGCCGTTTTAATTTCAGTTAAAACATTTTTTCTATAGAAATAACTGCACTGGTAGTACAGATAAACTATATATTTTTTGTTTTTCTTCCTGACATTGGAGACCCAAGTACATGTACAAAGTTTGGTTTCAATAAGTGAAAGCATTACTGAGATATGAACTACTTCCTGTTTTGGTGGCTTTGACACACATTTCATTTGGGCTGTCATGGACAAACGCTTCTGAAAATCAAAAATCCTTCTAGTAACTTTTGTGAAGTTCAGACAAAATTTGAAGAGTTTCATTGCAAAATGAAATAAATCCATTTATTAACATTTTTGTTAAAACATGTTTATTATTATGTTATCATGCTATTATTTTGTTTATGATGCTACTTAGCTGTATTTTTTCAGTTATGAAGGTTTAAATCAAAACAAACCAACTGCAGTTGCATAGAAATTAATTGGAATGCACAACCAAAAAACGAGATTTCTGAACAATTAAAAAAACGGTGGTTATCTCGTTTTGCAACGAAACTCTTCATTTGTGACCTGTGAATCTCTTTTTTGTTTACTTAATCTTGAGGTGATAGATGACCCCACCAAATTTTGTATCTGTACATTTTTCGTAGCGGGGTTGTTCTTTTGAAATTTTGCAGGTGGCGCTATCGAGCCATTTTTACATGCCCACTTCTGACGCCTATACCACATGCAAATTTTCGTCACTTCTGAAGTGTGTGCAAAATTTCATGAGTTTTCGAGCATGTTTAGGCCCTCAAAAATGCGATTCATTTCGGAGAAGAAAAAGCAGAAGAAACTGAGCAAAAACAATAGGGCTTTGCACCCACTGTGCAGGCCATTCTGGCCTCGGTGCTCGGGCCCTAACAATAATGCACAGCTACCTTGAAACAATGAACAACTGTGAAAAGCCCTATACAAATAACTTAAATTAACTTATTTCAATGGTGGGTTTACATGTGCTGTCAATAGACCCTTTTACTGTTTATATACAATGATGACGTGGCAACATATGTGCGTACATTTTGGCAATTGAAGTATGGCAAGAATCAGCAGTGAAGCAACACAGACAGAGAAAAGTATTTTAAAAAATGAACTTCATCAACTTTTTCAACACAGCTACCAGATCCGTGTACTATATTTCATTTTTTCATTTTATTGTTTATTTTTACAGGGACAATGCACAATTAAATGTAATTGCACCAGAATTAGCTAAAAGCTAGTTTACATCTGCTGTCCCTGGGCAGGTAAACAAATAAAATAACATACAACATTACATATACATCACATAAAACATCACAATACTTATGTCCAGGAATGTGAAATATAAAAATCAGTAGGTAAAACACATAATTTACAGCATAATTATAGATGATTGCAGATTTGTTCTGATAATAGCCAATACTTAAGCTTATTTTTCTATAGAGGAGCGGATAGAAGAAGCTAGCAGATAGCCAAATATATAGTGGCCAGACACATATATATGTATATTAGTATATTATATCAGTGCAACCAAACGCAAGAACCAGACATTTTGAAACAGTTTTCATAAACTTTCTGAGTTGATAACACATTAGAGCCAACGGGGAATAACTCCACTTCTGTTGCCAAAATGCATGCGCAGGCTATTTGGTCACGTGGGCTGTAAAAGAGTCTATACAGTTTTGTGAGCTGTCTCTTCTTTTTTAGTAATAGCAGCAGCTCCGGTATGGGACGTAATGTTCAGATCTCATTGGTTGACCTGTTTATTTGTTGGGCGAAAGAGAAAAAAAATCAATACAGTGGTAAAAAAAATTCCCAGTGCAAATAACCAAGGTAAAGTTATTAATAGAAATCAATTGTTTTTATTTTAGTACGTTGTTGCATCAAACATTCGCATCAAATATACAGTCAGTGTGTAAAGACTTTAAGGCACTATGATGATTTCAGTGTAGTTTGTTCTTCAGTATGTTTCTTCTGATGATGCTGAAGACTTCCAGAACGAGCAAATCTCTCTCCACAGATCGAGCAGACGTAAGGTTTTTTTTACCTGTATGAGTTCTCTGATGATTCAGTAAGATATTATGTTGCCTAAAACTCCTCCCACAGACATTATAGTGATGAGGTTTCTCTCCAGTGTGAATTCTCTCATGAACTCGGACATGAGATTGATCAGTGAAGCTCTTTCCACAGTGAGAGCAGACGAAAAGTTTCTATCCTGTATGAACTCTCTTATGGACTTTTAAGTTACCTGACTGAGTAAACGACTTTCCACAATGAGAGCATTCGTAAGGTTTCTCTCCAGTGTGAACTCTCTGATGGACTTTTAAAGAAGCTGAATAAGAAAACGTCTTCTCACACTGAGAGCATTTGTAAGGTGTTTCACCCGTATGAGTTCTCTGGTGTGACAATAAACTGCCACTTTGATTAAAACTCTTCCCACAGACATTACAGTGAAAAGGTTTTTCACCTGAATGAGTTCTCAGGTGTGACACTAAACTGCTACCATAATTAAAACTCCTCCCACAGACATTACAGAGATATGGTTTCTCTCCAGTGTGAATTCTCTCATGAACTCGGACATGAGATGAATTAAAGAAGCTCTTATCACATTGAGAGCATTTGTAAGGTTTTTCACAGGTATGAGTTCTCTGAGGTGACACTAAATGTTGATGTTGATTAAAAGTCTTCCCATAAACACTGTAGTGATAAGGTTTCTCTCCAGTGTGAATTCTCTGATGGATTATAAGAGCAGATTTACGACCAAAACTGTCATTACAGTGTAAACACTTATAGCGTTTCTCTTCATAGTGAATATTCTGGTGTTTTTTCAATGAATCAGAATCCCTGAAGGTTTTTCCACATTCACTGCCCTGATATGGTCTCTCACTGGTGTGTTTCTTCAGATGATCTTCATGTTCGGTGTGTTTTCTCTCTAAATGTCTCTGTGAGCTCAATGTCTCTCCACCGGTGATGCAGGAAAGAGTTGAGGACGTTATTTCTCCATCCAAACATAATTCACTCTTCACATCTGAAATAAACATGAAACAATTAAATTCACTTTTATTTACACAAAGTTAATGTCATAAGGAGATCTTATAATAATAATACCGCCCCCTTAATATGCACTATCCAACCACAGCATTACCATTTATTGCAGAGAGAAAGTGAGAGAGAAAAAAATCATTTGCATTTTAAAGGACACACACAAAACAACACATTTTTGCTCACACCTACAAAGTGGCAATGCTAACATTTTCATGCCATGGAATATATATTTTTTTGAAGGCTTATTTGCATATTTTCTGTTCATTTTATATTGCTTATATTTACATTTTATTTTAATTCCACACATTCTTTTCATTTCATATTGCTTTTCTTTTACAGTTTTTCTTTTCATTTACTTTTCTTTACTCTTTTGTTATTGTACAAGTTTGTTGAAGACTATGCATGTTTTAAGACTGTTTTGGAAGGAGTGTATTCGTGGTCTGTGCCAGAGTGGTTAATTTTACATTAGAGTAGAGCACAAACAGTTCTGTTGTCTAACGTCATCCTATTCCTTTCCCCGTGTGAGATGCTAAAGTCGCAGTTACAAAACGCGTGACTGTCCCCCGCCCTGCTCCACTGCTTTATAAACAAAGATTATAAACATTGTTTATATTTTTTAGTATTATTATATGTTAAATAATACAATTTAAATGCAGTACATATACTAGAAATATTGTGTTTTATGTTAAAATAGTTCTGCAGCCCTCCAACAAGGTGTCGTGCAATACATAGGCCAAATTCCACTTTGGCGTGCATATGATACGCCAGTCCTTCCCATTCACTTAAACGGTGCATCTTTTTTGTCGTTTTATTTATTGGTTTCTCAATTTTTTTCTGTTTTTTTAACAATTTTTGCTTAGGTTTAGGGTTAGATTTTAGATTTGCTTAATGAGGTTATTTAATATACAGGTTTCTCCATGTTTTTGTCCATATTTAAGCCATGGTCGCTTGGAGTTGGGGTTAGAGTTGGGGTTTGGGTGTGGATGTCATTTTTATATAACAAAAAGTTGTTCTAACCCTAAACCCAAGCGAAAATGGTAAAAAAAGCAAAAAAATTGAGAAACCAATAAATAAACGACAAAAAAGATGCACCGTTTAAGTGAACAGGAAGGACTGGCGTATCATATGCACGCCAAGGTGGATTTTGGCGTGTGTGTTGCGCGATTTTTATACTTCGTGCTATTTATACGCAACTCCGTGAGACTTAGTTCCAATTCGCCTACTTATACTACGACCTAAAAGTATGTACTGTTTTTGTGAGGAAAACGTACATACTTTTGATTGTGTAGCAAAGTATGCACGTTCTGGGACATACTTCGATGACGTCATGCAACGTTAACAATAACGTGGTTGCCTAGTTACGCACACCACGACTGTTAACAATATGTAATTCATTCTTATAACTTATGTCCAATATAATTTTATTTACTATTCCCATCTTTTTCTCATAGTTTTTTTTCACAATACATTTTACAATGTGTTCTACCAAGTTGAGGAGTGAAGCACAGAACTCACAAACACAGGTCATTTGGGAGGCGGGTGGATCTGACGTTCATGTGCAATGTGTGTAACCAAAGTTACTTATTTTAAAGTCAAAATATTTAAAGTGTAAAGTATAAGTATTGTTTAACGTTTTTATACTTAATTATATACTTATGTATATAACTCAAAAATACCCAGATGAAAATGAACCATGCTTTTACTATAGTAAAAGTGTAGTAACCATGTTTCTTTCGTTGGACTAATAAAGTTAACATTTGTACAGCCACAGTATTACTACTACAAATAAGTAAGTGTGGTTAAGCTCCTCCCTCCCGTACGCAATGGGTTGTGGGCAATATTAGCCATTAGAGTGTAGCCGTTTCTCAATGTCAAGGATAGTTCCTTGGCAGGACCGCAGGACTAGTCCTTACAAGTCACTTCCTTCAGAGGCTAGGCGAGGCTCATCTTAACCATTTGTAGAACACGTTAAATGGAACAGGCTAGCTAGTGCACGTCATTGCGTGATTGAAAGGTGTGCTTTCGGTGATGCGCGCATAGGATTGTCGGTGATTTCAGCGCGCGAAGGATACACATATGCATCCTTTCCTGTATATGGGATATTTCTCGAGGGAATGACTCAGTCCTTGGCTGAAATTTCGAGGATCCCCGACATTGGAACAGTCCTTCGACGGACGTCGATGACGTAGCATCCTCGAAATTCTTGCTTCCTAGGATCCTTTAGCCTGACGTTGTCATACTCAATTCTAGTCAGAATTTGAGTCTGATGTCGCTCCATTGAGCTAAAATTATGAGGCGTGTCTCAACCGAAAAATGCCTCTGCACTCAATTGGATAGACCTACGACCAATCAGAGCAACGGAGTGTGTGATGTTGAAATGGCGTCTTTAGCAGCCTGACCGAACTGTTAGTAATTTCGCTACAATGACACTAACATTGTGATTATACTAAGTCTGAGTTAGCGAATGTACATCAACACCTACTATGTTTACAACATTTCGTTTATATCACAACATGAAGTATTTACTAAGTCATGGAGTATGACTATCTCTTACCATTTGTACGTTAGGTGAACTTCATCCACGACGATACCCTACGTTGGCTTGAAAATATTGGAGCCTAGCATGTCCCTCCAATTATTCAGCAACCACGACTCCGGGCTTCCGAAAAGAAGCTGGCAACGACCGCTAATTATATCCATCTCGTCGTGCATGCAGAGTTGCATCGCCATGATAAGGTTGCCCATTTCAGTTGCGACCAACCTTTGCCGAATCCCATAGGAAGGACGGCAAAAACATCAACAAATGCCCTGCTCGCGTTTCTCTGTTCCTCTTTTAAAATCAATGCTCTGTCGATATCTGTTAGAACAGACTCAATGTCAGAATCCACACATCTGAACTCTACAGCGGCAGCCATTCAACACACGCGCTCTTTGGTGACGTGGTTCATTACGTTACTGTCGTTTATCTGTCAATCATCGTATAAAGCCCGCCCTCACAATTTGATTCGTCGGCCTGTTTTGATATTCTCATAGTAGCTCCTCAACGGTGAATCCCCAGACCGATCTTCCCCGTATTTCAAATCGTGGTGGGCGGGGCTAAGATCGGCTGGCACCCAGGCTAAGGATCCTTCCTTGACATTGAGAAACGGCTAGTGCATTGATCTGCACTTCGAATTCTAACTGGAAATAGTAGACCATCCGGGTATCTTTGGGATACTCATTTCAATATAGCCTACTACGATTTGGGACGTACTAATTCTAGTTTCGAATACTATTTAGGACGGATAGTATGCGAATTGGGACTTAGCATTAGGTAGTGATGGGAGAAACTAAGCTCAGTGTTTCCCACAGGATTTTGAGGAGACTGTGGTGGTGATGACGTCACCCACTAATTAGCATATATGTGATGTCATCATGTCGTGTTTGCATTTGATCTAGTGTTGGCACCTGAAATATGTTTCACTTCTACTCTTTGATCTGTATCTGTATTTGATCTGTATTATATATTAAATTATATTTTAAGCCAAATTAAGCTGTTTTAAATAGTGAAATAAAAATGTAAATAGGAATTATGAAAATTCTATTTGTGGGGGTCAGTGTTGATTCTGTGGTGGGCCACCACAAATAAATTAATGTATGGGAAACACTGCTAAGCTTTTCGAAGCTTCGAATCATAAGGACCAATTGTTTCGATAATTGATTCAGTTTTTCGAAGCAGTTCGCAACCCACACACGCTGGCGACCCCTGCTGGTCAAAATAGTGTAAAAGCAGTCCAAATTTTTTTTTACATATTTTAAAATATGTTAAAAATTTATTTAACTTAATTAAGACATAGTTAAAAGTCGTTCATGTGTTTTTAGTTTTATTTAGGGCAAACAAATCATTAAAACTAACTACCCTTTTAATTATGCACATTTTTGTCAAATCTGTCTATAAATAAAAAATAGACAAAATGGCAGTGTTATTAGTCAGAATGATAAATGTTTTATGAAATTTCATAATAAAACTGATCAGAGTTCTCCTAAACATATTAGACACTGGTCATGTGATCAACTCCCCCTAGTGGTGAACCATCGGATTTTCGAAACGTTTCGAAAAAGTTATGACGTAATGAAGCCTCGTTTGCTAAAATCACGTGACTTGGGCCAGTTTGAAACAAGCTCCGAACCACTGATTCGAAACAAAAGATTCGTAAATGTTTCGAAGCCTCATGAAGCGGTGCTTCAAAAACGACCATCACTAGCATTAGGTTCGTTCAGTCTTAAGGTGGCAGTCACTCTTTAATTTTAAGCTCAATACCATATATAGCATACATACCATAAAAAGTGGATTGTAGCATCCCTAGCTGTGTTAGTATTTGATAGTGAGGAGGCATAACTTACCTGAAGGAATAAAATCATGACCATCCTGATTGTCTTCATATTCATCTGCTGTAGGTTCAGTTTTTATTTCTGTGGGTTCAGTTTTGATCTTCATCATGAGGTTCGTGCAGTCGATGAGTTTGACTGAACACATGTTGAGTTTGGTCTGCAGGATCTGCTGCTGTTCTCCAGCGTTACAGACAGAATCCAGAGACTCTGTGGAGGTTTGATCAGTAGATTCATCATCCTGTAAGTCCTGATCAGTTCCTGATTTACTGCACATCACATCCATCTCATCATCAACACTAAAATACACAGAGACAAGACTCTGTTTACACTCAATAAAACATTCAAGAGAGAAAACACTGAGGATACACATAAACACATCACACACGAGCTCTTTCTTTCTTTCTTTCTTTAGTGGGTTTATATGTGGACTAAAGAGCTGCAGAGCGCCTCCTGCTGTACTGGAGAGAGAAGACGCTTAAAACTTCTCATTCATTTCACAAGAAGGAACAAGAAATTAATCTTTTTTTCAGTGTAAGCGCTTCTTGTACCTGCAATAGTTAAACACAATCTGGGTTAAACACAAACACCTGTAAATAATTTCCCCAAACATTAGGATGACCTGAAATATGCCAAAATAAATATGAAGATATGAAGGACTTAGAATGTTTTTTTATGTTGGGCATCCTCACATTGGAGACCCAAGTTCATATACAAAGT
This sequence comes from Misgurnus anguillicaudatus, assembly GCF_027580225.2. Lineage (NCBI taxonomy): Eukaryota > Metazoa > Chordata > Actinopteri > Cypriniformes > Cobitidae > Misgurnus > Misgurnus anguillicaudatus. The sequence continues at coordinate 1,672,267 of NC_073339.2, forward strand.
TTGGTTTCAATACGTGAAAGCGTTTCTATCATATCAATTATAGCACTAATGGTGATGGGTAATGACCAGTGTTGGGGAAAGTTACTTTTAAAAGTAATGCATTACAATATTAAGTTACTTCCAAAAAAAGTAACTAATTGCATTACTTAGTTACTTTTCAAGTAATGCTTACGTTACTTTGTTACTTTTGAGTTACTTTTTCTTGGCTAAAGCTTGATCTTTTTCAGGCCTTGCAGGTGTTTTTATGACTGAAAAGTTCTGCATTCACAAATTGCATATTTCATCACTAAAATGTTTAGCTCTGGCCTGCCATCTCAGTTTCTGACTCAAACTGTTTCCACACAGGCACAGAGAGTGCATACGTTAAGTTTAATTCAGTACATATTTTTTAATCAAATTAATTAAACTAAAAAAGTAACTTAAATTACTTTTTTGAAAAAGTAACTCAAATATTAATGTGTACATTTAAAAAGTAATGCGTTACTTTACTCGTTACTTCAGAAAAGTAATATTATTACGTAACTAAAGTTACTTGTAATGCGTTACCCCCAACACTGGTAATGACTGTCTGAATATTGTTTGTATAATATTGTTTTTTTATAGTGTCATTTCATATGGTGCCCTGAATTTAAAGGGGTCATAGTGTGGAAATTTTACTTTTTTCATGTTTAAGTGCTAAAATTGGGTCCCCAGTGCTTCTGTAAACCTAGAAAAAGTGATAAAGATCAACGCAGTAACTTAATTTGAGTAAGCCATTTTCTGCAAGCATGTGAAAAATTAGGTTGTTCAGATTCCGCCTGTTTTGTGGGGTAGGTAGCAAGGCGAATTACAATAATACCGCCCCCTTTAACTGCACTATCCAACCACAGCACTGCCATTTAGTGCAGAGAGAAAGAGGGAGAAAAGAAGGACTTGACAGCACAATTGAGTTTCAATTACAACAAACTACCATCATTGTGATCAGTGTTTGCATTTCATTCGCTCATTTGCATTTTAAATGATACACAAAAAAACGGCACACTTTTGCTCAGGCCTACAAATTTGCGATTTTAACATAATAAATTAACTATATGGTATTTTGAGCTAAAACTTCACATTCACACTCTGGGGACAGCAACAATTTACTTTACATCTTAAAAATATCTCATAATATGACCCCTTTAACACTTTCTAGCCACTTTCTAACGTATTGTACTGCAAAGTTATAAGCTGCCAAAACAAATAATGCATAATGAAAATGATGTCGTTTTAATTTCAGTTAAAACATTTTTTTCTATAGAAATAACTGCACTGGTAGTACAGAGGTTTAACACTCTGCCAGCAACACAGAACCGCCTGTGGACACCTGTCTGTAATAATGCTGGGAAAAACTATATATTTTTTGTTTATCTTCCTCACATTGGAGACCCAAGTACATGTACAAAGTTTGGTTTCAATAAGTGAAAGCATTACTGAGATATGAACTACTTCCTGTTTTGGCGGCTTTGACACACATTTCATTTGGGCTGTCATGGGCAAACGCTTCTGAAAATCAAAAATCCTTCTAGTAACTTTTGTGAAATTCAGACAAAATTTGTGACCTGTGAATCTTTTTTTTTGTTTACTGTTCAATCCAATATGGCGGAAGAACCACATGGATCTGTGACTTCATGTCCTCAAGCAGCTTAGACCGGCACTGCCCGAATGTTTTAAAGTTTAAAAATTAAAAAAATAAGGGCGGAATAATAATAATAAGAAAACTTATGAAGAACAGTGAGAGTGCTTTTTGCAAGCACACAAAATTATATTTGGGGTATTTTGTGCTGAATCTTAACATACACACTCTGGGGACACCAAATATTTATTTTACATCTTACAAAATTTCATAATATGACCCCTTTAAACAAACCAACACACAAACTTTGCTTGATACAACTAGTTAAGAGTTTATCAGACTTCATAATTAAGGGAAGTTGATGCACAAATGCTTAACCTTGTAATTAAAATGAGGTGGTTCGTCAGACCAAATAAAGAAAATGAAAAAGAGCAGACAATACGCCTACTTAATCCTGGTCATGAAGTTGTTATTAAGGATACATAAAATTTCCTTGTAATCAATAATTCAGAGTAAAGCAGAATATATCCAAGCATAATAATTTATCAGCCAGATAAGCAACATGAGAATTTAAAAATCAATTCAACTAATATAACACAATAATCGATCATAAGAAATGTCTACACACAGCGAATATACGGAAAACCGGTTTCCCAGATTTCCAGAATTCTCTGTCACCTTACTCTAAATACCCATAGTTTACCAAATGGTGTTTATTTATTTATTTTTATTACATTTTGGGGCGTTAACTTTGCTGTGTTTTTGTGTGAAGATACATTTCATTTACATACAGAAGGTCATTTGTGTGGGAGACCTTGGTGGAGTTCATCTTCAGTTTCTAACCCAATTTCTATGTCAATGGTGGATTTTCCCAAACTTAAGGGAATGAGACCCTTTTACCAGACGCACCATTTTAATTGCCCAGAGACAACTGAATTCTTTCTTTGTACACTTGCAGCTGTTTTAAATTCTTTCATAATAATAATAATGCACAGCTACCTTGAAACAATGAACAACTGTGAAAAGCCCTAAACAAATAACTTAAATTGACTTGTTTTAATGTTGTGTTTACATGTGCTGTCAATAGACCCTTTTACTGTTAATATACAATGATGCCGTGGCGATGTATGCGCGCACATTTTGGCAATGGAAGTATGGCAAGAATCAGCAGTGAAGCAAGACAGACAGAAAAGTATTTAAAAAAATTAACTTTATCTACTTTTTCAACACAGCTACCAGATCTGTGTACTATAGACGAGCGGATAGAAGACGTTAGCAAGCTTTGATTTTTCATGTTGCAAATAACCAAGGTAAAGTTATTTAGAAATCAATTGTTTTTGTTTTAGCACGTTATCGTCTCAAACATTCACACCGAATATACATGAACAGTGTTTGAAGAATTTAAGATGATTTCAGTTTAGTTTGTTCTTCAGTATGTTTCTTCTGATGATTCTGAAGACTTCTAGAACGAGCAAATCTCTCTCCACAGATCGAGCAGACGTAAGGTTTCTCTCCAGTGTGAAGTCTCTCATGGGTTTTTAAGGAAGCTAACTGAGTAAACGTCTTCTCACACTGAGAGCATTTGTAAGGTTTTTCACCTGTATGAATTCTCTGGTGTGTCAATAAATTGGCATGCTGACTAAAACTCTTCCCACAAACATCACAGTGATGAGGTTTCTCTCCAGTGTGAACTCTCTGATGAACTCGGACTTGAGATGGATCAGTGAAGCTCTTTCCACATTGAGAGCAGACGTAAGGTTTCTCTCCAGTGTGAATTCTTTCATGGATTTTTAAGTAACCTGACTGAGCAAACGACTTCTCACAATGAGAGCATTTGTAAGGTTTTTCACCTGTATGAGTTCTCTGATGTTTCACTAAACTTACAAGCTGAGCAAAACTCTTTTCACAAAAATTACAGTGATGAGATTTCTCTCCAGTGTGAACTTTCTGATGAACACTGAAATAAGATGGATTAGTGAATCTCTCTCCACAGATCAAGCAGACGTAAGGTTTCTCTCCAGTGTGAACTCTCTCATGGATTTTTAATTGACCTGACTGAGTAAAAGTCTTCCCACAATGAGAGCATTCGTAAGGTTTTTCACCTGTATGAATTCTCTGATGTGAAACTAAATTGACAAGTTGATTAAAACTCTTCCCACAAACATTACATTGGTAAGGTTTCTCTCCAGTGTGAACTCTCTGATGGATTTTTAAGTGACCTGATCGAGTAAATGTCTTCCCACATTGAGAGCATTTGTAAGGTTTTTCTCCTTTATGAATTCTCTGGTGCTTTAGTAAGTCAGCCTGTTGCATAAAACTCTTCCCACAAACACTACAGTGATGAGGTTTCTCTCCAGTATGAATTCTCTGATGAACACTAAATGAACTTAAATCAGTGAAGCTCTTTCCACATTGAGAGCAGACGAAAGGTTTCTCTTTAGTGTGAATCCTCTCGTGGATTTTTAAGTCACTTGCCTGAGCAAAAGTCTTCCCACATTGAGAGCATTTGTAAGGTTTCTCACCTGTATGAGTTCTGTGGTGCTTAAGTAAGTTACCCTTTTGTCTAAAACTCTTCCCACAGACATTACAGTGATGAGGTTTCTCTCCTGTATGAACTCTCTGATGAACACTAAATGAACTTAAATCAGTGAAGCTCTTTCCACAGATCGAGCAGACGTAAGGTTTCTCTTTAGGGTGAACTCTCTTGTGGACTTTTAATTGACCTGATTGAGCAAACGTCTTCCCACATTGAGAGCATTTGTAAGGTTTTTCTCCTTTATGAATTCTCTGGTGCTTTAGTAAGTCAGCCTGTTGCATAAAACTCTTCCCACAAACACTGCAGTGATGAGGTTTCTCTCCAGTGTGAATTCTCTCATGGACTATCAGATGAGATTTATGAACGAAACGTTTATCACAATGTGAACATTGAAAAGGTTTCTCAACTTTCTCTTCAGTGTGTAGTGTTTGGTGTGACTTGCACTGATAGGGTCTCTCATTGGTGTGTTTCTTCAGATGATGTTCATGTTCTGTGTGTTTTCTCTCTAAATGTCTCTGTGAGCTCAATGTCTCTCCAGCGCTGATGCAGGAAAGAGTCGAGGACGTTATTTCTCCATCCAAACATAATTCACTCTTCACATCTGACAGAAACATGAAACAATTTAATGTAAAAGTTGATGTCTTAAGGAGATCTATCACTTTTATTTACACAAAGAATTAATTGAATTCTCACAGAAACAGAAGACAGCTGGGTCACTGCACATCAAATTTATTTTGTCTTTTACTAAAATTATTCTTAAAGGTATAGTTTACCCAAACCCTTCGTGAGCCCCATTTACTTCCATAGTAGGAAAAAAGTGTTCACGAACAGTTCGGTTACGAACATTCCTCAAAATATCTTCCTTTGTGTTTATCAGAATCAAGCGTGCCGCACAAGCCCTGAAAAGTGAAGCCAAAACGTCTCGATCGCCCCCCAGTGACCGGTCCCAGTATAGGTCATAAAGCCCGCCTCCCCATGTTATTCAATGGGACTTGAGACCAACTAAAAAAATTAATTACACTTCAATTATCTTTTTTCCGAAGCTGGTTTCTGTCATTTACTGTAGTTTTTATCACGCTGATGTAAATTCAAATGTTTGTTTTTAAAATAGGTTTGTGTTTAGTTAGTTATTTAATGATATAAAAACGGTGGTGTCACGTCATGATTGACAGCTGTGATATCGTGTGATATGCGCATTCTACGAGAGCGAGGGCGGGGTTTTGACTTCGCGCCTTCCCTTCCTGCTCACTACTGCGCATGACTGGTCCCGAAATCGCTATTGCGCAGACTCAAGACCCAAGATGTCAGCGCCATATCGGGCAACTGGCGGCTTCACTTTTCACCAATTGGAGAGAGCGAACAGGCGTCGTCCATCTTTTTTACAGTCTATGATCAGAATGAAGAAATGTATACCGGTTTGTAACAACAAGAGAGTGAATAAATGATGACAGATTTTTTTGGGTGAACTGTCCTGTTAAAACCATGTTTTCCTTATAATAGTTTAATATGGAAAAGGCTTAGCATGAAGTGTAGCTTCTATTCAGGGCTCGTAAGATAACTTGATGAGCATGCTTTACTTCAGTTAGTGGTTAACCGGTCAATATGAGCATCCCTACTTCAGTGTTGGTTTTAACACCCTGCTGGTGGTACCAAATTTAACACCAGGGATTTTACTGTGCATAGACCATCTGGCAATTTGTGGAAAATAGTTTTGTGATGATATTACACACCTCCTGTCAAGTGACCAGATCGTGTTATTGAAACTTCTTCAGAACTGTACTAATTGTTACTATCATGTCTTTCCTAAGGTGAAATGTTACAGAATCTGTGATTTCTGTACACACCAAAATCCCCAGAGTTAAATGAACACTAAATTGTCCCAATTTTATACAAAGCGTTAAAAATTAACTAAAGCAGATATACAGCACTGTCATGGCAGTCACTCTGAAGAATCTTGAAACGCTGTGAAAAAATAACCACTCATTAATGTAGATACACAAACATCTAGAATCAGAGTATGAATCACAACAATGGTGATGAAAAGCTTTATGCTGCAATGCATGATGGGTATCAACAAATTACAAATCTCATCCAGGACCTCCAGAATGCATTGCGAATTAATAATGAACATTTTATTATTTTCTTTGTCATCATTGCTGAAATTTCTCTTTTGTCCACTTCTGTCCTGATTACTTTGAGGGTTTGGTCTGTGCAGAATGTGGGTGAGTCCCTCTGCGTTTCTTTTAACAGGATCGTGAGAAATTATGGGTTTAAATTGATTCTAACTAATATTAGGTTACAGTCTGCTGTTTGTGTTGTTAGTAAACATGCTACACAATGTTTTGTACATGTATATGTCAGAGCCTTTACTGTTCGTTTAGCACAATTAATGAAATAAGCTCCCGCAACATTCACAGAAGTCAGAAACAATGTAAAGCATTGTGCTCGGTACATCACATTAGATAAATGGGTGGAGGGTAGGTGGTCTCTTGTGGCTGCACAAACACATTCTACGACATGCACGTTTACACCACTAAAGTGTTTTTGATTACCTCTGAATGTGGTCGAAAGTGGACGAGCTTAAAACTTTTTACAACATCTAAACCTTAGTAAAGAAAATAACTCTATTTAAAACCTAAAATTGCATTTTACATTTTGTAGAGATGGTGATAAAGAGGATAAAGTTACAAATTGCAGCTTTTAACTCTGCATCAGTGTTACACCCTGTAAGATTGGGACAATATATACACCCACCAGTGTTCATTTAACTCTGGGGATTTTGCTGTGCACCTTTTGAAACCACTCTTTTATAGTGTAACACTACATGGCAACGGCATTTGAAATAGTATTCATTTTAAAAAAGATTGCTCTGATGTTCTGCGATGTTACTATTATAAGAATATAGTAGTGGTAGGCCAATATATTGCAGAGACTGATATATCGGCCGATATTTTGCTTATGTTTATTATCTGCGTCTGCCGATAAATCTTTTAAATTGGCCAGTATATTTTTATATTACTTAAATTTGTTGTTTGTAATGAAAAGACACTCAGTGTCACTCAGCTTAAAGCCAAAGTCTGACAGACAGTAATAAATATGTATTAACAACTTGGTTCCTTGTGGGTTTGTGACATTTAAAAAAATGCTCACTCTCCCGGCTAGAAATAAAAAGTTCCAAGAACGTTCCCTGAAAGTTCCCAAAAACATTCCGCCAACGTTAAAAGTGTCCAGCCTTTTCTAAGTTGCAAGAACGTCTGTGTTGTCCGAACGTTAGAGTAATGCTACACCTTACCATCTTTAAACGTTATGACAATGTCATGTTTTAATGTTCACACAATGTTTAAAACAACAGCTGTTTATTATATTGACTTGTTTAATTGTTATGTAAATGATAGAGAAACATTGCATTTTATTATTTTATAAAACATTATTTCTGTATGCAGTAAATATATTGCTGTAGAAAACTCAATTCACTTACTAGGTTTAGATGTTGATGTTTGTTTCATTTTAAGTCACCCAAATTGTGATTAGTGTTTGTTTTAGTTGGTCTCTTGACACTTGACTTTTTGCTTTCTAGTTTTTTCCTGGTTGTGTTAACTTTGTGTTAATGCACCACATTTGTTATGAACATGTAAAGTTAATAGTGTTATTCTGCGGTTGTTGGTACATAATGGTAAAGATCATCACCTAATTCATTTACTAATCAAAAGTTTATTTTCTGTCAAAAATGTAAATGAGATCCAGCACTTTCACAGCAGTTTGTCATTAAGGAGTTTTAGAAACCTCGGACAAAAAAACATCTGCTGTACAACTGGGACGCGCGGGCATCGGGGGTCGGACTGTGAATCTCAACCATGGTGACAATTAAATTAAAAACTTCATGCTGCAATGCATGATGGGTATTAACAAATTACAAATCTCATTCAGGACTCCCAGCATGCACTGCAGCATGGATAAATAAGGATTTTTTTTTAACAATTTTAATTGTCACCATGGTTGAGATTCATAGTCTGATTCTTGATGTTTGGGCATCCCAACTATACAGCGGATATTTTTTGTCCAAAGTTTCTAAAACTCCTTAATGACAAACTGCTGTGAGAGAGTTGGATCTAATATACATTATTGGCAGAAAATAAACTTTTGATTAGTAAATGAATTAGGTGATGATCTTTACCATTATGTACCAACAACCACAGAATTACACTAATAACTTTTCATAACAAATGTGGTGCATTAACACAAAGTTAACACAACCAGAGAAAACTAGCAGGCAAAAAGTCAAGCGTCAAGAGACCAACCAAAACAAACACAAACCACAAAAAGGGTGACTCAAAACGAAACAAACATCAACATCCAAACCTAGTCAGTGAATTGGGTTTTCTGCAGCAATGTATTTGCTGAACATTCAGAAATGATGTTTTGTAAAATGGTGAAATGCAGTGTTTCTCTGTCATTTACATAACAATTAAACAAGTCAATATAATAAACAGCTGTTGTTTTGGACATTGTGTGAGCATTGAAACATGACATTGTCATAACGTTTAAAAATGGTAAAATGTAACATTACTCTAACGTTCAGACAACAGAAACGTTCCTAGAACTTAAAAAAAACTGGCCGCTTTTGGCGTTGGCGGAGTGTTTTTGGGAACATTCGGGAACTTTCAGGGAACGTTCTTAGAACTTTTTATTTCTAGCTGGGCTGCCATTTTTCTAAAAAAGGAGATGAATATATGTAAACTACACCCGTAGAGCTAAATAAAAAAATTATGGGGTTAAAAATAGTTTAAAAAAACAACAATAATTGAGGAGACATACCTGACAGAATAAAATCATGACCATCATTAGGATTGTCTTCATATTCATCTGCTGTCGGTTCAGTTTTTATTTCTGTAGTTTCAGTTTTGATCTTCATCATGAGGTTCCTGCAGTCGATGAGTTTGACTGAACACATGTTGAGTTTGGTCTGCAGGATCTGCTGCTGTTCTCCAGCGTTACAGACAGAATCCAGAGACTCTGTGGAGGTTTGATCAGTAGATTCATCATCCTGTAAGTCCTGATTACTGTCACACACTGTAGTGTCCTGAGCGTCTGTGTGCTTTGACTCAGTATAACAGAGTAAAGTCAGACTGAGCTCGGAGTCCTGTGTGGAAGATTCACAACAAACACACACAGAGTAAGATTAGAAATGATTTGATGTTGTCTGATTCAGGTAAAGGATGTTTAAGCTGTACAAACCTCTCTCTTCAGTCCTTCATCTCCTCTTAAGCTCAACTTTGTCTCCAGTAACGCCACCTCTTTCTTCAGCTGAGAGATTTCTGTGATGAAATCATCAATATCCAGCATGGACAGATCAGTTCCTACTGATTTACAGCACATCACATCCATCATCAACACTAAAATACACAGAGACAAGACTCTGTTTAAAACACTCAAGAGAGAAAAACACTGATGATACACAAACACATCACACGCGAGCGCTTTCTTTCTTTCTTTCTTTCTTTCTTTCTTTAGTGGGTTTATATGTGGACTAAAGAGCTGCAGAGCGCCTCCTGCTGTACTGGAGAGAGAAGACGCTCAACACTTCTCATTCATTTCACAAGAAGGAACAAGAAATTAATCTTTTTTTCAGTGTAAGCGCTTCTTGTACCTGCAATAGTTAAACACAATCTGGGTTAAACACAAACATCTGTAAATAATTTCCCCAAACATTAGGATGACCTGAAATATGCCATAATAAATATGACGATATGAACGACTTCCTGTTTGGCGGCGTAAAAATGTAGAATGTTTTTTATGTTGTGAATCCTCACATTGGAGACCCAAGTTCATGTACAAAGTTTGGTTTCAATACGTTAAAGCGTTCCTATCATAATAATTATAGCACTAATGGTGATGGGTGATGACTGTCTACATATTGTTTGTGTAATTTGTAAAGTTTTTTTTATAGTGTCATTTCATATGGTGCCCTGAATTTAAAGGGGTCATAGTGTGGAAATTTAACTTTTTTCATGTTTAAGTGCTAAAATTTGGTCCCCAGTGCTTCTATAAACCTAGAAAATGTGATAAAGATCAACCCAGTTAATTTGAGTAAGCCATTTTCTGCATGCGTGTGAAAAATTAGGTCGTTCAAATTTCGCCTGTTTTGTGAGGTAGGTAGCAAGGCGAATTACAATAATACCGCCTCCTTTATCTGCACTATCCAACCACAGCACTGCCATTTAGTGCAGAGAGAAAGAGGGAGAAAAGAAGGACTTGACAGCACAATTGAGTTTCATTTACAACAAACTACCATCATTGTGATCAGTGTTTGCATTTCATTCACTCATTTGCATTTTAAATGACACACACAAAAACGCACACTTTTGCTCAGGCCTACAAATTTGCGATTTTAACATAATAAATTATCTATTTGGTATTTTGAGCTAAAACTTCACATTCACATTCTGGGGACAGCAACAATTTACTTTACATCTTAAAAATATCTCATAATATGACCCCTTTAACACTTTCTAGCCACTTTCTTACGTATTGTACTGCAAGGTTATAAACTGCTAAAACAAATAATGCATAATGAAAATGATGTCGTTTTAATTTCAGTTAAAACATTTTTTTCTATAGAAATAACTGCACTGGTAGTACAGAGGTTTCACACTCTGCCAGCAACACAGAACCGCCTGTGTACACCTGTCTGTAATAATGCTGGGAAGAACTATAAATGTTTTGTTTTTCTTCCTCACATTGGAGACCCAAGTACATGTACAAAGTTTGGTTTCATTAAGTGAAAGCATTACTGAGATATGAACTACTTCCTGTTTTGGTGGCTTTGACACACATTTCGTTTGGGGTGTCATGGGCAAACGCTTCTGAAAATCAAAAATCCTTCCAGTAACTTTTGTGAAATTCAGACAAAATTTGTGACCTGTGAATCTTTTTTTTGTTTACTGTTCAATCCAATATGGCGGAAGAACCACATGGATCTGTGACTTCATGTCCTCAAGCAGCTTAGACCGGCACTGTCTAACGTTTTAAAGTTTAAAAATTTAAAAAATAAGGGCGGAATAATAATAATAAGAAAACTTATGAAGAACAGTGAGAGTGCTTTTTGCAAGCACACAAAATTATATTTGGGGTATTTTGTGCTGAATCTTCACATACGCACTCTGGCGACACCAAATATTTATTTTACATCTAAAAAAATTTCATAATATGACCCCTTTAAACAAACACACACACAAACTTTGCTTGATACAACTTTAGAGTTTATCAGACCTCATAATTAAAGGCAGTTGATGCACAAATGCTTAACCTTGTAATTAAAATGAGGAAAATGAAAAAGAGCAGACAATACGCCTACTTAATCCTGGTCATGGAGTTGTAATTAAGGATACATAAAATTTCCTTGTAATCAATAATTCAGAGTAAAGCAGAATAAATCCAAGCATAATAATTTATTAGCCAGATAAGCAACATGAGAATTAAAAAATCTATTCAACAAATAAATATAACACCATAATCGATCATAAGAAATGTCTACACACAGCGAACATGCGGAAAATCGGTTTCCCAGATTTCCAGAATTCTCTGCCACCTTCCTCTAAATACCCATAGTTTTACCAAATGGTGTTTGTTTATTTATTTTTATTACATTATGGGGCAATAACTTTGCTGTGTTTTTGTTTTATTTACATACAGAAGGTCATTTGTGTGGGAGAACTGGATGGACTTCATCTCCACTTTCTAACCCAATTTCTATGTTAATGGTGGATTTTCCCAAACTTAAAGGAATGAGACCCTTTTACCAGACGCACCATTTTAATTCCAGTTTGGTGTGATGTCTATCCTCAAGCTGCCATATTGATGATTGCCCAGAGACAACTGAATTCTTTCTTTGTACACTTGCAGCTCTTTTAAATTCTTTCATAATAATAATAATGCACTGTGAAAAGCCCTATACAAATAACTTAAATTGACTTGTTTCAATGATGTGTTTACATGTGCTGTCAATAGACCCTTTTACTGTTTATATACAACGATGACGTGGCAAACATATGCGCGTACATTTTGGCAATGGAAGTATGGCAAGAATCAGCAGTGAAGCAACACAGACAGAGAAAAGTGTTTAAGAAAATTAACTTTATCAACTTTTTCAACACAGCTACCAGATCCGTGTATTATAGAGGAGCAGATAGAAGACGCTAGCAGATGCCCAAAATATAAAGTGGCCAGACACATATATATGCATATTAGTATATTATATATCAGTGCAACCAAACGCAAGAACCAGACATTTTGATGCTGGGAAACAGTTTTCATAAACTTTCTGAGTTGATAACACTTTAGAACCAATGGGGAATAACTCCACTTCTGTTGCCAAAATGCACGTGAAGGCTATTTGGTTACATGGGCTGTAAAAGAGTCTATACAGTTTTGTGTGCTGTAGAGCCACTGTCTTTTCTTTTTGAGTAATAGCAGCAGCTCTGGGAATGTGACGTAATGTTCAGATCTCATTGGTCGACCTGTTTATTTGTCAGGCGAAATAGGGAAAATTCTATACAGTGGTAAAAACTACCTTTGATTTTTCATGTCGCAAATAACCAAGGTAAAGTTATTTAGAAATCAATTGTTTTTGTTATAGCACGTTATCGTCTCAAACATTCACACCGAATATACATGAACAGTGTGTGAAGAATTTAAGACACTATGATGATTTCAGTGTAGTTTGTTCTTCAGTATGTTTCTTCTGATGATTCTGAAGACTTCTAGAACGAGCAAATCTCTCTCCACAGATCGAGCAGACGTAAGGTTTCTCTCCAGTGTGAACTCTCTGATGGGTTTTTAAGGAAGCTAACTGAGTAAACGTCTTCTCACACTGAGAGCATTTGTAAGGTTTTTCTCCAGTATGAATTCTCTGATGAGCTTTTAAGTGACCTGAATGAGTAAACGTCTTCTCACACTGAGAGCATTTGTAAGGTTTTTCACCAGTATGAATTCTCTGGTGTGTCAATAAATTGATACGCTGATTAAAACTCTTCCCACAAACATCACAGTGATGAGGTTTCTCTCCAGTGTGAACTCTCTGATGAACTCGGACTTGAGATGGATCAGTGAAGCTCTTTCCACATTGAGAGCAGACGTAAGGTTTCTCTCCAGTGTGAATTCTCTCATGGATTTTTAAGTAACCTGACTGAGCAAACGACTTCTCACAATGAGAGCATTTGTAAGGTTTTTCACCTGTATGAGTTCTCTGATGTTTCACTAAACTTACAAGCTGAGCAAAACTCTTTTCACAAAAATTACAGTGATGAGATTTCTCTCCAGTGTGAACTTTCTGATGAACACTGAAATAAGATGGATTAGTGAATCTCTCTCCACAGATCAAGCAGACGTAAGGTTTCTCTCCAGTGTGAACTCTCTCATGGATTTTTAATTGACCTGACTGAGTAAAAGTCTTCTCACAATGAGAGCATTTGTAAGGTTTTTCACCTGTATGAATTCTCTGATGTGAAACTAAATTGACAAGTTGATTAAAACTCTTCCCACAAACATTACAGTGATGAGGTTTCTCTCCAGTATGAACTCTCTCATGGATTTTTAAGTGACCTGATCGAGTAAACGCCTTCCCACATTGAGAGCATTTGTAAGGTTTCTCACCTGTATGAGTTCTCTGATGTTTCACTAAACTTACAAGCGGAGTAAAACTCTTTTTACAAAAATTATAATGATGAGGTTTCTCTCCAGTATGAATTCTCTGATGAACACTAAATGAACTTAAATCAGTGAAGCTCTTTCCACATTGAGAGCAGACGAAAGGTTTCTCTTTAGTGTGAATCCTCTCGTGGATTTTTAAGTCACTTGCCTGAGTAAACGTCTTCCCACATTGAGAGCATTTGTAAGGTTTCTTACCTGTATGAGTTCTGTGGTGCTTAAGTAAGTTACCCTTTTGTCTAAAACTCTTCCCACAGACATTACAGTGATGAGGTTTCTCTCCTGTATGAACTCTCTGATGAACCCTAAATGAACTTAAATCAAAGAAGCCCTTTCCACATTGAGAGCAGACGTAAGGTTTCTCTTTAGGGTGAACTCTCTTGTGGACTTTTAATTGACCTGATTGAGCAAACGTCTTCCCACATTGAGAGCATTTGTAAGGTTTTTCTCCTTTATGAGTTCTGTGGTGCTTTAGTAAGTCAGCCTGTTGCATAAAACTCTTCCCACAAACACTGCAGTGATGAGGTTTCTCTCCAGTGTGAATTCTCTCATGGACTATCAGATGAGATTTATGAATGAAACGTTTATCACAATGTGAACATTGAAAGGGTTTCTCAACTTTCTCTTCAGTGTGTAGTGTTTGGTGTGACTTGCACTGATAGGGTCTCTCATTGGTGCGTTTCTTCAGATGATGTTCATGTTCTGTGTGTTTTGTCTCTAAATGTCTCTGTGAGCTCAATGTCTCTCCACCGGTGATGCAGGAAAGAGTCGAGGACGTTATTTCTCCATCCAAACATAATTCACTCCTCACATCTGAAAGAAACATGAAACAATTAAATTCACTTTTATTTACACAAAGAATTAATTGAATTCTCACAGAAACAGAAGACAGCTGGGTCACTGCACATCAAATTTATTTTGTCTTTTACTAAAATTATTCTTAAAATATCTTCCTTCGTGTTCATCAGAACGTAGACATGTATACAGGTTTGTAACAACATGAGAGTGAGTAAATGATGACAGATTTTTTTGGGTGAACTGTCCTGTTAAAACCATGTTTTCCTTATAATAGTTTAATATGGAAAAGGCTTAGCATGAAGTGTAGCTTCTATTCAGGGCTCGTAAGATAACTTGATGAGCATGCTTTACTTCAGTTAGTGGTTAACCGGTCAATATGAGCATCCCTACTTCAGTGTTGGTTTTAACACCCTGCTTGTGGTACCAAATTTAACACCAGGGATTTTACTGTGCATAGACCATCTGGCAATTTGTGGAAAATAGTTTTGTGATGATATTACACACCTTCTGTCAAGTGACCAGATCGTGTTATTAAAACCTTCTTCAGAACTGTACTATTTGTTACTATCATGTCTTTCCTAAAGTGAAATGTTACAGAATCTGTGATTTCTTTGTATACACCAAAATCCCCAGAGTTAAATGAACACTGGGTGTATAAATTGTCCCAATCTTATACAGAGCGTTAAAAATTAACTGAAGCAGAGATACAGCACTGTCATGGCAGTCACTCTGAAGAATCTTGAAATGCTGTGAAAAAATAACCACTGATTAATGTAGATACACAAACATCTAGAATCAGCGTGTGAATCACAACAATGGTGAAAAGCTTTATGCTGCAATGCATGCTGGGTATCAACAAATTACAAATCTCATCCAGGACCTCCAGAATGCATTGCGAATTAATAATGAACATTTTATTATTTTCTTTGTCATCATTGTTGAAATTTCTCTTTTGTCCACTTCTGTCCTGATTACTTTGAGGGTTTGGTCTGTGCAGAATGTGGGTGAGTCCCTCTGCTTTCCTTTTAACAGGATCGTGAGAAATGATGGGTGTAAATTGATGCTAACTAATATTAGGTCACAGTCTGCTGTTTGTGTTGTTAGTAAACATGCTGCACAGTGTTTTGTACATGTATATGTCAGAGCCTTTACCGTTAGTTTAGCACAATTAAAGAAATAAGCTCACGCAACATTCACAGAAGTCAGAAACAATGTAAAGCATTGTGCTCGGTACATCACATTAGATAAATGGGTGGAGGGTAGGTGGTCTCTTGTGGCTGCACAAATACATTCTACGACATGCACGTTTACACCACTAAAGTGTTTTTGATTACCTCTGAATGTGGTCGAAAGTGGACGAGCTCAAAACTTTTTACACCTCGTTTACACCTGTCTTTAGCGTCGACCACCTGTGATCCGATCGAAGAAAAATTAATACCAGGTGTAAACAGCCCCTTAGAGTTCTGGACCTTGCACTATAGTATCACATTATTTACAGAAAAGTATCCAGCTGATGATTGAGCCAACACTAAATTAATAAATCACCTTTCTAGATGATGATGTTTAACATTATGTATTAACCACCACCAAAGAGTTGCACTATTGTCTTATCTGTGCCATAACAAACATGTCTTAAACAGCCAAAGTTATAACAGACATAAAAATAACAAGCTAAGGGTCAAGTTAAACACACACTGATCACCATAATGGTGACTTTAAATGAAACAGCCAACATCTAAACCTAAGTAAAGAAAATAACTCTACAAAATGTAAAATGCAATTTTAGGTTTCAAATAGAGATGGTGATAAAGAGGATAAAGTTACAAATTGCAGCTTTTAACTCTGCATCAGTGTTACACCCTGTCAGATTGGGACAATATATACACCCAGCAGTGTTCATCTAACTCTGGGGATTTTCTGTGTACCTTTTGAAACCAATTTCGTATAGTGTAACACTATATGGCAAAGCATCTGAAATAGTATTCATTTTTAAAAAAGATTGCTTTGATGTTCTGCGATGTGACTAATGAAACAATATATTAGTGATATGCCAATATATTGCAGAGACCTTTTAAATCGGCCAGAAAATTTCTCTATTACTTAAATTTGTTGTTTGTAATGAAAAGACACTCAGTGTCACTCAATTTAAATCCAAAGTCTGACAGACAGTTATAAATATGTATTAACAACTCTTTTCCCTGTGGGTTTGTGACATTTTAAAAAATGCACACTGCCATTTTTTCTCAAAAAGGAGATGAATATATGTAAACTACACTCTAAGAGCTAAATATAAAATTAGAGTGGGCCCGCAACACTCTGGGTTAAAAATAGTAAAAAAAACACAATAATTGAGGAGACATACCTGACAGAATAAAATCATAACCATCATTAGGATTGTCTTCATATTCATCAGGTGTGGGTTCAGTTTTTACTTCTGTAGGTTCAGTTTTTATCATCATGAGGTTCTTGCAGTCTATGAGTTTGACTGAACACATCTGTAACATCTGCTGCTGTTCTCCAGCGTTCCAGGCAGAATCCAGAGACTCTGTGGAGGTTTGATCAGTAGATTCATCATCCTGTAAGTCCTGATTACTGTCACACACTGTAGTGTCCTGAGCGTCTGTGTGCTTTGACTCAGTATAACAGAGTAAAGTCAGACTGAGCTCGGAGTCCTGTGTGGAAGATTCACAACAAACACACACAGAGTAAGATTAGAAATGATTTGATGTTGTCTGATTCAGGTAAAGGATGTTTAAGCTGTACAAACCTCTCTCTTCAGTCCTTCATCTCCTCTTAACCTCAGCTTTGTCTCCAGTAACGCCACCTCTTTCTTCAGCTGAGAGATTTCTGTGATGAAATCATCAATATCCAGCATGGACAGATCAGTTCCTACTGATTTACAGCACATCACATCCATCATCAACACTAAAATACACAGAGACAAGACTCTGTTTACACTCACGAGAGAAAAACACTGATGATACACAAACACATCACACGCGAGCTCTTTCTTTCTTTCTTTCTTTAGTGGGTTTATATGCGGACTAAAGAGCTGCAGAGCGCCTCCTGCTGTACTGGAGAGAGAAGACGCTCAAAACTTCATTCATCTGTCATTCATTACACAAGGAGGTTGATGTTTCTTTATGGTGTGGTAATGGCTGTGATAATTAAAATAAATGTAAAGATCTACGGTCAGGGAATACCTGGGCTGGTCTTTAACTCATATGTCAACATTGGGATTCGAAAATAAGATGAGTATACCTTGTATCTTTTTTTGTATTCTATTTTACTGATGAAGTCTTAATATGGTATCATAATGGTAACTTAAGACAGTTGCTCTTTAGACACCAAACAATTTGGCTTATGTGTTTTTAAACGCTCTTGAAAACAGGATTTCTTAAACAGATACATTTCGCTTATTTTACATCTTAAAAAATCTCATAATTTGACCCCTTTAAACAAACACAAACACACAACTCTGCTTGATACAACTAGTTAAGAGTTTATCAGACCACATAATTAAAGCCAGTTGATGCACCAAATGCTTGTAGACAACAGAACAATACGCCTACTGGAATAGTGGATTTGTGGTAACAAAGGATACATTAAATTTACTTGTAATCAATAATTCAGAGTAATGCCAAATAAATCCAAGCACAACATAATTTATTAGCCAGGTAAATAACATGATAATTCAGAAATCATTTAAACTTATATAACACATTTATAAATCATAAGAAATGTCTACACAGCAATCATGCATAAAATCAGTCTACAGATTCCTAGAATTCTCTGCCACCTTCCTCTAAATACCCGTAGCTTTACCGAATGATGTTTGTTTATTTATTTGTTACTTAAAGGGATGAGACCTTTTTACCAGACACACTGAGACCATTGCAATGATACTAAATATGTATGGTTTCACACTTAAGAGCAGTGTTGGGGAAAGTTACTTTTAAAAGTAATGCATTACAATATTAAGTTACTCCCAAAAAAAGTAACTAATTGCATTACTTAGTTACTTTTCATGGAAAGTAATGCTTACGTTACTTTTAGTTACTTTTGCGTTACTTTTTCTTGGCTAAAGCTTGATCTCTTTCAGGCCTTGCAGGTGTTTTTATGACTGAAAAGTTCTGCCTTCAGAAATTGCATATTTCATCACAAAAATGTTTAGCTCTGGCCTGCCATCTCAGTTTCTGATTCAAACTGTTTCCACACAGGCACAGAGAGTGCATACGTTTAGTTTAATTTAGTACATATTTTTTAATCAAATTAATTAAACTAAAAAAGTAACTTGAGTTACTTTTTTGAAAAAGTAACTCAAATATTAATGTGTACATTTAAAAAGTAATGCGTTACTTTACTCGTTACTTCAGAAAAGTAATATTATTACGTAACTCAAGTTACTTGTAATGCGTTACCCCCAACACTGCTTGAGAGAGATTGTGAGGAAAGAAACAAATGTGAGTAATCTTGGTGAGGTGACTCTTCTGTGGCTGTAAAGTGGAGTGATTGTCTTTGAGGTAGATGTGAACTCTTTGAGAAAGTTTTCAGATGTTGACTTTCATCAGAATTCAGTGTCTTTTAGAAAATAGTTCTCTGTGGGTTCAGCCATTTGGTGTCGGTCTTTAGCTCTCTGAGGACATCTGTGAAAGACAGGTTTAATTCCAGTTTGATGTGATGCCCATCCTCATGCTGCCATATTGATGATTGCCCAGAGACAACTGAACGCTTTCTTTTTAAAATTCTTTAATAATAATATTAGTCTGAGAGTAATAATATTAGTCTTTCTCAAGACAACATAATAATAATATTAATAGTTTTATTTATTTAAATTTCATGCACAGGTACCTGATACAATAAACAACTGTGAAAAGCACAATACAAATAACTCAAATTGACTCGCTTCAACGATGTGATGACACGCTCTGTCAATACAGATTTCTGTGCGGTGCCTCCCAATCCTGGTCCTTGAGCACTCCCTCCCAGAAAGTTTCAGACGTCTCCCCATCTAAAACACCTGATTCAACTTATCAGCCTCCTTTTAAAATAGTAAACATGTCTTCCTTACAAGCTGATAAGTTAAATCAGGTGTCATTTTTTCCCTTTCTCTCTCTTATGTCTTTCTTTTCATGTATGTGTGTATATGAACCTCTGAAGATGTATGAGTTTTTAGCTAATATTATTAAATGATGTATAATTGTAGATGTAAATTATATCATGTAACGTTTTGAGATTAGTGTGATCTTAGCTCTTGGGACTACAGATGGAAATTAGCGTTTCGCTACAATCCGGCATGTTTACATGTATGATTGTCATGCTTGTTTATTAACATGCACTGTCCCAATCAAATAAATAAATTATTAAATAAGGAGACATCCAAAACACTCTGGGAGGGGGCCCTCGAGGACCAGGACTGGGAAACACAGCTGTAGGGCCACGTCTCTTCTTTTTGAGTAATAGCAGTGGCTCCGGGAATGTGACGTATATCTCATTGGTCGACTTGTTTATTTGTTGGGCGAAAGAGACAATGGTAAGAAAACAGGAAAAACAATTGAATAACCAATACGTGACACGGACACGTGAAAACGCGGAAACACGTCACTTAAAGGCGGAGTCCATGATGTTTGAAAGCCAATGTTGATATTTGAAATCACCTAAACAAACACGCCCCTACCCCAATAGAATCTGGACCTTCTGTTGATAGACCCGCCCCACACATACGCAACCCGGCATTTGATTTGATTTGATTGGCTATAAGTGTGTTTTGGTAGTCGGCCCGTCTCCTTTTCCAAAGCGTTTTTTAAATATCGTGGACTCTGCCTTTAAATGCTCTAAACATTTCGAGCTGAATTCAAAAACAGTCTCATTCCTATCTTACCATATCTGCGCTACTCCACCTGACCAACGGTGAGCTCGAAATGCTTCACTGCAGAAGGCGCCTTGAAGTCTACGCTGAGGGCTTAAACCAGTAACGAGCATTTTGATTGGTCGTTTTTGTGAACCAATCATATTTCTTTCTGCCCTCAGAACATGTTTGAGTAAGGAAAACTCCTATCTACGAGTAGCTCTTTTTCCACAGTGAGAGCAGACGAAAGGTTTCTATCCTGTATGAACTCTCTGATGGAGTTTTAAGGAAGGTGAATGAGCAAACGTCTTATCACACTGAGAGCATTTGTAAGGTCTTTCACCCGTATGAGTTCTCTGGTGTGACACTAAACTGCCACTTTGATTAAAACTCTTACCACAGACATCACAGTGATAAGGTTTTTCACCTGTATGAGTTCTCTGGTGTGACACTAAACTGCTACCTTGATTAAAACTTCTCCCACAGACATTACAGAGATAAGGTTTCTCTCCAGTGTGAATTCTCTCATGAATTCGGACACGAGATGGATCAGAGAAGCTCTTACCACAGTGAGAGCAGGCGTAAGGTTTCTCTCCAGTGTGAACTCTCTCATGGAGTTTTAAGCAATTTGAATAATCAAACGTCTTCCCACACTGAAAGCATGTGAAAGTTTTTTCACCTGTTTGATTAAAACTCTTCCAAGAAACACTGTAGTGATAAGGTTTCTCTCTAGTGTGAACTCTCTCATGGATTATAAGACCAGATTTATACCCAAAACTGTCATTACAGTGTGAGCACTTATAGCGTTTCTCTTCAGAGTGAAAATTCTGGTGTTTTTTCAATGAACCTGGATCCCTAAACGTTTCCCCACATTCACTGCCCTGATACGGTCTCTCACTGGTGTGTTTCTTCAGATGATCTTCATGTTCTGTGTTTTTTCTCTCTAAATGTCTCTCTGAGCTCAATGTCTCTCCACCGGTGATGCAGGAAAGAGTCGAGGACGTCATTTCTCCATCCAAACATAATTCACTCTTCACATCTGAAAGAAACATGAAACAAATAAATACATTTTTATTTACACAAAGTTGATGTCATAAGGAGATCTTATTATAATAATACCGCCCCCTTAATATCCGCGTACATTTTCGGATTCATGAAAATGTTTGTATTTTCCAAATACTAGTTGGTACGAAAGAAATCTACACCTGCTCCCAGCCACGCGTAAATTGTGCATTTAACATCCGAACGTTTGCTCATCAATAAGGCTGTATTTTAATTCACCTTAATCGTGTACATATTACACAGCATTTTGAAAAAATATTATGTACAGTAATTATACGTTTATTATTTTCACTTTTATGATGAGCTCCAGTAATAGCATCTGCAAACGGAAAACTTTAATCAGATATGTTATTATTTTCAGTATGGGCTGGGCAAACTAATATAGCCCCTTAATTGTTACGGAAATTGTTTCCTATAAAATGGCCAAAAACAGGCATAACACATTTACGATGGCTGATATAGATTTGGCAGATAGAGCCTGCGCAAAAGGTATTTTCAGAGACCGCGCAGACTTACTTGCCGAGAATGACGACTGATTAATTCGTTTCAGGCTATCCAGACCAGTTCTTTTGTAAAAAATTAAATCTGCTCAAATCTATTTCCTCTAAAATTATATATTTTTATTTACCATGTCAGCTGGCCAAAAAAATTATGAACTTTACCATCTGATTATTAGGGGTGTCACAATTAATCGATTGTGCGATGCATCGCGATGCGGTGGTGGACGATTCTGCATCGATGCAGTAATAACCCATAATCGATCTGATGACGTCATCCGTCGCGTACAGGTATGTCTTGTTTCCTAATAAGTGATTGAGATTGAGATTCATAGTCTGATTCTTGATGTTTGTGCGTCCCAATTGTACAGCGGATATTTTTGTCCAACGTTTCTAAAACTCCTTAATGACAAACTGCTGTGAAAGAGCTGGATCTCATTTACATTATTGACAGAAAATAAACTTTTGATTAGTAAATTAATTAGGGGATGATCTTTACCATCGTGTACCAAGCATCACAGAATTCCAGAAATGTTCTCAGAACTTAAATAAAACTAGACACTTTTAACGTTGGCAGAACGTTTTTGGGAACCTTGGGAACTTTCAGGGAACGTTCTTAGAACTTTTTTCTGCTAGCTGGGTGGTCGCTTGGAGTTGGGGTTAGGATGTAATTTTTATAACAAAAAGTTGTTCTAACCCTAAACCCAAGCGAAAATGGTAAAAAATAGCAAACAAATTGAGAAACCAATAAGTAAAACGACAAAAAAGATGCACCGTTTAAGTGAATGGGAAGGACTGGCGTATTACATGCACGCCAAAGTGGAATTTGGCATATGTATTGCACGATTTTTACACTTCATGCTATTTATACGCAACTCCGTGAGACTTGTGCTCGTTCAGTCTTAAGGTGGCAGTCATTCTTTAATTTTAAGCCTAATACCATATATAGCATACCATAAAAAGTGGATAGTAGCATGATGCTACTAGCATCCCTAATGCCGAGTTCAGACTGCACGATTTTAGCCCTGATTTTGACTCGCCGACAGGTTTTGAGAAATCGCCGACAAATGGCCGAAATCACAGGCAAATCGATGCTCGTGCACGCGAGTGACAATCACACAGTGTGAATTATAAAAGACGCGTTCTGAGAGGATCGCCGACGAGTCGCCGACACCCGTGAGATATTTGGCATGCTAAATAGGGAATGTTATTGTACGTCACCGCAGCGTTGCACTATGGGACGTGGGCGCCACGCTTAGAGGCACCGCCGACCGCTATGCCATTTAATTGTGCGTGTGTTCAGTTAAAAACTAGGTAAAATTGAAGAAGAACGGAAGAAATCGAGATGATGAAAGAAAAAGAGAATGGACCCTATCGGGAGAAACTAAATGCTACTGCCAAAAAAACTTTATTTGGACAAATAAACAACATAGATCCATGATTTAGCAGCCCAAGACTGGATTACGGATCCAGACGCACTACCTCCGCTTACATATCTGATAAATTACCTTGTTTTTGCAGGACTTTATTTACACTTTGCAGGAGTTTAAGAGCTATAAATCTCTTCAAGCTTATAGTTAGATGACACTTCTTCTTTTGAAGTCTTATGACGGTTGGCAAACCAGCTATTTACTGACAATGTGTTAATACCTACATATCTTAATGATTCTATAAAAAATTTCTCCGTTGTATTCTGTGCAATGAATCAACACATGTTCATAAGATGGCACTTCTGTTTTGGCCAAGTTATTAAAACAAACAAAATGTTAAACATTTAGCTAACGTTATGTTATTTAAAGAGTCACAAGCAGTGGGTTTGAGCAGTTGCATTTAATAAAAAATATTTGTTACAATCGTCAAAATTGTCTAAATATTTATTTTTATAACTCATGTGATTAGGGTGTTCTATAAAAAATTTCTCCGTTGTATTCTGTGCAATGAATCAACACATGTTCATAAGATGGCACTTCTGTTTTGGCCAAGTTATTAAAACAAACAAAATGTTAAACATTTAGCTAACGTTATGTTATTTAAAGAGTCACAAGCAGTGGGTTTGAGCAGTAGCATTTAATAAAAAATATTTGTTACAATCGTCAAAATTGTCTAAATGTTTATTTTTATAACTCATGTGGTTAGGGTGATCAGAAATGAATGAACCAATCTATCAATAACTTACATTTACAAGTTAGTTTGACAGTGTTAGCATAAAAACAAGACAATTTAAGTAGTTCTGCTTTTATTAGTCACAAATTACTGAATGACTGAAAATGCAGCGAACACACTCTCGCTGATGAAGGGATTTTTTTGAAAAGTAGACGTTTTTCTCCTGATTGCAGCAGGCAAACCACCCGATCCTGCGTCTTTTCGTCAACTCCTGCACCGGCTTCCCTAGTTTTTTCCACGAATAAAAGCTGAAAAAACGTTTTCCGTTGTCCAGTTTCCTCCCTGAACGATCGCGTGACCTGATTGATCGAGCAATACTGACCAAACATATCGAAGTTTATTAAAATCTCGACAGAAAATACAAAAACAACCTCCAACACATGAAATCTAATACAGCGGGATAGGACGCGTGCCTGCAAATATGGCGGATTACCCATAATGCAACGCGGCGTGACGTCAACTCCACATTCCCTATATCTGGACGGGTCGGCGATTCAAAATCATTCCGTGTGAAATGTGTTTTGACTGACAATAACATCGGCGATGACCTACATCCAATGAGAGAGAAACATACAGGACAGCTGGAAGTTCGGGGAGGAGTCTCTCCAAACATTTCCTCATTCATAATTTTTATTTCTTCTTCTTTCTGCTGCGAATGAGCGCACATGCAATTTGTATGGTAAACTTCTTGCGGGTGACCATTTTTAATAATAATACCAGTCTCACGTGAGAACTCCGGTCTTGCACGCGTGACCTCGCGCTGTTTCCTTCGCGTCACTTCTCGCGTGCGTTTGGTTGTGAGACGTAGTTTGCGGACCGGGATAAAGTTATCGGCGATTCTTCTTACGGTGAAGTCATGCAGTATGAAAACCCCTGTCGCCAATCCATCATGCAGTCTGAAACAGCAGCGACTGAACGCTTCCCCAGATAATCACGCAGTGTGAAACCACAGGTGACCCGACTAGTTTGGAAATCATACAGTCTGAACTCGGCATAATTGTGTTACTGTTAGTATTTGATAGTGAGGAGGCATAACTTACCTGAAGGAATAAAATCATGACCATCCTGATTGTCTTCATATTCATCTGCTGTCGGTTCAGTTTTTATTTCTGGAGGTTCAGTTTTGATCTTCATCATGAGGTTCATGCAGTCTATGAGTTTGACTGAACACATGTTGAGTTTGGTCTGCAGGATCTGCTGCTGTTCTCCAGAGTTACAGACAGAATCCAGAGACTCTGTGGAGGTTTGATCTTTAGATTCCTCATCCTTTAAGCCCTGATCAGATTTACAGCACATCACATCAATCATCAAAACTAAAATACACAGAGACAAGACTCTGTTTACACTCAATACACCACTCAAGAGATAAAAACACTGAGGATACACAAACACATCACAAGCAAGCTCGTTCTTCTTCTTCTTCTTCTTCTTCTTCTTCTTTGCGGTTTTACGGCAGCCGGCATCCAAAAAAGTTGCATTGCTGCCATCTACGGGACTAGCACCTTACTACACTAAATTCGGTAATACAACCCAGTATCTATCAAAAATTTTAAAAAATAATGTTTTCCCCTCCCTATTGATCCTACTTCTAAAATACTTTTCAATGATATTTCTTCCAAGCCAACTTTAGACAACTCTCTTATAAGCCCTTGTCTTTGGTGATCATAATTTCTACAGTACATCAAGACATGTTGAACCGTCTCACGTTCCTGACATGAACACATGCCACTCTGATGCTTTCCTAAAATCAATAAAGTACTGTTCAAAAATGTGTGACCAATCCTCATTCTAGACATAATCACCAGCTCCTTCCGACTCATTCCTCCTCTTTTACATGCATAAATGGAGTCATATACCTTACTAGATACTGAAAATAAATGCCTCCCTTTATTTTCCTGTTCCCAAAGCTTTTGCCATTTTAAAATGGTTTCTTGCCACACAATGCTTTTGCCCTCTGCCTTGGATAGGTTTATAATGACATCTATATTTTCCTTTTGAACAGCTTCCTTGGCCAACTTATCAACCTTTTCATTTGACACAATACCTACATGAGCTGGCACCCATATCAATGATATTTCTACCCCTTTTATTTTCACATCTCTAATTGCCAAAAGAATTTCATATATAATATCTTGTCGACTCCTTGATGACCCTTTCTCAATACTCTTAATAGCTGACACAGAGTCACTACATATCAACACTTTATGATTGTTCTTCTTCTTCTTATTCTTTCATCATTTTTATGGCGGGTTACACCTACTGGTGAATACCGCCACCCACAGGTCAATGTATTGCAATGCAGGTCAAGACGTCCATTCTTTGAAATATTCCCAAGTATTTAAAGGGGTCATATTATGACATATTTTTAAGATGTAAAATAAATCTTTGCTGTCCCCAGAGTGTGTATGTGAAGTTTTAGCTCAAAATACTCCACAGCTAATTTATTATAGCATGTAAAAATTGATAATTTGTAGGCCTGAGCAAAAGTGAGCCGTTTTTGGGTGTGTCGTTTAAAATGCAAATGAGCGGATGAAGTGCAAACACTGATCACAATGATGGTGATTTGTTGTAATTGAAACTCAATTGTGCTGTCACAGTACTTTTTCCTTTCTCTCTTTCTCTCTGCACTATGGCAGTGCTGTGGTTGGATATTGCAGATAAAGGGGGCGGTAATATTGTAATTTGCCATGCTACCTACCTCACAAAACAGGCAAAATCTGAACGACCTAATTTTTCACACGCTTGCAGAAAACGACACACCCAAAAACGGCTCACTTTTGCTCAGGCCTAAAAATTATCAATTTTTACATGCTATAATAAATTAGCTGTGGAGTATTTTGAGCTAAAACTTCACATACACACTCTGGGGACAGCAAAGATTTATTTTACATCTTAAAAATATGTCATAATATGCCCCCATTAAGGAACCTAATCAGTTCCCCTGACTTTACTCCAGGTCCCAGAACTCCAGCCAAACTAAAATCTGAGCATCCTGCTATTTGTAATTGATCTTTCCACTGCACCCTGTGACTCTGATATTTAGGACAAACAAGCAATATATGCTTCACCGTCTCCTCTTGACCTGGACACCACATGGAATATCCTGTCTCTACTCTACCAACCCTACACTGAGTGCTGTTCAGCAGTGTATGCCCAATTCTAAGCCTAGCAATAACAACTTCATCCCTTCTGCATCCTCCCACTTTAGCTTCTCTCCCAACCTCTGCGTGGATATTATACATGTGCCTCCCTTTGGAACTTAAACTCCACTGGGTCTGCCACTTCTTCATCAGGGCTCTTCTAATAAAAACTTTTACCTCCCCCCTCCCAAACTTAATATTGACCTGTTGGTCTGGTCTCTCTAGAGCCTTTTTAGCTAGACCATCTGCCTTTTCATTGCCCCATATCCCCACATGAGCTGGAATCCACATGAAACATACAGATACACCTCTCTGCTCCAGCCTATAGACAAGTTTCCCGGGCACTTCCTGTTTACTTCCTGATTCTGCCAAGAACTTCCTGCGCAGGCTGAGTAGTGGTGTAAAAATGGCTTTGAAATGGCAACATTCGACCAAAAATCTTGTTAAAAATGGTGTTTTGACCATTCTGCATCCATGTAAGATCATGGGCGGACAACATCCAAGATCTTTTCTTATTTTATTGATTCCATGGCGGTGGATGGGAATACAATTAATAACATGAAAAGTTCAGAGGCGTTTCAGTCCCTCCATTCCGACAAAGTGGGCTGTGTACTTTTACACAATATGGGCAGTTTAATTTAGCCAATCTTTTGCTTGTATTAAGATGTTTGTATGTATCCGTGTGTTAATCTGTAACAAAACACGAAGAGTAATAAAAAATAAAAATAAAAAGTAATCCCCTCTAGCCTTCCTGACTAGCATTTTAAATGCTCGTTGATCGGCGCTGATAGGAAAAGAGACACTTTGCATACATTGCGAGTTACTTTTACTTTTAGAGTTACTTTTAAGACAACAGCAAGGTGTTTACAGTGAGCGCAGAATGCGGGGGTGTTTGGCAGTGCTTTAATTAATTCCCCAGTAAACAGAAAAAAATACCAAGAACATTCCCTGAAAGTTCCCAACGTTCCCAAAAACATTCTGCCAACGTAAAAAGTGTCCAGTTTTCTTGACATTCTAAGAACGTTTTTGTGTTGTCTCAACGTTAGAGGAATGTTACATTTTACCATTTTTAAACGTTATGACAATGTCATGTTTTAATGTTCACACAATGTTTAAAACAACAACTGTTTATTGTATTGACTTGTTTGATTGTTATGTAAATGATAGAGAAACATTGAATTTTATTATATTTATTTTTATATTTATATTATTTTATTTTATTATATTTGTTATATATTTTATAAAACATTATTTCTGAATGTTCAGTAAATATATTGCTGTAGAAAACACAAAAACATTCTGCCAACGTAAAAAGTGTCCAGTTTTCTTGACATTCTAAGAACGTTTTTGTGTTGTCTCAACGTTAGAGGAATGTTACATTTTACCATTTTTAAACGTTATGACAATGTCATGTTTTAATGTTCACACAATGTTTGAAACAACGACTTTTTATTGTATTGACTTGTTTGATTGTTATGTAAATGATAGAGAAACATTGAATTTTATTATATTTATTTTTATATTTATATTATTTTATTTTATTATATTTGTTATATATTTTATAAAACATTATTTCTGAATGTTCAGTAAATGTATTGCTGTAGAAAACACAATTTACTTATTAGGTTTAGATGTTGATCAAAAGTTTATTTTCTGTCAAGAATGTGGATGAGATCCAGCACTTTCACGGCATTTTGTCATTAAGGAGTTTAAGAAACTTTGGACAAAAAATATCTGCTACATAATTGGGACGCACAAACATCAAGAATCAGAGTATGAATCTCAATCATGGTGACAAAGGAAATTGTTAAAAAAAATCATTATTTATCCATGCTGCAGTGCATGCTGGGAGTCCTGAATGAGATTTGTAATTTGTTGATACCCAGCATGCATTGCAGGATGAAGTTTTTCCAATTAAAGGGCCCATGACATACAAAGGCTAACATTGCTACTTTGTAAAAATGTGTCGTTTTGGGTGTGTCCTTTAAAATGCAAATGAGCGAATGAAATGCAACCACTGATCACAATGATGGTGGTTTGTTGTAATTGAAAGTCAATTGTGTTGTCAAGTCCTTCTTGTCTCTCTCTTTCTCTTTGCACTAAATAGCAGTGCTGTGGTTGGATAGTGCACATTAAGGGGGCGGTATTATTATAATAAGTGCCCCTTATGACATCATAAAGAGGGCCAAATTTCAATGACCTATTTTTTGCTCACACCTACAAAAACCTCTGTATGTCATGGGCCCTTTAATTGTCACCATGGTTGAGATTCATACTCTGATTCTTGATGTTTGTGCATCCCAATTAAACAGCAGACTTTTTTTGTGCAAAGTTTCTTAAACTTAATGACAAACTGCTGTGAAAGTGCTGGATCTCATTTACATTATTGACAGAAAATAAACTTTTGATTAGTACATTAATTAGGTGATGATCTTCACAATTAAACCAACCACCACAGAATTACACTATTAACTTTACCTGTTCATAACAAATGTGGTGTATTAACACAAAGTTAACACAACCAGGGAAAAAACTAGCAAACAAACAGTCAAGTGTCAAGAGACCAACTAAAACAAACACTAATCACAATAATGGTGACTTAAAATGAAACAAAACATCAACATCTAAACCTAATAAGTGAATTGAGTTTTCTACAGCAATATATTTACTGAACATCAAGATAATGTTTTATAACAGTTTTAAAATAATAAAATGCAAAGTTTCTCTATCATTTACATAACAATCAATCAAACAAGTCAATATAATAAACAGTTGTTGTTTTAAACATCGTGTGAACATTAAAACATGACATTGACATAACATTTAAAAATGGTAAAATGTAACATTCCTCTAACATTCAGACAACCCAGAAACGTTCTTAGAACGTTAAGAAAACTAGACACTTGTAACACCATCCATAGTTTACTTTTTCTGCACGCTAACCAAAGACAGTAAAAGATGCTAACTCGCTAACCGGAAGTGCTTGGCAGACATAACAGGAAGTCGTTGGCAGAGTGAAAGGCTAATGGCAGCCCGCCAATTTCACCCAGGAAACTTGTCTATAAGGTTAGCATTGCTACTTTGCAGGTGCGAGCAAAAATAGGTAATTGAAATTTGGCCCTCTTTATGATGTCATAAGAATATCTTCTTATAATAATACCACCCCCTTAATGTGCACTATCCAACCACATCACTGCCATTAAGTGCAGAGAGAAAGAGAGAGAAAAGAAGGACTTGACAGCACAATTGAGTTTCAATTACAACAAACCACCATCATTGTGATCAGTGTTTGCACTTCATCCGCTCATTTGCATTTTAAAGCACACACCCAAAACGACACATTTTTGCTCACACCTACAAAGTTGCAATGCTAACATCTTCATGCCATGGGCCCTTTAAGGATACATAAAATTAGCCTGGTGCAACCAGACTCTCGTACATTCATTTCATTTGTACAGAGAGTCTGGCCACGCTCCATTGCAAAGCGTTACTTCCGTTAAGGAGGGTCCTCTGTTGAAGTTTAAAACTATTGGATCTGTCCAAGGTCACTCAGGATCTGCCATAACCAATTGCTAACGTTTGGTCATGACGTATGTCACTTAGTCTGGCGCACAACCTCAACGTGGTTGCCAGAGAAAACCAAACTGTACACAGCAGTCCCAGACGTTGTTCTGAAGCTAAATGGAAATTAAGCGGAAGAACGTAGGAGGGTGGAGCCAGGCTAACATAAAGTAAAGCAGAATAAATCCAAGCATAATAATTTATTAGCCAGATAAGCAACATGAGAATTTAAAAATCTATTCAACTAATATAACACATTAATCAATCATAAGAAATGTCTACACACAGCGATCATGCGGAAAATCGGTTTCCCAGATTTCCAGAATTCTCTGCCACCTTCCTCTAAATACCCATAGTTTGTGTGCTGTAGAGCCACTGTCTCTTCTTTTTAACTATTAGCAGTGGCTCGGGGAATGTGACGAAATGTTCAGATCTCTTTGGGCGACCTGTTCTTCAGTATGTTTCTTCTGATGATTCTGAAGACTTCTAGAACGAGCAAATCTCTCTCCACAGATCGAGCAGACGTAAGATATAAGTTTTTTTCCCATATGAACTCTCTGATGGACTTTTAATTGACCTGACTGAGCAAATGTTTTATCACACTGAGAGCATTTGAAAGGTTTTTCACCTGTATGAATTCTCTGGTGTGTCAATAAATTGGCATGCTGATTAAAACTCTTCCCACAAACATCACAGTGATGAAGTTTCTCTCCAGTGTGAACTCTCTGATGAAGTCGGACATTAGATGGATCAGAGAAGCTCTTTCCACATTGAGGGCAGGCGTAAGGTTTCTCTCCAGTGTGAACTCTCTCATGGATTATTAAGTAACCTGGCTGAGCAAACGACTTCTCACACTGAGAGCATTTGTAAGGTTTGTCAACTGTATGAGTTCTCTGATGTGAAACTAAATGTTGATGTTGATTAAAACTCTTCCCAGAAACACTGCAGTGAGGAAGTTTCTCTCCAGTGTGAACTCTCTCATGGATTATAAGACTAGATCTATACCCAAAACTGTCATTACAGTGTAAACACTTATAGCGTTTCTCTTCAGAGTGAATATTCTGGTGTTTTTTCAATGAATCAGAATCCCTAAAAGTTTTTCCACATTCACTGCCCTGATACGGTCTCTCATTGGTGTGTTTCATCAAATGATGTTCATGTTCTGTGTGTTTTCTCTCTAAATGTCTCTGTGAGCTCAATGTCTCTCCATCGGTGATGCAGGAAAGAGTCGAGGACGTTATTTCTCCATCCAAACATAATTCACTCTTCACATCTAAAAAAAAAAAACATGAAACAATTAAATTCACTTTTATTTACACAAAGTAGGATAAATTGAGATTCTGTATCTTCTATATTCAGTCCTGTAGTTGGGTCACTGCACATCAAATACATCAAATTTTGAAAACTTACTGAAGGAGTGGATTCCTGATATCTGCCTCCTTTTACTTGTAGCCTTTTAAATTATTTTGAATATTAATCAGACACTAATCAATATTAATCATCCCATACATTTATGTAATTTGAGTAAATTCTTCATGCTTAAGAAATAAGCTTGTTTCTTAGTGTTAAAATCATAACTAAAACATTTACTTCTTGTTATAGTCCTTAAATATAATTGTGCTGTATGTGAGAAAGTACTTTTTATCATAATGTTTTTATTACACTTTCCAAACCAGCAGTGCTCTGAGGAAGGTTGGACTAAAGATCGTATGATCTGTGGCCTTCAAAGGTCATTCTGTGCCTAAACTCAGACTGCTTGCTGTTCCTCAAACTAGATGTGCTCTGAACTGGACGTACATGTGTGGAAGTTTATCTATAGCTTAACCAGTCAGATTCACAAAGTTTGACATGATGTTGTTTAATTATCTCTGTTAGAGTGCAAATCTCTCTGTATTGTAATGTATGAGCAGAGCGGCTGTTGCGGCTGACTTCTGCTGAGTGAACTGCAAAGAATTAACTTCAGTAAAATTTATTTTGTTAATTTCATCTCTGACTTCTGGTCTTTATTTATCATCTCTGATCAACGGGTCTTGACTGTAATTGCACAACAGTGCGCAGCAAAAGATTAATATTTTTTTTTATATTTTATTAGAATAAAGGTAAACTAGTGATAAAAGACAAAAAAGGTAACACTTTACACACTGCAAAATCCCTGGTGTTAAATTAACACCGGCTCGGTGTTTATATGGGTACCACCAGCAGGGTGTTAAAAGTAACACTGAAGCAGTGTTAGAGTTAATTAGATAATTAAGCAAATCATTTGAGTGATTATTTGATTATTGAAGACACCTGGTGATAATGAGCAGAACTACATCTACAACTTCCAGTCACTGCCTTAGATAAAATCAACTGAAAAGACATCTCTCTTATTACAAACCAGACTGACTTTTGTCTACTTTGAAATTGTTTGGTCACCATTATGGTGATCTGTGGTTCCTTTAGTTGGGTGGGTTGACTCTTATTTTCCTTTTGAGGTCTTGCAACAGTGTTTACTGAACACGTTATTTGTTGTAAAGGTTGTTAAAGCAAAGTTTATATAGTTTTTATAACAGAGATTGTAGATTTAAGTAAGTTGTTTACACAGTCAAAAAATTCAGTGTTAATAGAAAATTAGATGTTGATCATATGTATATTATTCTCTATTGGACTTCAGTAACATAGCTTTCCTCGGATCAAGCTTCTCAAATTTTATTGTTAAATACTTGTTGGAAATACTTTTTTGCCTCATGTGCAGATATCATGAATCACCCCACTAATCAGAATCATGGTGACAAACATAATGTTGCAAAGCATGCTGGGATCCACCATAGTATAAAACTCATGACTCCCATCATGCATTGCAACATAAATTATGTCACCCTTGTTGTGATTAATGGGGTGATTCATGATATCTGCACGCGAGGCACAATATTAATTTCCGGCAAATATTTTTAACAATAAAATTTGAAAAGCTCTAAGTTAAAACCAATAGAGAATATATACTTGATCAACATTTTATTCTCCATGAATACTGAATTTTTTGACTGTTTAAACAATTTACTTAAATCTACAATCTCTGTTATAAAAACTTTATAAACTTTGCTTTAACAACCTTTACAACAAATATTGTGTTCAGTAAACACTGTTGCAAAGACCTCAAAAGGAAAACAAGAGTCAACCCACCCAACCAAAGGAACCACAGACCACCACAACGGCGACCAAACAACTTCAAAGCAGACAAAAGTCAGTCTGGTTTGTAATAAGAGTGATGTCTTTTCAGTTAATTTTATCTAAGGCAGTGACTGGAAGTTGTAGATGTAGTTCTGCTCATTATCACCAGGTGTCTTCAATAATCAAATAATCACTCAAATGATTGGTTAATTATCTAATTAACTCTAACACTGCTTCGGTGTTACTTTTAACACCCTGCTGGTGGTACCCATATAAACACCGAGCCGGTGTTAATTTAACACCAGGGATTTTGCAGTGCAATATGGTTGTCGAACGTCACGTGACCAAACCGGAAAACTGGGTTGATCCCTTCCGGTGGCCGGCATGTGCTATCGCAGCTTGTTATTGTTATTTGTAGTATTATTTATTGTGTTATGTTCTTTTTTATTCTTATATCTCAATGTATGTGAGAAGAAAATTCCTTTGTCAAAAGCTATAAAGTATAAAAAGGTTTTCTTTTTCTTAGATTTAATATGTTAACGAGTATATTCACTGGACATTGGTATTTCTTGTCTTTGATAGCTACTGAAGGCTTCATGTATAAAAACAGCACCATGTCAGCGTAGGTCATACAGAACCGGAAGCAATGTACTATGTTGAAACGGGATGCGGAAGCAAGTTGTGCATATACCCTATTGTAAACAATTTGTTAATGCATTAGCTATCACAAACTAACAATGAATAGCTACTTCTACAGCATTGATTAATCTTAGTTCATAATAATTTTAACCTTTACTAACACATTTATAAGATCAAGCGTTGTAGCTGTTAACATTTCTTAATGCAAAGCGAACTAACATGAATAACTGTATTGTCTAGCATTGTGCTGATATGATGATAGTCAGACATAGGGTTGGAAATCAAATTTCATTTTAAATTCTGTAATCAGATCCGTAAGTAAGAAATGGGATCCTTGTTAAAAAATTACAATTTGGATTGACCCGTGTGATCAGATCTGACCAATGGTATTACTTTTGATATTGTCGGACTATCCAGGGCCCAGGTCAGGAAACAGAAAGATCGGCTTACCCATCCATCTGTTAGTTGCCTTGACATGTCAAGATCACATATATCCCAGCACATAGAGCCTTTTTACCAGAGTACCAACACATCTCGACTGTGTCTGTTCCTCGAACAAATAAATACAGAGCACCATTTACCTTGTCTCGAACAAATCTTATTAACATAAAATAAGAACACAATACATTAACAGATGAAACTCAAATGTTAAAATTCTGCCTTCTTAACATTAGATCGCTTACCAATAAAGAACCTATTATCAATGAAATAATTACTGACCAAAACTTAGATGCACTCTGTTTAACAGAGACCTGGCTTAAAGCAGACGATTACATCAGTTTAACGAATCCACCCGACAAGACTATTATTATAAACACATTCCTTGTTTAAAAGGGAAAGCGGGTGCTGTAGCTACAATATACAACAAAATATTTAAAGTAAACCATAAATCCGAACTAAAATTTAATTTGTTTGAAATAATTCTGTTAAATATGGAAATAACTGATCCTAACAACAAACAGCTTTTGTTCATTTTAGCTACCATCTACAGGCCTCCGGGCCACCACACAGATTTTCTTAAAGAAATAGCAGATTTCCTATCTGAGCTTACAGTCACTGTAGATAAAGCTCTTATCGTTGGTGATTTTAATATCCATGTGGATAACCCAAAAGATACATTAGGACAGGCGTTTATGGATGTTCTATATTCTCTCTGTATTAAACAAAATGTGTCAGGGCCACACATACCCGTAAACACACATTAGACTTAATTCTGTCAGTTGGACTCAATATTAATGACATCGAAATATCACCCCAGAGCGATGCAAACAGCTCCATGGTATGACCATCATACTGGAGCCCTTAAAAAAGTAGCCAGAAAAATGGAACAAAACTAGCGAAGCACAAAGTTAGAGGTATGATGCACAGCATGGAAAGAGAGTGTTCAACACTACAGACAGGCTATAAAAACCGCAAAACCGCCAGATCTACCCATCTCAGTACGCTTATTAAAGAAAATCATAACAACCCTTGTTTCCTCTTTAGCACAGTTGCGAAACTGACTAGAAACAATGAACAAATAGAAACCAATAGTAAACTCCAACACAATAGTAAAGACTTCACGAACTTCTTTACTAACAAAATTACGGTTATTAGGGAAAACATAGAACCTACGCAAGCAGCCACCACAATACCCGACAGTACAATTACCACTAGATTACCATACAAACATCTTAAGTCATTTAAACCTACTACAATAGAAGAGCTCTCTAAATTAGTAACATCATCCAAATCATCGTCCTGTATATTAGACCCCGTTCCCACAAAATTACCTAAAGAGGTATTTCCTGTAGTGACAGACACGGTACTAAATATCTTTAACTTATCGCTAGAATTAGGATACAGTACATTCCAACAGCTTTCAAACTAGCAGTTATTAGACCGCTCATTAAAAAAAACAAACCTTGACCAGGGAGATCTTAATAACTTAATCTCTTAAATCTACCTTTTCTTTCTAAAATATTAGAAAAAGTAGTGGCAAGCCAGCTACGCACATTCTTAGTGAATAATAGTAGTACATATGAAAAGTTCCAACCAGGATTCAGGCCCCACCATAGCACAGAGCCAGCATTGCTTAGAGTTACAAATGATCTCCTTTTAACATCCGATCGTGGTGAAATCTCAATCCTTATATTACTAGACCTTAGTGCAGCCTTTGACACAATAGATCACAGAATCTTAATAGACTAGAAAACTATGTTGGCATTTGTGGTCAGGCATTAGCCTGGTTTAGATCTTATCTTACCAATCTATATCACTGTGTTTATGTAAATGAGAAAGAGTCATAACACTCCCCGGTTAAATACGGCACAGATGCAGAAAAGCTTATCCACGCTTTTATGACCTCTAGAATAGACTATTGTAACTTGTTACTCGGGGGAATGTCATTGTCACGCACATCTGGTAAACAAGTTACAGCTGGTTCAAAACGCCGCCGCAAGAGTGCTTACTCGATCTAAAAAGTATGACCACATAAGTCCAATTCTGGCATCTTTACATTGGCTACCAGTTAAATATCACATACAATTAAAAATATTACTAATCACCTACAAAGCCTTAAATGGCCTAGCACCCTTGTATATTAAAGAATGACAGAATACAATCCATCATGTACACTGCAATCACACAATTCTGGACACTTAATATCCCTAGAATATCAAAAGTGTCTAAAGGTGGTAGATCCTTCTCATACTTAGCCCCTAAGCTCTGGAATGATTTACCAAATAATGTTCGAGGACAATGAGACAAACAGACCCAGTTCCTGCAGCTGTGAAGGTCAGCACACCACTGATCTACTGACCATCCTTCAACGAGATGCCCAGACAATGCCTGATCGGTGACCCTGGAGAGTCCGCCACCTTTGGCTTAACTAACTACTTTACTGTATACTTTACATTATTATGTGTTATTACTCGCTTTTCTATGCTTTTCCTACATCTATTAATGTAAAGCTGCTTTGAAACGATTAACAATTGTGAAAAGCGCTTTATAAATAAAATTGAATTGAATTAAACTCCCGCGGGGTCATAAAAAACTAACATTCAGAAAGTTAAATTTAAGTCCTAGGATGAAGATCTGTGCGTTTAAAGGACTTAAATATAACGTTCTGAAGGTTAGTTTTTTAACACCCCGCGGGAACCCTGATAAGTGCAAAAATAGAATTTATAAATTTGTAACGCCGGTGTTGTGTCGAAGTCTGTTCCCCCTATTTTTCCCTTCAGTGTAGTGTTTTTATGGCGTTTTTATCACGTTATAGGTTTTATTATTGATATATTTAAAGTTTTAATGGCTACTGAGATGTATATGTGTGCATTTCTGTAATGTATCTGTATTGTTCTTAATGGTAAGTCAATTATTTTTACAGTATGAATCATATTATATGTATAATATTTATTTAATTATGTATGCAAACATTACATTTTTAAAACAACCAGTAAAGGAAAAAAAAGAAAAAGACAGGCTATATTTTAAAAGAAATACCATAATAGAAAACTGTCAAATGTATGAAATATTTAATAAATTGTATTATAAAATACATGATATTATGCCTTTTTAGTATAACCAATTCAAATCTTTAATCTTTCTAAATGTAACGTGATAAAAACGCTATAAAAGCACTACACTAAAGGGAAACATAGGGGGAACTGAGTTCGACACAACACCTGTATCAACTGTTTTGCAAAAGCCATATGATGGCGTGACACAATACCAGTAATTATTATCGTACCGGTTTATCGCCCACCCCTAGTATGCAGCTCACTCATCTCGATATGAGTGTATAATGAAGTATATCTAATATATCATTTTGTTGATTGCTATGCAGTTACACAAAGAACAGTTATATTTGTTTTTGCAGGTATGGAACCTAATCAATTTAATACTGTACTAAAAATAAAAAATAAATCAAAACAGAAACACATTTTTGGTGGCAAAAATGTAGGCTAAAATACTTGAAAGCACTGTTTATATTTTTAAGTATTATTATACGTTAAATAAGGTTCAATAATTTAAATTCATTACATATACTAGAAATGTTGTGTTTTTAAGTTAAAATAGCTCTGCAGCCCTCCGACAAGGTACCCAGTCAGCCCAGACCCCTGTCTTAGGTGATATAGTATTGGATATTGCAAAAAAGTGGATCGGAGCATCCGAGCTGTGTTGCAATTAATCCCGTTAATATTTGATAACGAGGAGACATAACTTACCTGAAGGAATAAAATCATGACCATCCTGATTGTCTTCATATTCTTCTTCTGTAGGTTCAGTTTTTATTTCTGTAGGTTCAGTTTTTATTTCTATAGGTTCAGTTTTTATTTCTGTAGGTTCAGTTTTAATCTTCATCGTGAGGTTCGTGCAGTCGATGGGTTTGACTGAACACATCTTGAGTTTGGTCTGCAGGATTTGCGGTTGTTCTCCAGCGTTACAGACAGAATCCAGAGACTCTGTGGAGGTTTGATCAGTAGATTTACAGGACATCTCATCTCTCATCATGAACACTAAAAAATAAAGAGAAGACTCTGTTTACACTCAAGAGAGAAAAACACTGAGGATACACAAACACATCACACGCGAGCTCTTTCTTTCTTTCTTTAGTGGGTTTATTGGCGGACTAAAGAGCTGCAGAGCGCCTCCTGCTGTACTGGAGAGAGAAGACACTCAACACTTCATTCATCTCTCATTCATTACACACGAAGGTTTATGTTTCTTCATTGTGTGTGGTAATGGCTGTCACAATTCTGATTTTTAATTAAATGTAAAGATCCAGCATCAGGGAATACAGTCTTTACCTCATATGTCAACATTGGGATTTGAAAATAAGATGGGTGCACCTTGTATAATTTTTTGTATTTTCTTTCACTGATGAGTTGGTTATGGTAACTTAAGACTGTTGCTCTTTAGACACAAAACAATTTTGCTTATATATTTATAAACAGAATCCCTTAAACAGATACATTTAAAGGCAGAGTCCACGATGTTTGAAACACGCGTTGGAAAAGGAGACGGGCCGACTACCAAAACACACTTATAGCCAATCAAATCAAATCAAATGCCGGGTTGCGTATGTGTGGGGCGGGTCTATCAACAGAAGGTCCAGATTCTATTGGGGTATGGGCGTGTTTGTTTAGGTGATTTCAAATATCAACATTGGCTTTCAAACATTATGGACTCCGCCTTTAACTTGCATGCCGTACTGACTGAATACAACTTAAACTGCAATACAAAGCTTAAGGAATACAAAGAGTTAAATAAGAGGTCATTTGCAAACTTATTATTTTGCAAAGTAGTTTATCGGGGTTAGCCAAATAATTTTGACCCCATAGTAAAGTGTTCACATTATTTTGGCCAGTGCCAGGCCTTAGGGCATTTAAATAGTTTTACAAACACACCTTACAAAAACATTACTGGTGTGCATCTTAACACAAAACAATGACACGGATATATTTTAAGATGTCAGTTCAAGCTGTTTTGGGCTATAGGGAACATGCACATGAAAATTGCTTTATTTTAAAGCAATACCTTTGCTGATGCTGTGTTAGTACAGTAATAAACTGTTTTTGTGATGTAGAAATACAATTGAATGTAGCTGGGAAATGTAGCTACCAATAGTTTATTGTGATTGAACAAGATTTATTTAAAAAAGACATAGAAGTAATTTTCTATCCTAGTTTGACTCTGAAAGCTTCTCATCTGCAGTAGTTAAACACAATATGGGTTAAACACAAACACCTGTAAATCATTTCCCCAAACATTAGCATGCCCTGAAAGATGCCTTAATAAAATCTATGGATGTCACTTTAACCGTGTGTGAAATGTTTGATTAACTAAATCTGTAGTGTACAGAGGAAAATCAAGAAGAAATGTCTTTGTCCCAAAATAATAAGTTCACTGTATAAACTTAATATAAGGTAATTTACATTATATGCACTTACACTTGACTTCTGACAAAACACAGACATTTGACGCAGTTTTGCCAACACCTGTGGTTGGGCTGCCCATTTTGACAAAATCCACCCTTAAACAAACACACACAACTCTGCTTGATACAACTAGTTAATAGTTTATCAGCCCTCATAATTAAAGGTAGTCGATGCACAAATGATTGACCCTGTAAATTAACCCCCAAATAAATAAAATAAAAAAGCATGACGATACGCCTACTTAATCCTCATCATGGATTTGCGGTAACAAAGGATATATCAAATGTACTTTCCAAACGTTTGAATTTATTTAGCAAGATAAACATGCCAATAATACAAAATAATCCAAACTCCAATTCAAACATACAAAAACAGTTAATAAATACGAAAGCAGAAATTAAACAATGTATTAATTCTATATCCAATTTGTAAGGAATAATTGACGATGGGCTGTTAAATTATTCTTACACCACAGTTACAACAGACATTGCTCTGTTGGTTATTTTAAAGGGGCCATTGCGTGAAAATGTTAGCATTGCCACTTTGTAGGTGTGAGCAAAAATAGGTCATTTGAAATTTGGCTTTCCTTGTGATGTCATAAGGATATCTAATTAGAATAATACAGCCCCCTTAAAGGGGACATATTATGAAAATCTGACTTTTTCCATATTTAACTGCTATAATTGTGTCCCCAGTGCTTCTACCAACCTAGAAAATGTGAAAAAGATCAACCCAGTAACTTAGTTTTGGTAAACTATTTTCTGCAACTATGTGAAAAAATAGGTAATTGTAATTTGGCCCTTATTGTGATGTCAGAATAAGGTAATACCGCCCCCTTTATCTGCACTATCCAACCACAGCACAACCATTTAGTACAGAGAGAAAGAGAGAGAGAGAATAACTCATAGCACAATTGAGTTTCAATTGCAACAAACCACCATCATTGTGATCAGTGGTTGCACTTCATCCGCTCATTTGCATTTTATATGACACACCCACAACCGCACACTTTTGCTCAGACCATAGATTAAGATTAAGTTTACATCTTAAAAAAATCTCAAAATATGTGCCCTTTAATTTACACTATCCAACCACAGCACTGCCATTTAGTGCAGAGAGAAAGAAAGAAAGAGAAAATAATTCACAGCACAATTGAGTTTGAATTGCATCAAACCACCATCATTGTGATCAGTGTTTGCACTCCATCAGCTCATTTGCATTTTAAAAGACACACCCAAAACTACACATTTTTGCTCAAACCTACAAAGTGGCAATGCCAACATTTTCACGCAATGGCCCCTTCAAGACATCTGACAGGTTAGGTGTTCATGTTACAGAAAAATATTCAACACCTGTGAAACATTTCTCAACAAATCAAAATAAAACAGCCCTGTGGTGTAAAAGCGATATATATTACATTAATCAATCATACAAAATCCTTTAATAGTACAAAAAGAAAAAGATTATAAATGTCTGGTGATGAAAACTACACAAAGCAATCGTGGAGGAAATCTGTTTATAGATTCCGAGAATTCTCTACCACCATCCTTTAAATACCCATAGTTTTACCGAGCGGTGTTTATTTATCTATCATTACATTTTGGGACGTTAACTTTGGTGTGTCTTTGATTTCTGTGGGAAGATATATTTTATTTACATACAGGAGGTCATTTGTGTGCGAGACCTGGGTGAAGTTTATCTCCAGTTTCTAAACCAATTTCTATGTCAGTGGTGGGTTTTACCAGACGCACTGAGACCATCAAAAAGATACCAAATATGGTTACACACTTGTACACTTTGATTAAAATAGGTAACCTATAAGTGAGCTTTGAGCATCTCTAGACCATCATGTGAGGGGGAGAGAGAGAGATTGTGAGGAGAGAAACACAATAATCTTGGTGAGGTGACTCTTCTGTCTCTGTTAAGTGGAGTGGTTGTCTTTGAGGTAGATGTGAACTCTTTGAGAAAGTTTTCAGATGTTGACTTTCATCAGAATTCAGTGTCTTTTAGAAAATAGTTCTCTGTTGGTTCAGTCATTTGGTGTCGGTCTCTCTGAGGACATCTGAGACAGACAGGTTTAATTCCAGTTTGATGTGATACCCATCCACATGCTGCCAAATTGATGATTGTCCAGCGACAACTGAATGCTTTCTTTGTACCCTTGCAGCTCTTTAAAATTCTTTAATAATAATAATCATTCATGTACAGCTGCTTTGAAAAAGCATTATATAAATGAAGTTAATTTGATTTGTTTCAATGTATTTACGCGCTCTGTCAATAGTTTTGGGTGCTGTAACACCACATCTCACATTTTGAGTTACAGCAGTGGCTCTGGGAATGTGATGGAATGCTCAGATCTCATTGGTCAACCTGTTTATTTGTTGAGCAATAGAGGGAAAATTCGACAGAGTGGTAAAAAACATTAGCCTGGTCCAACCAGACTCTCGTACATTAATTTAATTTGTACAGAGAGTCTGGCCACGCTCCATTGCAAAGCATTACTTCTGTTAAAGGGGTCATAGCGTGAAAATCAGACTTTTTCCATTTTTAAGTGCTATAATTGGGTCCCCAGTGCTTCTATCAACCTAGAAAATGTAATCAAGATTAACCCAGTAACTTTGTTTGGGTAAGCCATTTTCTGCAAGCGTGTGAAAAATTAGGTCGTTCAGATTTTGCCTGTTTTGTGAGGTAGGTAGTAAGGCGAATTATAATAATACCGCCCCCTTTATCTGCAATATCCAACCACAGCACTGCCATAGTGCAGAGAGAAAGAGAGAAAGTAAAAAGTACTTGACAGCACAATTGAGTTTCAATTACAACTAATCACCATCATTGTGATCAGTGTTTGCACTTCATCCGCTCATTTGCATTTTAAACGACACACCCAAAAACGGCTCACTTTTGCTCAGGCCTACAAATTATCAATTTTTACATGCTATAATAAATTAGCTGTGGAGTATTTTGAGCTAAAACTTCCCATACACACTCTGGGGACAGCAAAGATTTATTTTACATCTTAAAAATATGTCATAATATGACCCCTTTAAGGAGGGTCCTCTGTTGAAGTTTAAAATTATTGGATCTGCCCAGAGTCACTCAGGATCTACCACAGGCGATCGCTAACGTGTGGTTATGACGTATATCATTCACCGAAACTGGCCAGAAACAAAAAGTCAGAATAATCAGACCAACAAAACTTAGCAAACCTGCTTCTTGCTCCGGCTTAACTTCTGCATATTCGGCAAGTTTTGCAACAACTTTCTCCGCTGCCATTACTGAACTACAACTCAAACTGACGCACAATCTCAACAGCAGTCCCAGACGCAGTACTGAAGTGAAAATTAAGCTGAAGCACGTAGGAGGGCGG
The DNA here is from genome assembly GCF_027580225.2 of Misgurnus anguillicaudatus. Taxonomy (NCBI): domain Eukaryota; kingdom Metazoa; phylum Chordata; class Actinopteri; order Cypriniformes; family Cobitidae; genus Misgurnus; species Misgurnus anguillicaudatus. The sequence goes on from NC_073339.2 coordinate 1,716,245, forward strand.
AGCCAGGCTAAAAAAACATTGCTTTTCGTGCCACAAATTACAGAGGTCAAAGTCATTCAAAGAAATCAATCATTTTTTTAGCACGTTATTAGACCGACACTGTGATGATTTCAGTGTAGTTTGTGTCAGTATGTTTTTTCTGATGATTCTGAAGACTTCTAGAAGAAGCAAATCTCTCTCCACAGATCGAGCAGGCGTAAGGTTTCTCTCCAGTGTGAACTCTCTCATGGACTTTTAAGGAAGCTGAATGAGCAAATGTCTTCTCACACTGAGAGCATTTGTAAGGGTTTTCACCTGTATGAGTTCTCTGGTGTGACACTAAATGGTGATGTTGATTAAAACTCATCCCACAAATATTACAGTGATGAGGTTTTTCTCCAGTGTGAAGTCTCTCATGGACTTTTAAAGAAGTTAAATGAGCAAACATCTTCTCGCACTGAGAGCATTTGTAAGGTTTTTCTCCGGTATGAATTTTCTGGTGCTTCAGTAAGTCAGCCTGTTGCCTAAAACTCTTCCCACAAACACTGCAGTGATGAGGTTTCTCTCCAGTATGAATTCTCTGATGAACTCTAATAGAGCTATGACTAGTGAAGCCCTTTCCACAGTAAAAGCACACATAAGGTTTCTCTCCAGTGTGACCTCTCACATGAACTTTTAAGTGACCTGCCTGAGTAAACATCTTCTCACATTGAGAGCATTTGTAAGGTTTTTCACCTGTATGAGTTCTCTGGTGACTCACAAAGGTAGCCCGTTGTCTAAAACTCTTCCCACAAACACTACAGTGATGAGGTTTCTCTCCCGTATGAACTCTCTGATGAACTTTAATAGAACTATGATTAGTGAAGCTCTTTCCACATTGAGAGCAGACGAAAGGTTTCTCTCCAGTGTGAACTCTCTGATGATCTCTAAAGGTATTTTGATGTGAAAAGCTCTTTTCACAGTGACAGCAGACATAAGGTTTCTCTCCAGTGTGATGTCTCTCATGGACTTTTAAGGAAGTTAAATGGGTAAATGTCTTCTCGCACTGAGAGCATTTGTAAGGTTTTTCTCCTGTATGAATTCTCTGGTGTGACACTAAACTGTCATTTCGATTAAAACTCTTCCCACAAACATCACAGTGATGAGGTTTCTCTCCAGTGTGAATTCTCTCATGGACTATCAGGTGAGATTTATGACTGAAAGGTTTATCACAGTGTGAGCATTGATAGGGCTTCTTTCCAGTGTGTAGTGTTTGGTGTGCTGTTAGAGAGAATGAATCCCTACATGTTTTTCCACATTCACTGCATTGATATGGTTTCTCATTGATGTGTAAAAGCACTTTCTGTTCTGTCTGTTGTCTCTCTGAATGTCTCTGTGAGCTCAATGTCTCTCCACTGGTTATGCAGGAAAAAGTCGAGGACGTTATTTCTCCATCCAAACATAATTCACTCTTCACATCTGAAGAAATATGAAACAACTAAATCCTCATTTTACTTTCATACACAAAGAAGAACGAATTGAGATTCTGTATCTTATTTTGATATTCACAGACAGACAGAAGACAGCTGTCAGTCCTGTCATTACAGATGGGACATTGATATAAAATAAAACCCAAATAAAGAAAATGTATTCGTCTTTTACTGAATTTTTGGCTACATCTTTATAAAAGGGAAATGCTTAACACGAACCTTAGCTTGATGTGTCATAAGATAACTTGATAAGAATGCTTGAATTGGTCTTAAAATATATAATTTGTGCAAAATTATAATTTAAGAAATCACAAGTTTCAACTATTTAACTATCAATGAGTCAAGCATTTTTCTTTTACAGTGCAAACAATATCACTTGATAATCTTTGCTTTAACGTCCTTAACAAGAAATAATGTCTTTTGATAAACACCGTTGCAAAGACCTCAAACTAAAAAAATTAACTGCCCAAATAAAGGAAACACTGATCACCATAAGGGTGACCAAACATTTTCAATAAAACATTCTAGGGGTCATAGTGTGAAAATCAGACTTTTCCATGCTTGGAAAATATTATATTGGCCATAATCCATTAGAACCAATACATACCATTAGAGACCAACAAAGACCAATACACTGTAGTGTGTTTTGGGCCATATTACATTAGAACCAATAACATTCCCAATAAAACCAATAGAATTTCTGTGATGGTGTCTATTGTTTTTTAACAGGGAAAATGAGAAACACAACGCGTTATAAGAAAAAATGACTGCTTTAGGAATTTACTTATCATGGTCGAAACAGCTTTCCGGACCTACACGCCCAAAACGGTGACGAAATAACTCAATATTTGTCAGCTCTGTCAGGATTTGCGTGCTAAAGATGCTTTCATAGCTTGGAATGCAAATGTAATAAGGGGAATCTGAGAACATGAGTTTGTTGCTTTCGTTCAGCGTTACTCTAATCACAGTTCTCCCCTACATAAACAATTTGTGTGGGCCTGCAACAGTTAATTGGGGTTTAAAATAATAAAAAAAAAACAATAATTGAGAAAACATAAGTTACCTGAAGAAATAATAAAAGCATGACCATCAACATGACTGTCTTCACATTCATCTGCTGTGGGTTCAGTTTTTATTTCTGTTGGTTCAGTTTTTATGTCTGTAGGTTCAGTTTTGATCTTCATCACGAGGTTCCTGCAGTCGATGAGTTTGACTGAACACATGTTGAGTTTGGTCTGCAGGATCTGCTGCTGTTCTCCAGCGTTACAGACAGAATCCAGAGACTCTGTGGAGGTTTGATCAGTAGATTCCTCATCCTGTAAGTCCTGATCAGTTCCTGATTTACAGCACATCACATCCATCTCATCATCAACACTAAAATACACAGAGACAAGACTCTGTTTACACTCAATAAAACACTCAAGAGAGAAAAACACTGAGGATACACAAACACATCACACGCGAGCTCTTTCTTTCTTTCTTTAGTGGGTTTATCGGCGGACTAAAGAGCTGCAGAGCGCCTCCTGCTGTACTGGAGAGAGAACCCTGCTGAAAAACAATACAATCCATAACAAAAATTCCAAGGTTCCAATTAAAATACATAAGGGATACAAATAGTTAAATAAAGGTGATTTGCAAACTTATTATTTTGCAAAGTAGTTAATCAGAGTTGGCCAAATTATTTTGACCGCATAGTAAAGTGTTTACATTATTTTGTCCAGTGCCTGTATGAAGCAAATTAAAACTCAGCATTAGGCCTTAGGGCATATAAATAATTTCACAAACATTCCTTACAAAAACATTACTGTTGCATCTTGACACAAAACAATGACACATATATATTTTAATATGTCAGTTCAAGGTGTTTTGGGCTAAGACGCAGCTTTAGATCTGAGAACCGTGCACGTGAATTTGTTTTATCATTCAATACCTTTGCTAATGCTGTGTTAGTAGGCAAGGCAAGTTTATTTGTACACAGATGTCATTCAAAGTGCTTTACGTAGAAATTATACAGTACAGTAATAAACTGTTGTTGTAAATCATGTGATGTAGAAATACAATTGAATGTAGCTGGGAAATGTAGCTACCAATAGTTTATTGTGATTGAAAATGTTTTTTTAAAGATATAATTTAGAAGTAATTTTCTATCCTGATTTTTACTCTGAGAGCTTCTCATACCTGCAGTAGTTAAAGGAATAGTCTATCCATTTTCCATATTAAACTTCATTAAAAAGTGTAGTTGCAGCCCTCAACTGATGTTTATGTTGTCATTTTGTGTATTGGCCACAAGTTGTGCGATTGCAGTACCAGTTTTAGCCACAAGTTTTGTGATTGCAATACCAGTTTTGGCCACAATCCTACATACTGTTCCTTTAAATTTACTTTATTCAATAATAAATCCAAACGTAACAATTTATTAGCCAGGTAAGCAACATGATAATTCAAAATTTAATTCAACTTATATAACACATTAATCAATCATAAGAAATTCAATAATACGAAACAATCCAAAGTCCAATTTAAGCAATATAATGCATTGATCAATCACACAAAACCCTCTAATAGTAAAAATGAGAGTTTAGAAATGTTACCTGGCGATGTAGTTTTACTGAATGGTGTTTTATTTATTTATTATTACATTTCGGGGAGTTGTAAGTTTGCTGTGTATTTGATTTTTGTGTGAAGATTCATTTCATTTACATACAGAAGGTCATTTGTGTGGGAGACCTGGGTAAAGTTTATCTTCAGTTTCTAACCCAATTTCTATGTCAATGGTGGATTTTACCAGATGCACTGAGACCATCACAACGATACCAAATATGGTTACACACTTGTACAATTAGATTAAAGTAGGTAACCTTCAAGTGGGCTTTGAGTATCTGAAGAGAGAAACACAATAATCTTGGTGAGGTGACTCTTCTGTCTCTGTAAAGTGGGGTGGTTGTCTTGAGATGTGAAGTCTTTTTGAGAAAGTTTTTAAGTGTTGAGTTTTATCAGAATTCTTAAAGGGTTCATATTATGAGATTATTTTAAGATGTAAACTAAATCTTTGGTGTCCCCAAAGTGCATAATTGAAGTTCTAGCTCAAAATACCCCACAAATAATTAGGGATGCACCGAATCCAGATTTTTTGGGTTCGGCCGAATCCCGAATCCACTGTTTAAGATTCAGCCGAATCCGAATACCGAATCCTACTCGCATCCTTATTCCGTTAACACAGTAAAACACATTAATGAACTAAACAACGTCCACAGCAGTGTATATTTCATTTTATTTAATTTTAACCGTACATTATGCCAGGATGACAAGTTGGAAAAACTATTTTGACAATTACCATAAGCCTATGCATAATGAAAGCGATGCGTTGCGACACGCTCATTTTTCCAATAAGCAAGCAGCTCCGCCCTGGAAACCATATTCAACTTTGAGTGAAAAGCTCCGCTCGTCAATGTCAGTTTTCACATGGCCGTCCAATTACAGTGGAGGAGGGGCGGGACATTACCACAGCAACCAACCAGCTCACAGCTGAAGCATCACAGTTACCAAGCGCTCGGCTGAAAAACAGCTGGCATTTGGCGTCCTCAAGGCGTTTTCAGCCGAGTTAAAAAAATGGTTTGGTGTGTCCAGCCCCTAAGGCTCACCGAAAGAAACAGCTCATCTCCACGTCAGCACCCGATGTGTGTAATCAACGGCCGCGTGACGTCAAACAGCGTAGCGCAAGCCTAGGGTTCGGTTCGGTGGAAAAAAAATCTAGGATTCGGCCGAACCCGAACCCCGTCAAAAAGCCCAGTATTCGGCCGAATCCGAATCCTGGATTCGGTGCATCCCTACAAATAATTAATACCCGCATGTTAAAATTACCACTATGTAGGCCTGAGCAAAAGTGTGGCGTTTTGGGGTGTGTCATTTAAAATGCAAATGAGCAAACACAATGATGGTGGTTTGTTGCAATTGAAACTCAGGGGCTGTCCACACGGAGACGTGTATCACTGCATACGTGTAATTTTTTTTATCGTATTGGCGTTTCATCCACACGGATCCGGCGTTTTAGGAGACTGAAACCGCTATTTTTTGAAGCCGGGTCCTAAAGTGGATAAATCTGAAATCGACACCCTTGCGGTTTCGTCTATACAGCCAATCCGTATATTTTGTGAAGCGAAAACGTCATCACATCACGTTTCGGAAGTGTCACACGTAACAGCAACAACAATAACGGCGGACTACGTGATTGTGTTCGTGCTACAGAAGCTACTAAAGCCTACTAGCTTTATTACAGCAAAATCTATTGCTTCTATGCAATTGTGGTGACCAACAAGCGATAATGGAGAACACCATACGTTGGTTATGCGCATGCTCAAAGTCTTCTTCTCCGTGTATAGTGTATATCTGTGGCAGAATTACAGCGCCCCATACTGGTTCGGCATATTTACTACACCACTTTCAGTCGGTTTCAGTGGTTTCGTGTTTACAGATTATTTTTTTAGAACAAGAAAAAAAATTATCGGATAGGGAATGCACCGGCTTCGTGTGGACAAAGCTTCAGTTGCTGTGAATTATTTTCTCTCTCTCTCTCTGTACTAAATGGCAGTGTTTGTGGTTGGACAGTGCAGATAAAGGTGGCGGTATTATCCTATTCGGACAGATTCACAATAGGAGACAAATTACAATGACCTATTTTTTCACAAGCTTACAGAGAATGGTTTACCAAAACTAAGTTACTGGGTTGATCTTTTTCACATTTTCTAGGTCGATAGAAGCACTGGGGAGTGGGGACACAATTATAGCAATTAAACATAGAAAAAGTCAGATTTTCATGATATGTCCCCTTTAAATACTTTCTCTGTGCACTTTAATAATGAATGTAGAGCTGCTTTGGAAAAGTGTTATATACAATGAAATCAATTTGATTTGTTTTAATTGTTTGTTTACATGTTCTGTCAATACAGTTTTGTGTGATGTAGCGCCACTGTCTCGCCTTTTTGAGAACATGATGTAATTTATAGAATTTAAATTTATAGAAATCAATTGTTTTTGTTTTAGCACGTTATCACATCAAACATTCTCACAGAAAATACATGACCATAGTGTAAAGACACTATGATGATTTCAATGTAGTTTGTTATTTAGTATGTTTCTTCTGATGATGCTGAAGACTTCCAGAATGAGCAAATCTATCTCCACAGATCGAGCAGACGTAAGGTTTTTCTCCAGTATGAAGTCTCTGGTGAGCTTTTAAGTTACTTGACTGAGTAAACGTCTTCTCACATTGAGAACATTTGTAAGGTTTTTCACCTGTATGAGTTCTCTGGTGTGAAACTAAATTAACAAGTTGATGAAAACTCTTCCCACAAACATCACAGTGATGAGGTTTCTCTCCAGTGTGAATTCTTTGGTGTGACACTAAACTGTCATGTCGATTAAAACTCTTTTCACAAAAATGACAGTGATGAGGTTTCTCTCCAGTATGAATTCTCTCATGGACTATCAGCTGAGATTTATGACGGAAACGTTTATGACAGTGTGAACATTGAAAAGGTTTCTCATCAGAGTGAATATTCTGGTGTGATTTTAATAACCATGAATTCCTAAAGGTTTTTCCACATTCACTGCACTGATACAGCCTCTCACTCGTGTGTTTCTTCAGATGATGCTTCTGTTCTGTGTGTTTTCTCTCTAAATGTCTCTGTGAGCTCAATGTCTCTCCACCGGTGATGCAGGAAACTGTTCGTGCAGTCAGTCGCTCTTCTGATGTTGAGGACGTTATTTCTCCATCCAAACATGATTCAGTCTTTACATCTGAAAGAAACATGAAACTTTTCAAAAGATAAAGTGAGATTCTGTAGACTATATTTTTTAACTTAGGTTTAGATAGTTTTGTTTCATTTAAAGTAATCATTATTGTGATCAGTGTTTGTTTTAGTTGGACTTGAGCGTTAGCATGTTACTTTGTTCTAGTTGCTGTAATTTAGTGTGTTTAAGACATGTTTGTTACGGCTAAGAAAGACAATCGTGTAGATCAATGGTGATGGTTAATACGTAGGCTAATGTCAAAAATAATCTAAAAATCTGATTTATTAATTTAGTGTTTTCTCACTCATCAGAAGCATCATTTTCTGTTAATCATGTGATACTACAGTATAATGTCCAGAATTCATAACATTTTTATCATTCTAAAGGATTTTGAGAGACCGTGCACATAAAAAATTAATCGCTTTACAAATTGTACACACAATGATCAAGAATTGGAGTAGGAATCGCAACAATGGTGACAAAGAAAATGGTAAAAATTTTCATTATTTATTCCTGCTGCAGTGCATTCTGGGAGTTCTGGATGAGATTTGTAATTTTTTGATACCCAGCATGTATTGCATCATGAAGCTTTCATTTTATTGTCACCATCATTGTGATTCATACTCTGATTCTTGATGTTTGTGTGTCTACACTATTCAGCGGTTAATTTTAAGTGTCAGTGTTTCAAAATTGTTCGGAATGACAAATTGCTATGATAAAGCTGGATCACATACTATAATATCACATAATGACAATATATATAAATGAAATATACAAAATAATTGACATCACAATTGAGTTTGAATTGCATCAAACCACCATCATTGTCATTAGTTTGCACTTCATCAGCTCATTTGCATTTTAAAGGATACACCCAAAACGACACATTTTTGCTAAGACCTACAGAGAATTAGGGCTGTTGCGGTGAAGGGATTTTTTTTTGCGATTTTTTTGTGATTTTGCGTGGCTCACCAGCGCGGTATGCGGTTTTACCGACTTCATTTACTAAAAAAAATTATTTTTTAAATCCAGAACAATGAGGTCAACTAATAGATGAAGGGTAGGCTACATGCATTTCCCCTTATGAAAAAAAAGATTAACACAAGCTATACTACAGCTAAATATATTTTTGAGAAAACAAAAATAAATTGAAGAACATCATTTAGGATTGTTAAGCGCAAATTAACAGAGCATCAGTCAATACAGAACACAGCAGTGTCTTAAAGAAATTAAAATTAGACAGTATTTGTGCACATGTAAATGTACAAAACGAATGCAATACAGAAGGCAATGCATAATAATTTAGGGCATTTTTAATAATATATTAGTAGATAAATTATCATTATAATGTGTATAAAGTATGAAAACGAATGTATCATTATTTTGGATAAATTAAGCTGGAGAGGTCATATTTAATCACACAGATTTGTCATCATTTCAGAACAAGCTTAAATGCTATCTATAATAACTTACATTATATCCTGTGTCTTCCTTTGTCGAAAATATGTAGAATTATATGCAAGTAAAAAAGCAAAAAGCGGAAACGTTTAGCTCACACAGAGCGAAGGAAAAGCCGTTAATAAAGCAGACTCTCCGTGTATAGAGGATGTGATGAAACAGTCGAGATGCAGTCGGCAGATGCACTCTTAGAACGAATGTGTTAAAAACAACACATTAGTGTTGATTCTGGGAAAACACACTAACTGCGTCGTCCTGGAATCCACCCATCTCTGTGTTATTATTGAAACAACACATTTTGTGTTACTTTTAACACAACATGTGTTATACTTGAACACAAAATCAACACAAAATGACACATAATGTGTTAAAATTACACATAATGTGTTAAAAGCTTAGCGCACAATGATGTGTAAAAAATTAACACATCCTTTCTAAGAGTGTGATCATCAATGTTTATAATGTTTCACGCAGATACTGTTGATGAAAAACTTGGATATCTAAATGTGAAAGTCAAGTGTGCAGTCAGTCAGTTCACAAAAGCAACCGCGGCGTTATATTGGCTGCATCCACGGAGCGGACGCTGCAGATGCACAAAGAAAAAACCTATAAAGGTCTTTTTATGAGGTTTTAATGCTGGTAAGCAACCAGTTATATTTTGGCGTTATTTGGGTTGATCAGTTATATTAAAGTACTTTTAATCTTTAAAACTGCATCTAGAGGAAGACGACGCCACAGTTATTCTGTCATCTCAGTTTTACTTTTTCACACATCACTATGATTTAACGAAAAATGAAGTATTACATTTTTAATTTAAATTTACGAAAAACAAATTGGCTTACTCTCTTAACTCTTAACAATCTATTTGGCCTTTATTATACATGCACTGCATGACGTGAAAAACAAGGCGGCATATAGTTTCATGAATTTAACGTGAAAGGCGCGGTTGTTGCGGTTGCTTTTTTTCCCATGCGGTTGGGCTTGTCAGTAGCGTGGTCATACGGTAATGCGGTTACCGCGACAGCCCTCCCAGCTAGAAATTAAAAGTTCTAAGAACGTTCTCTGAAAGTTCCCAATGTTCCCAAAAACATTCTGCCAACGTTAAAAGTGACTCGTTTTTTTTAAGTTCTAAGAACGTTTCTGTTGTCTGAACGTTAGAGTAATGTTACATTTTACCATTTTTAGACGTTATGACAATGTCATGTTTTAATGTTCACACAATTTTTAAAACAACAACTGTTTATTATATTGACTTGTTTAATTGTTATGTAAATGATAGAGAAACATTGTTTTTTATTATTTTATAAAACATTATTTCTGAATGTTCAGTAAATATATTGCTGTAGAAAACTCAATTCACTTACTAGGTTTAGATGTTGATGTTTTGTTTCATTCAAAGTCACCCTTATTGTGATTAGTGTTTGTTTCAGTTGGTCTCTTGACACTTTTGGCTTGCTAGTTTTTTCCTGGTTGTGTTAACTTTGTGTTAATGCACCACATTTGTTATGAAAAATTAATAGTGTACTTCTCTGGTGCTTGGTGGATAATGGTAAAGATCACCTAATTAATTTACTAATCAAAAGTTTATTTTCTGCCAATAATGTAAATGAGATCCAGTGCTTTCACAGCCGTTTGTCATTAAGGAGTTTTAGAAACTTTGGACAAAAAATATCTGCTATATAATTGGGACGCACAAACATCAAGATTCAGAGGATGAATCTCAATCATGGTGACAATTAAATGAAAAACTTCATGCTGCAATGCATGCTGGGTATTAACAAATTACAAATCTCATTCAGGACTCCCAGCATGCACTGCAGCATGGATAAATAAGGATTTTTTAAACAATTTTGGTTGTCACCATGGTTGAGATTCATGGTCTGATTCTTGGCGTTTGTGCGTCCCAATTTTATAGCAGATATTTTGTACTAAGTTTCTAAAACTCCTTAATGACAAACTGCTGTGAAAGAGCTGGATCTAATATACATTATTGGCAGTAAATAAACTTTTGATTGGTGAATGAATGAGGTGATGATCTTTACCATTGTGTGCCAGCAACTACAGAATTACACTATTAACTTTGCATGTTCATAATAAATGTGGTGCATTAACACAAAGTTAACACAACCTGGGATAAAAATAGCAAGCAAAAAGTCAAGTGTCAAGAGTCCAACTAAAACAAACACTAATCACAATAATGGTGACTTAAAATGAAACAAAACAGCAACATCTAAACCTAATAAGTGAATTGTGTTTTCTACAGCAATATATTTACTGAACATTCAGAAATAATGTTTTATAAAATAATAAAATGTAATGTTTCTCTATCATTTACATAACAATCAAACAAGTCAATATAATAAACAGCTGTTGTTTTAAACATTGTGTGAACATTAAAACATGACATTGTCATAACGTTTAAAAATGGTAAAATCTAACATTATTCTAACGTTTGATTTGATTTGATTTATTGGACAAAAAGTGAAATAACACATTTGTCAAGGATAACACAATAAAGTTAAAATAACTTATTTCCATTGTGGTCCTTGAAGTAAAACACAACTTCACTTCTAGTGCAAAGGAAGTAGGGGGGTACGTTCAGACAACACAAACGTTCTTAGAACTTAAAAAAACTAGACACTTTTAACGTTGGCAGAATGTTTTTGGGAACATTGGGAACTTTCAGAGAACGTTCTTAGAACTTTTAATTTCTAGCTGGGCTAACAGCAACGCTAACATTTTCATGCCATGGGCCCTTTAACTTCATGCTGCACTTTTTGCAGGGTGTATGTTTGTGATTTAAAAAATTTGAATGTATTTTTTGGCCACCCCATATAATCACTGCGTCTTATCAGGCCACCCCTGAAAAAAGGTTCTGTCTACGTCCCTAGATATTAAGTGTTATAAATGTATTAACAACTTGGTCTCTGTGGGTCTGTGACATTTTACAAAATTCTCACTCTCTAAAAGGTGATGAAAATATGTAAACTACACTCATAGAGTTACATAAACAATGTTTGTGGGCCTGCAACAGTTGGGGTTAAAATTAAAAAAAAAAATGCAACAATAATTGCGGAGACATACCTGACAGAACAAAATCATGACCATCACTGTGTTTGTCTTCATATTCATCTGCTGTAGGTTCAGTTTTTATTTCTGTGGGTTCAGTTTTTATCGTCATCATGAGGTTCGTGCAGTCGATGAGTTTGATGTTGAGTTTGTTCTGCAGGATCTGCTGCTGTTCTCCAGCGTTACAGACAGAATCCAGAGACTCTGTGGAGGTTTGATCAGTAGATTCCTCATCCTTTATGCCCTGATCAGTTCCTACTGATTTACAGCACATCACATCCATCATCAACACGAAAAAACACAGAAAAAGACTCTGTTTACACTCAATAAAACCCTCAAAAGAGAAAAACACTGAGGATACACAAACACATCACACACGAGCTTTCTTTCTTTCTTTAGTGGGTTTATTGGCGGACTAAAGAGCTGCAGAGCGCCTCCTGCTGTACTGGAGAGAGAAGACACGCAACACTTCATTCATCTCTCATTCATTACACAAAAAAGTTGATGTTTCTTCATGGTGTAATGGCTGACACAATGATGTGTACACCTTGTATAATTGTTTGTATTCTCTTTCACTGAGGAAATCTTAATGAGTTTGAATCATAATGACAACTTAAGACTGTTGCACTTTACAATTTTGCTTTTATGTTTATAGATGCTCTTAAAACAGAATCCCTTAAACAGATACATTTCACTGACACCACACGTACAGACTCATTTTACATTTAGGCATTTACCAGATGCTTTTATCCAAAGCGACTTACAAAGAGGCGAGTAAGGGATAATGTAGAGGCAGCCGGTAGTTATCGGGAAATAAGCCCCGACAGTTGTATCACACTAAAGGGGCTTATTTCCATATAACTACCGGCTGCCTCTACATTATCCCGCTTATTACACGGCTACTTGCCACATAAGAAAAAAAACGGACATGAATATGAATTTGAAACATTTTATTGGCATATTTGTTTTAAATTAACATGTTTATTCTTCCGTGAAACTTTGCACAGATGCATAAAATGATCGTAATACCTTATTAAGATCCTCTGCTTCATACTTGTCTGTCTCCATTTTTTTCTCTTTTAGCCAGTCTTTGAGAAGTTTTAATGCCCATTCTGTATTTTTGTGTGTGTTGGCTTCGTAGCTGTCATGCTCTATTTTGTCAAGTTCAGTCTCAGTAAGCTCTCTGTGTCTTGTCGCTGTTCGTTCTTCTATCCACTGTTTAAATGTTTTGTTTTTTCCGTACATGTTAAAATGAATGTCAAAATTTTCCATTCTTAATTGTGGTTGTCCAGTGTTTGTCACAAGATGGCGCCAAACAGTAATCTTTATTGGCGCGGAGCGATTTTAATCGTACAAGTAGTACCGGCTATGCGTTATTACTTTGGAGTGGTTATTATTTGAAAAGAACGAACCTGCAAATGTCTCAACTGACCAATCAGAATCAAGCATTCCAGAGAGCCGTGTAATAAGGTAAGTTAAGGCGCCGCTCCTTTGCTGAACGTAAGGTCCTGGATGGGGTGTAGGAATGCAGGAAAGTGTTAAAGAATGCCGGTGCGGTCCCAGTGAAAGTTCTTTAAGTGAGCAGTAGTGACTTTATACCTGACATGCGCCTCAATCGGTAGCCAGTGTAGAATGATGAAGAGCGGTGTTACATGAGCCCTTTTGAGCTCTTGTAAGATGAATCGGGCTGCTGTGTTCTAAACCAGTTGGAGTGGTTTGACGCTCTGTGCAAGGAGAGCATTGCAGTAGTACAACCTAGAGATTACCACCAGGGCCTGGATCTGGGGTTGTGCAGCATGCTTTGTAAGGAAGGGCCATATCTTCCTGATATTGTATAATGCAAATCAACATGATCACACAGTCTTTGCGATGTACTCAGTGAAGGACAGTTGGTCATCAAAGATTACACTAAGGTTTTTAGCAGTTTTGGAAGGAGTTATGGTTGTGTTGCCCAGTTGAATGGACAGTGTGTGTTTTATCTTGGGTTTTGCAGGAAATTCAAGCAGCTCAGTCTTCGCAATGTTCAGCTGGAGGTGGTGCTTTTTCATCCAAGCCGATATGTCGGCTAAGCAGGCTGTAATGCGTGCTGCTATGGTGCGTCTTGGTGAAATGATTTGGGTGTCATCAGCATAGCAGTGGTAGGAGAAGCCATGTGCCTGCTGAATACAACTTAAAGTGCACTAATACAAAGCTTAGAGACCAGAAAGGGTCTAAACTTTGGATTAGTGCAGAAAAGGGTTACATAAGAGGTCATTTGCAAACTTATTTTGCAAAAGGGTTAAATAAGAGGTCATTTGCAAACTTATTTAAAGGGGACATATTATGAAAATCAGACTTTTTCCATGTTTAAGTGCTATAATTGTGTCCCCAGTGCTTCTATCAACCTAGAAAATGTTAAAAAGATCAACCCAATAACTTAGTTTTGGTAAACCATTTTCTGCAAGCATGTGAAAAATAGGTCATTGTAATTTGGCCCTTATTGTGATGTCAGAATAAGGTAATATCGCCCCCTTTATCTGCACTATCCAACCACAGCACAACCATTTAGTAGGGAGAGAAAGAGAGAGATAAAATATTTCACAGCACAATTGAGTTTCAATTGCAACAAACCACCATCATTGTGATCAGTGGTTGCACTTCATCCGCTCATTTGCATTTTAAATGACACACCCAAAACGGCACACTTTTGCTCAGACCTATTTTAGACTTAGTTTTCATCTTAAAAAAATCTCATAATATGTCCCCTTTAAGTAGTTTATCAGGGTTAGACAAATTATTTTGACTAAAGTGTTGACATTATTTTGTCCAATAACTTAAATATATTTTAAGATGTCAGTTCAAGGTTAAAATTTCTTTATTTTAAAGCATTACCTTTGCTGATGCTGTATTAGTACAGTATAAACTGTAAATTATGCGATGTAGAAATACAATTTAAAGTAGCTGGGAAATGTTGTTTGATGCAATTCAAACTTAATTGTGCTGTCAATTATTTTTCTCTCTGCACTAAATGGCAGTGTTGTGGTTGGATAGTGCAGATTAAAGGGACACTTCACCCATTTGCATAAAGCTTTGTATAGTTAGAACCCCAGTCATGTTTTTGAATGTTCATGCATAATTTTCTCAGTTGCCACTGAGACAGGAGAAATACAGATTTCAGTGTTGCACTTCCTTCTTTCAATGATGTAAAAATCATCATTTTGCATCATTGAAGGAAGTGCAATATCTTTGTTGAGGGAGTGAGAGTACAAACACCCATTTTCTCTGTCAAATAGGCATCAAATTCGAAATGTATGTTACATTTTGACTACAAATATGACACACTTTCAATAAAGATTAATGTTTCTACGGGTGAAATGCTCCTTTAAGGGGTGGTATTATTATAATAAGATCTCCTTATAACATCATAAGGAGAACCAAATTTCAATAACCTATTTTTTGCTTACACCTACAAAGTGGCAAAGTGGGGTGGTTGTCTGTAAGGTAGATGTGAACTCTTTGAGAAAGTTTCAGATGTTGACCCTCACCAGAATTCAGTGTCTTTTAGAAATCTGTGGGTTCACATTTGGTGTCGGTCTTTAGCTCTCTGAGGACATCTGAGACAGACCGGTTTGATGTGATGCCCATCCTCATAATGCCATATTGATGATTGCCCAACGATAGCTGAATTCTTCCTTGTGCACTTGCAGCTCTTTTTATTTTTTTAAATAATAATAAAAATCCTCATAATAATAATTAATGAACAGCTATTTTGGAAAAGCGCTATATAAATGAAATCAATTTGATTTGTTTCAATGGTGTGTTTACACACTCTGTCAATACAGTTTGTGTGCTATAGCGCCACTGTCTCACATTTTTTAGTTACAGCTACGGCTTGAACGTGATGGGAACGTGACGTAATACTCACATCTTGTGGTAAGGCTCTCTTGTATTGTGGGTTTTCTGGTTATTACACTATAATTGTATGTGTTATGTGGCAGCCTTTTGTCCAAGACAAATTTCCTTTGGGACCAATAAAGTAATCTAATCTTATTGGTCAACTTGTTTATTTGTCTGGGGAAAGAGGGAATATTCAACACCGCGGTAAAAACTTTAAGACACTATGATGCAGTTTGTGTCAGTATGTTTCTTCTGATGATTCTGAAGACTTCTAAAAGCAGCAAATCTCTCTCCACAGATCGAGCAGACGTAAGGTTTTTCTCCCGTATGAATTCTCTGATGGACTTTTAAGTGACCTGACTGAGCAAACGTCTTCTCACACTGAGAGCATTTGTATGGTCTTTCACCTGTATGAACTCTCTGATGGGCTTTTAAGTGAACTGACTGAGCAAACGTTTTATCACACTGAGAGCATTTGTAAGGTTTTTCACCTGTATGAGTTCTCTGGTGTGACACCAAATAATCACGTTGAGTAAAACTCTTCCCACAAACATTACAGTCATAAGGTTTCTCTCCAGTGTGAATTCTACGATGAACTCTAAAATAAGATGGATCAGAAAAGCTTTTTCCACAATGAGAGCAGACGTAAGGTTTCTCTCCAGTGTGAAGTCTCTCGTGGACTTTTAAGTGTTTTAACTGAGTAAAGATCTTCTCACACTGAGAGCATTTGTAAGGTTTTTCACCTGTATGAATTCTCTGGTGATTCACTAAATTGACACGATGATTAAAACTCTTCCCACAAACATCACAGTGATGAGGTTTCTCTTTAGTGTGAACTCTCTGATGGACTCTAAAAGCATTGTGATCTGAGAAGCTCTTTCCACAGATCGAGCAGACGTAAGGTTTCTCTCCTGTATGAATTCTCTCATGGACTTTTAAGGAAGCTGAATAAGCAAATGTCTTCCCACAGTGAGAGCATTTGTAAGGTTTTACACCTGTATGAACTTTCTGGTGTGACACTAAATATTGACGTAGATTAAAAGTCCTCCCACAAACATGACAGAGATGAAGTTTCTCTCCAGTGTGAATTCTCTCATGAACTATCAGATGAGATTTATGACTGAAACGTTTATCACAGTGTGAACATTGAAAGGGTTTCTCTTCAGTGTGTAGGGTTTGGTGTGAAGTTAGAGAGAATGAATCCCTAAAGGTTTTTCCACATTCACTGCACTGATACGGTCTCTCATTGGTGCGTTTCTTCAGATGATGCTTCTGTTCTGTGTGTTTTCTCTCTAAATGTCTCTGTGAGCTCAATGTCTCTCCACCGGTGATGCAGGAAAGAGTTTGTGTAGTCAGTCGCTCTTCTGATGTTGACGACGTTATTTCTCCATCCAAACATGATTCAGTCTTTACATCTGAAAGAAACATGAAAAAATTAAATTCACTTTTATTTATATAAAGAAGGATGAATTGAGATTCTGTTAGGGATGGACCAATAAATCGTCCAATGATGCTTGCTATGCATCTCAATGAATTATGGTGAAATGGCGCTACATTCTATAGCCAAAGGGCACTCTTGTGCAGAAACATTTACACACATGCATCACCTTAAGTGTATATTTAAATAGCTGTTCTTCAAACCTTTTAAGGTATCTTCATAATAATAAAAAATATAAATAATGATTATGTTTGAAGAGTGTTGTTATTTCAAATACATGTTTTAAACGACTCAAACTAACAGTGATTTCAGATTGATAAGGAGTTACTGATCAAAAGCCGTAGTACATGAAATAGTTGTTGATAATATGGGCTGTGCGACTTAAAATAATTATCGGACAGAAATTATTAGTTTATATTAGCATTTATTGTCCCATCCCTAGATTCTGTATCTTTTTCTATATTCACAGAGACAGAAGACAGCTGTCAGTCCGGTTATTATAGCTATTGCACATCAAATTAATCAAATAGTTTTGTATTTTACTGAATTTATATGTAAAACCACATTTTTCTTATAAAAGTATACTATGAAAAAGGCTTAACATGAAATGTACCCAGATAGCATGCAGCCATTGAAACAATGTTAAAAATCATTGATTTGTCAATGTTAATACCATTGAATCAATATCATGTTGCACCCTCCATTAATATTGAAAAAATATTGAAATTGCAACAGATCACCATTATTGTGATCAGTGTTTGCTTTAGTTGGGCCCTTAACTCTTGTGTTTTATTGGTAAGTTTTCTTTGGCTGTTGAAGCAGTGTTTTAAAATACATCTGCTATTGCAAAGACAACAAATAAGTAGTTTAATTCTTGTAGATATACCTGAATAATATTAATGAAATACTGTTAAAAATGTGAAAGAAGTGGATTTACAGTACTAGTTTGAAGCAGTGGCAGGTCTGTTATTTTGAGAATTATAAAAACATTTAGAAGGTTAAACTACTGAATCTATCTCTGAGATCATAAATCGGTCTATGAATGTCATCAATGGTGACGATCAACAAAAGAAAGCTTCACGCTGCAATGCACGCTGGGTATCATCATAGTACTAAACTAATTTATGACTCCCAGCATGCATTGCAGTTGATCGTTTAATCTGAATTTGTTTGATGATTGTCACCATTGTTGAGATTTGTAGGATGAATAATGATGTCTGAATGTGTCAGCATATTTTCTGTTTATCTTGTCACAATGGATTTACAAACCAGAACAATTATAATGGTCAAATATGGATCAACATCATCACATAAAGCAGCTTAATTTTATATCATCTTCACAAAAAGCAATCAGTTTCTACTTAACTTTGAAACACATTTTTCTTTTCCAATGCACATGTCTACATAAACACATACAAACACAAAAAAGAAAAAATTTACTTAGTTAATGTCAAGAATCAATGACCCAATTAAAGCAAACACTGATCACAATAATAGTGATTTGTTGAAATTTCAATATTTTTTTCAATATTAATGGAGGGTGCAAACGTGATATTGATTCAATTGTATTAACATTGACAAATCAACGATTTTTAACATTGTTTCAATGGCTGCATGCTATCTGGGTAGCTTGTTGTGTTTCTATTCAGGGCTCATAAGATGAGCGTGCTTTACTTCGGTTAGTGGTTAGCCGGTCAATATGAACATCCCTACTTCAGTGTTGTTTTTAACACCCTGCTGGTGGTACCCATATGAACTCAGAGCCGGTGTTAATTTGGCTCTGGCAACTTGGGGAAAATAGTTTTGTGATGATATTACGCACCAACCAGATCATGTTATTAAAACCTTCTTCAGAACTGTATTCATTTTTACTACCATGTGTTTCCTAAGATGAAATGTTACAGAATCTGTTATTTCTTTGTACACAGCAAAATCCCCAGAGTTAAATGAACACTGCGTGTATATATTGTCCCAATTTTATCCAGAGTGTTAAAAATTAACACTGAAGCAGATATACAGCACTGTCATGGCAGTCACTCTGAAGAATTTTGAAACAATGTGAAAAAATAACCACTGTATAATGTAGACACACACCCAGCCAATGTAGGCCCCATATGGGCTTGCAATATGGGCCCCAAGTTGGTCTTGCCCCCGGGTTCCATGCTGGCCCCATCTGACTTAGCCCACGTGAACCTTCTGTAGAAACTAAAGCCAATGTGGACTAAACCAAAGCCAAGTATGGGTGTGGTATGGTTGAAGAAGTGATGATGATTCTGGTTCGCACCAGAAGTCAGAAAAGATGTAAAACATTGTGTTCAGTATCTCAGATTAGATAAATGGGCGGAGAGAAAGTGGTCGCATGTGGCTGTTCGAACACATTCAACCACATGTGCGTTTACACTACAAAAGCAATCTGAATGTGGTTGAAAGTGGTCGAAAGTGGACGAGCTCAAAATGTTTTGAACACCGTTTACACCTAGCTTTAACGTCGTCCATTTGTGATCCGATCGACGAAAACGCATGTTAATGCCAAGTGTAAAAAGCCTCATACTCTTACGTGCACATGCAGCTGGACGCGCGCACACACACCTCACAAAAGCCAACGCAAGTATCGTTTATTCATTCGCTGTACTAAGTTATTACCCCTTAATTAAGGCGATTCTTAGAGGTTCTGATTGTTTGTGCAGAAGTAAAGTGATATTAGGGCTGGGTAAAAATATCGATTCATCAATGCATTGCAATTATTTGTTTCGAAGCCTCCAGAATCGAAATTGAATCGAATTGTGAAATTCCTAACAATACCCAGCCCTAAGTGATATTGCCCTTCTTTTACTCTCTCTTAATTTTCCATGCTTTCTCTCTCTCTATGTTTCATGTTTATTGTTCAGTTAGTTGTTGTATGTATTTCATATCATAGTTAATAAACCGGTTTTGTACGTCACAATTGAACTGTTTCTGTGTTCAATGCTCAATGAAATCAATGTCACTTTATCTGCTTTTTGATCTGGCTATAAGCTTTGAGTAATACTGTATAGCAGTAAGAACATTATTTTCTAAAGGCCACGGAATTAAATAACATTTAATTTGCCCCCACTGAATCGCTACAATACTTCTGATGAGTGAGGAAAAACCAAATTAATAAATCAGTTTTCTAGATCAGGTTTCAAGGTATACCAAGGTTTAAACAGTCAAGGTTTCAAAACCACTAAAATGTTCTGTGATACCGTCTCCAAGGTAAGAGCTGTGTTTATAAAAAATGCATTAAGTCATGTGATTGATTTGATGTTTACATTTAATATACATTAAGAAAACATTATATCTTTTTGAAAGCATATTATAAGTTAAAGGCTGTATTTTTACCTGGAATTTGAAAATAACACATTTTAGTATTGCAATGGTAATACCGCAACACTGTGAAACGTGGTATTTTTGCTAAAGGTTATCATACTTCCAGAATCTTTTACTGGCCCATGCCTAAACACCACCAAAGAGTTGCACTATTGTCTTCTCTCTGCCATAACAAACATGTCTTAAACAGTCAAAGTTACAACAGACATAAGAAAATAACAAGCTAAGGGTCAAGTCCAACTTAAACACACTGTGATCACCATAATGGTGACTTTAAATCAAACAGCCAACATCTAAACTTAAGTTAAGAAAATAACTCTACAAGATGTAAAATGCAATTTTAGGTTTTAAACAGAGATGGTGATTAAGAGGATAAAGTTACAAATTGCAGCTTTTAACTCTGCATCAGAGTTATTTTTTAACACTCAGTAAGATTGGGACAACAATATATACACCCAGCATTTAACTCTGGGGATTTTGCTGTGTACCTTTTGAAACCGCTCTTGTATAGTGTAACACTATACGGCAAAGGCATCTGAAATAGTATTCCTTTAAAAAAAGATTGCTCTGCGATGTGACTATTGAAACAATATATTAGTGATACGCCAATATAGAACGATACAGTGGGGCAAAAAAGTATTTAGTCAACCACCAATTGTGCAAGTTCTCCCACTTAAAAAGATGAGAGAGGCCTGTAATTTTCATCATAGGTACACTTCAACTATGAGAGACAAAATGAGGAAAAAAATCCAGAAAATCACATTGTCTGATTTTTTAAGAATTTATTTGCGATTTATGGTGGAAAATAAGTATTTGGTCAATAACAAAAAAGCAAGATTTCTTTCTCTCACAGACCTGTAACTTCTTCTTTAAGAGGATCCTCTGTCCTCCACTTGTTACCTGTATTAATGGCACCTGTTTGAACTTGTTAGCAGTATAAAAGACACCTGTCCACAACCTAAAACAGTCAGAATGCAAACTCAACTATGGCCAAGACCAAAGAGCTGTCAAAGGACACCAGAAACAAAATTGTAGACCTGCACCAGGCTGGGAAGACTGAATCTGCAATAGGTAAGCAGCTTGGTGTGAAGAAATCAACTGTGAGAGCAATTATTAGAAAATGAAAGACATACAAGAACACTGATAATGTCCCTCGATCTGGGGCTCCACGCAAGATCTCATCCCGTAGGGTAAAAATTATCACCAGAATGGTGAGCAAAAATCCCAGAACCACATGGGGGAACCTAGTGAATGACCTGCAGAGAGCTGGGACCAAAGTAACAAAGGCTACCATCAGTAACACACTATGCAGCCAGGGACTCAATTCCTGCAGTGCCAGATGTGTCCACCTGCTTAAGCCAGTACATGTTCGGACCCGTCTGAAGTTTGCTAGAGAGCATTTGGATGATCCAGAAGAAGAGTGGGAGAATGTCATATGGTCAGATGAAACCAAAACATAACTTTTAGGTAGAAACTCAACTTCTTGTGTTTGGAGGAGAAAGATGCTGAGTTGCATTCAAAGAACACCATACCTACTGTGAAGCATGGGGGTGGAAACCTCATGCTTTGGGTCTGTTTTTTTGCAAAGGGACCAGGACAACTGATCCGAGTTAAGGAAAGAATGAATGGGGCCATGTATCGTGAGATTTTGACTCAAAACCTCCTTTCGTCAGCAAGGGCATTGAAGATGAAACGTGGCTGGATCTTTCAGTATGGCAGTGATCCCAAACATACCGCCCGGGCAAAGAAGGAGTGGTTTCGTAAGAATAATTTCAAGGTCCTGGAGTGGCCTAGCCAGTCTCCAGATCTCAACCCCATAGAAAATCTTTGGAGGGAGTTGAAATTCCGTGTTGCCCAGCGACAGCCCTAAAACATCACTGCTCTAGAGGAGATCTGCATGGAGGAATGGGCCAAACTACCAGCAACAATATGTAAAAACCTTGTGGAGACTTACAGAAAACGTTTGATCTCTGTCATTGCCAACAAAGGGTATATAACAAAGTATTGACATAAACTTTTGTTATTGACCAAATACTTACCTTTCACCACAATCTACAAACAAATTCCCAAAAAAATCAGACAATGTGATTTTCTGGATTTTTTTTCTCATTTTGTCTCTCATAGTTGACGTGTACCTTTGACAAAAATTACAGGCCTCTCTCATCTTTTTAAGTGTGAGAACTTGAACAATTGGTAGCTGACTAAATACTTTTTTGCCCCACTGTATATCGGCCAATATTTTCGATCTTCAATATATTAACATAAATCTTTTAAATCTGCCAGTAAATTTCTCTATTACATAAATGTGTTGTTTGTAATGAAAAGACACTCAGTGTCACTCAGTTTAAAGCCAAAGTCTGACAGACAGTAAAATGACCAATCATTATTCACTTTTTAACATGATTTTATGTTGTCACACACAACACCATAATAGTTCAACACACTTATTTAAACAGTACCGTAAGATGTCAGATCCACATTTATTATGTCTTGTAAATATGTTACTTTAAAAGGCTATATTTATAAATGTTATGCATAACAAATGTTAATTTAGTTTCACCAACTTTCTGTTTCTCTATTATTTACGGTAATAACATGTGTGTTATATCGGCCTTATATTGGTCAATCGGCCAAACAGCTTTCTTAAAGGCGGGGTGCATGATCTCTGAAAGCCAATGTTGACATTTGAAATCACCTAAACAAACACGCCCCTACCCCATTATAATCTGGACTTTATTTTGATAGACACGCCCCACAAATACGCAACCCAAATAATGATGTCGGTTAGTAGACACGCCCCTTACTGCTGATTGGCTACTAGTTTATTTTGGTAATCGGCCTGACATCCTTTTTCAAATCGTTTCTCAAAAATCGTGCAAACCCTACAAAACTGATTGATTCAAATTTTAAGTAAAAAAAATAGATTTGTCTCTAACTTTTTTTTTTACCAAACAAAGGCCAGTTGGTTTCATTTTTTTTTCATTTTCATTTCATGTTTGCTACACACTCTTGTGAAAAAGAATAAATTATTATCACTGCATTATAAACACAAAAAATACATTTTTAGAGCTTTCATTGATTTAAAGTTTGTTAAGATTATTGGTTTAGAGTAGCATATTAGTGTCATAAATATGTATTAACAACTTGGTTCCCTGTGGGCTCATGACATTTAAAAAAAATGCTTACTCCGCCATTTTTTTCTCAAAAAGGGGATGAATATAAACTACACTCTTAGAGCTACATAAAAAAATATTGTGGGCCTGCAACAGTCAATGTCAAAAATAGTAAAAAAATACAATAATTGAGGAGACATACCTGACAGAATAAAATCATGACCATCATTATGTTTGTCTTCATATTCATCAAGTGTGGGTTCAGTTTTTATTTCTGTGGGTTGTGTTTTAATCTCAGTTTGGTTTCCACAGTCCTCCAGTTTAACTGAACACATGTTGAGTTTGGTGTGCAGGATCTGCTGCTGTTCTCCAGCGTTCCAGGCAGAATCCAGAGACTCTGTGGAGGTTTGATCAGTAGATTCCTCATCCTGTAAGTCCTGATTACTGTCACACACTGTAGTGTCCTGAGCGTCTGTGTGCTTTGACTCAGTATAACAGAGTAAAGTCAGACTGAGCTCGGAGTCCTGTGTGGAAGATTCACAACAAACACACACAGAGTAAGATTAGAAATGATTTGATGTTGTCTGATTCAGGTAAAGGATGTTTAAGCTGTACAAACCTCTCTCTTCAGTCCTTCATCTCCTCTTAACCTCAGCTTTGTCTCCAGTAACGCCACCTCTTTCTTCAGCTGAGAGATTTCTGTGATGAAATCATCAATATCCAGCATGGACAGATCAGTTCCTACTGATTTACAGCACATCACATCCATCATCATCAACACTAAAATACACAGAGACAAGACTCTGTTTAAACACTCAAGAGAGAAAAACACTGAGGATACACAAACACATCACTCGCGAGCTCTTTCTTTCTTTCTTTCTTTCTTTAGTGGGTTTATATGTGGACTAAAGAGCTGCAGAGCGCCTCCTGCTGTACTGGAGAGAGATGACGCTCAACACTTCATTCATCTCACAAGGTTGATGTTTCATTGTGTGTGGTAATGGCTGTCACAATGCTGATGTGTAATCAAATGTAAAGATCCAGCATCAGGGAATACAGTCTTTACCTCATATGTCAACACTGGGAATTGAAAATAAGATGGGTGCACCTTGAATCATTTTTTATATTCTCTTTCACTGATGAAGTCTCAATGATTTGGAAATGTTAACTTAAGACTGTTAACTTAAAGGGGTCATATTATGAGATATTTCTAAGATGTAAAATAAATCTTTGGTGTCCCCAGAGTGTGTATGTAAAGTTTTAGCTCACAGATAATTTATTGTAACATGTTAAAATCGCAAATTTGTAGGCCTGAGCAAAAGTGTGCCGCCCCTGGGCGCGTCCTTCAAAACGCAAATGAGCCGATGAAATGCAAACACCGATCACAACGATGGTGGTTTGTTGTAATTGAAACTCAATTGTGCTGTCAAGTCCTTCTTTTCTCTATCTTTCTCTCTGCACTAAATAGCAATGCTGTGGTTGGATAGTGCAGATAAAGGGGGCAGTGTTATTGTAATTCACCTTGCTACCTACCTCACAAAACAGGCGAAATCTTAACGACCTAATTTTGCACATGCTTGCGGAAAATGGCTTACTCAAATTAAGTTACTGGGTTGATCTTTATCACATTTTCTAGGTTGATAGAAGCACTGGGGACCCAATTATAGCACTAAAACATGAAAAAAAGTCTCATTTTCACGCTATGACCCCTTTAAAACTCAGGATTAGGCCTTAGGGCATTTAAATAGTTTTACCAACACACCTTACAAAGACATTACTGGTGTGCATCTTGACACAAATCAATGACACAGATATATTTTAAGATGTAAGTTCAAGGTGTTTTGGGCTAAGACAGCTTTAGTCTGGGAGTGTCTGAAAAACATACACATGAAAATTGCTTTATTATTCAATACCTTTGCAGATGCTGTGTTAGTACAGCAAAAAACTGTTGTTGTAAATTTTGTGATGTAGAAATACCATTGAATGTAGCTGGGAAATGTAGCTACCAAAAGTTTACTGTGATTGAACAGGATTAAAAAAAAGACAGTTACTTTTACTTTTTTGTAAGTAATTTTCTATCCTAGTTTGACTCTGAGAGCATTTCATACATGCAGACACAATATGGGTTAAACACAAACACCTGTAAATCATTTCCCCAAACATTAGCATGCCCTGAAAGATGCCATAATAAAATCTATGGATGTCCCTTTAACCGTGTGTGAAATGTTTGATTAACTAAAACTGTAGTGTACAGAGGAAAATCAAGAAGAAATGCCTTTTTCCAAACTTTACAGAGTGCACTGTATAAACTAAATATAAGGTAATTTACATTATATGCACTTACACGACAACTTCTGACAAAACACAGACATTTGTCGCCTGTGGTTGGGCCACCTCATGTCAACAAAATCCAGCCTTAAACAAACACACACGCACAACTCTGCTTGATACAACTAGTTAAGAGTTTATCAGACCTCATAATTAAAGGTACTCGATGCACAAATGATTGACCCTGTAAATTATACACCAACTAAATAACATAAAAAAGGCATGGCGATATGTCTCCTCAATCCTCAACATGGATTTGTGGTAACAAAGGATATATTAAATCTACTTTCCAAACATTGGAATTTATTAGCAAGATAAGCACGTCAATAATATGAAGTAATCCAAAGTCAAATTTAAACAATAAAATGCATTGATCAATCATACAAAAACTGAATCATAGCTAACAGAAAAAAGTTCTAAGAACGTTTCAAAGTAGTTTTAGAAGCTTTGGATAAACATTAACCGCTGTATATTTGGGACGTACAAACATTAAGAACCAAAGTTTGAATTTCAACCATGGTGACAAATAAAATTGTAAGAAGTTCATTATTTATCCAAGCCGCAGTGCATTCTGGGCATCCTGAGATTTGGAATTTGTTAAGTAAGCATAAGGTACGAGAGGCTGTGCTGTGTTGTGAATAAGTAACGGCCGAAGGGCGTTGTTAGGAATGACGCGAAGCGGAGTGCCTGCAACCCCATCAGCCATTACTTATTCACAACACAGAACTTGCCTCAAGTATTATTGCTTTTATAAAACAGTTACTACACAATATTAAAGTAAAAAAATATTAGTGCAACTTTCATGAAGTTAAATCAATAAAAGCATTCCTTACGCTAGAAAAATAGTCACTGACCGTGAACAAAAATGTGTTCCAATGTGTAATATGCATGAAAGCTCAAATAAAAACAACAAACCGATACGTGTGGTTGCTAAGGGCGCAGTGATATAACCGTTGGGTGAAGCGGTCATAGCCGTGTTTTATCGTGAATAAAGCACACCTATTGACCAATCAGAATCAAGGAATGGAACTAACCATTTTATAATACCCAGCATGCACTGCAGCATGAAGTTTTCACTTAATCAATTATTAGAAAAACATTTTTTTTAGCATGTTATTGCACTCCCAGCTAGAAATAAAAAGCTCCAAGAACGTTCCCCGAAAGTTCCCAATGTTCCCAAAAACATTCTGCCAACTTTAAAAGTGTCCATTTTTTTTCAAGTTCCAAGAACGTTTCTGTTGTCCGAACGCCAGAGGAACGTTACACCTTACCACCTTCAAACGCTATGACAATGTCATGTTCCAATGTTCACACAATGTTCAAAACAACAACTGTTTACTACATCGACCTGTTTAATTGTTATGTAAATGATAGAGAAACATTGCATTTTATTATTTAATAAAACATTATTTCTGAATGTTCAGTAAATATATTGCTGTAGAAAACACAATTCACTTACTAGGTTTAGATGTTAATGTTTGTTTCATTTTAAGTCACCATTATTGTGATTAGTGTTTGTTTTAGTTGGTCTCTTGACACTTGACTTTTTGCTTGCTAATTTTTTTCCTGGTTGTGTTAACTTTGTGTTAATGCACCACATTTGTTATGAACATGCAAAGTTAATAGTGTAAATCTGTGGTTGTTGGTATATAATGGTAAAGATCATCACCTAATTCATTTACTAATCAAAAGTTTATTTTCTGCCAATAATGTAAATGAGATTCAGCGCTTTCACAGCAGTTTGTCATTAAGGAGTTTTAGAAACTTTGGACAAAAAATATCCGCTGTATAATTGGGATGCACAAACATCAAGAATCAGACTATGAATCTCAACCATGGTGACAAATAAAATTGTTAAAGGTCACATATGGTCAAAACTGAAATTTTTGTGGCTTTTTTCATGATAACTGAGGTCTAGGGGCTATGTAAGTACCATATAAGTTTCAAAACAGTCATTTAAGAGTCAAATTCACACAGCCTGCTTGAAGTAGCTGTGAGTTAAAACGGTTCGTTTGTACTTCCGTGAATTTGCTACGTCACCGTGAGACAGTCGCCGCCTTCAGTCTCCACCCCGAGCACTGTTCACCGTCCACTGCCCCACCCCCTTGTTCCTAAACAAACTCCTAAGTCATATCACACCACGTGAGAAAATGCTGTTCAATTGATGGATGTCAGGAAACTAAATCATTCCAAAGGCTTCTGAAAACATTAATATACGAGAACAATGGCTAATATTCATTTAATTAGAAATTCCTCAACAATTAGTTCAACTTTAGCCGTCTGATCTAAACATTTCACAAGTGACTGCTTCAGTGTGGCAGTTCAGTGCTGGTTTGTCCAGGAATCTACTCATCAAAGATGTTGCAGTCTGTACATTGTTGGATCCGACCTCAAATCCACAACCCGTAAGTAAACACATATTAAGCAGGGCTGCACGATAACTTGCACGCGATTGTCACGCGAATCTCGTCGTTAGTAGTAAAGCGGCATCACCTGCTCTCAGAACCGGCTGCCGGTTGCCGCTTCTGGGAGCAGCTGATGGCGATTTACTACTAATCAATGAACCGGCTTTACTGAAGAGATGCACGAGACAATCGCATGCAATTATCAGCAGTCCTAACTTTTAAAATACATAATGGAGCAAGAGAAAACTGAAATGATATGTTGTAAACAGTTATGCAACGCTAACGTGTTTGCTAACTAGATGCTAAAGTGTTGTTTTGTAACGTTAAAGTCTTTGGTAGCCACCGGTTTTGATAGAATATCTGTTGGAAATCAGACGTTGTTTGTATTCTTAAGTTAGAGACACAAGCCCTTTTGGTGTCTGTTTGTTTATTGAGTTAAACATGGTAAGGTTAAAATCTCTTAGTCTCTGTGTCTAATGGTTTACTAACCTAACATTTAGTGTCCAGAAACTAACACTTAGTGTAATTCCATGGGTAACCTTATTTCAACTGCGTATTTCACTCATAAAATAACAGGCCTATCAGAAGAGAGGCTCATGAATATTACTTATTACATGCCAAAACGACCTGTTTTTAGCAGAGCTCCTGAAAGAGCTGTAAAAAATATATAGAGATTGTTTTTGGTACTTAAACAGCAAATATATATTCTTAAGGACATCATAACCTAAAATAAAACTCTAGAAAGCCTAAAAATATGTGACCTTTAAAAAAATCCTTATTTATCCATGCTGCAGTGCATGCTGGGAGTCCTGAATGAGATTTGTAATTTGTAAATACCCAGCATGCATTGCAGCATGAAGTTTTTCATTTAATTGTCACCATAATTGAGATTCATAGTCTGATTCTTGATGTTTGTGCATCCCAATTATAGAGCGGACATTTTCTTGTCCAAAGTTTCTAAAACTCCTTAATGACAAACTGCTGTGAAAGCACTGGATCTCATTTACATTATTGACAGAAAATAAACTTTTGATTAGTAAATTCATTAGGTGATGATCTTTACCATTATGTACCAAGCACCACAGAATTACACTATTAACTTTTCATAACAAATGTGGTGCATTTACACAAAGTTAACACAACCAGGAAAAAAACTAGCAAGCAAAAAGTCAAGTGTCAAGAGTCCAACTAAAACAAACACTAATCACAATAAGGGTGACTTTAAATTAAACAAAACATCAACATCTAAACCTAATAAGTGAATTGTGTTTTCTACAGCGGTATATTTGCTGAACATTCAGAAATAATGTTTTATAAAATAATAAAATGCAATGTTTCTCTATCATTTACATAACAATCAAACAAGTCAATATAATAAACAGTTGTTGTTTTAAACATTGTGTGAACATTAAAACATGACATTGTCATAACGTTTAAAAATGGTAAAATGTAACATTCCTCTAACGTTCAGACAACAGAAACGTTCCTAGAACTTAAAAAAAAACTGGACACTTTTAACGTTGGCAGAATGTTTTTGGGAACACTGGGAACTTTCAGGGAACGTTCTTAGAACTTTTTATTTCTAGCTGGGCTGACACTATGATGATTTCAGTGTAGTTTGTTCTTCAGTATGTTTCTTCTTATGATTCTGAAGACTTCTTGAAGAAGCAAATCTCTCTCCACAGATCGAGCAGACGTAAGGTTTCTCTCCAGTGTGAACTCTCTCATGAACTTTTAAGGAACGTGACTGAGCAAACGTCTTCTCACAATGAGAGCATTTGTAAGGTTTTCCACCTGCATGAGTTCTCTGGTGTATCACTAAACTGTCAAGTCGATTAAAACTCTTTTCACAAACATTACAGTGATGAGGTTTCTCTCCAGTATGAATTCTCTCATGAACTTTTAAGGAACGCGACTCAGCAAACGTCTTCTCGCACTGAGAGCATTTGTAAGGTTTTTCTCCTGTATGAATTCTCTGGTGCTTTATAAAGGTAGCCTGTTGCCTAAAACTCTTCCCACAGACATTGCAGTCATGAGGTTTCTCTCCCGTATGAACTCTTTGATGAACATTAATAGATCTTTGATTAGAGAAGCTCTTTCCACATTGAGAGCAGACGTAAGGTTTCTCTCCTGTGTGAACTCTCTCATGGATTTTTAAGTAATTTGACTCAGTAAACGTCTTATTACACTGAGAGCATTTGTAAGGTTTTTCACGTGTATGAATTCTCTGGTGTGACACGAAAGTGCTACGTTGCTTAAAACTCTTCCCACAAACATTACAGTGATGAGGTTTCTCTCCAGTGTGAACTCTTTCATGGCGTTTTAAGTTACTTGACCGAGCAAATGTCTTCTCGCACTGAGAGCATTTGTAAGGTTTTTCTCCTGTATGAATTCTCTGGTGCTCTAGTAAGTTAGACTGTAGATTAAAACTCTTCCCACAAACACTGCAGTGATGAGGTTTCTCTCCAGTATGAAGTCTCTGATGAGCTTTTAAGTTGCCTACTTGAGCAAACGTCTTCTCACACTGAGAACATTTGTAAGGTTTTTCACCTGTATGAGTTCTCTGATGTGATACTAAACTGTAATGTCGATTAAAACTCATCCCACAAACACTACAGTGATGATGTTTCTCTCCAGTGTGAATTCTCTCATGAACTATCAGATGAGATTTATGACCGAAACGTTTATGACAGTGTGAACATTGAAAGAGTTTCTCTTCAGAGTGAATTTTCTGGTGTGATTTTAAATGACCTGAGTTCCTGAAGGTTTTTCCACATTCACTGCACTGATACGGTCTCTCATTGGTGTGTTTCTTCAGATGATGTTTCTGATGTGTGCGTTTTCTCTTATGTTTCTCTAAATGTCTCTGTGAGCTCAATGTCTCTCCACCGGTGATGCAGGAAAGAGTTTGTGCAGTCAGACGCTCTTCTGTTGTTGAGGACGTTATTTCTCCATCCAAACACAATTCACTCCTTACATCTGAAAGAAACATGAAACAATTAAATTCACTTTTACAATTTTATTTACACTAGAAAGATGAATTGAGATGCTGTATCTTTTTCTATATTCACACATAAACAAAGGACAGCTGTCAGCACTGTTTACTGTTACTGTTGAGTTTATACCTAAAACCACATTTTCCTTATAATAGTTCACTATGGTGAAGGCTTAACATGAAATTTAGCTTGTTGTTTTCCTATTCAGGGCTCATAAGATGACTTTATAAATTTGAGAATCCCTACCTCAGTGTTGGAACCCCTATGAACACAGATCCGGTTTTAATTTAATTTAATTTAAAGGCACAACCTCTGAAAGCCAATGAATCAGGTCTCGAAAGTGCGACCAATTTGGTTGCACATGCGCCCTGATTTCTCAATGGTGCGCCTTAAAAAATATTAGGTTGCACCAATTAAAAGTCTCTACAACTCTGTCTCTGAAAGTCTCCCTTTGGTTCAACAACTAGCACATTACCCTGCAATAAAGCCTACGAAGGCCCTGTATGGGCATAGCCTAAAGGCCCAGCGCAGGTTTGCTCACTGGCGAAACGTTGGCCCCTTAGCACTGGCCCTGCAACGGCAGCCCTCACTTAGCCCCCAGGAAGTCCTCATACAGCAAAATCCCCAGAGTTAAATAAACACTGCTGGATGTACAGTCAGGTCCATAAATATTGGGACAGAGGCACATTTTGTGTTATTTTAGCTGTTTACCAAAATTTATTCCAGTTACAGTCATTTTATGACTATTGGCTTACAGTGCACACTCTCAGCTTTATTTTGAGGGTATTCACATACAAATTGTCTGAAGGATTTAGGCATTATAGCCATTTAATATGTAGCTCCCCCTTTTTAAAGGGGCCAAAAGTAATGGGACAGTTGACTTAAAAGCTGTTTTATGGACATGTTTTGTCTATTTGTTAAATAATTTCCTCATGAATGACAGATGTTAAAGGTCTGGAGTTGATTTTATGTGTCGGAATTGCATCTGAAAGCTGTGGCTGTGAACCCAAATCATTCGGTTCAGGGACATCTCCATGCAAGTGATACAGACCATATTTAGGTTTCAAAAACACAACAAATCCATCAGAGAGATAGCAGGAACATTAAGAGGCTGTTTACACTTGGTATTAACATGTGTTTTCGTCGATCGGATCACAAGTGGACGACGTTAATGCCAGGTGTAAACGGTGTTCAGAACGTTTTGAGCTCGTCCACTTTCGACCACTTTCAACCACATCCAGAGGTGGTCAAAAGCACTTTCGATCGGATCGCTTTGGAGTTGCGGAACGCACATGTGGTTGAATGCGTTCGAACAGCCACACGCGACCGCCTTCTCTCCGCCCATTTATCTAATCTGAGGTATTAACCTCTTCAACCCTAGGACCCTGTCCCGGGTCCAAAATTTCTCATTTTGACTTAATATAAAATATTCTTTTAATTGTTAACGGTCTGTCATGGACCCCAGTAACACATATGAGATACTGTTTGAAAGCTTAGAGTCTCTACTTTCTGCAGATATGCATCACTTTGAGAAATCTTTTACTGTAAGAAAGTTATTTACACTTAATTTACACTATCACCCCCCCCCCATAATTTTGTATATGTTTTAATATTCACATATTTCATATTTTTAAAATATGACAAACATGGGCAAGTCTTATATCAAATGAAAGCTCTCATTCTCAGGAATAAGGCTACAGCGTTATTTTTGTTCTATTATTAACACATATCCAACAATAGTTGAATGAATAATAAGGTAAAAAATCGTCTTTTGTAAACGTATGTGAAACTTGAGCATGAACTGCCTCAGATAGCACATATAGCCACAAATGATACACCATCTTTTATATTAGGTCCTACTCTAAAAAATGAGTCCATTCACAACATTTTCTTTGGTTGTGTGCATAATTAATCCCTTGCTATTTATTATATGTGAACATTTTCTTTGGTTGTGTGCATAATTAATCCCTTGCTATTTATTATATGTGCAAAACAAAAAATTTATATTTATATGAAAAATGTATTTTCGCACACTTCAGTAAAATAAGAATCACTTTTGAATGCGACATGCTAAAGAGATCATTCTTTTTTTGGGTGTTTACTGTCTGCTGCTGGTAACAACCAGAACTGTCTGCAGTCTGCTAGAGCACCCAGAACCAGAGTTATACACTATCAAAGACAGTATTTACAACATAAAAAAAGAAAATTTGGCGTTTCATCGTATGAAAAACAACATAAATAACAATATTTTTCACAAACAGCAGCTTTTTATGTAACTTCAAAGTGTTTTCTTTAAAATGATATAAAGCAATTGCATTTATTCCACTGTATGTGCTTATGGGAGCACTTCAAATATTTTTATGTGGAAATTAAATACAAAAAGGGTATTATTCTTCCCTTCAGTTGGAGTAAAATAACTTTTGTATAGATTATGATAGAGAAAAAATTCCTTTTTCCTCTGTAAGCTGGCAATTGCTGGAATCAAACAAAACTGTCTACAGGGAGCTGAGGCACCCAGGGCCAGAGTTATATACTTTCAAATAAAAACTTTAGAAAAAAAAAACATCAAAAAGCGCCTATTTATTTTTGTGTTTATTAGAGGAATGACATCACATACAACCATGTTTAGCACTTTCAACAGTGTTTTATGTAATTTCAAAGGGTTCCTGAAAAATGATACCAAACATTTGTATGTAAACCTCTGCATGTGGGTATGGGAAGCTTTTGAAATTGGGTAGGCCAAGTCCAGGCGAAAATCCCCAAAATAGCTTCAGGGTGGAAGAAGTTAAACACAAGTTTTACGTCTCTTTTGACTTCTGGCGTGAACATTCGGTCAACAGCGCTATTTTTAGCCTTTCATTGATAAAACTAAGCGGCTGATCTCCGTAGTTTCGTTTTGAAAGCGTGTGAAAGTTGCGCGATCCTATTTCATCAATTGCGCTGAAAATTCAAAGAAAGCTCTTACATACTCATGTACAAAACACTGTGCAGCATGTTTACTTGCTAAACAAGCAGTGCACTCCGACATAATATTAGTTTGCGTCCATATAAACTCATAATTACTCCTGCTCGAGTTTGAATGACAGCAGAGAGACTCGCCCACCGTCTGACAGACCACCCCCTTATAGTATTAAGCACAGAAGCGGTCGAAAGTGGACAAAAGAGACGGATTTAAATACCAGGTGTAAACGTAATGTGTCTCTCTCGTCCACTTGTGATCCGATCGATGAAAACACATCTTAATACCAAGTGTAAACAGCCCCTAAGAGTGGCCAGATCAACAATTTGGTACATCCTGATTAAAAAAACAACACACTGGTGAGCTCAGCAACATAAAAATCCTGTATGTCTAAATAGGATAACAGTAGTGGATGATCGCATTATCCTCTATTTTACAGAACTATTTTAAGCTATTTATGCTCGATTAGCATAGCATTATAAATATCCAGTATTGTTATAAAATACCTGACATAGCGTGAAGAACACAGATAAACCATATATCATGTCAATCGTGTTTATTGTCTCCATGATTTAAAACATCACAACATCTTCCTTTGCCTGTAAAGTGGCGATCTCCGGATTCTCCGCGTGACACTACGTCTTCTTAATTAAGTTGTCATAATGAGACTGTCTGTCACGAGCGCCCTCTAGCGTCACGTATAAATAAAACAGACAAACAAAGTGTGAATTGCTGTAGCAATTGCATTGTATGAAATAAATATGGATTAAATATTACACATCCCTGCAGAAATTTAAAGTGAATATTTAAAATGTAATAAATATTTCTCCAAATATGCACACTTTGAATAAAAAAAGCCCCAAATGAACATTGAGTTGTTGAGTGCTTTCATGACAACCATGCAGGAGGATTTCTCTCAATAACAGCGACTGAGAGTCATACTTAATAAAATACAAATGCATAACTCCTGACAAAAAATGAAGACACTACTGTCACTATAGGATTTTCTGAATAAATAAAGGTCAAAAACTGAATCTTAAGTCTAAACGCTTTTTAATGCGGTCTAGTTTTTTGAGGTAAGTACATTTAAACTAACAGTAACTTTGAATTCATGTAAATAAAGAACTCTTTAGGATGCCAGTGTCCTCGTGCGAGTTAACACGTTTGGGTGCTTGTAAAACTGCGGCGTTAAATGCGATGCGGTCAAAAATTTGGGTGCACCTAACTTTTGTTAGGCCCACCAGTGCAACCAGTGGAAAAAGTTAGTCTCGAGACCTTAATGTTGACATTTGAAATCACCTAAACAAACACGCCCCTACCCCAATAGAATCTGGACCTTCTTTTGATAGACCCACCCCACTCAACCCAGGCAATGATGTCGGTTAATAGACCCGCCCCTTACTGCTGATTGGCAACAAGTGTGTTTTGGTACTTGGCCCGACTCCCTTTTCCAAAGTGTTTCTCAAAAATCGTGCACCCACCTTTAACACCAGGAATTTATTGTGTATTGCTCTGGCAATGGGGAAAATAGTTTTGTGATGATATTAGACACCTCTCGTCAAGTGACCAGATCGTGTTATTAAAACCTTCTTCAGAACTGTATTAATTGTTAATGTCTTTCGTAAGGTGAAATGTTACAGAATCTGTGATTTCTTTTGAAACCGCTCTCGTATAGTGTAACACTGACAAAGGCGTCTGAAATAGAATTGCTTTTGAAAAAAATTGCTCCAATGTTCTGCGATGTGGCTCACTATACATTGGGACGCTTGACGACTTATTTTCGCTCTTGGAGTCTTGTGATATAGCTCTATCGTGCCTCTGACCTAATTACAGCCGTGATGATATAGAGGTATATAAAATTAGTGTTATTTACTAGTTACCTTTAATAACATTTTTATTCAGAAATTATCATCATACCTTTTCCTTCTTTTGTATTGTACTGGAAATAAATTGTTTAACTTAAATCATTTGTGCACTGTAAAAATACACAGCAATTTGTCAAATTAACATATATATTTTTGTTACTTTACCCTAAATATTTAAGGGAAACCACATTTTTTCTAAGTTATGTCAACTTTTCACAAGCCAAAACTCTAAATAGAGGTTGAATTGACCAAGTTCTTTTAACTTCATGCTGTATTTTTTCTTGCAGGGTGTATGTCACAAATTTTTGTAGAATGTACTTTTTGGCCACCCCATATAATCACTGGGTCTTATCTGGCCACCCCTGAAAAAACATTTTGGCTACGTCCCTAGATATTAAGTGTTATAATATGTATTAACAACTTGGTTTAATCTGTGGGTCCGTGACATTTTACAAAATTCTCACTTCGTCATTTTCTTCTCTAAAAGGTGATGAATATATGTAAACTACACTCATAGAGCCACATAAACAATTTGTGTGGGCCCACAACAGTTGGGGTTTAAAAGGTAAAAAAAAAATTGAGGAGACATACATACCTGACACAATAAAATCATGACCATCACGGTGTTTGTCTTCATATTCATCTGCTGTTGGTTCAGTTTTTATTTCTGTAGGTTCCGTTTTTATTTCTGTAGATTCAGTTTTGATCTTCATCATGAGGTTCCTAAAGTCGATGAGTTTGACTGAACACATCTTGAGTTTGGTCTGCAGGATCTGCTGCTGTTCTCCAGCGTTACAGACAGAATCCAGAGACTCTGTGGAGGTTTGATCAGTAGATTCATCATCCTGTAAGCCCTGATCAGTTCCTGATTTACAGCACATCACATCCATCTCATCACCAACACGAAAAAACACAGAGAAAAGGCTCTGTTTACACTCAATAAAACACTCAAGAGAGAAAACACTGAGGATACACAAACACATCACACGCGAGCTCTTTCTATCTTTCTTTAGTGTGTTTATCGGCGGACTAAAGAGCTGCAGAGCGCCTCCTGCTGTACTGGAGAGAGAAGACACTCAACACTTCATTCATCTCTCATTCATCATTACACAAGAAAGTTGATGTTTCTTCATGGTGTAATGGCTGTCACAATGATGGGTACACCTTGTATAATTCTTTGTATTCTCTTTCACTGATGAAATCTTAATGAGTTTTCATGAATCACAATGGCAACTTAAGAAACAGGAATGTGATTTAGTGCTCGTATGTGATTGTAAGACAAGCCGCCGCTCTTTTGCTGAACGTAAGGTTCTGGATGGGGTGTAGGAATGTAGGACAGTTATGTGTTCTGGCAGTTTTGGAAGGAGTTATGGTTGTGTTGCCCAGTTGAATGGACAGTGCGTGCTTTATCTTGGGTTTTCAGAAAATACAAGCAGCTCAGTCTTCACAAGGTTCATCTAGAGATGGCGTTTCTTCATCCAAGCCGAGATGTCGGCTAAGCAGGCTGTAATGCGTGCTGCTATGGTGGTATCGTCTGGGTGAAATGAGAAGATTTGGGTGTCATCTGCATAGCAGTGGTAGGAGAAGCCAAGAGCCTGCTGAATACAACTTAAACTGCACTAATCCAAAGCTTTAGACTAGAAAGGGTTAAATAAGAGGTCATTTGAATACTTAGTTTGCAAAGTAGTTTATCAAGGTTAGCCAAATTATTCTGACCCCATAGTAGGGTGTTCACATTATTTTTTCCAGTGCCAGTATAAAGCAAATTAAAACCCAGGATTAGGCCTTAGTGCATTTTAAGCTCCCGTTCTTTCTGTGATTTTGAAGCTTTGATTGTGTTTATAGTTTGCAATATAACATGTATTCATGTTTCACGTGTAACCCCCCCCCGGTATTTTTCACACAATTTACTTATCTTTATAGCGCTGTTTTCACTGTTCTCAAAACAGGCTGACGTATTCTTTGTTCTATGAAGTCCCTCCTTCAGAAATAAGTAACAAGTTCTGATTGTGTATTTGGTTTAGTGTGTTGTGATTCGATAGCAGCTTGGCTTAGCAGAGCCGTTTGAGCCAAAGCTGGTGACTGACGTATTCATGTGGGCAGAGTTTAGTCAAAAAAACGTTTTACTGACGTCATTAAAGCAGAAAATAGAGGGTTGTAGTCTAAACCGGCCGTTCGCTGTAGGCTCTGAAAGAGGAATTGTATTAAAGAAAATATATTGCTTGGCAGTGAGCTTTATAATTTTACAGGTATTATTTATACTATTATAGCAACATTACACACTAACTAGGGTTTAAAAAATGGTATTAGGAAGAACGTGACCTTTAAATAGTTTTTACAAAACAATAACACAAATATATTTTAAGATGTCAGTGCAAGGTGCTTTGGGCTAAGACAGCTTTAGTCTGGGACTGTCTGGGAAACATGCACATGAAAATTTCTTTATTTTAAAGCAAAACTTTGCTGATGCTGTGTTAGTACAGTAATAAACTGTTGTTGTAAATTATGCGATGTAGAAATAACATTGAATGTAGCTGGGAAATGTAGCTAGTAATAGTTTATTGTGATTGAACAATTAAAAAAAGAAAAAGACGTAATTTAGAAGAAATTTTCTATCATGTGTAGGAAAGGACAGAACACAATTGCAGACAGCTCTTGAACAAAAATACTTATTATTAACAAAAACACCCTCGAGGGAGCAAACAATGACAATAATCCAAATAATATAACATTATGTGACGTGACACTAAGCAGGGCTGAGATGAGACAGGAACACACAAGTCATTGAAAGATGAACAACGATCCAGCACAAGACAGCAGACACAAGGGCATTAAATAGGGAAAAACTAAACTAGGGAAGGAGGACACACAGGTTAAAGGCGTTAACTAATAATGAATAATTAACAAGGAAACAAGGGGAGGGGTCAAGACTGAAGACAGGAGAGCACGAGGCACAAAAAACACAGGCCACACGACTCTCTACACAAAAACAAGACAACAATAAGGGCTACAATGATCCTGTCAAAATAAACAAGGCTGACAGGATCGTAACAAAACATTTTTTTCTGGTTTAGACTCCATCATGGATTTGCGGTAAAAAATTATTCCTCAAATTTACTTTCCAAACGTTACAATTTATTAGCCAGGTAAGCAAGATGACAATATAAAAAATCAATTCAACTAATAAAACACATTAATCAATCATAAGAAATGTTAATAATACAAAATATTTCCAAGTCCAATTCAAGCAATATAATGTATTGATCAATCATACAAAAGGAGAGAGTAAACAACATATTAATTCAACATTTAATTCATAAGGAATAACTGACGATGAGAGAGAGATTGTGAGGAGAGAAACACAATATAGGTGACTCTTCTGTCTCTGTAAAGTGGGCTGGTTGTCTTTGAGGTAGATGTGAACTCTTTGAGAAAGTTTTCAGATGTTGACTTTCATCAGAATTCAGTGTCTTTTAGAAAATAGTTCTCTGTGGGTTCGGTCATTTAGTGTTGGTCTTTAGCTCTCTGAGGACATCTGAGACAGACAGGTTTAATTCCAGTTTGATGTGATGCCCATCCTCATGCTGCCATATTGATGATTGCCCAACAATAGCTGAATGTTTCTTTGTGCTCTTGCAGCTCTTTTTATTTTGTTTATAATAATTAATGTACAGCTGTGTTGGAAAAGCACTATATACATGAAATCAATTTGATTTGTTTCAATGGTGTGTTTAAACACTCTGTCAATATAGTTTTGTGTGCTGTAGCGCCACCGTCTCTCATTTTTGATTCGGGAACGTGACATAATACTCAGATCTTATTGGTCGACTTGTTTATTTGTCTGGCAAAAGAGGGAATATACGACACAGCAGTAAAAACTTTAAGACACTATGATGTAGTTTGTGTCTGTATGTTTCTTCTGATGATGCTGAAGACTTCCAGAACGACCAAATCTCTCTCCACAGATCGAGCAGACGTAAGGTTTTCTCCTGTGTGAAGTCTCTGATTGGTTTTTAAGTGACCTGAATGAGCAAACCTCTTCCCACACTGAGAGCATTTGTAAGGTTTTTCACCTGTATGAATTCTCTGGTGTTTCACTAAATAATTACGTTTATTAAAACTCTTCCCACAAACACTACAGTGGTAAGGTTTCTCTCCAGTGTGAATTCTCTCATGAACTCTAAAATAAGATGGATCAGAGAAGCTCTTTCCACAATGAGAGCAGACGTAAGGTTTCTCTCCAGTGTGAACTCTTTCATGGATTTGTAAGTGACCTGAATGAGTAAACGTCTTCTCACACTGAGAGCATTTGTAAGGTTTTTCACCTGTATGAATTCTCTGGTGTGACACTAAATTGTAATGTCGATTAAATCTCTTCCCACAAACACTACAGTGATGAGGTTTCTCACCCGTATGAATCCTCAGATGGATTCTAAAGGCATTGTGATCTGAAAAGCTCTTTCCACAGTGAGAGCAGACGTAAGGTTTCTCCCCAGTGTGAATTCTCTCGTGGACTTTTAAGGATCCTGAATAAGCAAACGTCTTTCCACAGTGAGAGCATTTGTAAGGGTTTTCTCCTGTATGAGTTCTCTGATGTCTCACTAAATTCTCATGTTGACTAAAACTCTTCTCACAGACATGACAGAGATAAGGTTTCTCTCCAGTGTGAAGTCTCTCATGGATTATCAGATTAGATTTATGACTGAAACGTTCATCACAGTGTGAACATTGAAAGGGTTTCTCTTCAGTGTGTAGGGTTTGGTGTGAAGTTAGAGAAAGTGAATCCCTAAAAGTTTTTCCACATTCACTGCACTGATACGGTCTCTCATTGGTGTGTTTCTTCAGATTATGTTTCTGTTCTGTGTGTTTTCTTTCTAAATGTCTCTGTGAGCTCAATATCTCTCCACCGGTGATGCAGGAAAGAGTTTGTGCAGTCAGTCGCTCTTCTGATGTTGAGGGCATTATTTCTCCATCCAAACATGATTCAGTCTTTACATCTGAAAGAAACATGAAACAATGAAATGCACTTTTATTTATATAAAGAAGGATGAATTGAGATTCTGTAAGGGATGGACCGATAAATCATTCAATGATGCTTGCTATGCATCTTAATGAATTACACTGAAAAAATTATACTTTGGATCAGCTTAAAACTTAAAATTTTAATTTAATATCAGTCAAAATACTTCTTCAGCCAAAGATAAAAATTTTACATTGAAACAAAGTTAAAATATTGTTTTTCATGGAGACCAAATTATTATTTTTACTTTGGTAAAAATGTTTGTGTCTCTAATTTCTTATGGACTGTCTCTTTATCTGGAAAAAGTAATAATAAAATGACGAAGAAAGTCACAATATTAAATGCAATAGATAAATGAACACTGCCGTGTGTATATGACTCCATATTACAGTTATTTTAGGGGGTTGTAATTGACAGATTTGAATATTGGGGGGGGGGGGGGTGTTACCTCCGCCCAACTAACTACATCCTGAGCACTAGGGACCCAATTATAGCACTTAAACATGGAAAAAGCCAGACTTTCATGTCAAGGCCCCTTTAATTAAATGTCTTATTTGTTAATGCATCCAATACTTCTTTAAATATTACTATGCACTGGCTTCCTTCAACAACAGCAAAACCTCCCGAATAAAACCACAAAGCAAAACAGACCTCATTGCATAATGCATATCAGATAAAGTTCAGATGCTCTTTTTAAAATATTTTGGGTCAATCTCTGGCACAGCTTTAAAGCTGAAATTTTTATGAAATCTTATTAGAGGTCCAAAATGGCATTGAAACACACATCAAAAAAACTTTACAAATAAAGTTTTAAAAATACAACAATAAATGATGAAACATACCTGACAGAATAAAATCATGACCATCATTAGGTTTTTCTTCATATTCATCTGCTGTCGGTTCAGTTTTTATTTCTGTAGGTTCAGTTTTGATCTTCATCATGATGTTCCTGAAGTCGATGAGTTTAACTGAACACATGTTGAGTTTGGTGTGCAGGATCTGCTGCTGTTCTCCAGCGTTACAGACAGAATCCAGAGACTCTGTGGAGGTTTGATCAGTAGATTCATCATACTGTAAGTCCTGATCAGTTCCTGATTTACAGCACATCACATCCATCTCATCATCAACACTAAAATACACAGAGACAAAACTCTGTTTACACTAAATAAAACACTCAAGAGAGAAAAACACTGAGGATACACAAACACATCACATGCAAGCTCTTTCTTTCTTTCTTTAGATGGTTTATATGTGGACTAAAGAGCTGCAGAGCGCCTCCTGCTGTACTGGAGACAGAAGACACTCAACACTGTCATTCATTTATTCATTCACTACACGAGGTTAACCTCTTAGCACATATGCTATTTTAGGGATTTCCAAATGGATATGCCCTACCCAATTTCAAAAGCTTCCCATACCCTGATGCAGAGGTGTACATACAAAAGTTTGGTATCATTTAACCTTTGAAATTACACAAAACACTGTTGAAAGTGCTAAAATTATTGTTTCCTAGCAAACACAGAACGTTCCCCCAAAGTTATTTTTGAAAACCAAATAAGAACTTTTTGGGATTGTTCCCTGTATGTTATTTTTAGTTTTATTTTATTACCTAGAGAGAATGTTCCCAGAACATTCCCTGTAGGTTTTTTTTTTTAAATAAAACGAATACACTTTAATAATGGATGATGGTAAAGCTTCCACGGCAGCGCAGTGAACGCCCATTGCTCCTTGTGTGTTCACTACTGCTGCTATCCCTACGAATATTTGAAGAATTTAAGTGAAACATCTTTAAATCCATTGTATTCCTTTATTACTGCGAAGTCTAATGTGTGCGCTCCACTGCAGCACACGCTTCTCTTCTCCGCTCCCCCAGCATGCACTTGCAAACTCTCGTCACTCACAGTTGTTTATTTTACCTCAGAGACAAACATAATTTTGCCAATTTCTTTACTTTCTTTATCATTCAGTAACTAAAATATAATAGAACAAATATTATAAACTAGCAAACAAAACATCAAGGATCAAGAGTTCAACTAAAACAAACACTAACCACCATAATAGGGACCTAAAATGAAACAAAACATCAACATCAAAACCTAATAAGTGAATTGTGTTTGTTTCAACAATATTTTTAGAAAACATTCAGAAATAATTTTTTTTAACAGTTTTAAAATAACAAAATGGAATATTTCTCTACCATTTACATAAGCAAAAAAGTAAATATAGGAAACATTGTGTGAATATTAAAACAGGACATTGTCATAAGATTTGAATATGGTAGAATGTTAGCCTGGGTGCCAGCCGATCTTAGCCCCGCCCACCACATTTTGAAAAATGGGAGGATCAAATTCTGACTAGAATTAAGTATGACAATGTCAGGCTAGTAGTATGTAACATTCCCCTAACATTCAGACAAACCAGAAACTTTCTTAGAATGTCAAGACAAATGGACACTTTTAATGTTGGCAAAAAGTTTTTGAGAATGTTGGAAAAATAACTTTTTCTGGTGGGTGGGAGGTGTAGTAAATATTTACCATAACTGTTGAAATCATGTTTTCTGCGTATTCCCACAACACAATTTATTTTCTACCGGTTCGCTATTGAAACTGACATCTTGCACAGAAAAGGGAAATACGTCACATCACTTACATCTGCATTCGAAAATAAGGTGGATACATTCATGCAGATTTTGTTTGGATTTTTGTAGAGACAGACCCTTTTATGGGTTATTAATTGAACATTAATTATGGTTTCATTATTAACATTAATTATGGTTTCATTATTAACATTAAAGGCGGAGTCCACGATGTTTGAAAAACGCGTTGGAAAAGGAGACGGGCCGACTACCAAAACACACTTATAGCCAATCAAATCAAATCAAATGCCGGATTGCGTATGTGTGGGGCGGGTCTATCAACAGAAGGTCCCGATTCAATTGGGGTAGGGGCGTGTTTGTTTAGGTGATTTCAAATATCAACATTGGCTTTTAAACATCATGGACTCCGCCATTAATTATGGTTTCATTATGAACATTAATTATGGTTTCATTATGAACATTAATAATGGTTTCATTATGAACATTAATTATGGTTTCATTACGTGGTCTGAAACTGATGTCCGGTTTTAGGCTAAATTTGGACTAAACCAGATGGACAAAACAAAGACCAATATTCAATGTTTATTTTTGTGCTAAATGAAGGCCATGACGGGCTGACTTGATTTAGCCCAATTAACACAGTCTAAATCATGTCTTGTGCTGGGTGGGACATGATAATTCAAAAATCAATTTAACTAAATCAATTAGCAGAAATGGCAATAATACGAAATAATTCAAAGTCCAATTCAAGCAATATAATAAATTGATCAATCCTACAAAAACCCTTAATAGTAAACAATGATAGAGTTTAAAAATGTTCTCTGGCAATGAGAACTACACTGATGTCAATGTAAAGTCATTCATAGAAATCAATTGTTTTTGTTCTAGTGTGTTATCACGTCAAACATTTGCACCGAATATACACGGTCAGTGTTTAAAGACTTCATGACACTATGATGATTTCAGTGTAGTTTGATCTTCAGTTTGTTTCTTCTGATGAT
The DNA here is from genome assembly GCF_027580225.2 of Misgurnus anguillicaudatus. Classification (NCBI taxonomy): domain Eukaryota; kingdom Metazoa; phylum Chordata; class Actinopteri; order Cypriniformes; family Cobitidae; genus Misgurnus; species Misgurnus anguillicaudatus. The sequence continues at coordinate 1,760,955 of NC_073339.2, forward strand.
GCTTAAGACTTCCAGAATGAGCAAATCTCTCTCCACAGATCAAGCAGATATAAGGTTTCTCTCCAGTATGAAGTCTCTCATGGGACTTTAATTGACCTGACTGAGTAAAAGCCTTCTCACAATGAGAGCATTTGTAAGGTTTTTCACCTGTATGAAGTCTCTGATGAACTCTAAAAGAATTTAAATTAGTGAAGCTCATTCCACACTGAGAGCATTGGTAAGGTTTCTCGCCAGTGTGAAGTCTCTCATGAGCTTTTAAGTGACCTGACTGAGTAAACGTCTTCTCACAATGAGAGCATTTGTAAGGTTTCTCTCCAGTATGAATTCTCTGATGGGCTTTTAAGGAAGCTGACTGAGCAAACGTCTTCTCACACAGAGAGCATTTGTAAGGTTTTTCACCTGTATGAATTCTTTGGTGAATCACTAAATATTTACATTGATTAAATCTCTTCCCACAAACATTACAGCGATGAGGTTTCTCTCCAGTGTGAATTCTCTCATGGGCTATCAGATGAGATTTATGACTGAAATGTTTTTCACAGTGTGAACATTGAAAAGGTTTCTCTTCAGAGTGAATATTCTGGTGTGATTTTAATAACCTTGCATTCCTAAAGGTTTTTCCACATTCACGGCACTGATACGGTCTCTCATTGGCGTGTTTCTTTAGATGATGTTTCTGTTCTGTGTGTTTTGTCTCTAAATGTCTCTGTGAGCTCAATGTCTCTCCACCGGTGATGCAGGAAAGAGTCGAGGACGTTATCTCTCCATCCAAACATAATTCACTCTTTACATCTGACGGAATAAAATCATGAAAAAATTAAATTCACTTTAATTTACACAAAGAATAATGAATTTAGATTCTGTTATCTTTTTCTATATTCACACACAGGGACAGAAGACAGTCGCTAGTCCTGTTATTACAGCTGGGTCATTGCACATCAAATAAAACACATTTTGGAAACATACGCAGCATTGTTCATTGTTTGTTGTTTATGTTTTGTTTGTTAATGGATCTAACGTTTACTTATTCAACCTTATTGCAAAGTGTTGCTTGTTGCGTTATATGGTGACACTTCTAAAATGACAAAAAGCATTTTTTTGTCTCTTTTTTTAAAGCATACCTGCCTGTTGCTCAAGAAGATATCATAATGTCCTTTTAGATTTTTGTCCCATTTGTCCTAATGTTTTGGTCTTTTGGTTGAGTTTGTGACTTTTATAAAACAGGTCCTCAAATGACAGTTAACCGACTAATCAGATAAAATCATAAATATTTACTCAATTAGATGTTTCCCTTGTTATAGCTAAATAAGGCACTAAATTAGGGTATTCATATGTAAAGGGACATGGATTACACTAGTCCTAGACTTAAAAATCTTTTAATCTTAAAAAAGCTGTCCAAACTAAAAACAACTTGCACTAACATATCTTAAAATATATCAGTACTCTTTTTTTCTGCCACAAAATGCACACAAGTAATGTTTTTAGTAAGGCATGTTTGTTAAAACTTGTTATATTTCATAATTAAACTACCGGTAGGCCTAATCCTGGTTTAAGATAATCCCTGGCTGGGAAACCACCCCTAAATGTCAACATATAAATAAACAATAAAAATTGTCTTCAGTAGGGGTGTGACAATATCAGATTAATGTCTCGCGAGAATAATTATGTCACAACATTTCTCGTGGAGGTGAAATGTCGTCTCCTGATATCAGCATAAAGTTGAGTTTTTGGCAAAACCTTTTACAGTGCATGCATTATATTCTGTATTTTACTGCATGTGCTTTTTTGTTTGGTTTCCAATAATGTTTGTTTGGGAACTCATATAAACTTTAACTTAACTTTACTTAAAAGTGTTTTAGCAGATTAAACCCTCACTCAAGAGTTTACAGCATAATTTAAAGGTGCAGTGTGTAATTTTTAGAAGGATCTTTTGACAGAAATGCATAATAATATACAAAACTATATTATTAGGAGTGTATAAAGACCTTTTATAATGAATCGTTATGTGTTTATTGCCTTAGAACGAGACCTATTTATCTACATAAACAGAGGGTCCCCTTACATGGAAGTTGCCATTTTGTGCTGCCATTTTTCTACAGAAGCCCTTAACGGACAAATTTTTTACTAAGTTGTCTCCGACGATGACATGTTTGTCCAGTGGCGGCTACCGTAGTTTGTGGACTAAGCCACTGGTTGCAATTTGCAACCTCACCACTAGATGTCACTAAGTGACCATAAAGTGACCAAATACATATATATGTATATTAGTTAGAGATGCTCCGATCAGCATTTTTGGGGCCGATCACCGATTACCGATCACCAAAATCATGATCTGACGATCGCCGATCACTGCCCATCACAGAATGGCAGTGGAATGGGAATCTTTTATCTATAATCTAGCAGAGTTTGCACCATTTGTAGAAATGAAATTAACTATAAATTAGGTGTATTATTGTTTTAATAAGAGAATCAAATAAATAAGCACAACAAATATTTCTTCTTGCAAAGAGAAATGTAATATGCCTTTAAAAAGGTTTATGTCTGTTAAAAGTGATTAAAATAAAACACTTCACAGTCTTTACTATATGAATTAAATATACACGCATTCGTATGAAGTACAACAGTTTTTCACTGATGAGCACAGAGTAATTTTATTGAGAGATGAATTAGGATACTGTAGCTTTAAGACGTGGGAGAGAGCATTCTCTTCACGTGCACTGATGACAGGCTGCTGTGTATGCGTGCGGCGGGTGTCCGCAAACAAGAGCAGCTGTGAGGAAAATGGAAGTTTAAACCTTCAAAACTTTAAAACGAATGCAAGTAATAAACTTTCGGCATGAGGATGCAATTGTCCGCGATAGATATGTGTTGTATACGCTGATGTGAAGACGCATTGCGCTGAGGACCAGAGCGCGTCCTCGTAGTCCGCAAACAAGAGCAGCTGTGAGGAAAATGTATGTTTAAACCTTCAAAACTTTAAAACGAATGCAAGTAATAAACTTTAGGCAAGAGGGTGCAATTGTCCGCGATAGATATGTGTTGTATACGCTGTTTGATAGGGATGTGAAGACGCATCGCGCGTCCTCATAGAAAATACGCATATCTCTGTTAAAGGCAGAGAGGAAATCCAAATGCTCGCACTGTGTAAAATGGTCTCTTATTGCAGCCGTATCAGGAACGCTATGATGACAAAAGTAAACAGAAAAATCGGCTCATGAGATCGGCAAATTTAGCGAGTGCCGATGGCGTCATTTAATGTCGTTATCGGCCGATTACGATCGGCGGCCGATCGATCGGAGCATCACTAATATTAGTATATTATATTAGTGCAACCAAACGCAACAACCAGACATTTTGATGCTGAGAAACCGTTTTGATAAACTTTCTGAGTTGCTAACACGTTAGAACCACTGGGAAATAACACCACTTCTGTTGCCAAAATGCGCGCGGAGGCTAATTGATTAAGTGAGCTGTAAAAAGGTCTATTGCATCGTCATTATTATGTAATTTTTCAAGGTTATTGCCCTTTCCTATTCATATATTGTATCATTGAGGATTTCTTAAAAAGTGTAAAAATCTCATCTTGTTCTCGTGAACCCAATCCCATGTCTCGTTGAGTCATGTGTAAGGTATGACGGCTCCTGAAGTTTGTAACAAACAAACAAATACTTTTAAAAAGTAACAAAAATATTAAACAAGAAATACACTTTATCTGTGTCAGCTACATAAGGTAAGCGCCGTAGGCTGTGCATTGCTCTGCGTAGCCTGACGTGCACCTTGCCAAAATTGTAATAGCGTATCCGGTCTACGCAGAAAGCAAGCACTGGGATTGGTCCACTAAAACCCCTCCCGTCAGGAGGATGATTTGTATGCGTATCTTGAAACGGTGCAAAACTATATATTTGTGCAATGTGCGCATTTCAAATGATTAAATCTGATTTAAAGCTTGTGACATATAAATGCGCGCACCAATCCGATCACATTATTATGTTTATGTAAACGCTATGATTGGATTTATCAATCGGAAGAATTTTATTCCAATGGAGGCAAAATGTGTCCATGTAAACGTTGCTACTGTTAAACACATGATTTTTAGTCTGATTATTTGTAATCAGGCATATCACAATATAGAGCTTAGGTAAATGTTTTTTTCATATCACAATATAGCGCTTAGGTAAATGTTTTTTTCAGAACGTTGGGGCAATGTTCCCTAAACCTAGAGGAAAAGTTTTATTGACGTACAGAAAACTTCACTGGGAACCAGCTGGGAATGTTAGGGTATCTGTTCTGGGAACATTCTGGGAACCAAGCGCTAATGTTCCAAGAATGTTCTGGGAACCATAAATTGTTAGCTGGGTTTGCGCTTGAGCTTCCAAAGTTACCAGAAGTCATTAATTTATAATGAAGCTGGCTTTTCTCAGCTGCACGGAGCGTCAAATCCATTGGCATCGCGTTTTGGGCGAACAGCGTCAATCAGAACTTTTTTGATAAGCGCTCGCCTGGCGTGTCCAGTCACGCGACAAAATTGGGAAATGTTTTACTTTATGCAAATTATGAGCGACATTCGAGAGCGACTACCATGAGAGCGAAGCAGGGGAGTTCATGTCATCTGTCTTTCGTCAGTTACTGGAGTGGACGTTACTCATACCCGACAAAGTCGCTTATAATGTGAATGTATCTTTAAACAAGCTGGTCGCACGGAGAGAAGAACATGCAACTAGTGATGGGTGATTTCGAAGCCTCTTCACGAGGCTTTGAAACATTTACGAATCTTTTGTTTCGAATCACTGGTTCGGAGCTTGTTTCAAACTGGCCAAAGTCATTTTAACAAACAAGGCTTCATTACATCATAACAGTTTCGAACATCCGACGATTCAGCACTAAGGGGAGTTGATCACAAATGACCAGTGTAGGTGAACTCGGGTCAGTTTTATTATAAAAGTTCATAAAACATTCATTAATAACACTACCATTTTGTCTACTTTTTGTCTACAGACAGATTTAATGACAAAAATTTGCATAATTAAAAAGGGAGTTTGTTGATTTGTTTGCCATAAATAAAACTAAAATCACAAAATACACTTTTAATTGTGTCTTAATTAAAATAAATAATACATTTTTCTTAAAAACATATTTTTTTAATAAGTGTAAAATGTTTGGACAAATCTTTCTGCTTTTACACTATTTTCCCCAGCAGGTGTCGCCAGCGTATATGGTGTTTCGAATGCTTCGAAAATCTGAATCAATTTGCTAAGCAATTGGTTCAATTGATTCGAAGCTTCGAAAAGCATCGTTTCTCCCATCACTACATGCAGTATCCGCGCTGTCCTAAAGTGGTGCGGTAGCATGTGACGTCACAGACCACTATCAATAAGAAAATTGGCAGCCCTACAAAATCAGTTTAACAGTAACAATTTGGGCCCAAACGTTAAGGGATTTAAATGGTACAAATAATAATTGAGGAGACATACCTGACGGAATAAAATCATGACAACCACTGTCTTTATATTCATCTGCTGTAGGTTCAGTTTTCATTTCTGTGGGTTCAATTTTGATCTTCATCATGAAGTTCATGCAGTCGATGAGTTTGACTGAACACATCTTGAGTTTGGTCTGCAGGATCTGCTGCTGTTCTCCAGCGTTACAGACAGAATCCAGAGACTCTGTGGAGGTTTGATCAGTAGATTCCTCATCCTGTAAGTCCTGATCAGTTCCTGATTTACAGCAAATCACATCCATCTTATCATCATCAACACTAAAATACACAGAGACAAGACTCTGTTTACACTCAATAAAACACTCAAGAGAGGAAAAACACTGAGGATAAACAAACACATCACACGCGAGCTCTTTCTTTCTTTCTTTAGTGGGTTTATTGGCGGACTAAAGAGCTGCAGAGCGCCTCCTGCTGTACTGGAGAGAGAAGACACTCAAAACTTTATTCATTACATAAGAAGGTTGATGTTTCTTCATGGTGTGGTAATGATTGCAATAATGCTGATTTTTAATCAAGTGTAAAGTTTTGAAAATAATATTGGTACTCTTATTTTGTATTCTCCTTCACTGATGAATTCTTAATGAGGTTCAATCATAATGGTAATTTAAGACTGTTGCTGTTTAGACACCAAATTATTTTGCTTATGTTTATAGACGCTCTTAAAACAAAATCCCTTAAACAGATACATTTCACTTACACATGTAGGCCTACTGAATTGCACTAATACAAAGCTTAAAGAATACAGAGAGTTAAATAAGATGTCATTGTTTATCAGTGTTAGCCAACCCAGCTAGAAATAAAAAGCTCCAAGAACGTTCCCTGAAAGTTCCCGAATGCTCCCAAAAACACTCTGCCAACGTCAAAAGCGGCCAGTTTTTTTAAGTTCTAGGAACGTTTCTGTTGTCTGAACGTTAGAGTAATGCCTGGCTCACACTACAGGATTTTTAAAATCCTAGCAGATTTTGAAATCTGGTTGCAGCACACACATAAAGAGAATCTTGTCAGATATTCTTCTCTCAAATCTTAAACATGCTCACACTACAGGAATTAAAAATCCTAGTGCATCACACACTACAGGATATTATTAGGATTATCTTGCCAGAGCAAGCACTTCACTTCACCTCAGGAGAAGAGTATAAAGGAATGAAGATTATGACACATTTATTATGATTTCTTTTTAAATATTTACAAAGTAGCAGCTTTCTTTTTGAAACCTAGGCGATTTCTCCTCCTCAGCTCTTGTTTATGAGGCAACAATCATGATATGTTTTAAGGATGTGTTATGCAGACAGTGTTTGAATGCATATGTGTGCACAATCTAGCACCAACTCAAGTCTAATCCTTATGCAAGATTTATTTAAATTTAAATACATCTATTTAAAAACATATTTTTAATATAATTGGCTATATATCATTATTTTTTGCACATTTAAGAGTTATTATAAGTGATCTAGGCTATTTCTATTAATGCTCTGTTTTCCTGTTCCTTCCTAACAGGAATATTATTGTTGGCGCTGCCATTTCAGTTAGAACTTTTTAACCGGTCACACATAACGGAGGATAAAAGAGTTACAACTCAGACACAAACTGGCGTTTAGCCTGCACTCACACACAAGAGAGTAGCGGCCTTTTTATTAATGATTGCACACACCTGTGTAAGTTAACTCCGCCCACTTCATGAGAATTACTCACACTCAATTTAGAGAACATATTTACATAAAATCAACACCCCCACTTGTTCTTAAATTGACAGAATATAACACAGTGCATCACATACATACAGTTCCAAAATACAATTAATCCATCACACTCCAAATAAAAAACACATAAATTTATCCATTTTTGCTTTAGACACAGATTTTGTTAAGATGTCTGCCACCATATCAACTGTAGGACAATAATGAATAGTTATTTTGCCATCATTTAATGCAGATCGAACAAAATGATACCTTATGTCGATATGCTTACACCTTTGTCGACAGACCGGATTCTTTGAAAGTGCAATGGCACCCTGATTGTCCTCAAAAATAGTCACTGGTGCATATTCAAGTACATTGTCCATTTCATTGATTAAATTGGTCAGATACAAGCTTTCTTGTGCAGTAGCTGATAAAGCCATATATTCAGCTTCACATGTGGATAAAGCAACAGTTTGTTGTTTCTTAGACTTCCAAGAAATAACAGGCCCATTTCTAGACAAACTGAAACAGTAGCCAGTAATACTATGCCTGTCATTCAAGTCTGCTGCCCAGTCTGCATCGCTATAAGCCACAAGTTTAAGATTTACATCACTTTTCTTATAGCATAGTTCCAAGTCTGCTGTGCCTTTCAAATATCTCAACACATGTTTAGCAGCAAGCCAATGTTGTTCTTTTGGTGCCCTTAGATATTGTGACAATTTACTAACAATGAAGCTCAAATCTAAGCGAGTACTTGTCATCAAATAGATCAAACTTCCAATCACTTCTCGATACCTCTTTAGGTCAACAGGTTCACCATCAGTGTCAAATTTCACTTTGATTTCACATGGGGTTGATCTTGGTTTGCAGTGAGTCATATCAAATCTTTCCAAAATTTTTAAAATGTATCTTTCCTGATTCATTTTAACTTTACCATGTTCTTGCGTAAAGTCAATGCCTAAGAAATGTTGAAGTTTTCCCAGAACTTTAACCTTAAATTTAATTCCCAACATTTCCTTCACATCAAGGAGTGTTTGATCATTACTTGCTGCAATGATAAGATCATCAACCCAAATTATCAGTATGATTCTTTCTTTGTCAGTTTGTTTACAGTAAACACAATAATCTGCTGAATTTTGAACAAAACCATTTTCAATTAAGAAATCATGCAACATTTTGTTCCAATTTCGTCCTGATTGTTTCAGACCATACAGTGATTTATTGAGCTTACATACTAGTTCTTCTTCTGTTTTTGACTCAACTTCAAATCCTTCAGGTTGCTTCATATAAATTTCACAATCTATAGGAGCATGCAGATATGCAGTTTTAACATCCATCTGATGTAACTTCAAATCATATTGTGCAGCAAGCTGCATTAGAACACGTACTGAAGTTATATCGGCAGTAGGTGAAAATGTCTCATTATAATCAATACCTGCCACTTGACTATAACCCTTTGCCACATACCTGGCCTTATATATTCTCCCATCAGGATTTTCCTTCACAGCATAAACCCATCTTCCCCCCACTGCCTGTTTACCTTCTGGTAGAGTTGTTAATGTGAAAGTATTATTCTCTTTCAGAGAGTTCATCTCATCCTCCATAGCTTCAACCCACTGCTCTGATTTTGAAGAGCTTAAGGCTTCCTTCAGTGTCTGGGGAACATCACATGCAACACGATAGCAATAGTCAATAGTCAATGGCTGATCTGCATCATCTTTGATCTCATACTCATAATCTGCAAAGTACTTAGGGGGTTTTCTCTCCCTTTTTGGATATCTAGTACCTTGACTGCTCTCATTTTCACCCTTTGTGCTGACTTCTCCCTCAACTTTCATTTCTTGTGGAATTACTTTAGTCTTGTTCTGTTTTGGTACTAAGGTTTCCACCTCCTTCCTGTATTCCACATATTCATCCACATCTTCCACTGTCTGAGTATCCCTTTCATTTGTACTTTTTGTGACAAACTTCACCAGTCTACTCTTAAGTACTTTCCCTGTGTTTGGATAGAAGACAAGATAAGCAGGGCTATTTTTGTCATAACCAACAAATATACCCTTTTCACATCGTGCATCCAACTTTTTCTTGTCATACTTGTATGCATAACACTCTAACCCAAACACTCTCATTTTGGATAGATCAGGCTTTTTCCCAGTTATCAGATAGTATGGAGTTTGTTTCAGACGTCTATTATAACATCTGTTTCTGATTATAGCAGCGGTTTGTACCGCATATGTCCACAACTCCTTTGGTAATTTACTCTCAATTAACATACATCTTGCCATTTCAAACAAAGTCCTCCAAGCTCTTTCAGCTGTCCCATTTTGATGGGGTGAATAAGGAGCTGAGGTTTCATGTCTAATGGCATTTTTGCGGAGCAATGCCTGAAATACAGAGGATGTAAACTCTGTTCCATTATCTGATCTTAAACATTTAATTTTACCATAGGGTGCAACATCTGCAATGAATTTCTCTGTGGCTATGGCAGTGTCACTTTTGTTCTTCAAAAAATAAGTAAACACAGCTCCTGAATAGTCATCTGTGAATGCTAAGGCAAATCTGAACCCATCTTTTCCTGCTGGTTCTATAGGGCCAGCCAGATCTGTATGTACAAGTGCAAATACATAATTTGCTTTCTCATCTAGATCTCTATTTCTAGTCTGAGCAAATTTGCCTTTTACACACACTTCACATTTCAAATTAGATCTGTCAATTTTACCTCTAATTTTCATCCCATCAGTAACATTCTCCAACTTTAACACGTCATCATAATTACAATGACCCAGTATTTCATGCCATGTTTGAATATCAAAGCATGCATTACACTCATCAATCTCGTTAGCAACAGTACTCAGATAAAACAGTCTGTCATGCATATGAATATCAAAAGTTGTACCATTTTTGTGAATGAGTCGGTTCTGTCCCTCTTTGAAGATTACTGTCGCTCCGTGTGAAATTGCCGCCTTGACAGAAAAGATGTCCTGAGAAAATGATGGCACGTAAGTGCCTCCGTCAACATCACGTCCACAATGCGGCCATTGCTGTTTTTCAAACGCAATTTAGCGGTACCTTTCTTCAGCGCGATACCACTGGCCTGTTCTCCATCAGCCAGCTCCAGAATGTGGCTCTGAGGCTTGAAACTTAAGTCGAAATCCACGAACTTCTCAATGTCCGTAACGATGTGTTTAGTAGCTCCAGAATCTACCATGAGACCTTTCATTTCCACTCCATCAACCGGGACTTTATTCACCTGCTCCACCATAAACGCGAATGTGTGATCCTCCTTTTCATCCATTGCTTGCTTAACTTTATCCCGCTTTCTTCGACGACAGTGCACGTCTTTATGCGAGGTGCTCTTACAGAAACTACACCATTGTCTCCGTTCTCCGCGCTCTCCAGCAACCACCGTGCACTCCGCGGCTTTATGACCTTTCTGGCCACAGTTGTAACAGGTAAGTCTCATGCTCCAGTTGTCCCTTCCTTTAACTTTCATTACGCTGTCCTCTCCCGAACCAGCAGTGCTAAACTTCTCGGTGCTTTCATAGCTCCTCAGTTTTACTTTAAAGTCTGCAAATGATAGTTTTTCATCACTCTGCGTAACGAAAATGGAGAATGGTTTGAAAGTATCGGGCAAACCTTTTAGAATCATGGCAGTCAATAAATCATCGCTTAAAGTCTCTCCCGCATTTCGCAATGCTGTGATGGCAGTCTCTGCACGAATAATGTAATCTGTAACGGTTTCATTTACACCTTTCTGAAGAGATGTCAACTCCGTATACAAACTTATCACACGTGGCTTTCCCTTACCAGCGTAGTGATCTCTCAAAATCTCTAACGCCTTCTTGCCATCATCCGCGGCCTCTCTCATCACAAGCGACAGGCTTTTGTCGTCTAATAGTTGGATCAGAACTGCGTATGCCTCTTCGTTTTTACTATCACCGTCTTCCTCATCCGCACCTTCATCATCCACAGCTGATGCTTCACCCAGTATGGTGGATTTCAATCCCAGAAGACGCAAGTGTGCAAGGAACTTTGCTTCCCATAATTCGTAATTCTTTTCCTCTCCGTCGAAACATAATCGATTCCATCGGTTCCCAAAGTCTTTACTGGGCCCATAACCTGTTGGCGCTGCCATTTCAGTTAGAACTTTTTAACCGGTCACACATAACGGAGGATAAAAGAGTTACAACTCAGACACAAACTGGCGTTTAGCCTGCACTCACACACAAGAGAGTAGCGGCCTTTTTATTAATGATTGCACACACCTGTGTAAGTTAACTCCGCCCACTTCATGAGAATTACTCACACTCAATTTAGAGAACATATTTACATAAAATCAACACTAAGCGTTAAATGAGTGATACTTGGTTAAACTTGTTTTTGCACTGTTGTTTGTATAATTCCACTGTATATATACTACTCTGCGGTGATATTGTTTTGTAGCTAGTTATTCTTCTGAGGCTGCTGGTCTTTGAGAGCTTATAAACAAATTTTATGATAGTTTTATAATGACAGTAAAGTTTCTATTCTATTCTATTTTATCTTGCAGTGTAGGGTCTAGTGTTTAATTCAGTATTTACATTACCAATGGTTTTGGACAAATATGTCATTTAATGTGAAACGTTGTAAGTGTCGATATGAGGCTAATCAGATTCTCAAGTGTGCGGTATTTCAGCAATCAGTGCTGCACTTGGGTGAGATTCAAGCGGATCATTTATATTTCGAACAACTAATTGCGTGATACAACATAATGTTTGTTAGTACATATCCTGCATGCCGGTGAACACTGAACAGCAATGCATGCATGATGACCTTAAATTACTTTTAATGGTTATATGGTCATACAGATAAAAACTTTGTGCGTCTGTAAAGTAATATTTAAAACATGATGCGCTTTCTGCCGGCTGCCCCATCGGGTTCTGTGCGTTTGTGAAGCGCGTCACAAAAAAGAATTGAAAATTGTCATATCATTTTAAATTCATTTTGTTAATAAGCTAATTATTTAAGTGCAACTTATTTCGTGTATGCCTATTTATTTTATTAAATTTCCTCTATACACATAATAGCTGCAGGTGCGTGATGTGACTGACCATCATCATTGTTCTGTTGTTTTTAGGATATTTTAGATAATGTTTATGACAACGTCAATCAAGCAAGGAATTAATTTCTATATTTTAAATAGTCTGTCTGCCCCAACGAGCTGCAGTTGTGGCGGAATGAGTCCGGCTGCGCTGTCTACCCGTACAGCAGCTGGATTCGCGGTCCCGAAAGCTGTCAATCATCTCCGTCTCTCAATGATTATTGTGAAAGTATGACGTAAAAATCCTAAATATCAAACATGTTTGATAAGATCGGGGCGGCCCCGATTTGCTTGAGAGCATATCGGAAGGTGTAAGTTTAGATTTTTAAACGTCTCACATTACAGGATAATCCGGGCCGAACTTCGGAGCCGATCAAGGTCCATTGCCCGATTTTCCCTCGGATTCGCGGGAGGGGAAAATCGGGGTAAATTCGACCCGATTATCCTGTGGTGTGAGCCAGGCATAACTGTATATTAACTGTTACAACCTACTGGACTTTAATAATGGAGTTTTTGAAATATTAAGATTATAACGTTTTTAGGATTGGCCTATGTAAGAATATTTGGTAACACTTTACAATAAGGTTGATTAGTTAACATTAGCTAATGTATTAACTAACTTGAACAAACCATGAGCAATACATTTGTTACAGTATTTATTCATCTTTGTTAATGTTACTTAATAAAAATGTAAGCTTTAATTGTTTGTTCATGTTAGTTCAGAGTGCATTAACTAATGTTAACAAGATTTTAATAAAGTATTAGTAATTGTTGAAATTAACATTAACAAAGATTAATAAATGCTGTATAAATGCAGTTCATTATTAGTTCATGTTAACTAATGCAGCTAACTAATGTTAACTAATATAGCTTGAGTGACCGGATGGAATTCAAGCGTAGTTCAGGCAGAGCACTGATCGCTAACTACTCCAGCTGACGCTCAGCTGCTTAATCACTCTCACCTGCTTTAATCAACAGTATTTAAGCAGTTAATCAGACGCTCTGTAGCTACTCTGTCGCACAGACAATTTTACCGAGTCTGTCGCACAGACATTTGCATAGCAGATTGTAGACTGAGCCAGTACTAATGCGATCGATAGAATTTTATTCCTTACCCTTTTCGGCGTTACCATGGCTTGCTCGGAATCGGAAGATGTTGCAATACTCTCTGTGGAAGTGCCGGAAGACATCCATTCCATACAGGTATTAAGATAATTTGTGCGTATATCTCCTGTCAAGCCCAAAGAACTTATGTTTCCGTGATCTTTGAACGCGCTTTTCAGTGCGTGAGCTTTGAGTTTGTGCACGTATGCGCACTGGAAAAGTTCACTTTAGTATCTTTGTCGCTCAAATAGTCTAAAATCGCTATGTCACTGTAAACAATAACTTTCTTATCAACAGTATAGCAGGATGTTCTATTAACAGCATTTCATGCAATATTTAGGACCAATGTGACTACAAGCAAGGAGTATGTCCGTCATTCGTTCCAATTCATTTCGATATAAATCGTTCAGGTCACCTTGTAGTGTCAGTGTTTGTTGTTTTAATTGATTGCCTCAAAAATTCGACAGTTATAGTTTTACAGCAGTTCGTGTCTTACACTTGATTTAACGTCCCGAAGGCAGTCGCTCTACGCATCTTCAACAAGCATGTAAGCATAAGAAACCAGTGTTGCCAACTATTTTCAATGGAAAGTAGCTAAGGTTGCTTGGAAAGTCAATAGTGTCTGTCTGCGGAGTGCAAGAGAGGGGCGTGCCGTTAAGCGGCGTAACTTTTAGCAGGGGGCGGAAATTTAAGTTGTCCAAGTCACACAGAATTTCGCGAGATGTCCGACTTCCGCTAAACTGACACGGCACATCCGATAGCTAGTTATTAGTAAGACGATTGTTTATAACTCTCTTTCAACTTTAGCGTAATGACAAATAACGTTACTGCCGTAAATATTTTAAATTGAGGGCACGGAGGAAGCTTCATAAGACGCTCGGATGGTCTTATATTGTTTCATCCATCGTCATTGTTAACGTAGGTAGACAATATGGCCATATACGGCATATATGGACATATTTACCAACCTAAAATTATTAAAGTACCGAGGCATACCAATATTTAAATCGTGAACTGTTACACAGTGAGGGTGATTTCGTTTTTTTTTTTAAGTAAATGTGCACCTCAGACAGTTTAATATGTATTAAACCAAGATGAAATTCATTTGCAAACTTGCAAAGACTTAATTCTTTTTAAGTTTTAAGAGGAATCTACAGAGCTCACGTGGTTTTATAAGAAATGGCACAACAGGTGACATTGTAAAGGTTTATAAAAATAACCATTCACAACAGGTAACATCTTGTGACATTGTAACGGTTTATAAAAATAACTTTTCACAACAGGTAACATCTGGTGACATTGTAAAGGTTTATAAAAATAACTATCCACAACATGTAACTGGTGAGATTGTAAAGGTTTATAAAATAATTATTCACAACAGGTAACATCTGGTGACATTGTAAAGGTTTATAAAAATATCCTTTCAGCAAGATCACCCTGCAATAAATTATAACACAGCATTATGAGAGGCATAGTAATGTCCAATGGTGCCAGCTCAACACATTGGTGCAGTTTCCCAGGCAGGGCTTAGTCAGGGGTGCCTAAACTCAGTCCTGGAGGGCCGGTGTCATGCAGAGTTTAGCTCTAACTTGCATCAGGGCACCTGCCAGTAAGTTTCTAATATGCTTAGTAAGACCTTAATTGGCTGCTTCAGGTGTGTTTGATTAGGGTTAGAGCTAAACTTTGCAGGACACAGTTTGGAAACCCTTTGTTTACATCAGGGGTGACCAACCCTGTTCCTGGAGATCCACCCTCCTGCATATACCAGCTCCAACCCAGCTTTAACAAACACACCTGACTATAATTTTAAGGTAGCCCTGAAATGCTTGATTGGCAGGTTCAGGTGTGTTTGATTGGGGTTGGAGCTGAACTCTGCAGGACAGTAGATCTCAAGACACAGGTTTGGTCACCAATGGTTTAGATTAAACCAGGACTGGGCACTTATATTAGGACATTTTAGTTTTTTACAAACAAACCTTACAAAAACAAGACTGGTGTGCATCTTGAAACAAAACAATGGCACTGATATATGTTGAGATGTGTCAGTACAAGGTATTTTCTTAATTACAGTAGCTCAAACATGCATTTTTGCCCGGGAACAGTAAAAGCCCTGTCTGGAAAACCGCCACATTGTTTTACCATAACAGATATGGGTTGTTTAAGGTTGAGTTGTGATTTTGAAGTGTAGACAGATGGATCATCCTATTGTATTTCTGCATCACAGTTAAGGTGCATGTGGATGGTATCACCCTCACAAGTTGTCCACTGCATCACTTCACATCAATGCAGCTGTGAAAATAATAACCATAAACAAACATATTTTACATTTGTACTTAAAATAAGCTTACATTATGAGAATATACAATGGCACCCATACTTAAACAGAATAGGGTTTGAGAGAGATACATTAAAAACGAGACAGTAGTACACACAACCTTTAACTCCAGTGTTATTATGACGTTTAATAGGTCATTAATTAATAAACTGTCATTTGAAATGTCGACAACTTACAGGAATAACTGTAAGATTCTAATGTACCATAATATCTACTATCGTAAATAGGAAAATATATAGGTGGGCAATGAAACTCATGCAAGATTTGTTGCATTTTGTTAACTACTCGTTACTGATCATAAGTGTAATCATAGAACGGACTTCACAAATCTAACATTAGGCTAACAACACATAGCTAACGTTAGCGAGCTTACCTGAAACGGTCGACCTTAATTCAGCCCCTGGCGTGACTTCTTAACATGTGTCGTAGCCGAACCATTTCTCGGGAAAAGGATGTTCGTCAGTCGGCTTCCCGTCCATTAAAATTGGTACGAACAAACATGAGGGCGCTTGGATGAGCAACTTTAATAACGCCTTTAGCCACCGTATCTCTATGCGGGCAGAAGAGAAGACAGAATGACAACTTCTCGTCCTGACGTCTCGCGTGGTTCTGTGTAACTTGGACAACTTAAAGTTACGCCCCCTGCTAAACGTTACGCCCCTTAACGGCACGCCCCTCTCTTGCGGTCCGCAGACAGACCCATCTCTGGAAAGTCGCTAAATGTCGCTAGATTACGTCATTGCGTCATTTGCTTAACAGTGACGCCATCACGTCACATTTGCATTCTTACTACACTGGCTTAATACATTATTTCACGTTTCTCTTTCTTTCTGAACTGTCAAAAATGTTATTTTAAGACACATGAATGCTTGAAAATGTTTTCTCGTTTGTTTATCTGCTTATGTTCTCATAAAACGAATGTGTGTAGGTTCATGTTTATATGGCCAAACAGTCCAGTTTCAAACATACACTGATAAATGATGGGAAACGTTGTTTTGTAGGTAAATAGCCCATTAACGCGTCAGCTCCGTACAGTTTGTCTGTTCTAAATGTGCTGCTGCTCAGCTCCCTCAAGTACATTTATTTTATGTACAGTGATTCATTTTATTCAAAGACCATTTTATATTTATATCTCGCCATTAATGTAAGCCATCGCGGGATCCGCCTGCTCCGGCTTCCCGCATGCACGTTTATGCTGTCTGGACGCGGATAGATAACCACTTCTCCTGCCCCGATTGCAACTGGGAGAGACTCTGCTCTGCTGCGCAAGGACTAGACAGCCTGTGAAGGCTTTGGGTCGGGGGTGGAGCCCACAGAAGCAGCGGTAGCTGCTCATTGAGAAGAGTGAATGTCACGTAAAAAGTCTCCAACAATGCCAAGATGTAAGAAACATCTTGCACGCGTTATCTCGTGTTGGGGGTCCGTTAATTAATGATTAACTAATGTCAACCTCAGCTGTCCTTCATTTTATTTCTCTCCTCTGAACCTGCCTGTTCCAATCTGATGAATATCAGGGAACCGCGTTCCCTTTTGAGGTATGCTACCCAACATGCCAGGAGCCGCGTACTCCGAGACAAGCAGTCTCTAGAAGTTATGCACTCAACTACGTTGTTGTGTTTGGGGGATACATGCAAAGGATGCATCTTAAAGGTGCAGTATGACAACCGAGCCCCTTGATTCCTCAGCCTTTGGCCAAATTCAGATATTTGTTATAATATATAAATATATTATATAATTTTGGTATTCTTAAGTGATCCTGACTGAAATATAGCTTGAGTGACCGGATGGAATTCAAGCGTAGTTCAGGCAGAGCACTGATCGCTAACTACTCCAGCTGACGCTCAGCTGCTTAATCACTCTCACCTGCTTTAATCAACAGTATTTAAGCAGTCAATCAGACGCTCTGTAGCTACTCTGTCGCACAGACAATTTTACCCACCACCTCCCCTTCACCTTCAATATCTCAGTTTCACAACCATTGCACCCCTTTTAATTATTTTCACGTGTAGCATACTAAAATGTTGGTTATGATAGGCTGGGGGATACATGCAAAGGATGCATCTTAAAGGTGCAGTATGACAACCGAGCCCCTTGATTCCTCAGCCTTTGGCCAAATTCAGATATTTGTTATAATATATAAATATATTATATAATTTTGGTATTCTTAAGTGATCCTGACTGAAATGAACCTTATTGTAAAGTGTTACCATATTTATATAACAACAGTTAGGCTATATATTGGTCAGCATGGCACATTCAAGTACACAATGACACTAGACTAAAATTATATGGGTTTAAATTAAATTTAATGTAGATTAAAATCTCATGGCATTTATTTGATTAAATTTAGACTGAAACTAAACGAATTCAGATGACAAAAATAACTAAAACTAAATAAAATTTTAGTCAAAAGACTATGACTATGTTTAATCTGTGTTTGTTCTGCCAGGTCAAAATTTTGAGGTGTTTGATTTCTTTTTTTATATTAGGAAGTAAAACCTCATAAATAAACTTTCTTGGTTTTCACTGACCTACAATGTCTCTTTGTGTTGAGGACTAGTGCATCTTTGAGCCAACATTCAGTACGAGTAAAAATACTTAAGTACTTTTAAATTGGGTTACTTTAATACTTTTACTCAAGTTGTATTTAAATTGGTGACTTGTAACTTGTAGTGGAGTAATTTTTACAGTAAGGAATCTGTACTTTTACTCAAGTATGGCTTTCAGCTACTCTTTACACCTCTGTTTAAATGCGATTGTCACTTCCAAAACCTTCTGGTGTACATGTGGACACTTCCTTCTCATCTTTCAGGAAACATTCTTGTTTGCTGCACCCCAAACATGTTTGTACATCAGTCTCTGTTAAACATATCGTATTGATTTAATAATCTTATAATAGATCTATTCATGCTTTTACTTTCAATATTCTGAAGTTAAAGGTCACATAACACACAGTGTTTCTGCTCATCTCATGTTAATCTTGAGTACCCATAGAGTAAATGGTAAATAGACTGCATTTATATAGCGCTTCTAAACAGGCCCATGGCCATCCAAAGATTTTAACAAGTTGCCTCACATTCACCCATTCACTCATACACCGAAGGCATATGTCAGCCATCCAAGGCACCATCCAGCTCGTCAGGAGCAGCTGGGGTTAGGTGTCTTGCTCAAAGATACCTCGACAAGTGGTCAGGTGGAACCGGGTTTGAACCAACAACCTTCCGGTTTGTAGACAACCTACATTGAACCACTGAGCCACTGTCACTTCTAGTAGAGTAGTATTGCATCCTTCATAGTTCTGAAGTGTCTTTAGTTTTATCAGATTTATAAAAGACAGATCAGCTCCAGCGCTACTTTCCCAGAAAAACCCAAACTCCGGAGGTGTACTGCGAGCAAGAGCAAGCAACACACACACACAACATTATCCAACTATCTCTGAATAACTTGATGATTCACTAAATCAGTGTTTCCCAATCCTTGTCCTCGAGGCCCCCCTGACAGAAAGTTTAGATGTCTCCTTATTTAACACACCTGATTTAACTCATCAGCTTGTTAGGGAGACATGTTTACCATTTTTGAAGTAGGCTGATAAGTTGAATCAGGTGTTTTAAATAAGGAGACATCTAAACCTTTCTGTCAGGGGGCCTCGAGGACCAGGATTGGGAAACATTGCACTAAATGTTTTTGCCGTTTACATTATGTAAACCTATACGATGATTGACAACAAAACACAGACATCATTTCAACAAAATCCTGAGTTAAACAAACGCACAGGCACAACTCCGCTGCTACCCCAGATAAGCAAACTACGGTATATACATTGTTTCTACACAGTCAAAAATAGGGGTACAGTAGGAGTCCATTTCTGTCCCCATAGGTACAATCTACACTAATGTACCCCATAGGGCTTATTATTGGACCTCAAGGTACATGTATGTACATTTTTGAGGGTCAAAAAGGTACATTTATGTCATAATGATATGAGATAAATGTACCTTTTAGACTTTATTTTATAATGATATTGAATCATTATATAGTTCCTCTGTCAGAACCTCATAATACCTTACAATGACTGTTGAAGAAGTAGATCCGGTCGGTTGTGTGTCTTATCATTTCAGTCATCAGTCAGGAAATTAAAAGTAAAACCATTTAAACATCATAGATCTATGATTATATATATATATATATATATATATATATATAAATAGTTTTACTGAGACTGAGACAAACATGTTTGGAGTGCAGAAAAACAAGAATGTTTCCTGAATATTAGGAACGTGTACAACACAAGGTTTTGGGAGGGACATTCGCATTAGAATGCATCCTGTACAAACGTCTCTATGTTATTGTTCAATATTTACTTTTAAATCAATTACTTATTTGACAAAAATGCTTTGTGTTGACCTCTGCTATTTGAGTTTAAGGTGTTTTGTTGACTTTTATGTAGAGAATGGTTTACCAAAACAATTGCAGTTCTTAGAACACAGTTGTAAACCAATTGCAATGCAGCTTGATGTGTTTTGTTTGCTGTCACGATTTTTGAGATTTATATGCTGGTGTTTGGTATCTGTGTATACAACACACCCCTATAGCTTAAAGGTTGAAGCAAGAACAAACAGGACAAGAGCTAAGAATCTAACTAAAGGAACAACAATGATCATCATGATGGTGACCTCAAACAAAACAGTCCATTATTCAGTTCATTTTCAGAAGACTGGATTTACCACTCAACAATTCTTTTTGTTTACAGATATTAAAGATGACATTTTATCAAGTTCAAGTTAGCTTCACTGTTATTCTGCTATATGTAGAGGCACACAAAAAACAAAAGCTTTACCTCACAGGACCTCACAGCCACTTCATTTTATAATCAAATTACCTATATGAAAGCTGATCAGCTGTATCTTCATCCGTGAGCAGATGAACTATATTTTTACATAATTTATATCAATTATATTGTGTACTAGAAAATAATACTTTTGGATTATATTCACATTCACTGAAACAAATCTTATACTAGCTTTTCCCAGGATGTGTCAACTTTGTGTTTTTAAAACACCTTTGTTATGGCAATGTAAAGTTAAATGGTGCAATTCTGTGATGGTTGGTAATTGTAAAGATTATCATTGAACTAATTGATTTACTCATCAAAAGTTTATTTTCTGTCAATAATGTAAATGAGATCTTTAGAACTTATCTAAAGAGCTTTAAAAATTTTGGACAAAGATTTACCACTTTATACATGGGACATACAAACATCAAGAATCGGAGTATGAATCTTAACCATGGTGACAAAAATTGTAAAAAGTTCATAATTTATCTATGCTGCAGTGCATGTTGGGAATCCTGAATGAGATTTGTAATTTGTTAATACCCAGCATGCATTGCAGCATGAAGTTTTTCAATTAATTGTCACCATGGTTGAGATTCATACTCTGATTATTGATGTTCTTGCGTCCCAATACAGTGGAAATTTGTTGTGCAAAGTTTCTAAAACTCCTTGTGAAAGCGCTGGATCTCATACACAAAATTTACAGGAAATAAACTTTTGATTAGTACATTAATTAGGTGACGATCTTTACAATTAAATCAACCACCACAGAATTACACTATTAACTTTACGGGCCCTATCTTGCACCCAGCACAATTGACTTTGTCAGTGACGCATGTATCATTTCGTATTTTGCACCGGCGCACAGCGGGTTTTTCCCTCCACAGACGCACGTCGGCAAACTAGGGAATGAACTTGCGCTCCCTGGGCGGTTCAGCGCAAAAAAGGAGGCGTGTTCCGGCGCAAACCATCTCTTATGCTATTTTGCAGTTTCAAAAAACAATTGCGCTACTAACCAAAAAAAAAAACTAGTCTAAAGTCAGTGGCGCGTTGCGCGTGGTTCATTATGCTATTTTAAGAGCGCACGCTTGACCATAATGTATAGCGTGCACAACACGCATTGCTTTTATCTAATCTACACAGATGCAACAGTTATTTTTGCAAATCATAAATTGTTACAATAAAAAATATTAACACATGAGATAAGGGAAATCATTGTGGTGAGCATTGTGGTGATAGTTTTTATGTATTGTGTGGTTGCGTTAAAAAAATTCTCATGCAAATAACGATTAACATATTTTCATAAGTTTGTTGTGTGGCTGTATTACGTTTATTTTATGTAAAGAATAATTAAAATGTTTTCATAAGAAACCTTAATGTATATGCACTTGATTTGTAAGTGTACTTTGGGGTTGGACCTTGCTTGCGTTTCCGATTTCAAAGCCCCCAAACCCTTTCAGCGGTGAGGGTGGACGCATCAATGTCCTCTGCTGGCGTCAGGTCATGTGTAGAGGCAGATCCACCTCCCGTTACACGGCGTGCCCGATTTATGCCAGCAAGCTTGGGATTCCCCCGTCTCCTGATATCATATGTAGCGGATGCCAGCTGATGAGACAATTGTGGCTATATTTCCTCTCACGCCTGTTTAACCGACGCTGATTTGTGCGGGTTTCTCCCAAGTCCCATCCCCATACAAAACAACTTCTCTGTCTTTGACTGCTCTTACAAGAACGTCGGTCTCCTCGGCTGTGAACCGCTCCTGGCGTGCGCCTGGTAAATCCGTCATTATAATAGCAACCCGCCATGGAACTTGCGACCTTGCGTTTAAAGGGAATGTTGGATAGCGTTCTGATTGGTTTATTTGACGTTACGCCCAAACCACACCTATGAATAATTAACCTACTTCAGACCAACCCCTTATTGATTTGCGCCTCGCGCAAGAGTCATTTCTCCCGCCGGGAAAATAGCAACAGCGCCCAAGATCTGCCCACAAAGTCACTTGCGCTTTGTGCTTCGCACTTGCGTTTCAGATCGTTAAAATAGGGCCCAATATGTGCATAACAAATGTGGTGAACACAAGGTTAACACCACCAGGGAAAAAACTAGCAAGCAAAAAGTCAAGAGTCCAACTAAAACAAACACTAATTACAATAATGGTGACTTAAAATGAAACAAAACATCAACATCTAAACCTAGTAAGTGAATTGTGTTTTCTACAGCAATATATTTACTGAACATTCAGAAATAATGTTTTATTAAATAATAAAATGCAATGTTTCTCTATCATTTACATAACAATCAAACAAGTCAATATAATAAACAGTTGTTGTTTTAAACATTGTGTGAACATTAAAACATGACATTGTCATAACGTTTAAAAATGGTAAAATGAAACATTCCTCTAACTTTCAGACAACCCAGAAACGTTCTTAGAACTTAAAGAAAACTGGACACTTTTTACATTTGCAGAATGTTTTTGGGAACCATGGGAGCTTTCAGGGAACGGTCTTAGAACTTTTTTCTTCTAGCTGGTAATAGACTTTAGTATAAAAGTCTGAACTTACTAAAAAAAACAGAAGTGAAAGTCTGTCTGAATGCAAATGGTAAAGAAAACAAAGATCATCAGCTGGTAAATTGTGAGCGTCTGACTATTGTTGAATCTGCTCTGTCAATAAAGAGTAAAACCTGTTAAACTAGACTCGCTTCATAAATCACTGTATGTTTTCAATTGTTTTTGTGACCATCAAACCAAAAAAACATGTTCAATGTTTTAATCTGACGTCAGGTGAATATTTCAGTAGGGTGCATTATCAGCTTAACTCCTGTTCTGAATAGAGGACCATATAAGATCATTCACATATAAAGCAGACTCATCATAACATTATCTTAGACTTTTATAGGAGTCTGTACAAATACAATAGATGAACTGAACACTCTTATTATCTCAATGAGAATATCTCAATCAACAGGATTAGTGTTAAAGAGACAACATCTGTAAATGTGATGTATGTCAAGCCTTGATCATGAGTAAACATTACTGTAGAAGAAGCTTCATACCGATATGCACAGAAAAGCAATACAAAATGTTTCTATATTTAGTCTATATTTCATCTATATTGATAGACAAAGATGCCTGTCTGCTTAAAGCTCAACACTAACATCACCTGCAATGGACTGATCCAAACAAAGATTCCCCCCAAAGATCTATTACATGTATATCTTTATACAAGCTGTTTATCTCCTAATGTATTTTGTAAAAAAAGTGAAACATTTTTAAGAGTACTTCATTTAATTTAAAACGATTTAGTGACTAGCAAAGTATGACCAACTCGAACAAGTGAATAGTGTAACCTTTGCATATTAGAAAAGTGAAACTTTTTAATGCAAATTTCTGTTTACAATATTGCTCTGATATCATATGATGAGGAAAATAGGTCACTTCATTACAGGTCCATCTTTATTTTCAATTTAGTGTTAGTTTAATGAAAAGACACTCCCTGTACTGCTGCTGTATAATCCAGTGGGTTGAGTCCCTGAATCTATAAAAGCTGAAGGCAGACCTACAGATCTTCATTACTATCAGCATAATTTGCTACACCACAGCAGAACAACAACAACAGATCCTAGACAAACAAATAAGATGCCTACTGAAGACAAGAAACGGTCTCTTGATGACACAACGAATGAACCTTTCGAAAAAACTGTTACAGAATTAAGAAAACTGTGTGAAGATGATGAAGGTAAGGGAAGAATGATGTAATTCCAAAACTGTATCCACTAAAGATAAAATATTATTAATTTATTCTTAAACGACATCATAAATAAGAATTATTAGTAAAATTATGTATTCAAAACGTGTTCTTATAGAATAGATTCTGACAGTTTGCATAAAAATAACTCTAGGAACAGTTTTTCTGGCTATACAGTCTGACTATAATATCAACCAGTTATAATATTGACTAAATTAGTTTTAGTCATATTTTAATAATCTGAATTGTTTTTAGATTTAGTTTAGTTTTAGTAAACTAAATGTCATGAGATATTAGTCAACAAAATATACATTCAATTTAGTCGACTAAAATTGAATAGGTTTAATTGTAATTTAGTGTCATTGTGTAATTGAACGTGCCATGCTGATAAATATGTTACTGTTGTTATATAAATATTCTTATACATCCTATAATAAAATAGTCATGACCTTAATCATTTAGAAAAGTCCAGTAATTGGACTCGTTTTATTTAGGTTGAGTGAATCTTAATGAATTTACCCTACATTGTTTTAAAGGGGTCGGTCATATGAAAATCTCAATTATTGATGTTCAAGTGCTATAATTGGGTCCCCAGCGCTTCTATCAACCCAGAAAACATGAAAAATATTAACCCACTAACTTTGTTTTGGTAAACCATTTTCTGCAAGCATGCAGTCACAACATATTTAGCATAATAGGATTTATTTATTTTGATTGCATATACAATTTCCACCCATTTATGTTATATACTTTTTATCTAAACAAACTAATAAACTTTATGTGATTGATATGTGTCAGTTAAATAAGACCAGTACAAATACAATTTATGTACTAGTATTACTAAATCCAATGTGTTTTAAATTAATAAGAAACACCAACCTTGACTTTGTTAAATGTTGAGGTTTTATCGAAAATGTCTGGTGACCATTATAGTAAACAGTGTATACCTTGATTTATTCATTCACTTATTCAGTTTTATTTTTAGGAAATTATAATGTATACACAAACAACAAGCTAAACAACAGACCAAGAAATAAATAATTGTGATGTGGTTTAATTGCTTATTTTTTCAATCATTTAACACCAGGCAAACATAGACATCAAGAATCAGGTAATGATTCTCAACAATGGTGATAAAAGTATTTATGTTGCAATGCATGCTGGGTACCAACACACCCATGCCACCCAACATGCATTGCAGCATGAATAACTTTATCACCATTGTTGCGATTCATTCCCTGATTCTTGATTTCTGTGTATTTTTGTCTGACACCACATAATTTTAATTTTTATATTAATATAAATGTAATAAGTGTTTTAAAGCTCGTCACAACTGACAAAATAAAAGTATTATGCGCATCAACACCATATATCAGTCAGTCTGGCTGCTGCAGGATATTTATAAAATGATCAGTAATTAAACCAATAACATTTTCTTGGCTTGTTAGCTTATGTTAAAGAGGCCATGCCATTTTTCCATGTTTAAGTGCTATAATTGGGTTCCCAGTGCTTCTATCAACCTAGAAAATGTGACAAAGATCAACCCAGTAACTTAGTTTTGGTAAATCATTCTCTGCAAGCATGTGAACAATTATGTAATTGAAATTTGGCTCTCCTTATGATGTGATAAGGAGATCCTCTTATAATAATAATGCCCCTTTATCTGCACTATCCAACCATGGCACAGCCATCATTTAGAGAGAGAGAGAGAGAGAGAGAGAGAGAGAGAGAGAGAGAGAGATGAGAGAGAGAGAGAGAGAGAGAGAGAGAGAGAGAGAGAGAGAGAGAGAGAGAGAGAGAGAGAGAGACTTTTTTGACTTTTAACACACTTTATTAAACCATCTGAAAACCATTGCAATATATCGTAGAGCGATCACAAAGCAAAGTGATCAGGCCACATTAATAAATATAAATATGAAAAAGAAAAAAAAGAAACAACCAAAAAAAGAAAAGAAGAGAAAAAACAATAAAATAACTCAAGTTGAAGAAATAAAATCAACATCACCAATTAAAGGTTATCTGAAAGAATCTGTGCTCTACTCTAACTCTAGATTCAACCAGAGCAGTGAACAACTTTAAAATATCTCTCAGAGAGAGAGAGAGAGAGAGAGAGAGAGAGAGAGAGAGAGAGAGAGAGAGAGAGAGAGAGAGAGAGAGAGAGAGAGAGAGAGAGAGAGAGAGAGAGAGAGAGAGAGAGAGAGAGAAGAGAGAGAGAGAGAGAAGAGAGAGAGAGAGAGAGAGAGAGAGACTTTTTGACTTTTAACACACTTTATTAAACCATCTGAAAACCATTGCAATATATAGTCGTAGAGCGATCACAAAGCAAAGTGATCAGGCCACATTAATAAATATAAATATGAAAAAGAAAAAAAGAAACAACCAAAAAAGAAAAGAAGAGAAAAAACAATAAAATAACTCAAGTTGAAGAAATAAAATCAACATCACCAATTAAAGGTTATCTGAAAGAATCTGTGCTCTACTCTAACTCTAGATTCAACCAGAGCAGTGAACAACTTTAAAATATCTCTCAGAGAGAGAGAGAGAGAGAGAGAGAGAGAGAGAGAGAGAGAGAGAGAGAGAGAGAGAGAGAGAGAGAGAGAGAGACTTTTTTTTTTTTGACTTTTAAGGTCTCTTTATTACAACAAAAACTACAAAAACATTAAAAAACAGCATCAAAGATGATAAAAACCAAATCAAATATAAATGTGTAAAACCTCATCAGAATCAACCTGACAAATGCATTGATTAACTTCCCATTTTTCTTTGAAGCTCCTCAACATGTCATCAATCAATTTCTAATAACTATACTCAATATTGATGCGGGATTTTATTAATCCCTTTAATATTGTAATAACATCAATTGATCCCTTCTCAATCAGCTTATTTTTTCTTGACAACCATATAGCCATCTTTGCTTGCCCAAACATGAAGTTTAATAAAACATGACTCTTCATTTTACTTCTGCAATATTTGGGTCCAAAAATAAAAAGTTCGGGTGCAAATAAATCCCCCAGGGTTTGACACCACTCTTTCAATATATCATATAGTGGCTGTAATCTCACACAATTAAAAAATAAATGAAAAACAGTCTCTGACATCCCACAAAAAAGGACAGCCCTCCCCAACCTGTGGATCCAGGTGTGCTCTGTGTCTGTTTGTGGCTATTATACCATGCACAAGCCTCCATTGTAGGTCCCCAGTTCTTTTCTCAATAGGAGGCTTGTACAGGGTCCGCCAGCAGCCCTTAGGGGAGGGTACCTGGTCCAAAACAGTCTTGCCATTTAGACTCTTTCACATTCTGGAGCTGAAGAAGATGTGACACCTTTACACACAGTACATAAATGTTTTTCTTGCCATCATTTCTAAAATCTTCCAACTGAGGGGTACAAAACGAAAGCAGTCCATTCTCCATCTCTTCCCATGTTTCTGTATCAGCTGAAAGGTTCAAGTCCGGAAAAGCAGAAAATTCCTCCTCTCCAACCTGTGTCTCCAATAAGCCTCTATAGTCAGATGGTAAAAACTCTATGATTTGAGTCAACAGTCTTTCTGCTACTCGAACTGATCTCATTTTCAATTTCCGTGCCAAATTTTCAGCCGAGAGAGAGAGAGAGAGAGAGAGAGAGAGAGAGAGAGAGAGAGAGAGAGAGAGAGAGAGAGAGAGAGAGAGAGACTTTTTGACTTTTAACACACTTTATTAAACCATCTGAAAACCATTGCAATATATCGTAGAGCGATCACAAAGCAAAGTGATCAGGCCACATTAATAAATATAAATATGAAAAAGAAAAAAAGAAACAACCAAAAAAGAAAAGAAGAGAAAAAACAATAAAATAACTCAAGTTGAAGAAATAAAATCAACATCACCAATTAAAGGTTATCTGAAAGAATCTGTGCTCTACTCTAACTCTAGATTCAACCAGAGCAGTGAACAACTTTAAAATATCTCTCAGAGAGAGAGAGAGAGAGAGAGAGAGAGAGAGAGAGAGAGAGAGAGAGAGAGAGAGAGAGAGGAGAGAGAGAGAGAGAGAGAGAGAGAGAGAGAGAGAGAGAGAGAGAGAGAGAGAGAGAGAGAGAGAGAGAGAAATAACTGACAGCACAATTAAGTTTCAATTGCAATAAACCACCATCATTGCGATCAGGGTTTGCATTTCATTAAACACTGGGGTTTTAATCCCAGTGAGAGAGGATTATAAAAGAATAACATTATTATCCACTTAATTGTATGATTGTGTTATGAAATATTATATATTCTTGTAAAGCTGAAAGAAAATATTTTGGACATTGTGTACATGAAATGTTTTCTTTTACCACAGAGATAAAAGAGAAGATCATGGGTGAATTGTTGATCACTGAAGAGAAATACGCCTTAAAGAAACCTAACCATTCAGAGGAGATGATGGTAAGTTTATTATTATAAACGGGATAGCACAATAAAAAAAGATTTCAGTGGATTTACTTTACAGGGCCAATATTCCGTTGCTAAAAAGCACATTATTTTGTCCATTTGGTGTTCGCTTAGTTTATTGATCAAAAACACATTATTTTCTACATACCTTACATTATTGTTGCTCCTTTATGCCCTGCCTTTCTGTAATGCTTTGATTTGTACAAAGCCCATCGCTCTAAGAAAACGCGGAGTGATCAGATTGGCCACCTATCCAGAGTGTTGCGACTGGCCCAATACCTCAACTGTGTAAACGGAAATGTGACCCTCCTTACCATGTTTAAAAGATGACCTCCCAATGCAATAGTGAAGAAAAAGCCAGGAGATAATATAGACTTTACTACACTGCAAAATCCCGGGAGTTAAATTAACACTGCTCAGTGTTTATATAGGTCCACTCTCCAGAGTGTTAAAAAAGTAACACCGGAGAGAGTTAAAAGCTACAATCTGTGACTTTATTCTCTCTATCACCATCTCTGTTTGAAAACTGAAATTGCATTCTACATCCCACTTTTACATCCTACTTGAGTTATTTTCTTAACTTAGGTCTAGATGCTGGCTGTTTCACCCAAAGCCACCACCATTGTGATCAGTGGCTGTTCCAGTTGGACTTGACTCCTGACTATTAGCTTGTTAGTTTTTTTCTAACTGCTATATCTTAGTGTGTTCAAAACATGTTGTTATAGCAAAGAAAAGGTTATTGTGTGATTGAATACTGATGATTAAAACAAAATGTCAAACATAATCATTTAATGAACAGATTTATTAATATAGTTTTCCCCCCTCATCAGAAGCATCATTTTCTATTAATAATAAATAAATTACTACAGTTCAAGGTCCAGAACTCTCATAGCAGTTTGACATTCTAAAGGACTTTGATAGTGTGCACAAAAACATTAACCGCTGAATAATGTAGATACAAAGACATCAAGAATCGGAGTATGAATCTCAACAATGGTGACAAAGAATATGGTAAAAAAGTTCATTATTTATTCATGCCGCAGTGCATTCTGGGAGTTCTGGATGAGGTTTGTAATTTGTTAATACCCAGCATGCATTGCAGCATGAAGCTTTTCATTTTATTGTCACCATCATTGTGATTCATACTCTGATTCTTGATGTTTAAGTGTCTACATTATATGACAGTTACTCTGTAAATGTCAGTGTTTAAAAATGGTTCAAAATGAAAAACTGCTATGAGATGGCTGGATCTCATAATACAGTATCATATTATTGACAGAAATAAACACTTCTAGTAAGAAGTCACTAAATTAATTCTTTTTTAAGAGTGTTATTTGAAAGTATATCCATAGAGACGCACTGGTGTCTCCTCTTTGGCCACAAAAAACATGTTTTAAACACATGCAATTGTAACAGTCAAAAAAAGCTGAAAAGCTAAGACTAAGACTCAAGAGTCCAATTAAAACAACCACTATTCACAATAATGGTGACTTTAAATGAAACAGCCAACATCTAATCCTAAATTAAGAAAATAACTCTACAAGTAAGATCTAAAATGCAATTTCAGTTTTCAAACAGAGATGGTGATAGAGAGAATAAAGTCACAGATTGTCGCTTTTAACTCTCTCCGGTGTTACTTTTTTAACACTCTGGGGAGTGGACCTATATAAACACTGAGCAGTGTTAATTTAACTCCTGGGATTTTGCAGTGTACCTTATTGACGAGTTAACTCAAGGTAACTTGTCAATAAAGTGAAAAACGTTTCCCTGCCAATGACGACTATTTTTTCGGCAATCTGTAATACCGATATTATCCACCAGGTGGCTTCCGCAACTTATAAAACCTTGAAGTATCGCCCTAGGGCAAACAGCTGTATGTCCATGTAAGTTTTGAAGATCGCTCTGAATCTGATCTCTATCAATAGTCCGTCACAAAAATTAAATTATCTCAGCTTTTTGCTCAATATTTGGTGTTTTTGAAGAAACCCATATTTGAGAGGTGATTAAAAGAGAAATAATGAAGGTAGGATGATTTTTTTTGTTTGAAAGCAGAGGGTCTGTTCTTTCATTTTATATATTGTATGTTTATATATTTAAAAAGAAAATTTTCTGGAAGGCATTCAACTTTTGTAAAAATCATGAAAAATGCTGGCACTGGCTGGCAACTTTAACAAAAATGTAAACATTGATCGCAGTGATGATGGTTTGTTGAAATTGAAACTCAGTTGTGCTGTCAATTATTTCTTCCTCTTTCTCTCTGCACTAAATGGCAGTGACGTAGTTGGAGAGTGCAGATTAAGGGGGCAGTATTATTGTAATTGGCCTTGCTTGCTACCTACGTCACAAAACAGGCGAAATCTGAACAACCTAATTTTTCTCATGCTTGCCGAGAATGGCTTACCAAAACAAAGTTATTGGTTGGTTCTTTTTCAAGTTTTCTAGATTGATAGAAGCACTGGGGACCCAATTATAGCACTTAAAAGTGAAAAAAGTCAGATTTTCATGCTATGACCTGCTATAAAGTGCTATAATGGGGTTCTCAGTTTTTCCTTCAACCTAGAAAATATGAAAAAGATCAACCCAGTAACTTTGTTTTGGTAAGCCATTTTCTGCAAGCATGTGAAAAATTAGGTCATTCAGATTTCACCTGTTTTGTGAATCAGGTAGCAAGACCAATTACAATAATACCACCCCCTTTATCTGCACAATCCAACCACAACACTGCCATTTAGTGCAGAGAGAAAGAGGGAGAAAAGAAGAACTTGACAGCACAATTGAGTTTTAATTTCAACAAACCACCATCATTGTGATCAGTGTTTGAATTTCATCAGCTCATTTGCATTTTAAAGGACACACCCCAAAACGGCACACTTTTGCTCAGGCCTACAAAGTGGCAATTTTAACATGCTATAATAAATTATCTATTTTGAGTTAAAACTTCACATAAGCACTGTGGGGACACCAAAGATGTATTTTATATCTTAAAATAGTCTTGCGAAACATCCACTTTAACCACCTTTGATTTTCATCTGGTCTCTCAGGCTCCATTCATTCCTATGCCACAATAATAAACATTATTACTCTATATTTTATATTATTTACCCTTTATTGACTGAAATTGAATAAAAAGTTTCAATCTGGCAGGCTAATAAACTTTTGAAATATTGAATGATTTAAAGTTTTCTTACTGCATCCTGTAGATGGTTAATGATTCTATTCATGGTAACATTGAGCTGCATCCTCTGCTGGTGAATATCATAGACACACCTGAGTTTCAGAGACTGCGTAATATAAAACAGCTGGGTGCAGGATACTGGGTTTACCCTGGAGCATCACATAACCGCTTTGAGCACTCCATTGGGTAAGTATTTTGTTATATATTTGATACACTAAATTATGTTTAGCAGTGAGAATATTCTAGAAGTATTTATATTTTTTTCTTGAAGTAAACAGTATGTGTGTGTGTGTGTGTGTGTGTGTGTGTGTGTGGAAGGGTGGCACATTTAGCAGGATGTCTGGTCAAACATCTACAAGAAAAACAACCAGAGCTCAAAATAAGCAATCGAGACAAACTGTGTGTCCAGATTGCTGGTCTATGTCATGACTTAGGTGAGTACCAAAAATACACATACAAATAATTTACATTACAGCCAGGACAAGCAATTCTGTTGAATGAATTTAAAATTTGCGAGATGGAGGAATGAGTGTTTGACTGAGATGATTAGTAAAATTATGAACAGTAAAATAACATAAATAATGTAAAATAATGTAAATTTGCTTTAGTATTTTAAAACTATCATAAAACATTATTTCTAAATGTTAAAAAATATACATTTAACAATGTGAACTTAATTTAATCAAGTCCATCAAAAATTTGTCTTGTAAGCTTTCCTTGAAAATTACTTGTTCAGCCAACATAACATTGTTGCATAAACGTAATAGATTAATAAAACCAATACAGACTTGCATCTCATTGGCTGATAACATCCCTGGCACCCTCTTGCAGACGTGTAGCACCATTAGATAGGTATGTGAGTAATAAGTGACCAAGTATGAGTCAATGAACTTGTTATATATATATATATATATATATATTTCCGAACAGAACCGAACAGAGTAGAATATATACTGTACACTGTAAAACCTAAATGTTACCTCAACTCAAATTATTTAAGTAAACCGGTTGAATTAAACAATTTAAGTTTTAAAACACATAAATTTGAGTACTGTGAACTTAAACAAATTGAGTCATATGCAGTTATGCACTTATATTTAAGTTCACACTACTTAAATACAAGTGTATAATTGCACATGACTCAAGTTCACAGTACTATTTATGTATTTTAAAACTTAAATGGTTTAAGGCAACCGGTTTCCCTAAATGGTTTGAGTTAAGTCAACTGTTATGTTTTACAGTGTATATATACTGTAATTTAAAATAAGGTTTATATGATGAGTTGTGTTAAGCTACTGCACTCTGATTGATTGATTGATTCGGTGTTATGGATTTATTAAATGCTAATTAAAGAGAGTGGAGTTTATAAAATGGCATTATTTTGTCATCAATTAAATTTTTCATGTACAATTAACTCAATTTTTTTTCCGACTCTACACTGTAAGAAGTATAAAGTTGGATCAACTTAAAAAAATACTTTTTACTTTTTACAGTGTAGCGGGGAGTTGCTATAAATTTCAAAATAAAGTTGAATTAGCTTAAATTAACTCAACTTTACTTTTGTAAAATGAACTAAATTATTGTTTGTTAAGATTACTTAAACAAATTGTATGGAACCTGTTGACATAATATTTTAAATTAAACCCAACATTTCATTTTTTTTAAGTGAAGTTATAAAATATATATGTGAACTATTACTCAAATTTTTTATTTGGATGAAACTCCACTTTTTAAATGACAATATCCTGGCCAGATCACTGTTGTGATTGATATAAGTATTTGAAATGAAAATGACTTCTTAATGTCTAGTGACATATTAGCATAGGTGGGTAATCCATGTGCCATGAGTAAAAGTCCTCTCCAGTATTTTGTTCCAATCACCTGGATTTGCGAATAAGCACAGTTTTTCAGCAGGAGGTGAGCTCCTGGCTCATTGGTGTTTTAAGCCCTCAATGAAGCCTTTAAGGCAGCACTGCCTGGAAGGCAATCCACACCCCTGAGCGTTTCAGCCAATCACAGCACTGGTGCTAGATATCGAGCCTTCCGCTGAGATGGTCCTCACTGCGGAACATGAGATCCAGGGGGCAGGGTTGGATCTAGATCCAACTCCTCCCACTTTATATACTTTGTTCCGCCAAATGAACCAGTATATTTGCATTGTTGCAGCCCCCAATTAGTTGCATCCTGTGGTCGCCAACGTTTGCTCTTATCAGCTTAAGTGTACGTTTGATTAATAATATAGTCAAGAATGAATTATAATTTATTAAGTAATGATCACAGTTAGTGTAAGGGGAGGTAAGGGATACGTTCCAGACAGTGATATCACTGAAGGGATATATTTTCGACCCGCTTGGCTGTACATTATCACACTTATTACACATAAAAACACACATTTATTTGATATATTTTATTAGCACATTTTAAAAAATGTAAACCATGTTTAGGAAACCTGTTTCCTAATGCCTGTAAGCAAAGACACGTTAAAACAAATTCAAAGTCCCTACAAGATAAACATTCAATTTATTAATTTCTAAATAACTTGCCATATATATGTTAATAATTCTGCAAATTTATACTGTATACATTCATAGGTATTATACTGCATGTGGTAAGATGACTCTTAGTGCCCAAAATGTTTTACTTCAAAACATAGCAAAAACACTTACATTTCATCTTAAAGTCACTACTTTTTTGTAGTCATAAGTAAAGTTTGTTTTTCTGTCAAAAGAATAACTTAATTTAGTTACGACTCAATGGATTAATGGTAACGCAACAACACGTGTATGACGTGTCTTGTGGTAAAACTGCCGACCAATCAAAATGCAGTGGGAAGAGATCCAGCTCCGCCCCTGGATCTGAATCCAACCCCGCCCCCTGGATGTCGTGTTCTGCAGTGAGGCGCTACTGACTTCCGCCAGCTTCTGGCAGTTTGAGCTCAACGTTGGTCCAGTGAGTAGCGCAGATATGGTAAGATAGGAATGTGACTGTTTTTATATTCAGCTCGATTGTTGAGAGCTTTTAAGAGACGTGTTTCCACGTTTTCGTGGCACGACTTTCTTTTATGTGCCAGTTTCACGTATTGGTTATGGTTACTCAAAATCAGACAAAAACCACAAATCTAACCCCAATCCCAAGCAACAAGGGTTTGAAAAAAGAAAAACTATACGTAACCAATACGTGAAACTGGCACAAAAAAGCCATGGACACGTAAAAACGTGAAAACACGTCACTTAAACCCTCAAAACATTTTGAGCTGAATTCAAATACAGTCACATTCCTATCTTACCATATCTGCGCTATTCACCTGACCAAAGGTGAGCTCAAACTGCCAGAAGCTGGTGGAAGGCTCGATATCTAGCAGCAGTGCTGTGATTGGCTGAAACGCTCGGGGCACGAGGAGTGTCTTCCAGGCAGTGCTGCCTTGAAGGCTTCGTTGAGGGCTTAAAACACCAACGAGCCAGGAGCTCACCTCCTGCTGAAAGCTGATTGGAACAAAATACTGGAGAGGACTTTTACTCGTGGCACATGGATTACCCACCTCTGCATATCAGGGCCATTTTATGATTAATTGATATACATTTCTTACATACTGTTCCTTTAACAAATTCAGAAATTGCAAGTTGTGTCAAAATAAGAAAAATTAGGTTGAAACAGCAACACCACGAAATCCTTTTAAAGTGTACATAATAAATATTCACATATCAATTATACATGTATTTCTGCTTTTTCCTAAGGTCATGGTCCATTCTCTCATTTGTTTGATATCATGTTCATTCCTG
Organism: Misgurnus anguillicaudatus; assembly: GCF_027580225.2. Taxonomy (NCBI): domain Eukaryota; kingdom Metazoa; phylum Chordata; class Actinopteri; order Cypriniformes; family Cobitidae; genus Misgurnus; species Misgurnus anguillicaudatus. The sequence continues at coordinate 1,796,589 of NC_073339.2, forward strand.
AAGCCCGACCTGGTAAGTATTAGTTTTTCACGTTAATGGTCAGCTGGAATTATAATTAAAGACACAATGGGGTGGTTTCCCGGACAAGGTTAGCTTAACCAGGACTAGGTCTTAGTTTAATTAGGAAATATAACTAGTTTTAACAAACATGCCTTACTAAAAACATTACTTGTGTGCATTTTGAGAGAAAACAAAGGGAACAGATGTATTTTAAGATATGTTCGTGCAATTTGTTTACAGTTTGGACAGCTCAAACATTCATTTTAGTCTAGGACTAGTCTAATCCCTGTCCGGGAAATCACCCTAATATAATAAAGTATCCAAAAACCACTTGCACAGTGTGATATATTTCATGCAGTTGTGTACTACATTTTCCCAAAAGTTCCTAAGGATTTGTATATCCAGAGAAATTCCTAAATTAAAAAATAAATAAATTAGGGCCAGCCCTGATGCTAATGTCTATAAATCTGTGGTTGTGAAAAAACAGCTTGTTTATACCGTAATTCTTTTTTATTTAATTACAGAATGCTCCAAATGGACGGTGAGCATTAAAAGTCCTATGTATATATGATTATACCTATATGATTATATGACAAATGTATTCATTAATTAATAATTTTAATTTGTAGTATAGTAATCCTTAGAAAAAGATGGATGCCGGTGTCCTGCAAAGTTTAGCTCCAAGCATATTTAAACACACCTGAAACAGCCAATTAATGTCTTACTAGGCAGTGGGCCTCTCGTTCCAAAAACTTTTAGATGTCTCCTTATATGAAACACCTGATTCAGGTTATCGGCTTGTTAGTAAATTAACTTAATTAAGTTAACGTTCAAACAATCTCCCAGCTAACAGAGAAAAGTTCTAAGAACGTTCCTTGAATGTTTCCAACATTCCCAAAAACGTTTTTTTGCCAACATAAAAAGTGTCCAGTGTTTATGTTTTAAGAATGTTTCTTGTTTGTCTGAATGTTAAAGAAATGTTACATTCTATCATTTTCAAACGTTATGACAATGTCTGTTTTAAACAACTTACATAACTTGATATGTAAATGATAGAGAAACATTGCACTTTATTATTTAAAACTGTTATAAAACATTATTTATCAATGTTCTGTAAAAATATTTCTGTAGAAAACACAATTCTCTTATATGGCTTAGATGTTGATGTTTTGTTTCATTTAAAGTCACAGTTATGGTGATTAGTGTTTGTTTTAGTTGGACTCTTAACCTTAACATCTTGCTTGCTATTTTTTCCCTGGTTACATTAATATCCCTGTTGTTTATAAAAGACCTTTGTGATATGTAAAATTAATATTGCAATTCTGTGGCAGTAGTTAACTGATACTCACTCATCAAAAGTTTGATTTCTGTCAGTAATGTATATGAAGTCCAGTGATCTTGCAGCAGTTTGTCATTAAAGGGACACTACACCCATTTGCATAAAGCTTTGTATAGTTAGAACCCCAGTCATGTTTTGAATGGTCGTGCATCATTTTCTCAGTTGCCGCTGAGACAGCAGAAATACAGATTTCAGTGTTGCCCTTCCTTTTTTCAATGATGTAAAAATCATCATTTTGCATCATTGAAACCAGGAAGTCCAATATCTTTGTTGAGTGGGTGAGACTACAAACACCCCTTTTCTCTGTTAAATAGGCACCAAATTCGAAATGTATGTTACATTTTGACTACAAATATGATGCACTTTCAATAAAGATTAATGTTTTTACGGGTGAAATTCTCCTTTAAGGATTTTTAGAAACTTTGGACAAAAATTAGCTGCTGTCTATTTGGGACGCACAAACATTAAGAATCAGAGTATGAATCTCAACAATGGTGACAAAGAAAATTGTAAAAGTTCATTATTTATCCATGCTGCAGTGTATGCTGGGAGTCCTGAATGAGATTTGTAATTTGTTGATACCCAGCATGCATTGCAGCATGAAGTTTTTAATTTAATTGTCACCATTGTTGAGATTCATACTGTGATTCTTGATGTTTGTGCATCCCAATTATACAGTGGATATTTTTTGTGCAAAGTTTCTAAAAATCCTTAATGACAAACTGCTGCAAGATCACTGGACTTCATACATTACTAACAGAAATTAAGTTTTTGATGAGTGAGTATCAGTTAACTACTGCCACAGAATTGCACTATTAATTTTACATTAATATCACAAAGGTGTTTTATGAACACCAGGGATGTTAATGTAACCAGGGAAAAAATAGCAAGCAAGATGTTAAGGGTCAAGGGTCCAACTACAACAAACACGGATCACCACAATGGTGACTTAAAGGGGTCATAGCATGAAAATGCCAGCATTGCCACTTTGCAGGTTCGAGCAAAAATGTGTCGTTTTGGGTGTGTTTTTTAAAATGCAAATGAGCGAATGAAGTGCAAACACTGATCACAATGATGGTGGTTTGTTGTAATTCAAACTCAATTGTGCTGTCAAGTCCTTCTTTTCTCTCTCTTTCTCTCTGCACTAAATGGCAGTGCAGTGGTTGGATAGTGCAGATTAAGGGGGCGGTATTATTCTAATAAGATATCCTTATGACATCATAATAAAAGCCAAATTTCAATGACCTATTTTTGCTCAAACCTACAAAGTGGCAATGCTAACATTTTCATGCCATGGCCCCTTTAAAATGAAACAAAACATCAACATCTAAACCTAATAAATGAATTGTGTTTTCTACAGAAATATTTTTACAGAACATTGAGAAATAATGTTTTATAACAGTTTTAAAATAATAAAATGCAATGTTTCTCTATCATTTACATATCAAGTTATGTAAATTGTTTAAAACATGACATTGTCATAACGTTTGAAAATGATAGAATGTAACATTTCTCTAACATTCAGACAAACAAGAAACATTGTTAAAACATAAACACTGGACACTTTTTATGTTGGCAGAAAACGTTTTTGGGAATGTTGGAAACATTCAAGGAACGTTCTTAGAACTTTTCTCTGTTAGCTGGGAGATTGTTTGAAACGTTAAAATAATTAACACACTAACAAGCTGATAAACTGAATCAGGTGTTTCATATAAGGACACATCTAAACTTTTGGAAGGGCGGTAGTAAGACCTTAATTGGCTGCTTCAAGTGTGTTTAAATATGCTTGGAGCTAAACTCTGCAGGACACCGGCCCAACAGGACCAAAGTTGCCCATCCCTGATGAAGGGTGACCAGACGCCCTGAAAAATTCGGGATAGTCCTGAAATATAAGCTGCTGTTCCGAATCCCGCTCTAATTGTCCCAAAAATTATACAGTCAGATTGGTTGAGGGCGAGGCACTGTGTTCAAAAAATACTTCTATACGTATTATATAAATTTATATGCATATGTACTTATATTAATAAAAATATGATTGGTTCAGAAACTTTAGTTTGGAATTCATTATCTTTTATTATTAAATCAAATAAAGAAAAGTATTATTGGATGATCCAACTATTATTGTATCAAGTATAAAATATTTATATGCATATGTACTTATATTAATATGATTGGTTCAGTTTGAAATGCATTATCTTTTATGGTTAAATAAAATAAATAAATTAAACTATTATTGAATACCCCCCCCATAACCCTAATTTCAGCCAATCTCATGCAGTCACCCTAGCTTTATGTCAAATTCAGAGTTGTTTTTATGGAATGCATGTTTAATATAATTGCATTTATCATGCTGCACTGAAAGACAATTTAGTAAGGCAAGCTACATTGCAGGACTGTGAGACTTCTTAAAGTGGACACATTATGAGACTTTTTTTAAGATGCAAGTAAGTCTTTGGTGTCCCCGGAGTACATATGTGAAGTTTAAGCATAAAATACCCCAAAGATAATTTATTATAACATGTTGAAAATGCCACTTTGTAGGTGCGATCAAAAATGTTTTTGGGTGTGTCCTTTAAAATGCAAATGAGCTGATGAAATGCAAACACTAATCGCCATGATGGTGGTTTGTTGAATTAAATTTCAACAAAAATAGAAAATGGCAAATTTTTGCTTGCATCCACAAAGTGGTTATATTAATATGCTATAATAAATTATTTGTGGGGTATTTTGAGATAAAACTTCACATACGAACTATGGGAATACCGAAGACTTAATATGATCCATTTAAATAAAAACAATATAAAACTCAACCACTGCAGTAAAATTAAATACACTTTTGCATTATGTTGAAAGCATAAATTTACATCTTTGTATAATTCAGTGGCAGCGCTTATTTTTTATTAGGCCTTTAGTGGTATCCTACCAAATTTAATCAACCTCTTTATACCATCATGATGATGCCACAGCTATATAAACCATCAATACTTATGAACCAAGAGAGTATTTATGAAATGAAGAGAATAGACTAATGGGAATAATTTAATACACATTCATGGGAAAATATACTAAAACGTATGTCAGTGTTACTGTTTCGGCCAGCAGAGAAGGCCTCGTTGTCCCTGATGGTCCACCACTTTTTATAAAATAAAAAAGTCTGTATGCTTGTTTTCATTGTTTAAAATAAATCTTTAAAATATATAATCTGGTCATCTGTGTTGATGTGTTTATGCTCTACCACCAGCATGAAAAGGCATCAGTTGATATGTTTCTACACATGGTAAATAATAATAACCTGAGTAAGATAATGACAGAACATGGACTGGTCCTTGAAGAAGACATTGGATTCATCAAAGAATTAATCAAAGGGGTGGATATATTGAAGGAGGTACAAGCTCCATTAAATTACAAACACAAACGGTTTTCCCTCGTATACTTTCTTGTTCCATTTTTGCTCTCAACTTTTTTGTACTTACACTTTTGCTGTGTTTAAGTTACTAATTACCTAAAATGTTTTCATGTTATAGCCAAAGGGATTCAATGGCAGAACTGAAGACAAATCCTTCCTGTATGAGATTGTGGCAAACGAACAAAACAAGATTGATGTGGACAAATGGGATTATTTTGCACGGTAAAAAAGTTCTGTCATTCCAACACAGTAAAATTTGCGGTGTTAAAAGGGCCCATGACATACAGAGGTTTTTGTAGGTGTGAGCAAAAAATAGGTCATTGAAATTTGGCCCTCTTTATGATGTCATAAAGGGCTCTTATTATAATAATACCGCCCCATTAATGTGCATTATCCAACCACAGCACTGCTATTTAGTGCAAAGAGAAAAGAGAGACAAGAAGGACTTGACACCACACTTTAGTTTCAATTACAACAAACCACCATCATTGTGATCAGTGTTTGCATTTCATTCGCTCATTTCCATTTTAAAGGACACACCCAAAACGACACATTTTTACAAAGTAGCAATGCTAGCCTTTGTATGTCATGGGCCCTTTAAAAGGGTCATTTTCTCTGATCGGATAGCTACCCAGATAGCATGCAAACCATTGAAACAATGTTAAAAACAGTTGATTTGTCAATGTTAACTGCATTGAATCAATATCAGGTTTGCACCCTCCATTAATATTGAAAAAATATTGAGATTTCAACAAACCACAATTATTGTGATCAGTGTTTGCTTTAGTTGGGTCCTTGACTCTTGTTATTCACTAAGTTAAATCTTTCTTTTCTTTTTTTTAGTGTTTGCATGTGTTTATCTAGCAACACAAGTGCATTGGTAAAGAAAGATATGTTTCAAAGTTAAGTTGAAACTGGTTGCTTTCTGTGAAGATTTAAAATTAATTTATATAAAATTAAGCTGCTTTACATGATTATGTTGATCCATTTTTGACATTTATAATTGGTTTGGTTTGTAAATACACTGTGACAAGAAAAACAGAAAAATTGCTGACACATTCAGACATCATTACTCATCCTACAAATCTCAACAATGGTGACAATCATCAAACAAATTCAGATAAAACGATCAACAGCAATGCATGCTGGGAGTTATAAATTAGTTTAGTACTACGATGATACCCAGCATGCATTGCAGCATGAAGCTTTCTTTTGTTGGTTGTCACCATTGATGAGATTCATAGACCGATTCATGATGTCAGAGATAGCTTCAATAGTGTAACTTTTTAAATGTGTTTTTGTAATCCTCAAAATAACAGACCTGACACTGTTTCCAACTAGTACTGTAAAATATTTTTTTTTGCATAACTTAAACAGTATTTCATTAATATTATTCAGGTATATCTACAAGAATTAAACTACTTATTTGTTGTCTTTGCAATAGCAGATGTATTTTAAAACACTGCTTCAACAGCCAAAGAAAACTTACCAATAAAACACAAGAGTAAAAGGCCCAACTAAAGCAAACACTGATCACGACAATGGTGATCCGTTGAAACTTCAACACTCTCTCAACACCAATGGAGGGTGCAAACGTGATATTGATTCAATGGTATCAACATTGACAAATCAACGATTTTTAACATTGTTTCAATGGTTGCATGCTATCTGGGTATCCAATCGTAAAAAAAAAACAAGTGTAAATGTCCTCCAATACGTTTTGAAGACGGAATTAAATCTGATCACTCAAACCACTTGAGGTGGTCTGGGACGCATTTCAGAGGAAACTGGACATGTGTAAACCATGTGGCTGATAAAGCCACATATGTCAGTGCTTTACTCCTCCCAAACAAAAGCAGACTTTAAGAGAGCTTTCCCCCAGGTCATGGACCTGTAAATTATCCTGCTGCTCTGCACTGCACGCTGCAGCTTGTGCCCTTGCCCAACATACAATAAGTGCTGCCTTTTGTTGTATAAGCTTTGTATAAGGGGTCATATTATGAGATTTGTAGGAAATAAAATAAATCTTTGGTGTCCCCTAGAGTGCGAATGTGAAGTTTTAGCTCAAAATACCCCACAGATAATTTATTTTATAAAACAGGCAGTTCTGGTCTTTTATTCTGATTGGTTGAAACTCGTTCAAGCTGTGGTAAAATACCCCGGTAACCCCACGGTTCAGACCGCATTACATAGCTAAAGTATCACTGCGCCACTATTGCCAATGATTTATGAAAATAAAGACCACAGTCTTTAAAGGAAGACGCCCACATTTTGGGAATTTAGCTTATTAACCCCCAGAGTTAGATAAGTCCATACATACCTTTCTCATCTCCGTGCGTGCTGTAACTCTGTCTGATGCAGCCCCCAATAGCTTAGCTTAGCACAAAGTCTGGGAGTGAATGGCTCCAGCTAGCATACTGCTCCCAATAAGTGACAAAATAACTCGAACATTTTCCTATTTATGTGTTGTGATTTGTATAGTCACAGCGTGTACAAATAACAAGGTCATATGAGACACAGCCATCTTTTAACAGTATACATACTGGGAACTATATTCTCAGAAGGAGAAACACTGCTACTTGGGCGGAGTGATTTGCAAACTCTGACCGAACTCTCTGCTCCTCACCAGGGGGCTTCTCGGGTGCTGCGAGCAAATCACTCCTCCCAAGTAACAGTGCTTCTGAGAATATAGTTCCCAGTTTGTATACTGTTAAAAGATGGCTGTGTCTCATATGACCTTGTTATTTGTACACAGTGTGACTATAACTATTGTTGAGTTATCTCGTCAATTAAGAGAAAACGCTTCCCTGAGGAGTTTTGACCTCAAATCCATTTCCGCTATTATCCACTAGGTGGCGATCTTACCTAACGTTAACACTGATGCATTCACTCAACACTTAAACTCTGTGTTAAGCTCTGAGTCTGGGCTCGTATGTACAAAATATCTCAGAAATGCTCTAAAGAATAGTCTTAAGCTATGACAAAAAATTCTTAGTAAAAAATTCTTAGACACTTTCTTCATTGCAGAAAAAGTTTGGATCTTTCATGAAGACTGATTATTTTGCAAGACAACACTCCATCACATGCATCAAAGTACTCAACTGCATGGCTGGCCAGTAAAGGCCTTAAAGATGAAAAACTAATGACATGGCCCCCTTCTTCACCTGACTTAAACCCTATTGAGAACTTTTGACCCCTTCTTAAGTAGGACATTTACAGTGAAGGTAAACTGTACACCTCTCTGAACAGTGTCTGGGAGGCTGTGGTTGCGTCTGCACAAAATGTTGGTTCAGATCAGATCAAGAAACTGACTGAATCCGTGAATGGAAGGCTTGTGACTGTTATCGAAAAGAAGGGTGGCTATATTGGTCACTGAGTTTATATATTTTTTTATTTTTAATTGTTTTATTACATGTTTATTTGTAAATGTAGAGTTTGTTTATTATTCTCACTTTAACAGGTGAAAAAAAACAAGTGAGATGGTAAAATCTTTGTTTTTCAAATAGTTGCCTAATAATGATGTACATAGAAATATTATCTTAAGAAAGCCAAAATTTCACTTTTACTACTTAAATGTTCAGGTTTGAGGGTTTGTTAACATTTTGAATTGAGCAAAAGCACTGTAGTTGTACAATAACAAAAGTAATCCTCAAAAATACAACTTGCCTAATAATTCTGCACACAGTGTATACATCTTATACTGTATATTATATTGTTTAATATAATATACAGTACATTGTATAAAAACCAAAGGCAAAAGCGTTTCAGCCAATCACAGCACTGGTGCTAGATATCGAGCCTTCCGCCAGCTTCTGGCAGTTTGAGATCACTGTTGGTCAGGTGAGTAGCGCAGATATGCACTCAAAAAAATGATTCATTGGATAAACTCAATAAAATTGTGGGCAGGATTTCCATCCAATATGAATGTGTACACCTAACTCATAAAAAATCGCTTTACACAATTAAAATAAATTGAGTTAGTCTAACTCAATTTAAATTAAATGGCAATCCTCTATTAGTTGCCTCAACTCAATTTAGTTTAGTCTGAATAACTCAATTTAGCGTAGTTTGAATAACTCAATGTAGTGTAGTCTGAATAACTCAATTCTTTTATTTCATATAAAACGTTTTTGTATCATACTAATTAGCATAAGCACATGTTAGCATGCTAATAATAACAACATATGATACTTTGGATGAGCATGTGAGAAGAGACTGATCTCAAAACAGGCATTAACACAGTTAGTGCTCATTAAGAAAAATACGTCACATCCACAACCTAACCACAAGCGCCACTCTTCTGCACGATGGTAATCAAACAATTTGAAAAAATATAACACAAACGCTTCTAAATCAATAAGATAAACGGACATTAAACACTATTAAGTCTTTCTCTTTACCTAAAAATGCATAAAAAAAACACTTAATTTAAAAAAATTACTCTCCAAAAGCAGTTGCATGCAAAGCATGCTGGGAAATTATTTTTCCAGAACCCAAACTCAAACTAATTGTGTTAACGCAATTAGAAAGAAATCAATAGATTATAGTACATATTCATTTTGTGTTAGACTAATTAAATATATATACTTATTGCTCTTAATGAGGTATTTTACATTAGTTGAACACAATATTAATGTGTCACTTCTAAGAAGGGCTTGAATCATTTTTTTGAGTGTGGTAAGATAGGAATGTGACTGTATTTATATATTGAGCACGTATGTTTCGAGCTTTTAAGAGATGTGTCTCCACGTTTTTGTGGCATGACTTTTGGTTTTGTGCCAGTTTCACGTATTGGTTGCTCAATTGTTTTCCCAATTTTTTTACTGTTGTAGATTGGGGTTAAACAACTTCTAAAGTAAAATGAGATCCTAACCTCAAGCGAAAACAGTTTTAAATTCTGACAAATACAAATATAAACAAATGCTTAAAATGACGTCCACATTTATGCCAAACCCAACTTCATCCTCACGTAAAAACAGTTTAAAAATCATACAAAAATCACAAATCTAACCCCAATCCCAAGCAACAAGGGCAAAAAAAGGCAAAACAATACGTAACCAATACCTGAAACTGGCACAAAAAAGACAGACGTGCCACGGACACGTGAAAACGTCGAAACACGTCACTTAAACCCTCGAAACATTTCGAGCTGAAAAATTGAAAATTAGATCATTGAAATTTGGCTCCTCTTATGATGTCATAAGGGGATCTTTTTATAATAATCCCGCCCCTTAATTTCAAACCACGTCACTGACATTTAGTGCAGAAAGAAAGATAAAGAAAAAAATTGACAGCATTAAGTTTCAATTTTAATAAACCACCATCATCCTGATCAGTGTTTGCACTTCATCAGCTCATTTGCATTTAAAGAACACACCTAATACAGCACATTTTGCTTGAAACTAAAGTGGCAATTTTAAAATGCTATAATAAATTATCTATATGGTACTTTGATATGTCCCCTTAAATAAATCAGATAGCTATCCCATCAGAGAAACAGTGTTTTTTTATTTTTATTTGTATTTTTAATGACTTCTGCATGATTAAAAACCTGCAAATAAATTCTAATTCAACAATTGTGTGAATTTCCTATCAAGGCTTCAGTAAACCAATTTTAAAGTACAATGACTCATGTCTAGAATTAAAAATACTCATTTCAATTTTATGAGTATTTAGTTTTCTCTATTATCATCCTTATATTAGATTCATTACTCTTGTGTTTTGCAGTGATTGTCATCACTTGGGCATTTCAACAAGCTTTGACCATAAACGTCTGCTGAAGCTCACACGAGTGTGTGATAAACCTGAAGTAAAGAGTGAACCTGAAGTAAAGAGTGAACCTGAAGTAAAGAGTAAACCTGAAGTAAAGAGGAAGATAATATGCTTCAGGGACAAGGTACGGTATTTGATGCATTGGGTGCATTGAACTTCTAATGCATTACTCAATTCATTTTGTTTACATTTGAACATCTACACAGCAAAATCCTCAGTTTTAAAATTAATAGGTAGTTTAGAGGAAACGTTCACTTTCTCACTTAGTTTACCAGTATTTTGATACTGATGTGTAAATATCTTACTGGTAAAAAGACGGAACATCGCTGCGTCTGTAAACAGCACATTTTTGTATTTACTGGTAAATTGATTCTGGTAAATTCATGGTAATTTACAGAAACTACTGTGTGAAACAGACTAATGATGGTGAAATTGGTAATAATGGTTTGTTGAAATTGAAACTCAGTTGTGCTGTCAATTATCTTTTCTCTCTCTCTCTCTCTGTAAAAAAGTCCGTAGTTTTTACAAAGAAATACTGGCAGCTGTTACCAGACAGCTTTTGTAAAAATACAACTTAAAACTGTAAAAAACAACAAAGTTGTATGCGTTACAGCAAATTTTATCTGTATACAGAATTTCTTTGATTTATTAACTGTTTAGAAACTCTTATTTTTTTAAAAGTAAAATGCAGATGTGATTGCCAGAAAACCACTGTAAAAATATATGAGCATGTAAACAACTTCTTGAATTTCATTAACTAAATTAATTATATCTTAAAAGGAGACCAGGCACATAGATTGTATCATACAAACAAATACAAAACAACATCAGGGTAAGTTATTAAATGGCTCAGTGTCTACATGAGTCCATTTTACAGAGTTAAAAAGTGACACTTAAATAATGACATGATGAATGAACATTAATGATGAAATAGAGAACAGTCAAAACACAAGTACAACTGAACTACAGACAAAATCTTAGATGAACATTAACTGTAAATAACATATAAACTAGGGCTGTCAATAGATTAAAATATTTAATCTACATTAATCTCATGATTTCACGAGTTAACTCGCGATTAATTGCAAATTAGTCTCACATTTTTATCTGTTCTAAATTTACCCAAATTTAAAACTTTTCAAGTTTTTAATGCTCTAATCAACATGGATTTGGACAAATATATATGCTATATGCAAATGTATGTCTACAACAGCCTGTTTACATTTTCAACAGAACCATCAGCCATAGTTTTATATATGATTTTCCCTTTAGAAGACTTTGTTCTTTCTCCATTTCTGTTTGCTGCTGCATCATTTGTGACTGTGCTGGCAAATTGAGTTGGGATGAGCACATTTTCAAAAATTAGTTATTAATATTTTAATATTCTCTATTAAAAAACTTCAAAACAATGCATGATTTGTTGGAATCTGACAAAACATGACAGAACTATACCTGTTAACGCAGAGCAAAAACAATATCAATATATGACATGTTAAATATATGTTTTTCTTTTATTGTTTAATTTTGACATTGAGGCAGACCGCTTTAAGATACTGTAGGCTAATGCAAGGATTTAATATAATGTTACACAACAGATAGTTTTCCTCAACAGTTAACCAAACATTCACTTCAGATATAACAGATTATAGGTCATACCTGTGTGAATTCTTCCAAAACAGATATTTTTAAAACTGTAATTTTGTGTAGGTGTTATATTGGGGTCGCGCACTCGCGCGTTTGTTTACATGCGCTTCCCCAGCTAGAAATAAAAAGTTCTAAGAACGTTCCCTGAAAGTTCCCGAATGTTCCCAAAAACATTCTGCCAACGTTAAAAGCGGCTAGGTTTTTTTAAGTTCTAGGAACGTTTCTGTTGTCTGAACGTTAGAGTAATGTTACATTTTACCATTTTAAACGTTATGACAATGTCATGTTTTAATGTTTACACAATGTTTAAAACAACAACTGTTTATTATATTGACTTGTTTAATTGTTATGTAAATGATAGAGAAACATTGCATTTTATTATTTTATAAAACATTATTTCTGTATGCAGCAAATATATTGCTGTAGAAAACTCAATCCACTTACTAGGTTTAGATGTTGATGTTTGTTTCATTTTAAGTCACCCTTATTGTGATTAGTGTTTGTTTTAGTTGGTCTCTTGACACTTGACTTTTTGCTTGCTAGTTTTTTCCTGATTGTGTTAACTTTGTGTTAATGCACCACATTTGTTATGAACATGCCAAGTTAATAGTGTTATTCTGCGGTTGTTGGTACATAATGGTAAAGATCATCACCTAATTCATTTACTAATCAAAACTTTATTTTCTGTCAAAAATGTAAACGAGATCCAGTACTTTCACAGCATCCTGTCATCAAGGAGTTTTAGAAACTTTGGACAACAAATATCTGCTATATAATTGGGATGCACAAACATCAAGAATCAGACCACGAATCTCAACCACGGTGACAATCAAATGAAAAACTTCATGCTGCAATGCATGCTGGGTATTAACAAATTACAAACCTCATTCAGGACTCCCAGCATGCACTGCAGCATGGATAAATAAGGATTTTTTTTAACAATTTTAATTGTCACCATGGTTGAGATTCATAGTCTGATTCTTGATGTTTGTGCGTCCCAATTATACAGCAGATATTTTTTGTCCAAAGTTTCTAAAACTCCTTAATGACAAACTGCTGTGAAAGAGTTGGATCTAATATACATTATTGGCAGAAAATAAACTAGGTGATGATCTTTACCATTATGTACCAACAACCACAGAAATACACTTATAACTTTTCATAACAAATGTGGTGCATTACCACAAAGTTAACACAACCAGGAAAAACTAGTAGGCAAAAAGTCAAGTGTCAAGAGACCAACCAAAACAAACACAAATCACAACAAGGGCGACCCAAAACGAAACATCAACATCCAAACCTAGTAAGTGAATTGAGTTTTCTACAGCAATATATTTACTAAACATACAGAAATAATGTTTGCTAAAATAATAAAATGCAATGTTTCTCCACCATCTACACAACAATCAAACAAGTCAATACAATAAACAGCTGCTGTTTCAAACATTGTGTGAACATTAAAACATGACATTGTCATAACGTTTAAAAATGGTAAAATGTAACATTACTCTAACGTTCAGACAACAGAAACGTTCCTAGAACTTAAAAAAAACTAGCCGCTTTTAACGTTGGCAGAATGTTTTTGGGAACATTCGGGAACTTTCAGGGAACGTTCTTAGAACTTTTTATTTCTAGCTGGGTCAGACGTCGGCGGGCTTGTCACTCTTAATAACTCGTTTAGCATCAATCAGGTCCCGAACGTTATCTCTCTTAATAATTATTTTAACATCAAGCAAGTCCTGCAGTCTATTTTCTATCATTTCTGCATGCTTTAAAAACAAAAAGTGAAAGAAGACACAAAGAAGACGCATATTTGCTTTAGATTATGGATTTAGGACGGTACACCTCTCAGGAAACGTACAGATAAAGATCATTTTAGATGTTTAATGATCATTTAGATCATTGGATTCGCTAGACGAGAGCTTAATGTTCTTATTTTTATGAAAACCTCCGACTCATCTAGACAGCGCGGGTCACATACTGCATCTCAATCCATCCAGCTGTGGGCTAGACCAAGTGTCAAACAGAAATTGCGTGTTGCGTTAATCGCGCGTTAATAAATTAGTGGCATTAAAATTAATTCTCCTCTGGTGAGATTAATTCTCCTCTGGTGAGAGCTTGAATGTGTTTATCTGTTATTTACAGTTGATGTTTATGCAAGATTGTGTGTGTGTGTGTGTGTGTTTATTATATAACTTTCACTTTTTACCTTACATTTACATTTACATTTTGTCATTTAGCAGACGCTTTTGTCCAAAGCGACTTACAACTGAGGTAAACAATAGAAGCAATTATAGCAACACAAGAACAGCAATAGTTTTAAAGGTTTTAAAGGCCACGAGCAGAGCCTTAAATTTGATGCGAGCTGCTATAGGAAGCCACTGTAACTTGACAAAGAGAGCAGTGATGTGCGTGGGATCATCAGGATGGAACGACAAGTGGGGTTGAGTGTCGTCAGCATAGCAGTGGTAGGAAAAGACATGTTTTTAAATGACAGAGCCCAGGGATGTCATGTATATCGAAAAGACTAGCAGTCCATGCACAGAGCCTTGAGGCACTTCGTTATCGAGACGTTGGGGTTTGGAGACGTCACCTCTCCAGGATACCCGGAATGACCTACCTGAGAGGTACAACTTGAACCATAGAAGCGCTGTGTCAGAGACACCCATAGACATGAGGGTCGACAGGAGGATGCGGTGGTTGACCGTGTCCAAAGCGGCAGATAGATCCAGTAAGATCAGCACTGATGATTTGGAGGCTGTCCTTGCCTGCCCCGCTTTTGAAACCATACTGATTGCTATCCAGGAGGTTATTTTGTGTGAAGAAAGAGGAGAGCTGGTTGAACGCCTCGCGTTCAAGAGTCTTGGCAATGAAGGGAAGAAGAGAAACAGGTCTGTAGTTCTCTAACATAGCAGGATTGAGTGTGGGTTTCTTCAGCAGCGGGGTTATCCAAGCATCTTGAAATGCTATGGGGAAGGTGCCAGTGGAAAGGGATGAATTGATAATGTGGGGGAGAGCAGGGATAACTGACGGAGAGATGGCCTAAAGGAGATGGGTGGGTATGGGATCTAGCAGCAGAGGTGGGTAATCCATGTGCCATGAGTAAAAGTCCTCTCCAGTATTTTGTTCCAATCACCTGGATTAGCAGTTTTTCAGCAGGAGGTGACCTCCTGGCTCGTTGGTGTTTTAAGCCCTCAACGAAGCCTTCAAGGAATCACTGCCTGGAAGGCACTCCACGCCCCCGAGCATTTCAGCCAATCACAGCACTGGTGCTAGATATCGAGCCTAAAAAGAAACCTAATTTTGGCCTGAGCTTCTTTAGCAACTTATCGATATGTACGTCAAATGCTAGTCTTTCGTCCAACCATATACCCAAATATTTATAGGAACTTACTCTTTCTAATGGTAGACCATTTGAGTTTGTAATTATTATATCCGATACGTTAGAGCGACCCCGGCTAAAAATCATATATTTTGTCTTTTTCGAGTTTAAAACCAATTTTAATGTTTGTTGCAGTATTTAAAAAGCGTTCTGCAATTGTATCATTGCTTGGTTTAAGGAAGATGCTGTAGAATAAATAATTGTATAATCGGCATACAGGTGTAATTTGGCGGAATCTATTCCATAACCTCATTAATATAAATAGAGAATAAAAGAGGAGCTAAACAGATCCTTGAGGGACTCCAGTATTTACTTGAAGGAATGGTGAATTATAATTTTCCGCGGACACATATTGAGTACGATCAGAAAAATTATTTTCAAACCAACTCAGAGCTGCTTCACTAAAGCCTATAAACCGAACTTTCAAAGTCAAAGAAAGTCAAAGATTTATTTAGCCATTTCAACAATACAGTTGAGAGGAATTTGTCTTGGTATGCTCACATTAACAACAATACTAACAGTACAACACATCCCACACATATATCCCCCCTTCCAATATGTGATGTTCTGCTGATGATACTTCTGTACCTCTTGCCTGATGGAAGAAAGGTGAATAGGTAATTTGCCGGGTGATAGGGGTCAGTGATGATATTCCTCGCCTTCTTAATAATTCTGATGTTGTAGTGTGAGGCAATGGTAGACAACCTGCAGCCAATGATCTTAGAGGCTCTGCTTACTACTTTCTCCAGCTGTTGCTTACTCTGACTGGTCGCATTACCATACCAAGACAGGATAGAAAAGGTCAGCACGCTTTCTATGGCAGCTCTGTAGAAATGAGTCATGCCTTTCTTGCTGACCCCAAATTTCCTCAGCTGGTAGAGGAAATAAAGTCTCTGATGGGCTTTGCTTATAATGAGACTGATGTTTAGATCCCATGAAAGGGATTGGTGGATAGTGGTACCCAAGAAACAGAAGGAAGAGACCCTCTCAACAACCTGGTCTCTGATGGAGAGGGGAAGGTGCTGAACTGCCTTCTTTCTGAAGTCCACTATCATCTCTTTCGTCTTAGAGGTATTGAGGATTAAGTTATTAGCCTCACACCACTTCACCAGCCGTTCTACTTCACTCCGATAACCAGTTTCATCCCCGCCAGAGATAAGACCTACTACAGTGGTATCATCTGCGAATTTTAACAGTCTGACTGATGCTGAATTGGATGTAAAGTTATTTGTATAGAAAGAGAATAAGAGTGGAGACAGGACACACCCTTGTGGGGCCCCAATATTAAGGACCCTGGTTGATGACACATGATTATTAATTTTAACATATTGTTTCCTGCAGGACAAAAAATTCAAGATCCATTGACACAGTACTGGATTAACACCTGTGGCTAGTAGAGAGTTATACAACCTAGCAGGGATGATAGTGTTAAATGCTGAACTAAAATCAAGGAACAGGACACGGGCATATGTATTCTTAGACTCTAGGGGCCATATTTTAACGATCTGAAACGCAAGTGCGAAGCGCAAGTGACTTTGTGGGCGGATCTGGGGACGCTGTTACTATTTTCCTAACGGGAGAAATAAGTCTAGCGCCGGGCGCAAATCAATAAGGGGTTGGTCTGAAGTAGGTTCATTATTCATAGGTGTGGTTTGGGCGTAACGTCAAATAAACCAATCAGAACGCTATCCAACATTCCCTTTAAACGCAAGGGCGCAAGTTCAATGGCGGGTTGCTATTATTATGACGGATTTACCAGGTGCACACCAGGAGCGGTTCACAGCCGAGGAGACCCACGTTCTTGTAAGAGCAGTCAAAGACAGAGAAGTTGTTTTGTATGGGGATGGGAGAAACCCGCCCAAATAGCCGCAATTGTCTCATCAGCTGCGCCAAGCACTACAATGATGTCAGGAGACGGGGGGGATCCCAAGCTTGCCAGCATAAATCGGGCACGCCGGGCACACAAAAGGACATCGCTGCGTCCACTCTCACCGCTGAAAGGGTTTGGGGGCTTTGAAATCGGACACAAGAAACGCAAGCAAGGTCCAACCCCAAAGTACAAATCAAGTTCACATACATCAAGGTTTCTTATGAAAACATTTTAATTATTATTTAGATAAAATAAACGTAATACAGCCACACAACAAACTTATGAAAATATTTGAATCGTTGTTTGCATGATAATTGTTTGTCACACAAAATAAATAAAAACTATCACCACAATGATTTCCCTTATCTTATGTATTAATATTTTTATTGTAACAATTTATGATTTGCAAAAATGACTGTTGCATAGATTAGATAAGCAATGCGCGTTGTGCACGGTATACATTATGGTCAAGCATGCGCCCTTAAAATAGCATAATGAACCACGCGCAACGCGCCACTGACTTTAGACTAGTTTTTTGTTAGTAGCGCAATTGTTTTTTGAAACTGCAAAATAGCATAAGAGATGGTTTGCGCCGGAGCACGCCTCCTTTTTTGCGCTGAACCGCCCAGGGAGCGCAAGTTCATTCCCTAGTTTGCCGACGTGCGTCTGTGGAGGGTAAAACCCGCTGTACGCCAGTGCAAAATACGAAATGATACATGCGACACTGACAAAGTCAATTGCGCTGGGTGCAAGATAGGGCCCTAGGTGTTGGAGAATAAAATGTGCACCAATTGACACTGCATCATCCACTCCCCTATTTGGCCTATAGGCAAACTGATGACAGTCCAGTGTAATGTGCGCTGAGCTCCTACAGACTAAGCGCTCAAACACCTTCATAACAACAGATGTGAGTGCAATAGGCCTGTAATCATTAAGGCAGGTGATGTTTTCCTTCTTGGGCACTGGAATAATCATAGCTGATTTAAAGCAAGCAGGTACTATTGAGGAAATGAGAGACCAGTTGAAGATATAAGTGAGTATGGGAGTAAGCTGGTCTGCACAACTCCTCAGCATAGCTGGTGTAATACCATCAATACCATCATTCTGTATGAAGGCCTTTTAAAGATCAACAAATAAGGCAGCACATGACTTTTTGCTGTCTAGTGAGGTGTGAGCAAAAATTAGCTAAGCCCCACCCCTCGGCCAAGCCCCACCCCACCCTCATTATAGGGTCGCTGTAATTTGACAAAGTAAGATGTGATCCTGGATCAACAATCATCTGATCCTGGTTTTAATCAAAGAAACCTCAAATTACCCTTAACTCAAACCCTAAACGTTTTTTACCCCTCAAATTAGTGTGAAACCCTGGCAAGGCCAGAAATTTTCAAAGGAATATGGGTAAAATAGGGTGGACCTCAATGCCTACTCTCAAATAACATAATTTTACTATAGTATTGGTTTAAATGGATTACATTGCGTTTTTTAAATTATAGATCGAATAATTTTCGGATCAGCAAAACTGGGGATGGGAAAATAAAATAACAAATTAAGAAATGATGAGCATATAAAAATAGAAAAGAACAAAGTTAAAAATAAAGTAAGATCTAACAGTAGTATTTAGGTACATGAATAGAATCAAATAAAGTTTAATACTGTCTTCTTTATTATATAAATTAAATATAATTAATCTTTTTAAAGATACAGAAGTGATTTTCCTTTGTTTTCTATTGTTTAATTAATATAAATGACAGAAACACAAGCAGATAAGAACTGCTACTTTCAGACCAACACAAAGATCTGACTTCTTTCTGAACTGTTTGCACTCACTTTAAGGCTATGTTTACATTAATGCGTTTATGCTTTAAAACGCGTTACTTTTGCTACGTTTACGCCTTTCATCTACACTACATCACCGTTTTCGACCCTCATAAACGGATTCGTTCGCAAACGCTGAAGACCCTGTTTTAGTTTGAGAACTCAGACGTTGCTCTGAGTGTAAATGAACGTAGACGGAGTCTTATGTAAACGAACAGCTGATGTTAACGTGACAGCGCATCATTTTCAAAGTAAAAATTATTTTATTCATGTAAATATTGGTTTGCAACGGAGGTTTTGCTAAAAATAGTAAACATCTACCAACCAGCTATTATAAACGCTATATCGGATTGTTTTAACATGTATCCTTTTAGATGTCTGTTTTATATTAATGTTTGAGTATTGTTGGGTTTAATGTGTTTATGTTTTGTTTAAATTTAGTTAGCTTACGAAAGATAGACTGTAATTTTAAACGCAATATAGGCGTTGTAAAGGCCAATATGAAGGGAGAATTGTAATGGGTCAGACATTATTTTCCAGTTTAATGTAAGTTTTGTTTGCTACTTTAAAATGAATTTCGTTTCAGTTAATTTGTCTCTTAATTTTAATCGATGTTTTGTTGATACGTTTTGTGAATATAAATTAATAAAAACAATAAACTCAACGTCATTAATATAATGCTCGTTTAGGCGCTTGGCTTTTAGCTATTTGTGTGTTGCTAGCGGAGGACGTGCACGGACCTCGCACACTTTTAAAAATTAATGCAATAAGCATTTCTGGTAGGCTAAAGCAATACTTCACTTCTTACTATGTTTGATTGAAGTTTGCATTTGCGTACATTTATTTTTGCTTCAAGTTCGCTACTGTTTGCTGTTCACTTGAATGCTTTCTTTTTAAATCATAAAGACCTTTCTGTTTAGTTATAAAATTAAAATTAACCTATTAATCATATTAATATGTTGTAGGGGGAGCTAGAACAGTATAAGTGTTTATGTTTTGTTAAAATTTAGTTAGCTTACGAAAGATAGACTGTAATTTTAAATGCCATATAGGCGTTGCAAAGGCCAATATGAAGGGAGAATTGTAATGGGTCAGACATTATTTTCCAGTTTAATGTAAGTTTTGTTTGCTACTTTAAAATGAATTTCGTTTCAGTTAATTTGTCTCTTAATTTAAATCGATGTTTTGTTGATAAGTTTTGTGAATATAAATTAATAAAAACAATAAACTCAACGTCAATATTATAATGCTCGTTTAGGCGCTTGGCTTTTAGCTATTTGTGCGTTGCTAGCGGAGGACGTGCACGGACCTCGCACACTTTTAAAAATTAATGCAATAAGCATTTCTGGTAGTCTAAAGCAATACTTCACTTCTTACTTTGTTTGATTAAAGTTTGCATTTGCTAAAATTTATTTTTGCTTCAAGTTCGCTACTGTTTAGTACTGTTCACTTGAATGCTTTCTTTTTAAATAATAAAGACCTTTTAATCAAAATTAACCTATTAATCATATTAATATGTTGTAGGGGGGAAATAGAACAGATTTTTATAGGTTCAAAAATAGTGTCTGTTATAGTTGCCAGCAAAGGACCCATGTATGAAATTTTGTCAATATCGCACACCCCTAGGCTGCGTAAACGTGCAAAGGTAAGCTATTATTAGAGTAATAAGTTATTTTACACTTTTATGCGCATGCCCAGTTACGTGATTGGTCATGTTTCATGCGTTTATGGTGGTGTATAGTGTGGATGAAGATTCTTTTAAAAATGCCAGTATAAACGAGGATCGTTTTCATTTTAAAATGCCGTTTTAAAACGCAAATGCTCTAATGTAAACATGGCCTAAGACATAACTGAATGTTTTTATGAGCATAGATGCCAAGACTGTGGTATTTCAAAATAATTTTTTGTTTGCATGCTCGTGCGTCCGCTTATGTGTGTGTGTCATTGTCTGTGCGCACACATAACAGCTCACTTTAACATCTTGCGCTCAAATTGTTTAAAATCGCTTGCATGTTAACATTTGCAAGGTTTAAAAAACACATGCAAAAGTTAACTTTCTATAAATAGTTATTTATTTCTAAATGATGCGTATTTGAGTGATTAGTATTAAAGAGACTATAAAGGCTATCATTTATGCGTGATTTCTTCTGCTGTCCAATAAAATATTTTGTGTTTCTTTTGACTTGGTGGACCAGCTGTCAATTTGAGTGTGTAGCCTCGCCACTGTTATGATATCATAGTTTGAGAAGAATAAAAAACCCTAACCCTAAAGATTACTAAATATTCCTTCCATCACTGGGGTGAAAATAATCCACACGCAGACAAAGACATTGGGCCCTATTTTAACGATCTAAGCACATTGTCTAAAGCGCACAGCGCAACGTCTAAATGCGCGTGTCCGAATCCACTTTTGCTAATTTAATGACGGGAAAAATGGTTTGTGCGCCGAGCGCGCGGTCGAAAAGGGTTGGTCCTATTGTAATGGGAGTATTTTGGGCGTAACGTGCAGTAAACCAATAAGAGTCACAGCTCTCATCCCCTTTAAAAGCAAGTTGCGCTGGCGCTATGTCTAATCCCTATTTAGATGACGAACTTTGTAAACTGAAAAACTAAACGGAGGTAGAAGATCCCCAGTTTAAGATTAATGTTAAATAATTGTGTTGTTTTTCACTTGTATTGAAATTGTTATTTTTTTATTAAAACCTTTAAAACCCGTTTTCTTTTAATCATGGAAGTAAACAAGCAGGCTTGTAATTGCTTTAAATGTCAAAAAATAATTTACAAGTATGTAAGATAAGGTTTGTACTCTAAAAATACTTTATTTGTAACAAACAGGAGATAAAGAATTTACAAACGGCTCTCCGCAAGTTTCAGCACTTTGGACAGCGTTTTTTTAGCAAAGAGTTTTTTAAGCATTACTTAAAAATGTTTCTCATCTCACCATATCCACAGGTACAGAGTCATCATATACAATAAATCCGCGAGGTAGCATTTTAAAAAAACATTTAAAAACAGATGCATTTGTTTAAAGCAAAGCATTTATTTACTTACCAGGCTACAGGTGAAGCAGCTCTTTGCGCCTTCTAACATCTCATAATCGCTCCTCATTTATAAATATGTCCAAGAGACTCAATAATAATCTTTTACATTCAATCCTTTAATCTTTCATATTTAAAAGCATTTTTGTGCTGCTGCGCATTCGTGTACTTTGTGATAAGCAAACCCGCGTTGTCCTCCCGTTTAGCGCATATTACTAATGCGCTCTTTAAATAACATAAAACACATTGCGCCATTGACTTTAGACTTTAGACCAGGTTTTTGTTGGTCAATGGCGTAGTCTACAAAGTGGCAATGCTAACATTTTCATCATATGACCCCTTTAAGTTATGCGGTAGACCACAACACTAACTAAACGTGGATAAATTAAACACGGATGTCTACATCTGTCCTAACCTAAGTCAACAACGTATTTAAACGTTATCTTTAAATCTCTAACGTAACATTAGCCTAACATTAGAAAACATTAACGTTAGCTTCTAGCTGCGTTGTACATCATGTCACTTACGTTAATAGCTTCATTAACGTACCTGTAAATAACCAAGATAACAAATGTTATTTGTAATAGCAATGGTGTTCTGAATGATTTGTGTAAATATTGTAGCATCAAACTAACAGAGAGGTAACTTACTCTTGATAAAGATGGTAAAAAGGCTTGTCCTGAAAATGTATGCTGAAGCTTTTCATCAAACTTCTCAACAATAAAATTATTAATATAACCTTCCAATGCATAGTTAAAGGGAAATTCCGCCCCAAAACGGAATCTAGGGTGTTTTTTCGTTGTTAACGAGTCAAACTTTCATTTAAAAGCATATTTATGACTGAAGAGCAACATTTAAGATATTTAAGATGTTCGTTTTCTGGTAAACTGGCCTTTGAATGGGAGTGAACAGGGCACGTCGCATGAGTGCACAAAATCTCCACCTCCACAACACCAAGAAGGCTCGACACAACGCGATACCCCACTCGAAGCACCACGTGGGCCTCCACACATGAACGCGAGCACCGAGAACATTGCCCGTGTACACAGACTCCAGCAAAAGCGAAAAGCCTGGAACAACTTACCGTGCTGTTAAACTGCGTCCCGCCGCCATCTTGCCAGTCATGAGCAATCGATCTCAGAATGCGACATAAGGAGGAAGGAGAGTAAAGATGGATAGCTCCTAAAGCATAGTTCCATATAAATGCACGGATAATTTGTTGTTTTGTCTCAAGTGAAAAACAATATTGACCCTGTAGTTGAAAAAGTAGCGTCCTATGGAGTCCATTCAATCGCATTCTGAAATCGATTGCTCATGACTGGCAATATGGCGGCGGGACGCAGTTTAACAGCACGGTAAGTTGTTCCAAACTTTTCGCTTTTACTAAAATCTGTGTACACAAACAATGTTCTCAATGCTCGCGTTCATGTGTAGAGACCCACGTGATACTTCGAGTAAAGTATCACGTTGTGTCGAGCCTTCTTAGTGTTGTAAAAATAGAGATTTTGTGCACTCATGCGACATGCCCTATTCACTCCCATTCAAAGGCCAGTTTACCAGAAAACGAACATCTTAAA
Organism: Misgurnus anguillicaudatus; assembly: GCF_027580225.2. Taxonomy (NCBI): domain Eukaryota; kingdom Metazoa; phylum Chordata; class Actinopteri; order Cypriniformes; family Cobitidae; genus Misgurnus; species Misgurnus anguillicaudatus. Next base: position 1,820,432 of record NC_073339.2, read on the forward strand.
TATCTTAAATGTTGCTCTTCAGTCATAAATATGCTTTTAAATGAAAGTTTGACTCGTTAACAACGAAAAAACACCCTAAATTCCGTTTTAGGGCGGAATTTCCCTTTAAGGCCCTTTTGGTAACTTTGAGATGATATATAGTCTTTCTGTCTCCAAAGATCATCAATTGCCTCCTGTGAAATGTCTCCTACTGTCACAGTCATATTTTCACCATATCATTCAGTTATTTCTTGAATGTTCTGAATATAAAAATATTGCAGAAGAAAACACAATTCACTTATTAAGTTTATATGTTGATGTTTTGTTTCATTTAAAGTGACCAATATGGTGATTAGTATTCGCTTTAGTTGCACTATAAAACCAGTCAATTGTTTTTTTTTCTTACAGGAGAGAGACAATATTTATGACATGTTTCGCACCCGATATAATCTGCATCGTCAGGCCTACCAGCACAAGACGGTCAATATCATTGAGATAATGTGAGTTGTCTAATTTTAACACACATAATAACATTAATTATTTATATTAATTTTTGCTTTTTAGCTACATTATAATGATCATAGTCTATCACTGCATTCATTGGTCAAATGAGTTAATACAATAATGACTTTGTGTTGCCCATACATGTGGGCTTGGTGGGGCCAATGTAGGCACCATACTTGTCCGCAAGATCCATGCTGGTCCCATCTGACTTAGCCCACATGAACCTTATACTAAAGCCAATGTGGACTAAACCAAAGCCAAATATGGGTGTGGTTGGGTTGAAGAAGTGATGAAGTTAATTAGATAATGAAGAGATGAATGAAGTGATGATTGACCATTAATGATAAATACCTGCTGTTAATAAACAGAATCAATAAAGAAAGAACAAAAAATCAATAAAGATGAACAAAAAGAAAAAAAGAGAAAACACCAGCAGAACCACAACAACTATAAACATTCTATAAACATTTCTTGGAGTAGCCAATGTTTACAGCAAAATCCCCAGAGTTAAATTAATGCTTCTCAGTGTTCCACACAAATTAAATTAAGAGTCACTCTCCAACTTTATCCTCTCTCACACCACCTCTGTTTGAAACCTAAAATTGCATTTTACATCTTACTTGTAAAGTTATTTATAAACGTAGGTTTAGATGTTGGCTTTGATTTATTTAAAGTCACCATCATGGTGATCAGTGTTTGTTTTAGTTGGACACTTGGTTTTAGCAATACTGTGTGTTATATTTGTTATTGCAAGCAAAATACAATGTTGCAATTCTGTTATGGTGGTTACTACATAATGTTGAACATCTTCATCTAGAAAATGTATTTATTTCTTTAATGTTTGCTCGTTTATCAGATGTATCTTTCTTTCTCTCTCTCTTGTTAATGTGATACTATAATAGGAGATCTGGCGCTTTCAAGGCAATTTGTCATTCTGAAGATTTTAAAACAATGTGTACTTAAAAATTAACTGTGGTGCACTTTAAACACACAAACATCAAGTCTCAGAGTAGGAATCTCAACAATGGTGACAAAGAAAATTGTCAAAATGTTCATGATTTTTTTTCATGCTGCAGTGCATTCTGGGAATTCTGGATAAGATTTGTAATTTGTTGATTGATACCCAGAATGCATTGCAGCATGAAGAATATCATTTTATGGTCACCATTGTTGAGATCCATTCTCTGATTCTTGATGTTTGTGTGTCTAAATTAGTGTTTCAAATTTCTTTAGAATGACAAAAAGTACAGATACCTAACTGTAAAAATTATTCCACTACAAGTTACCAATTTAAATACAACTTGAGTAAAAGTATTAAAGTGACCCAATTTAAAAGTACTTAAGTATTTTTACTCGTACTGAATGTTGGCTCAAAGATGCACTAGTCCTCAACACAAAGAGATATTGTAGGTCAGTGAAAACCAAGAAAGTTTATTCATGAGGTTTTACTTAATATAGAAAAGAAATCAAACACCTCCAAATTTTGACCTGGCAGAACAAACACAGATTAAACATTGTCATAGTCTTTTGACTAAAATTTAATTGAGTTTTAGTCATATTTTATTCAACTAAATGCCATGAGATTTTAGTCTAGAAATCTACATTTAATTTAAACCCATTTAATTTTAGTCTAGTGTCATTGTGTACTTGAATGTGCCATGCTGACAAATATATAGCCTAACTTTGTGATATATATATATATGGTAACACTTTACAATAAGGTTCATTAGTTAACACTAGTCAGCTACACTAGTTAACATGAACTAATAATGAACTGCACTTATACAGCATTTAATAATCTTTGTTAATGTTAATTTCAAAAATTACTAATACTTTATTAAAATCTTGTTAACATTAGTTAATGGACTCTGAACTAACATGAACAAACAATTAAAGCTTAAATTTTATTAACTAACATTAACAAAGATGAATAAATACTGTAACAAATGTATTGCTCATGGTTTGTTCAAGTTAGTTAATACATTAACTAATGTTAACTAATGAACCTTATTGTAAAGTGTTACCAAATATTCTTATATAGGCATATCCTAAAAAAGTTATAATCTTAATATTTCAGAAGTTCCAGTATTAGAGTCCCGTAGGTTGTTACGTAACAGTAACAGAAATATGATAATGCATATTAAAAACGTGAAGTTGTTCATTTGAAAGATTAATTGAAAACATATGTAGTAGATGTAACGTAACACCACTATCTCACATTAAGTGCACTACATTTCTTCAGTCATGCATCCCTCTTTACAGTAAATACATTACAGCATACTTGGTTAAATGTGAGGACAGTGAAATTGTACACTTATTATCAATCTTATTATGCACTCTAAAAAACAAACGGTGCTATATAGCACCAAAACTGTTGCTTTGGATTGTAACGATAGAAGAACCATTTTTAGTGCCATATAGCACCGGTGAAGCACCAGTGAAGCACCTGTGTAGAACCATATAGTGCTATGTAGAACCATATGTGGTGCTATAGTGATGCTATATGGCCCCTATATGGTTCTACACAGGTGCTTCACTGGTGCTTCAATGGTGCGTCACCGGTGCTATATGGCACTAGAATGGTTCTTCTATGGTTACGATCCAGGGCAACAGTTTTGGTGCTATATAGCACCATTTGTTTTTTTAGAGTGTGTACTTAAGTTACTCACACAATCAGTACAGGACATCGCTGGTTTATTTAGGCTTATATAGTAAGTTATATCAAGTTATGTAGCTGATAAACATCAGTATATAAAGCATTTGTGCTTGCCTTTGAGTTGCGGGATGACCCTCCTGCGATCGCGCTTCACTTTTGTTTTGATTGTAGCATCAAAGTTTACCAAAGGGTCCCGTGACAGAATCAAATGTGATATGCATCCATATGTTTGCTATTTATCTCTTCTCTCAGACCAGACGCGAACTTTTCTCTACAGTTTATGACATACGCAGCACGCAGATGTCTCGCTACGATGGCTCAACTCAAGCAATTCAGCGTTTGACATCAAAGTACCGCGAGACCAGACTTCTCCATATGCATTTGATTCGCTCTCGCAGTACTTTGATTTCATACAATTGCCCTGCGTAGCGCCAAATGAAGTCCCTCAGTTGTGTGTGTGCGTCTAACCTCGCGACCACAGATTCTATCCATCATTACCCTCTGACACTTTCGTCTCGTTTTTATTCGTTGATGAATAATCAATGTAGCGAGTAACGGTAAGTGTTATTTAAAATGTAGTGAAGTAAAGAGTACAAATACCCAATCAAAAATGTCATTGAGTAGAGAGTAAAAGTTGCTTATATTTTTGATACTCAGTACAAGTACAAAGTAGCCAAAAAATACTTAAGTACAGTAACGAAGTACATTTACACCTCTGGGGGACACCAAAGATTTAGTTTACATCTTAAAAAATCTCATAATATGACCCCTTTAACTCTGGTGATTTTGCTGTCTAAACTGGCTCCACAGAGAAATTTTTCTTTAATTTTTTTGTAGTTGTTGTGGTTCTGCTGGTCTTTTCTCTTTTTTTCTCTTCTTGTTTATATTTCTTTAGTGATCTGTTTATTAACGGCAGGCGTTATCTAATTAACTTTATCACTTCTTCGACCCATCCACACCCATAGTTGGCTTTAGTTTAGTCCACATTGGCTTAGTTTCTACAGAAGGTTCATGTGGGCTAAGTCAGATGGGGCCAGCATGGAACTTGGAGACAAACCAACTTGGGACCCATATTGCAAGCCCATATGATGCCTAAATTGGCCCCACCAAGCAATGTTGGCTGGGACTGTATCGCAGTATTAGAGTAACGTGATGTCACTGTGATCATCACGTGAGCTCACATGTTTACTGGGATGAGTTTCTTTTTATATTAGGATTAAAGATGCCCTGTTAAAAGCTGATGCCTACTTTAAGATCTCCAATGCCATAGACAACACATCGGAATCACTGGATAAATACACAGGACTGACAGGTCAGCTGAAAGCATGAATGTGGCACTAAATAAAGTAAAGGATTGGGGGATATCATACTCACTTATGGTACATCTTGTATTTTAAAATTATCCTGTACTAACAGATCATATTTTGGAGAAGATCTTGTATCCTGACTTTGATACCCAAAATCTACCAGAGGATACCAAAAAGAAGCTGGAGGAAGCCAGAAAAATATTGGAGAATATCGCCAAGAGACGTCTGCCAAAGTTTATAAAAGAGGCCAGACTACCAGACAAAGAAAACATCCAAAAGGTAGGAGAACTGTTTACAAGTGAAACTGTGGACAAGTGAATTAAATTGTTTATAGTATAAAAGATGCTTTACAATTAAAATAGTAATGCTAATAACTCTATTGAAATACATATTGACATTTAAATGTATTTAGCAGTTGATGTCTTACAGCTAACAAGCTTACAACAAAATAACTATTATGAACTTTCATATAATCCAAGTGGTGTCCCAGATAGCAAACAATCATTGAAAATGTTAAAAACGGACAAATTGTCAATGTTTATATGATTGAATAAATATCAAGTTTGCAACCTCCATTAATATTGAAAAATATAGAAAATTCAACAAACCACCAATAATAATAATCAGCGTTTGCTGTAATTCGGCTCTTGACTCTTGTGATTTAAATGTTAAGTTTTCTTTGACTGTTGAGGCAGTTTCTTATAAATACATCTGCTATAACGAAGAAAACTAAGATTCAATGACCCTCATTTATCAAAAGTGCTGGATCTCATTTACATTATTGACAGAGAATAAACTTTTAATTTAGTAAATTAATTAGGTAATGATCTTTACCATTATGTACCATGCACCACAGAATTACACTATTAACTTTACACGTTCATAACAAATGTGGTGCATCAACACAAAGCCAACACAACCAGGAAAAAAACCAGCAAGCACAAAGTCAAGTGTCAAGAGCCCAACTAAAACAAACACTAATCACAATAATGGTGACTATAAATGAAACAAAACATCAACATCTAAACCTAATAAGTGAATTGTGTTTTCTACAGCAATATATTTACTGAACATTCAGAAATAATGTTATATAAAATAATAAAATGCAATGTTTCTCTATCATTTACATAACAATTAAACAAGTCAATATAATAAACAGTTGTTGTTTTAAACATTGTGTGAACATTCAAACATGATATTGTCATAACGTTTAAAAATGGCAAAATGCAACATTACTCCAACGTTCAGACAACAGAAACGTTCCCAGAACCCAAAGAAAACTGGACACTTTTAACGTTGGCAGAATGTTTTTGGGAACCTTGGGAACTTTCAGGGAACGTTCTTAGAACTTTTTTCTGCTAGCTGGGAGATCCGCCAACGACAGACACACGGCTCCTCTTGTTGACTGAGTCACTCTGAGTGACGCGAGAAGTTCACTCACAGGACCCATGTAGGAGCGGGCGGCTCTGTCTGGGACTCACAAGATCATGTTCTTGCGCGGATGAGTGACTGTGTGGCTGCATTAACCAAAGCCTACATCGTGGATCTTTTAAGTCAATCTGAAACAGGACACGTTCCTCTCACTTCCAAGTCAACAAAGCCTGACATCTTCTAAACGTGGTGTTGATATATTTGTCGTTATGAAATTAAACGAAGCTTTTAAAATTATGTAATTGATAATGTTCCCACAGACATGCATGTTTTTTACGAGTTCCTTGGGTCACATGAGCCCTTTTTTTGCGAGCAGAAGAGTTATAAGGTGTGTTCGAGATCATCCGGCGCTGCGCAGACCGATCCGCGAGGTTTGCCGCTTGCAGCCGAGGGAGGAACTGAAGACAGAGCTGTCAAGCCGGACACCTGCTGCTTGCCGTAGTGACGTGTGCGCCGTGTTTCCTTGTTATTAATCGCGAATGAAGTGAATTAAATGCTGAATTTGATAAAAACAAACCTTTTAATAAAAAGTTGCAACCAGAAACATTTTATATCGAATAATTTAATTGCTGCTTATACTGTATACCTGAAAATAACGGGAAACAAGCCTATATTATTAAAATACCAATAGAGTTTGCTATTTTAATTTTATTACATGGCACAATATAACATATTTATGCATATTAATGTATTTTTTCTTGTTTTAAAACATGAATTTATAATGTTTATTAGTGGAACTAAAGGTTGGATTAAACTTGAAACGCACGTGATCGTTGTCATCAGTGAGGCGACCAATCACGTAAAGCTGTTACGTCATCACAACTCCGGGCAGCCGCTCTGGAGAAGCTGCACCGGCTGAGCTAGCCGGCTACTCTCGAAACGCTCTCGCGGTACTTAAAGGGGTCATAGCGTGAAAATCAGACTTTTTCCATTTTTAAGTGCTATAATTGGGTCCGCAGTGCTTCTATCAACCTAGAAAATGTAATCAAGATTAACCCAGTAACTTTGATTGGGTGAGCCATTTTCTGCAAACGTGTGAAAAATTAGGTCGTTCAGAATTTGCCTGTTTTGTGAGGTAGGTAGTAAGGCGAATTACAATAATACCGCCCCCTTTATCTGCAATATCCAACCACAGCACTGCCATAGTGCAGAGAGAAAGAGAGAAAAGAAAAAGTACTTGACAGCCCAATTGAGTTTCAATTACAACAAACCACCATCATTGTGATCAGTGGTTGTACTTCATCCGCTCATTTGCATTTTAAACGACACACCCAAAAACGGCTCACTTTTGCTCAGGCCTACAAATTATAAATTTTTACATGCTATAATAAATTAGCTGTGGAGTATTTTGAGCTAAAACTTCACATACACACTCTGGGGACAGCAAAGATTTATTTTACATCTTAAAAATATGTCATAATATGACCCCTTTAAAAACCATATGACACAGTCACGTGCCTGCAGCGCCAGCTGAAGTCGGACAAAATTACTAACCCGAATGCACTGCTTCAAGTCAGCCACCGATCGGTCTGCGCAGCGCCGCATGAAGTCGAACACACCTACTGACTCGTAGCTGCAAGCGTGATCTGAGTTGCTTCCCTGATAGCCATAAGCTCCGGAACGGATCCGCTCCGGTTGGCATTAGTATGACGTAGCAATTGGGAGATTTTGACCAAGTGACTCAAATGACTCAAGTGACTCGCACAACCCGGATCATATTAGTAAGTGACTCAGAATAACCCGAATCCTTAAAAAGATCCTGGTTGACCATCATTACTTATGACATCATAAGGAAAGCCAAATTTCAATGACCTATTTTTGCACACACCTACAAAGTGGCAATGCTAACATTTTCATGCCATGGCCCCTTTAAAATTGATACTTTGTAGGTGCAAGCAAAAATGTGCCGTTTTTGGGTGTGTCCTTTTAAATGCAAATGAGCTAATGACATGGAAACACTGATCACCATGATGGAGGTTTGTTGAAAATGAAATGAGAGAATGTCACCATTGATGATTCATGTGCTGATTTTCAATGTCTGTAAATATGTCGAAAAATTCTGGGAATCAACAAATTACAAATATCACTCAGGACTCCCGGCATGTGCTGCGGCATGGATAAATAATGTACTTTTTCTTTGTCACCATTGTTGAGATTCAAACTTTATATTTGTGCATAATTTTTAAAAAACTTTAAGACAAACTGCTGTGAGAGTTTTCATATACATTATTGACAAAAAAACTTTTGATGAATGTGTAAGGGTGTTTTCACACATGTTGGTGTGCAACAAATTACATTGTATCATTTTTCAGTTAGTGCGGTTTGTGTTCACCCCCCACATTTCAACGACAACCAGCCTGATAGGAAGAGCGAATCTAGCAAGATATGGAGACAAATGATGCACGTCTTTGCGAAGGTTCTTTGCTTTAACGTGAAATTGCACAACTACTCTATTAAAACCCTTCTTACGGAGCTGTTTGCTAAAAATAATGAAAGTGTCACTATTTTTGTGTGTGGAGGACAGCTATGCATTTATGAAATCATCAGCTCACACCGCCAGGAGACAGCGAATCTCTGCAACTGACCATGATGGCTTTATTTGTTGTTTACCCACAACATAACACCTGGCTCACGTCACGACGGAGGCCTAGTGGCTCAAACATGTGGAGAACTTCCTGTTTTTGGTTCGTCCGAGGTCGAACAGTGTTCACACCACAGATGGGTCGCATCAGAGTTCGGCGACAGCTGCTCCAAGACAACCTGTTTAGAGCGGTCTCGGAGCGGCCGTTTAGTGCGCACCAGAGTGCAGCTGTTGTGTTCACACTGACTCAAACGAACTGTAATCAGACCGACACGTCATTTGGGCTGACCTAAACAGTGTATGTGTGAAACCCAGAATCATTCTTAAAATGTAAACAAAAAAACAAGACATGTTTAATGTTGACAGAACGTTTTTGGGAACGTTGGGAACTTTCAAGCAACAGTCTCAGAACTTTTCTCTGTAAGCTGAGAAGGTCATGGACTGACCCAGACAGTATAGACATGAGCTGCACCACAGTCAGACGTTTCATGGTTGCTGGGTTGATGCTGTTTGTTTTGAACATTTGGTCTATATGACCTTCAGCAAAAAAGGAAACATGTTCTATAAATTATATGTTTTACTTCATTAGCTTTTGAATTCAAATCAAACTAACCCTGATCTTTTCAAACTTTACAGGATGTACTACAGAACAATTGGAGCAAGGCAGTGAAAGAATGCAACCCAAACATGAATCCAGAAGATTTTGTGGTTGATGTATGTTGCTGTATGTTCAGGTTATATTTAAAATGTACCTCTCTGTTGGAGTTATTTACTTGGAAATGTCCTCTCATCTAGATGGTTAAAATGGATCATGGAATGAAAGGGAAAGACCTCACTGAAAATGTCTACTTCTACAAAAAAAGTGACCCCACAAAAGCCTTCAAGATTAATAAGAATGAGGTACATGTGCTCTATTAAACTGAACAAAACAAATGTTAAACAGTACATGTTATGAGTTCTCATATAAGAAAGATATAATAAACCAGGGGTTTTCAATTCTAGTCCTCGCCCCACCCCTAGGAAGTAAGCAAGTAAACTTTATTAATATACTGTTACACATTTTTCTCAGCAGAGCTGACCAAAGTGCTGAACAAAATCAAAAGATAAAACAGGCAGGCCAAACAATAAAACTAGGGATCGACCGATATGGATTTTTTTGTGCCGATGCCGATACCGATTTTTTTCCCATCAGCCTTAGCCGATGACCGATACAGTCTGCCGATTTTCTTTAGCCGATATTTGGAGCCGATACTGCTTTTGCTCATTCAGTTTTTATCATAAAAATGACACAATGATTTTACATTTAAAAAAGGAACATTTATTGAACTATATTTAACAAATAGTAAAAACAGGTGAGGTAGAACAAGTAAGAAAATTCAGGGCTGCTTAAAATATATAAATAAAATAATTACACCATTGCACACAGTAGCAGCAACCAAGCAGCATAACAAGGGGAACACTTTACTTTATCCATGAAAGTAACCAACTATTTACAACCTATTTAATGCTTAGGTCTTAAGTTTTAGTGCACTTAACTTAATCTTTTGTAGAGCAAATGTCTTTCATAAGAAGACCAGGAAAATGTAAACAGCAATACTGATCAAAAAACAACTTAAAAAGAATTCTGAATAACATGCGGATTGCCCCACTTCTGTATCTCACACACCCTAGTGCCCTATAATAACTGCGAGGGATAGTTAGTTTGCCTCAGCTCGCTTGAAATGCATAAAACTGAACAAACACATGAGGATTTGTGTACGGACTTCGGTCAGATAGTAGAGCGCGTGCACGTGGGAGAGGTGCAGTGAGAGAGACATGGATGAGAGAGTGCATGTATCTTTGCGCTCCCAGTGAACGGAAATGTTGACAAAACTTACAAAATAACACTTCTCAGGTCACATAAAAGTCATGTGGGAACTGCTCGGAACTAAGTGCTTTGGGTCGAATTCCTTATTTTTTTTTCGCTGACGAACATTCCGCGAAACTCCGCGTTAACAACCATAAACGTATGCAACCATGAACTGCGCTATCCACAATGACGAGAAACTATCAGCAATGGATATTGATTTTTAGCCTTTTACTACTACATATATTTATGGAGATGAGAATTAAAAACCCAGCATGTCCAGCTATGATCAGCTGTTCGGTTGATCACATGACCTGCGTTTGCTTGCGGCATTATGAGCACGCGTCGCGTCCAAATGTCAGACTGGTGGTCGCTGAATAAAACTCCTACAAATACCACGGAATCACGGAACAACGTCAGCATTATTTAATCCTATGACCAGTTTTCGTAACAGCTGCCGTATGTATACGGTTAGCCTAAAAGCTATTTGAAGCTCCCTAAATACAATGGCAAGCAGTTTTATAAGCATTCGCGTTTTCCATTATGACCACCAAACTTTCTTAGCTATGGTTGCACGCACATATAGAGCAACGTGTTTACACTTTCAAGGTATATGGCAATATTTCAGTCAAACAGTTAAAAGATGCTTTGAAGTTTAAAACTTACCAGCGCAGGCTTGGAGCGCTCCGCTCTGCTAGTGGGGGGGGGGGGACTGCACGTGCTGCAGGCAGCCTCCAGCAACACAGAGCTGCCTGTGGGCGCCTGTCTGTAATTAATGCCGGGGAAAAACTATCGGCGAACGCAAGCCGCGAATCGGCCGATGCCGATACACCTAAAACCTAGTAAAATCGGCCCGATGTATCGGCCGGCCGATATATCGGTCGATCACTAAATAAAACAGTAAAAACACCCACATAAATAAAACCAAATTAACACAGCAAGATCCCCAGAGGTATATGAACTCTGCAGAACAGTAGAGAAGCAGGGTTGGGCACCCTTGATCAAAATAGTACCCCATACCATTGAATGTATACTGTGTAGAGTGCAAATAGCTTGTATAACTTAATTACTACATTTGTCAAAATGTGCAGTAAATACACAAAATATGCTATGTTGAAATGTATTTAACAATGAAATGTCATTGACTTGGCCTCCATGTCAGTATAAAAAAATTGGATGATACATCTAACTATTGAATTGAAAAGTACAGATTTAAACAGGGACCATAGTTAAGTCATGTGACATGCTAAAATGTTATTAAATTTTTGCATTTTTGGTAAAGCTGCTTTTCTTTTCTAAACTTTTCTAGCTATCACAAACATATTACCTCTGACATCTTTTGTACAAACAGATGACCAGTATCCTCCCCAAGAGGTTTTATGAAAGACTTGTTCGAGTGTACTATCGAGGCTCAGATGAGAATGTTTACAAGCAGGCTCTGGAGTGCTTCAATGAGTGGCGTGAAAACAATTTTGGACTGCCTGAGGTATTGACTTGTTCATGGAATATTGATAATGATATACACTGATCCTCTGTGCCAACTATATGATTTATTTATGATAATTGAAATTTTATTTCTGCAAAGGATTGTCAATCCACTCTTCTTTTAATTACATGAAAAAATATATATCTCTGTAAATTGTAAGGTGATAATGCAGACATTAATTGCATTTCTGGCAAAAAATACAAACTTTCTTTATGACCCTTTTCCTCTTCTCTGTCAAAACCAGCTAAACTTTAAATAAGAGAGATTATTATTTTTTAAGTCAGATAATCTTTTTATGAGAAAAAGGGTAAAATATATGAATGTAAGAACATGTTTTCAGAGCTGGAAAAGCACCCGAAACGCTGTCATTCAATTCATGTGACCACACAGCAAAATCCCCAGTTACATCAACTCTACTGGGTGTACATATTGTCCCAAACTTAAAGAGAGTTAAAAAGTAACACTGAAACAGAGTTAAAAGCTACAATCTTTCTCTTTATCTTCTCTATCACTATCTTTGATTAAAGGTGCCATGTCACAAGACTTTTTTAAGATGTAAAATAAATCTTTGGTGTCCCCAGAGAACATATATGAAGTTTTAGCTCAAAAAAACATATAGATAATTTATTATAGCATGTTAAAATTGCCACTTTGTATGTGTGAGCAAAATGTGCCATATTGGGTGTGTCCTTTAAAATGCAAATGAGCTGATTAAATTCAAACACTTATCGCAATGATGGTGGTTTGTTGCAATTGAAATTCAATTGTCCTGTGAATTATCTTTTCTCTCTCTCTTTATCTCGGCACTAAATGGCACTGCCATGATTGGATAGTGCAGATAAAGGGGCGGTATTACCTTATTCTGACATCACAATAGGAGCCAAATTACAATGACCTATTTTTTCACATGCTTGCAGAAAATGGTTTACCAAAACTAAGTTACTGGGTTGATCTTTTTCACATTGTCTAGGTTGATAGAAGCACTGGGGACCCAATTATAGCACTTAAACATGGAAAAAGTCAGATTTTCATGATATGTCCCCTTTAAGTGATATTTAAGTGATAGAAAGACTCAATAGTGTTTAACATTTATTTATGTTGGAGATTTAGAATAGTTTGCTATTTTTAAAGGGGACAGAGAATGAAAAACCATTTTTACCTTGTCTTTGTTGAATAATCACAGGCATCTAACTGCCCCTCCACTTTAAAATAATTGGCTACATTTTTTGAGTGGCAGCAAAGTCAGCCAATCAGTAATGAGATTGCAAGTTAAGCCAGTAGGGGGAGCCAAATAGGTGCAAAACCACTTGTTTAAAATCCCCCACCCTAATAGAGCTTTCTGAGAGAGGTTTTTAGGAAGCTTCTAAGGCATTACAGACCCAAACCAAAACATTTTTGTCTACATGTCACATCACAGAACAAGGATAAATACTCCGTTCAACCATTCTATGTCACCTTTAAGTTTTGTGCTTACCACTGTCCAGAAGGGTAGTGCCTGTTCTCAGGCTGTATGTCGGATATATGTTGCTTTATCATACAAACAATAACTCCAACAATAACTCTGATGCACATTTGCATGATGCACACATTGTTTTGTGTAACCATGCGCTCAGTTGAATTTACCGAAGGGTCTATGCAGCCCGTTTAAATTCAACACATCTCACCCAGAAACGCATGACGTGCCCGTGTGGGTTTAAAATAGACATTGCAGAGATGAGAGATAGAGAGATTGGGAGAACTTCTAGCCTACATTAACACCAAAACATTACAGAATTATCAGGTTACTGTGCTTCTTTATATTTTATCATGCAGAATGTAATGTGTGTGTTTGTGTGTGTGTGTGTGTGTGTGCGCGTGTGCGTCTGCGCATGCAATGTGTGTAAACTGCAACTGCAGGCCTACTTTTGACAATGTTTTATTACTTTTTCCATGCTGGCTTATTTTAAGGAAAGTGAAGTCCATGAGAGAGAACCGCAGTGCTTAGTGCACCTTCAAGAAACCAAAGTCCCTGGTCCTCCGCACAGTTTTTGCCAGGTAGGCAGATACATATTGGATATGTTAATGATATGGTAAAAAGAACTAGCACTCTACATATAACAAAAATAATATGTGCCATATCTACTCAATAAAATTGTGGCAACAGATTACAAGCAATATCATTAATTAAATTCAACAAAAAAAATTGAGTTAGAATTACTCAATAAACTCCTTTATAGTAACCCATTTAAAAAGATAAACTGCAATTTGCAAATAAAAAATAATTTAAATGTCAACAAAATATTTGGTGTACAGGACAAAGAACTAGCACTATAGACGGTTTCAACAGTAACAACATAAACAAGCCGCTGTCGTGGTCCGCACGTAACTTCCGGTAAACTCTGCTAATAATAAATTACAACGTACTTTAAACGTATAGTTTATTTATATAACAAGCAAAAAAAACAACAACACAACACATAGATTACCTAGAAAACCAAAACATTTGTTATTTTCGACGAGGGATTTTTTTCAAGAGATCAGTATAGCAACTAGTTAAACCATTAAAAAAAACAAAACCGGAACTAAAGTTCGGATCCAGACGTTTATCACGTGCGTCTGATGAAACCGTCTATACAATTAATACTACTGAATTATACTATTTTGATTTAACATCATGATTTAAAATTTAGCTATTAATATTAACAAAAATATTGAGTGATATTAATTTGATCTGATTTCAGAATGACAGACAAAGATGAATCAATTCTTATTTTATTGCAGGCAACACAGCAAAATCCCGGTGTTAAATTAACACTGCTTGGTGTATATATAATCCACACCCAGGCCTAGTCCACACAGACACGGGTATTTTTATAACTGTGACTTTTTTACACAGTTCGGCCGTTCGTCCACACAAAAACGCAGTATCAGGGTACTGAAACAAACATTTTTGAAAACTCCTGCCAGGGTGAGGATTTTAAGAAACGCTGGTTGCAGTATTGTCGTGAAGACATGAAAACCGGGGTTTTTGCCTTGCGACGTTACGTTTGTTAGGCTTCTGATTGGCCAAGGTGGCTTTACGATTTGGGTTATATCACCACCTGCTCGTGTGGCATGCTCTTGACAGCACTTGATAGCATGTATTTGCTTTTTCATGAGGACGGAGATTTCTTTTTAACAGAGCATGTGTGGACAGATTTTTTTTAGAGGAAAAACTATAAAAATAGCCGTGTCCATATGGACTAGGCCCCAGATGGGTGTTAAAAAACACTGAATCAGTGTTAAAGTAAATAAGGGGCTGTTTACACTTAGTATTAAGATGTGTGTTTCATCGATCAAATGACATCTGGACGAGAGAGACACATCAGGTTTACACTTGGTATTTAAATCTGTCTCTTTTGTCCACTTTCGACCGCTTCTGTCCTGAATACTTTGAGGGGGTGGTCTGTCGAGACAGTGGGTGCTGTAATTTAAACATGAGCGGGAGTAATGATGAGTTTAAATGAACGCGAAATAATATTATGTTGGAATCCGCTGCTTTTGTAGTAAGTAAACATGCTGCACAGTGTTTTGTACATGTATATGTTAGAGCTTTCTCAGATATTTCAGCGCAATTGATGAATAAGATCACGCAACTTTCACATGCTTGCAAAATGAAACTGCGGAGATCAGCCGCTTTAGTTTTATCAATGAAAGGCTAAAAATAGCGTTGTTCACCGTGTGTTCATGCCAAAAAGTCAGACGTAAAACACTGTGTTCAGTACCTCAGATTAGATAAATGGGCAGAGAGAAGGCGGTCGCGTTTGGCTGCTCGAACACATCCAACCACATGTGCTCCACACCACAAAAGCAATCCGATCAAAAGCGGTTTCGACTACCTCTGAATGTGGTTGAAAGTGGTTGAAAATGGATGAGCTCAAAACGTTTTGAACACCGTTTACACCTGGGGCCTGTTTCAATAAGAAGGTTCAACCAACTCTGAGTTAAAACTTGAACTCTGGGTTGACTTACTCTGAGATAGTAAACTGAGTTTTCGGTTATAGAACAGCTGATATGAGTTAGTTCAATTGACTCTAAGGGTTGACTCTAAGTTACTCTTTTGCCATATTAAACTATGTTATTACCTCAACTTGGATGAATTAATACATATCTATCTTTTTTCAATGCGTGCACTGTACAGCGCGTCGTGAATGTGTTAGCATTTAGCCTAGCCCCATTCATTCCTATGGTACCAAACAGGGAAGCCACCAAACACTTCCGTGTTTCCCTATTTAAAGACATTACATGAGGAGTTATACCAGTAAGTATGGTGCCACAAAATATAACTTTTTTTTGGTGCCATGGGAATAAATGGGGCTAGGCTAAATGCTAACACATTCACGACACGCTGTACAGTGCACACATTGAAAAAAGATAGATATGTATTAATTTGTCTACGTTGAGGTAATAACATAGTTTATCATGGCAAAAGAGTAGCCTATTCCTTTAAGCGCGTGCACAACCACTATCAAAAGCCATCATCAATGGAGCTCAGATATTACGATTCACCATGAAATGGTCTAAATCCTTTTTACTACTAAAACTGAAAGTGCTGCTGCAAGTTTACAGCAACTACGAGCATATATTTTAAAGAAAAGAGTTGTTGTTGGAAATTGCTACTTTAGTAAATGCGTACATTTAATTTTTACTCACTGTAAAATTATCAGAATTAAATAAACAGAGGACTGTACGTTGCAATCCCATGGACAAAAAGATGACAGCAGCTCAGCTAAAAATGAAATAAGGCATAATATTTGGGCATAAAAGGCTACAAACTTTACAAATGTTTGTCATGAATAAAACAGAAATACGACAAGTCGGTATTCAAAGTCAGATCGTCGACAGTACGTCTGCCCAAACCACTGCGCACACCACTACCCACTAGACCAGCGATAATGATGAGTGCATGCATAACAAATTTAAATGCAACCGTTCAGATGTAAGAGCACGGCCACAAAGACTGATAACAGTCATATAAGGATATTTATATTTCTAAAATGACTGCAAAAAAATAATAATTCCGCTCACATAAATGTAAGTGGATATGACAAAAATCCACTCGGGGTCTCAAAATCCTCTCGCGACATAAATGTAACTTTCTACAAATGAATGCAACATCATCATCTACAGGACCCTCTATAAAAGTGACATTTTACTCAGTTAGACGTCTATGCACCTAAGTACATCATATAAGCTTTACAAGTCATTTCGATTTACTGTTTTAATTTTTTAGTTTAAAGTTTACTGTAATATATAAAAAATATGAAGTAGTAAGTTAAATTGGTTTGCCCTGGCAATTTAACTATAACTTAAAAGATAGCTAAAAAATTTTTTTACAGTGTTTGTAATAAAAATTTTGAAAATGAATGGATGTTCTAACCTGGTCAGTGTGTTTAAAGCTCCACTGTGTACTTTTTTGAGTTAATTCTTAGCAAAAACCCATGTTTTCTTTCAAAAGTATGTGCTCATTCATGTGTAATTACTTCCACCCACTAATCAAAGTATTCTCGTAAGTGTAGAATTTGCTATTTAAAATACATACGGTCGAGTCGCTCGTCTGGCTGAATCCATGTTGTGGCTCCATCTTTGAAATACATTCGCCGTCGAGGGACATTCCTGAAATTCAAGCTCCGCCTTTCACACTTTCAGACTACACTCACGCTGGCCGCTAGCTGAAGCCTACGGAGGTTGCATGTGTAGGCGGTATACGTCATCAAGACAGTCTTATTTCAGAATATTAACAATTATAAAGCTGACATTTATTCTTAGTTAATTGTAAATTGATGTAATATGCTTATGACTTGCGAATGTAATGCTCAGTTAATTAAAATAAACCAGGCTTGATGACGTATGCAGCCTGCATATGCGACCTGTGTAGACTGAATCCTTCGGATTTTACAACAGCTGCACATCGTGATGATCCCGCGATCTAATGCTTTGATTTGAGGCAGATTTGAAAGCCTGTTGAAGACCTATTTTCGAGGACACTAAAACACGTCGCCAAGGAAGCGATACGGGGATTTAAAATGTTAACGCAACAGGAAAAACAACAAGACCAAAGTCAATATTGGAGTAATATTTAGTTTACCAAGATGGGGCTAAAGGGACACAGAAGTTGCCTACTTTCTATCTTCTCCACAGGTAATTAAGCATATTCGTTTACATCTATACAGTATATGCTGTAAACTTGAAGTTTTATAGTTCCTTGGCTAACTATGGTTATGCAAACTCTTGTTGGTGTAAACACGCATGTGGTTTGATGTGTTCGAGCAGCCACACGCCGTCTCTCCGCCCATTTATGTAGTCTGAGGTGCTGAGATAAACGTTTTTCATCTTTTCTGACCTCTGGCACGGACACACGGTGTACAGCGCTATTTTTAGCCTTTCATTGATAAAACTAACGCCGCTGATCTTGCGCGTCTTCGTTTCATTTTACAAGTTGAGCGATCTTAAATCACCAATATCAGAGAAAGCTCTTACATATAAACGGACCTGTAACATGTTTACTTAAAACATAAGCATCCCTGCAAGTAAGCCTACGATGGCCCTTTATGGGCCCACTTAGGGCTAGTTTAAGGGCCCCGCGCAGGTTTGCTCATTGGCAAAACGTTGGCCCTTTAGCGCTGGCCCTGCACAGGCAGCCCTCACTTAGCCCCCAGGAAGTCCTCATACAGAAAAATCTCCAGAGTTAAATAAACACTGCTGGATGTATTTATTGTCCCATCTTACAGAGTGTTAAAAAGTAACAATGAAGCAGAATTAAAAGCTCTGTTGTCCTCTTTCTCAACATCTCTGTCTGAAATATAAAATTGCATTTTACATCTTACTTGTAGAGTCATTTTCTTAACTTATGTTTAGATGTTGGCTGTTTCATTTAAAGTCACCATAATTGTGATCAGTGGTTGTTTTAATTGGACTTTGACTCTTGACCGTTGGCTTGTTAGTGTTTTCTAACTGCTATATCTAAGTGTGTTTAAAACACATGTTATAGCAAAAAAAAGGCAGTTGCAGTTGAATATTGCTGGTTGATACATAAACATTGTCAAACATAATCATTTAATGAACAGATTTATTAATATAGTTTTCCCCCTCATCAGAAGCATCATTCTCTGTCAATAATGAAACACTACAGCGTAAGGTCCAGAACCCTCACAGCAGTTTATCACCCTGAAGGACTGATAGTTTGCACATAAACATTAACCGCTGAACAATGTAGACGCACAGACATCAAGAATCGGAGTGTGAATCTCAACAATGGTGACAAAGATGGTAAAAAAGGTAATTATTTATTCATGCCCCAGTGCATTTTGCGAGTTCGGGATGAGCAGCATGAAGCTTTTCATTTTATTGTCACCATCATTGTGATTCATACTCTGATTCTTGATATTTGTGTGTCTACATTGTAGAGCAGTTAATTTTAAGTGTCAGTGTTTCAAAATTCTTCAGAAAGACAAACTGCTATAAGAAAGCTGGATCTCATACTATAGTATCACATTGTCAGAGGAAGATCCTTCTGATAAGTGTGCAAACATAAGTTTTTATATGATGATGTTTAGACTTTATTTACTGAACTGACCACCACCAAAGGATCGCATGCTGCCATAACAAACATGTCTTAAACACACTCTGCCATAACAAACATGTCTTAAACACACAAAGTTATAGCAATCAAAAGACTGAACAAGGCAAGAGTCAAGAGTCAAGTTTAACTAAATCAAACACTGATCACAATAGTGGTGACTTTAAATTAAACAAAATCTCAACCTAAAGTATGAAAATGACTCTACAAGTAAGATGTAAAATGCAATTTTAGATTTCAGACAGAGATGGTGAGAGAGAGGATAACAGCGGTTTTAATTCTGCTTCATTCTTACTTTTTAACACTCTGTAAGATTGGGACAATATATACATCCAGCAGTGTTCATTTAACTCTGGGGATTTCTCTATGTGAGGGCTTCCTGGGGGCTAAGTGAGGGCTGCCCATGCAGGGCCAGCGCTAAGGGGCCAACGTTTCGCCAGTGAGCAAACCTCTGCAGGGCCCTTAGGCTATGCCCATACAGGCCCATCGTAAGCTTACTTGCAGGGATTGGACTCTGACATAATATTAGTTTGCGTCCATTTAAACCCGTCATTACTCCCGCTCATGATTAAATGACAGGAGGGGGACTCGTCCACAGACCATCTCCTCAGTAATCTGGAGAGAAGCGGTCGAAAATGGACAAAAAGAGACGGATTTAAACACCAAGTGTAAACGTGATGTGTCTCTCTCGTCCACTTGTGATCCGATCGACGAAAACACATCTTAATACCAAGTGTAACAGCCCCTGAGATATTTTTCCTCGCGTCGATGAAAAAGGAGTGTATAAGCTACGTTTATGGTTGCTTTTTGTATGTGATTTTAAGTGGACATATCATGAAAATCAGACTTTTTCCATGTTTAACATAAATCTGTTTGCTTTGACGGATCACAGGCAAAGGACATTGCAAATTTTTCATTTTTTTCATTGCTTTTGCTTTGTAGCTACTGGAAGCCATGTTAACCTTGGCATGACACGGCCGGGCCACCGTACGGGTAAAAACGCGTTCCGAATGGGGGGGGGGGCTAAAAAGTAATATTCAGTTGGTTGTCATATAGAATTTCACCGCTAGATGGGAGTAGATCCTACACAGTGGAGGTTTAAAAACACGTCTATTAGAGCAGAGAAAGATGAGATAAATGTAGTCTTAACCC
Source organism: Misgurnus anguillicaudatus (assembly GCF_027580225.2). NCBI lineage: Eukaryota > Metazoa > Chordata > Actinopteri > Cypriniformes > Cobitidae > Misgurnus > Misgurnus anguillicaudatus. Next base: position 1,840,971 of record NC_073339.2, read on the forward strand.
TCTGGGGTCTAAGGGGTTTTTAGGGCCCTGGGGAAGTTTTTATGGAAGCATATGGGTAGCTAAATTCAATTTAGAATGTAATATGCAATATGACAATGCAATATGTAAAATGACAATGCATTTCTGTATTTAAGTTTACATTTTCCATGCATGTATGTGCAATCCTTGGTGCAAAATAGAAATGAAAATGTAATACTTTAATTTACATTTTCCATTTTCTACAGCCCTGTTTTAAATACATATTTTAATGCTTTAGAAGTTGCAAAATTAAAATGGAAATGTATTACCCGAACTGATATAATGTGATTCACATTGTCAAGCAAAAACTGTAGCAAAATTATCATTTAAATGTAAATTTCCCTAAATGCATTTACATTTACGGGTGGGAAACTTGGGATTGCATTTTCATTTACACAGCGTGCAATGGATGTAGCAAAATTAAATTGGAAATGTATTAGCTGGTTTGATAAGATGTGCTTTACATAGTCAAGCAAAAACTGTAGCAAAATGATCGTTTAAATGAAATTTTCCCTAAATGCATTTACATTTACGGGTGGGAAACTTGGGATTGCATTTTCATTTACATAGCGCGCAACGGATGTAGCAAAATTCAATTGAAAATGCATTCCGAGTTGACCACGCCCCCACCCTGTGAATCACTGCGTCAAGGCGGGTCCAACAACTCCCATAGCCTGGCCTCTCACGTGGGAAACATGGCGGCAGCAGGGCTGACCGATTAAGTGAAGCATAAACAGAGAAATATTAGTATTTATGGAGATTATTACGTGTCTGGTGACAGAACTACAGCGTTGTTTGATCCTCTCACCGAATTGTCTGCATTATCAGACGCTGACATCTGTTTGGTAGTTTCCCTTGCACTGTCCTGTGGCTGCCTTTCGTGCCTTCGCATTCAAGTAGCGTAGTGGCAATCGGGATAGTCGGGACTTTTCGCGGTGGGTCGGCAGTGTTTTGAGGCTGCGAACGCCGGTCTGATACATTGCGAGTTAGCAACACAATCTGGCAGCCTGATGTGCGGCCGATTCCCGCTGGTCAAACTCTGCAGCCTTTTTGCTCAAACAGGTCCAACATGTCTAGGATTTACAAAAATACGAGGATCAGTGAGCGACCCCTCAACAAATGGCATAGCCTGTTGGCCTTTGATGTGTTTATTGCACTATGTGTGCGGTTAGATTTGTCAAGCAGCCGCTTTGTGCTTTCACACTCCGTTTGCGCGCTGCAGCTGCTGACCGCTGCTTTTGACTATAAAAAATATCGTGTGATTGACAAAAGCGCAAAAACAATATAACAAATCATCATTTTTTTCACAAAACAATATACTTTAGATATTATTTGATAGACTAGTAAGTGTGGATTAATGATGTTTAAAATAGCCTGGTGGTCAGGAAATGAATATTCATATGACTTGAATATTGACTTAACATAACAGCATCATTAAATGAATAAACAGAGAAGGAAGCAGGATTGATGTAAATTGTATTATTATAAAACAGCAATATTACTGAAATAAACCCTTGAGGTCAAACACGCTTAAAACCACACTAACAGGTCAAAATAAGCAATAACAGTGGAAAAAACATTATTATCTCTCAACACTTTATATGACAAACAATATATTTAAAGGAAATATTTTTACAGTATTCAAATATGCACACATAATTCCATTTATTACTTCCTGTTTATGAGCATGTTTGTCTCTGCCCTCGCTCTGTCTTCCAAACAGGTATCATTTTGTATAGTTCCTTATAATTAGCCATGATTTTATTATTGTGAAAATTGTTTTTTTGGCAGATTGATTACGGTTTGTATTACTCTGTTTTTTTTTTTTTTTTTTTTTTTTTTGACCACCGAGGGCCTACAGATGTTTCTTCCGCGAACATTTCATCACAGTTCAAATAAACCCTGACTGTTACATGTATGTATTTATATGTTGAAAACATTGTTCAAATCTTTTTTAATTATTTTAAAATACAGAAAACGGCGTTAAAACCCCTCACAGAGTGAAAAAAAGTAGACAGACTGAACTTCGACATAAATACCTTCTAAGTTTGAAATGTTTTGTGAAGAAGAAGAACCATTATCTGTTCCGGTAAAATTCTGTTCTTTAACAATAATGCATGGATTTTCATTTAACAAGAATAACCATGGTTTTACTAGGTTTAACTATGGTTGTAGAAAATCTGTAGTAAACATGTTTTTTTTTATTTTGATTTAAGGTAAAACAGTTCATTTTGGTAGGGGTCATTAATTGTTTTACTGTTTGCTGCATGTTAAACGACCATCTCCACCACAATTAAACGTAATTTTACTTCATATGTTTTGTTTGCTTCTCTAAAACGAATTTCATTTCATTTAATTTGTTTCTTAATTTTAATCTATGTTTTGTTAATAACTTTTGTGGATATAAATAAATAAGAACATTAAAAAGTATTGAATAAGATAAGACGACGTCACTGGCCACAGGTCAGAATATAGCCTACCCAGCTAGAAATAAAAAGTTCTAAGAACGTTCCCTGAAAGTTCCCGAATGTTCCCAAAAACATTCTGCCAACGTTAAAAGCGGCTAGTTTTTTTTAAGTTCTAGGAACGTTTCTGTTGTCTGAACGTTAGAGTAATGTTACATTTTACCATTTTTAAACGTTATGACAATGTCATGTTTTAATGTTCACACAATGTTTAAAACAACAGCTGTTTGTTGTATTGACTTGTTTGATTGTTGTGTAGATGATGGAGAATGATTGCATTTTATTGTTTTGGAAAACATTATTTCTGAATGTTCAGTAAATATATTGCTGTAGAAAACTCAATTCACTTACTAGGTTTAGATGTTGATGTTTCATTTTGGGTCGCCCTTGTTGTGATTCGTGTTTGTTTTGGTTGGTGTCTTGACACTTGGCTTTTTGCCTGCTATTTTTTTCCTGGTTGTGTTGGCTTTGTGGTAGTGCATCACAGTTGTTATGAAAAGTTATAAGTGTATTTCTGTGGTTGTTGGTACATAATGGTAAAGATCATCACCTAGTTCATTTACTAATCAAAAGTTTATTTTCTGCCAATATTGTATAATAGATCCAACTCTTTCACAGCAGTTTGTCATTAAGGAGTTTTAGAAACTTTGGACAAAAAATATCCGCTGTATAATTGGGATGCCCAAACATCAAGAATCAGACTATGAATCTCAACCATGGTGACAATTAAAATTGTTAAAAAAATCCTTATTTATCCATGCCGCAGTGCATGCTGGGAGTCCTGAATGAGGTTTGTAATTTGTTAATACCCAGCATGCATTGCAGCATGAAGTTTTTCATTTAATTGTCACCATGATTGAGATTCATAGTCTGATTCTTGATGTTTGTGCATCCCAATTATACAGCAGATATTTTTTGCCAAAGTTTCTAAAACTCCTTAATGACAAAATGCTGTGAAAGTGCTGGATCTCATTTACATTTTTGACAGAAAATAAAGTTTTGAATAGTAAATGAATTAGGTGATGATCTTTACCATTATGTACCAACAACCACAGAATAACACTATTAACTTGGCATGTTCATAACAAATGTGGTGCATTAACACAAAGTCAACACAACCAGGAAAAAACCAGCAAGCAAAAAGTCAAGTGCCAAGAGACCAACCAAAACAAACACCAATCACAACAAGGGCGACCCAAAATGAAACAAACATCAACATCCAAACCTAGTAAGTGAATTAAGTTTTCTACAGCAATATATTTACTGCATACAGAAATAATGTTTTATAAAATAATAAAATGCAATGTTTCTCTATCATTTACATAACAATTAAACAAGTCAATATAATAAACAGCTGTTGTTTTAAACATTGTTTGAACATTAAAACATGACATTGTCATAACGTTTAAAATGGTAAAATGTAACATTACTCTAACGTTCAGACAACAGAAACGTTCCTAGAACTTAAAAAAAACTAGCCGCTTTTAACGTTGGCAGAATGTTTTTGGGAACATTCGGGAACTTTCAGGGAACGTTCTTAGAACTTTTTATTTCTAGCTGGGACACATACGCAAGTAAATAAGGATTGTACTGTTTGCAATCCCATTTTTTATAAGAATACCAAAAACCACGTCAAGTTTCCTGACTAGTGTGTTTTTTATGTCTGTTCCCCTCGCGTGAAATGTTTGACGGAAAAACAAAGAAAACACTCGCGTCTGGAGATACTGACACACATACGCAAGTAAATAAGGATTGTACTGTTTGCAATCGCATATTTTAAGAATACCAAAAACCGCGTCGAGTTTCCAGACTAGTGTGTTTTTTTATGCGTGTTCCCCTCGCGTGAAATGTTTGACGGAAAAACAAAGAAAACACTCGGTCTGGAGATACTGACACACATACGCAAGTAAATAAGGATTTAGATGTCATGTTTTGGTACAATCGGATGAAACAACAAGGAATAGAGAGACTGGGTTGTGGATTGCGTATCCATTGACTGCATGAGGCACAAGTTATGCATATGGATGTCTCTGCTCATTCACTTCAATGGCGCGGGGGTGTGGCGATCTCTTCTCATTACAGATAATCCGGTAACATTAGAGAGACGGTCCCTCTCCTACTTCTCATACAGTTTACACCGAATGACAATATATGTTTTCGATCTCACTTACATCATTTAAAAGCTGACATTCCAAGCATTATGTAGACATTTACAGTATCTTTTGTTTCTATGACAAGTATTCGTTAAGTTACAGTTTATTTTTCTGACGCGTTTGAGAAAGGACTTCACTGAGGGAGAGAGAACCAAACGCGCATCATGTTTATTTTCTTAATATTGCGAAAAGCACAACATTCTGTTTTTATTGGGAGTGGACAGAAAAAAACTAGACACTTTAACGTTTTAAATGATGTATAAATCATATCTGTATGTCCAAAATCAGCAGAGTTATCTAAGTCTCTTTGCGGAATGATTGAAAAATAAAGAGTTTGCGGCGCCCGCGCCGCAGCCGACCCCAGAGTGTTACTATGTTAATTATTATGAAAGCATAAGTATTGTAATGATCTCATGCAAAAAAAAATCACTAAATTTAAGTGTTCAATTTTATGTTCTAAAACACCCGATGGTGACAATCAACAACAAAGGTTCCTGCCGCAATGCATGCTGGGTACCAGTCCAGGATTGTATAAAACTCATTCATAACTCCCATCATGCATTGCTACATGACAAAATCCTGCAACTTTCTTACCATTAACTGTCACTATTGTTGAGATTTGTATCAAAATTCATTATGTCTCTCTTACGCAAATAAAAGCAAACTAAAGCATTACAGCAGTCTTATTCAATACAGTGTCATATGCATAGAGGAGTATTTTTATATGCTTTATGTTCTTCATTTCTTTATGATCAAATGTTTTAATAATTTTTAGGGTAGAATATAATATGAATAAACAACCTTAGACGCTATAAAAAGTTTTCCCTCTACATTAAGCAACAAACAAGTGGTCTTATCAAAACAATGTTGCAATTGCTAAAAAAGTAGAGTTAGGTCAGTGAAGGTCAAAGGACGAATGCCTAACTAAAGGAAACACGAATCACCATAATGGTGACTTCAAATGAACTGAAAACAAACACAAACTTAAGATTTAATGTGAAACATTTTGGGCCCTATCTTGCACCCAGCTAATGCCAGCTGATAAGACAATTGTGGCTATTTCCTCTCACGCCTGTTTAACCGACGCTGATTTAGGCGGGTTTCTCCCATCCCCATGTAAAACTACTTCTCTTTTTTTGACTGCTCTTACAAGAACGTCGGTCTCCTCGGCTGTGAACCGGTCCTGGCGTGCGCCTGGTAAATCTGTCATAATAATAGCAACCCGCCATGGAACTTGCGCACTTGCGTTTAAAGGGAATGTTGGATGACGTTCAAACCACACCTATGAATAATGAAGAGTTATTTCTACCGCCGGAAAAATAGCAACAGCGCCCAAGATCCGCCCACAAAGTCACTAGCGCTTTGCCCTTCGGACTTGCATTTCAGATCGTTAGAATAGGGCCCATAGTGTTAAATATCCATTTGACTTTTGATTACATACAGTCAGAAAGAAGATTTGTCTACTAAATCACATGTGTGGATGCTGGGATAGATGAACACTTGTATCTTGTTCTGACAGCAGTTGTTTAGAAGTTAAACTTATCTATTAAGTAAATAACCATTCAAGTTATAATTTTAGTTTTCAATCACAGATGATGATAGAAAGGCAAACGTGAAAATTTGAGCTTTTGGAGTCATACACCCAACAGTATTCATCTACTGCATTTAATATTTTGGCTTTCATCATTATTTTTGTATTATTTTCTCCAGAAAATGAGTCATCAAAATAAAAATTTAGAGACAGGAAATTTTCCAAAATGTAATTGATTTGATACTGAATGAACCAGCAGGTGTTCACCATTAATGTCTTAATCATCAATTCATTATTAACTTAAACACTGATTCAGGCCTAGTCACACGGACACAGGTATTTTTCCTCCTACGTTTTAAAAAAAAATACCGTCCAAACATGCTCTGTTTAAAAGAAATATCTGCTTAAATGAACACGTCAATCTTTTTTTTTTAATGCAATAATACTTATTATAGCAGCATTATATTAATCGTATTAATAAGCAATACTAGTCAATATAAACAAGAACTTGTTGCGTGTGTCTTACCAAATGACCTGCCCACTCTGAATGATGTGCAATTTGATTACTGGTTAGGTTCTTGTCACCACGTTTTGCCAGACATTTCTACGGAAACAAACAAAATAGGCCTTTAAGAAAAAAATAACTTCCGACCTTGTCTTTTAAAAATGAATCAAATACATCACTAACACCGACCTGCACATTCTGTGCCACATTAAAGTGTCACATTAATTGTCAAAACATTAAACACTACGTCTAAAGAGGATTTTTCAAAATGGGATCTGGCAACACCGCAAATGCTGCATCCGCGGCTGCAAGCGTTTCACAGCTGCTTGAGTCAGTCTCTGTCATTTTACTTCAAACCAGGGATGGGCAACTTTGGTCCTGGAGGTCAGTCCTGCAGAGTTTAGCTCCAACCATAATTAAACACAACTGAAAGCAGCCAATTAAGGTCTTAGGCAGTGGTTCCCAACTCCAGTCCTCGGCCCACCCTTCCAAAAAGTTTTAGATGTCTCCTTATATGAAACACCTGATTCAATTCATCAGCTTGTTAGTGTGTTAATTTTGTTAACATTTCAAACAATCTCCCAGCTAACAGAGAAAAGTTCTAAGAACGTTCCTTGAATGTTTCCCACATTCCCAAAAACATTTTCTGCCAACATAAAAAGTGTTCAGTTTTATTTATTAAGAATGTTTCTTGGTTGTCTGAATGTTAGAGAAATGTTACATTCTATCATTTTAAAACGTTATGACAATGTCATGTTTTAAACAACTTAACTTCTTATTTAAATGAAAGAGAAACATTGAATTTTATTATTTTAAAACTGTTATAAAACATTATTTCTCAATGTTCTGTAAAAATATTTCTGTAGAAAACACAATTCATTTATTTGGCTTAGATGTTGATGTTTTGTTTCATTTTAAGTCACCATTATGGTGATCAGTGTGTGTTTTAGTTGGACCATTGACCCTTAACATCTTGCTTGCTAATTTTTTCCTGGTTACATTAATATCCCTGGTGTGTATAAAACACATTTGTGATGGTAATTATAGTGCAATTCTGCGGTGGTAGTTACATAACTCACTCATCAAAAGTTTATTTTCTGTCAACAATGTATATGAAGTCCAGTGATCTTGCAGCAGTTTATCATTAAGGATTTTTAGAAACTTTGGACAAAAATGAACTGCTGTCTATTTGGGACGCACAAACATCAAGAATCAGAGTATGATTCTCAACAATGGTGACAAAGAAAATTGTAAAAAGTTCATTATTTATCCATGCCGCAGTGCATGCCAGGAGTCCTGAATGAGATTTGTAATTTGTTAATACCCAACATGCATTGCAGCATTACGTTTTTTATTTAATTGTCACCATTGTTGAGATTCATACTCTGATTCTTGGTGTTTGTGCGTCCCAGTTATACAGCGGATATTTTTTGTCCGGAGTTTCTGGGAATCCTTAATGAGAAACTGCTCTGAGTGCTGGATCCCATTTTGACATGAAAGAAAACTTTTGATATGTGAGCAAATCAATTAATTAGATTGTGATCTTTATCATTATGTACCAACCACCATAGAATTGCACTAAGTTAACATTACTATAATACATGTGTTTTATACACACAAAGTTAATGCAACCAAAAATAAAGCAAGTGAAATTTCAACATTAAAACATGACATTGTCATAACGTTTGAAAATTCCAGCAACCAAGAAACATTCTAAATACATAAAAAAAACTGGAAACTTTTCATGTTGGCAGAATGTTTTTGGGACTGTTGGAAACGTTAAATGAACATTCTTAGATCTTTTCTCTGTTGGCTAGGCTGGAAGGAGCGTAATGAGTGGAATCAGGTGTTTCATATAGGGAGACATCTAAACATTCTGGGGGGGGGGGGGGCGAGGACTGGAGTTGGTTAACCACTGTTACTAGGCATACTAGAAACTTTTAGGCAGGTGTGCTGAGACAAGTTGGAGCTAAACTCTGCAGGACACCAGCCCTCCAGGACCGAAGTTGCCCATCCCTGCTCTAAACTATACACTTAACTGTCCAAACTTAATTATATACGCAGGTGGCAATATGAGTGGTTTTAAATTACTAATTAGTCATTCAGAGAACTTAATTTTTTTTATATGAAAAATTAACAGAGGTCGGACCTGGGTGCATGGTTATGGCCATGTTTATGATTATATGATTATAATGAAAATGCTGTAAACGCTGCAAAATCTCTGTTCAACATTATCTTTATTCTTAATTGAAGGGTTTTAATACTTGTTAACTTGTTAAAACAAAAGAAGTTACAAAAGAGTTTAAACGTTTGTCCAAGCAGCTATTTTTCTTAATAATTTCCATGAAAATGTGCTATTTATTCAACAAGAGCAACAGGCAGAGTTGCTCAACATTGTGCAACACAATTTGGATACCATATGCCAACTTGCGCTGCTTGACTTTCGTAAAAAAGAAGTGAAGGCATCTTGCGTGGTTTTGTGTGGTTTGAACAACTTCAAGTTACGCCCCTTTCGTGTTACGCCCCTCTTGCAATCCGCATACAGACCCATCTCGCAGGGTTGACAGAATCTGACTAATGTGGTCGTATTTCTTTGTTCTTGTGAGAAGTCTGGCTCCTGCATCTTGGACCACACACACAACAGTGTGCACATGATTTAACATTATTTACACAATGCTCCTTTATAACTTTTCTCTCTTTTTGTTTTTGAAGTTGGAGATTCATCTCTACACTAAGAAGAATTTTGGCGGTGAGAAACGTGTGATCAAAAAAGACTGCCCCTCTTTGGAGGACAAGTTTGGTAAAAGGGAGTTTCACTCCTGTAAGGTGATTGCTGGGACCTGGAATCTTTATGAGGGTCCAAACTACACTGGACATCCCTTACAACTGAAGGTGGGGGAACATCCAAACCTTGCAGCATTTAAGTCTCTTAAATGTGTGTAATAATTTCCTGTAAATTGGAAATGAATGTGTTGAGCTGCAGTTTTAGACCATTTTTAGTACTTTAATACTGTTGGGTATAATATGTTTGGTAGTTGGGTTTAGTGAGTAAATTGAATTTGTCTTTATATTATTGAAATTTGGGGCTGGATAATTAAGATAAGATGGGTAGATTAAGATAAGATGGGTCAGTAGAAGATGAGGAAAGGTTGTTATTTTGTTAACTGTTTAATAAATACATTATATCACATAAATTAAAAAAAGATTCTAATTACATATATCCTTTAATTGCTTGGTGATGTGTTTACGGTAGGGATTATTATTCTTTAAAAAAGTTTTGGGCTAACATTTTTAAATGATGAAAGTTTCTTTGTTATACTTTTTTTCTTTCTTGGTATTTGTGAATTCAGTTATATGTGATTTACTAAAACATTAACAACAAAAATAAAGTGTATTTATGGTGGCGGAGCATTGTTTAGTTGTGTCTTATTTAATACATGTGACACTGTTTGTTATTGTATATCTGTGTTGATTTTGCTCTATAGATGTAAAGTACAGTTAAGTGCTTGCCTTAATACATACGCAAGGACAAAATACAACAGCACACTCACTATCACACAGGGCTGCATTAAAGGCCACTTTTTAATGCCCTTCCTCATATGAGGTGCTTCTCAATACTCAAACTGATGCTTTATCGTTTCCTTGCAAATCATCAATTTCACCATAAGGAGGCTTTCAGCGCAGTCATGAGAGAGGACACAGATGTTTCCCCAGATAGCAAGAGAGCAGGCAGAAACCAGTGAATCAATGTTAAAAACTCTAGATTTGTCAATGTTAATTGCATTGAATCAATCAATCATGTTTGCACCATCCACTGCAACTAAATACTGAAATTTCACACCCAAAAGCTGCAACTAAATGTTGAAATTTCAACAAACCACTATTATGATGTTCAGTGTGCTTGCTTTAGTAAAGCCCTTGACTCTTAACTTTCAGTTTGTTAAGTAGAAACACATGTGCTTTGAAAAAGAAAAATATATATATATCAAAGTTAAGTTGTAATTTTTTTTCACGACAGATATCAAAATGAAATACATTTACCTGCTGCACATGATAAGATTGATCCCTTAGTGACAAGATAAACAATTAATGACAAACTTAGACAACATCACTCATCCTACAAACATCAAACTAATTCAGATAAAAGGATGACGTGTAATGCATGCTGGAAGTCATGGATTAGTTTAGGACTATGTTGATATTCAGCATGCATTACAGCATGAAGCTTTCTTTTGTTGATCGTCACCACTGATGAGTTTCATAGACTGATTCAGAGATAGATTTAGTAGTTTAATCATTTATAGTGTATTACATCTAACACTTTAATCTGAAAAATTCACATTTTTAGTACAGCACACACTAAATCTCTTTTTAGGTAAACCTACAATCTACCTGCAATTAGCTGATCCCATCAGATCTTGGTTTTCTTTGCAATAACTGATGTATGTTAAAGGTGACATGTCACAAAACTTTTTTAAAATGTAAAACAAATCCTTGGTGTCCCCAGAGTAAATATGTGATGCTTTAGCTCAAAATACCACACAGACAATTAATTAAAGCATGCTAAAGAGGCCCTTCCACATAAAACCGTTTTTACTTGTATTTTTTGATATGTGTTAGGTCCATATGTGTTTGTGTTGTGTCGTGAATGTGAAAATGAACTTCCACCTCCTCTGTCAGCACTAGCCACCGAAAAGAAATAAGCGGAGAAATCAGGTCAGTTAGAAAAGCTTATCAGTGTGACGTGGAACTGATCGAGGTCATTACTATTCATGAGCTCTTCAACTTGAGACCACACCCACATAATATAGTTAAGTTAGTTTTCATAACAAGTTACAGCAAGGATGGCTAAACGTCAACCGTACCATATTCGGGCCATTGTTTTTCATCGAGAGACATCATTCCTATTAAACGAGGGAATCATAACAGTTGCAACATATTTGGATGTTCAGAAGAACGCTTGATTTGAAGAGAGACAATGCTCCTCTATCAATAATGGATCCGGACAGAATGGCGCAGCTTATGTGAGTAAAACACTTTAGTCCTACTGTGGCGGCCGAGGGACGCAAATTCATGCTGCACACACGTTGAAAGGGTTTATGATAAAAGACACGCGTGTGTGTGAGTAAAACACTTTAGTACTATCTATCACTATCAGTTGCGACTGGGACTTCTCAACAGGAGAGCTCAAAGATGGCGGTGCCCACATTTACGTCAAGAAACAGGTGGATTTATCCTTTATCATGTTGCACCTGTATTTTCAGTCTAAGAATTATTGAGCGAATCAAATAAATTTTGTGTTGCAATAAATCAGCATGAAGTGACTACAATATTTCAAATCAGTGAAATTGAAAGGGTGCACAAACTCCTTTTCACATTTTATTTTATTATATACTCAACTCCAAGAATTCTTACATGAAAATATCACATTGTCCATCTTTCTCTAAAAACTGAATGGTAAATCACTATTATCTTTCCTTATAACAGACAGAACAATTTCGCAAAGTCCAAGCAAAAACTAATGATGTAGAGATGATTGGTTTGGATTATGTTTTTTCGAACCAGATGGCTCGATTAAAGCTTCTGTATGGAACCCTACACATTTATGGCTTATGAATAAACTTACGAATTTATTTATTGTGTGTATGCTGTATTTTCTGGTGGCTTAATGTTCCCACTAAAACATGCAAGGTTGAACAATATTGAAATCTCAATGTTTTCCTGCGGCATTCTTAGTCCTTCCAAGAATTAAATAACTAAGATCATTACTATAAAGAAGTATTTTGACACAGACACACAGAGGAGTTAAAATACACTCCAAATCCAGCATACAGAGTTTCAGTAAATGTTGTGTTGAATGTGTGTAAGCGCGTGAGTGTTTTTGTGTCAGAGACGCTGTAGAAGGACAAAGTGCCGGCCGACCAGTCCAGATAAACTCCTACTCTATTAGATGGAAGTGACGAGACAGGTATGTGTGTTTTCTTATTATTGTGACAAGCAGTGAATCTGTTACAAGAGCAGATCAAACTCCAGGACTTTTTGTTGTATCCAAACCAGCAGTCATTATGTTTCCCTTCCCTGCTGATTCCTTTATAAGACACAGATATATCAGCTTCCATCCCCATCCATTCAATCTCCCAATAACAGCGTCCAGTCAGACTCTCATTACATAGAACCTGAAGACACTCATCGAATCTGTCTGGATGATCAGGATATGACTGAGACTTTATCACACGTGTGATCTTTCTGTTGTCTTCAGACAGTTTGAGATGAGTGTTTGCTGTGTTTAAATCTAGTGTGAGATCACAGGCATCTGAACACAAGAACAGAGAAGCTCTATAATGTGTGTACAATGATTACAAACAAGGTTTTGTAAAGTCTAAGTATTGTTTACCCACATTTTTGTAGCCCTGTTTTAATCCTGAATTCTCCCCAGTGGTCAAGACTGTAGAAAGTGAAACACAATTTTTTAAACTGAATATATTTTTGCTTAACAACAATTTTCTAAATCAAAGAGCCATTTTTAATGTCCAATGGCAATAAAGAAGACCTGAAGATGTAATACTAACCCTCAAACATTGGAAAATTTACATTCCCATCATAAATCATTCAAGTAACTGATTATTGTGGTCAAAGTCACAAAATTGTGATGAACAATCTATTAAAGGTTACGTTCTTTTTGATTCCATGTTTTCATTGTATTGTTGATTTAATAGCATAAATAATACCATTTAGGACAATGAAAAATTGATATATAGATAAGTAAATTGTGTGAAAAATACAGCGGTTTTGTGAAACATGAACACATGTTATATTGCGCATTGTAAACACAATCAAAGCTTCAAAAACACAGAAAGAACTGGACCTTTAAGTCATCAAAACATCTAAACATCCACTTACATGAGTTTATTCAGTGTACACTTGGGATCATTGAGTATCTGAGAGAGCATCTGGCGTCCTGAGTGTTGTGGGTGATTGTAGGTCAGATCCAGCTCTCTCAGGTGTGATGATGGGTTTGAACTCAGAGCTGAAGCCAAATAACAACAACCTTCATCTGTCACCATACAACCTGATAATCTACAGAGAGATCACACATCAACATCAGTCAGTTCATCCTCTTTAGTTATAAATCAGTAAATCAGTATCTAGAGATAAATACCTCAATGTGTGTAGTTTACAGTCTGGACTCTTGAGAGCATCAGAGATGAGCTTCACTCCTGAATGCTGCAGGTCATTGTTACTCAAGTCCAGATCTCTCACAGGTGAGTTTGACGATTGAAGAGCTGAAGATAAACTTTCACAACACTCAGCAGTCAGATTACACATGGACAATCTAAACACAACAATAAAAACTTCATGTATAAGTGGTGTTTGTGAATGCAAAGCATCATTATTGTTATCTTTCATACGTATTTCTCTGGAAAAAATTCCACACACAGTGCAGACTATGATTTTAAAACTTTACTTTCTAACAATTGCCCACACACAGACATATGCAAACACATAAGGTCCCCAATCTCTGCTGCTCTCCTTCTCTGTTCCTCTAAATATCTGAACACATAATAACAGGACAGAGAAGAATTGAGAGCCTTAAATGGACATTTTATCTGAAAGATGCAGCTACTAGATGCAGAAATGTAGGCAGAGTCATGTATCTCCAATCAGCCTGTGTGGATTTATTTATTTAAAAAAATATCTGAACCCACCACACACCTCAGTATCTCTAGTTTACAGTCTGGACTCTTGAGAGCATCAGAGATGAGCTTCACTCCTGAATCCTGCAGGTCATTGTTACTCAGATCCAGATCTCTCAGGAGACACCACGATGATTGTAGAGATGAAGAGAAACTTTTACAACACTCACCAGTCAGATTACAAATGGCCAGTCTAAGCAGAGATGTAAAATTGCACATTAGTTTACATTATGTGTGGTGCAGTGTGTGTTTAGATCTACAGAATACTAGAAATTAAGCAACCACAAGAACTCTCACACATCTGTAATTGCTAAAAGTCGCTCTAAGCGAATCTGTGTGACGTCACTTTTTGTTGATGTTTGAACTGTTTTCAAACAAACGGAGCATAGATAACTCCTCCCCCTCCCTTCCATGCTTTCATGAACGCGCACAGCCCCACTCCCAAATCCTTCTTGTTGTTTATTGGCTGGAACACTTTGTTATGTTTCATGGTGGTAGGTTTGGCCACTGTGTTTTTATTGCAGTTTGTAGAGCCTAGGCTGTCTACAGAGATTGCGGTTTTTTACAGTTTGATCAGCGGACAGGCAGCAAGCAGATAGTGAGAAGATGTTTGCTGTATGTAACAAAAACATTTTTATGGTCTAAAACGCGTGAATTCGCTTAGAGCACCGCTAATAAAGAAATTTAAACAAGATATGAACCTGCCAGTGACAAGATAAAAGTGAAGACAGTCTGAAGTTCACAGATACAGATGTTGGTTTGTTAAGCAGGTGTAGGGGGCCGTTCATTTTATGTCTAAAACTGCAGGTAAAACGCAACCGTGCTGCTTTCCTCCTTCAGTTTAAAGCACTAATTACACTCATGTAGCATTTGCTGTTGCTAAGCAACCATGAGATGCCTGCTTCATAGATTCTGTAATGTGTCTCCATTCACACATCGCCAAGAACCGACAGGTGGATTATAAAAGTGCTGCGAAAACGATTCAAATTTTTACTTCTCAATATGACTTCTCAAATTGCTTTCGCGGTACTTTGATGTCATCCACCTGTCAGTTCTTGTAGCGCCACATGAAGTCGAAAACACCCATTTTTAACTTGCTGCAGTGACAATGTGCCTGGAAAAAAAAACACATGCGCATCTCGACCACTTTCTATGTGAGCATGCTTACCACGTGTCTTACTTGTGAAATAATAAACTTGCCCGCACAAGACACGAAATGCGAACGAACCCTTAGGTGTCTCATTTAAGTGAGCTCAGACTCAGATTAAGGAGCTGTCAGTACAAAATGATCTGAATCAAACTGTGCTGAAGTGGCTGTTGCTGTCAAGGGCTTAAAGGGGAAACATTATGAGACTTTTTACGAAGTTTGTGTGTGAAGTTGTAGCTCAAAATACCCCACAGATAATTTATTATAGCAGGTTAAATTGCCACTTTGTAGGTGCAAGCAAAAATGGGTGTGTCCTTAAAAATGCAAATGAGCTGATGAAATGCAAACACTGATCACCATAATGGTGGTTAATTAAAATTGAAAATCAACTGTGCTGGCAATTATTTTCTTAATAACTTAACCATCTAACTGCTAAAACATATTTATCTACTGAATGCTACATGAAGGGATCTTTGTAGTTAATATGGACTGATATGTGATATTGGAGTGTTTTATACAGACAGTGGTAATAATAAAAACACAGACCTCAGTATCTCTAATTTACAGTTTGGGCTCTTGAGAGCATCAGAGATGAGCTTCACTCCTGAATCCTGCAGGTCATTGTTACTCAGATCCAGATCTCTCACAGGTGAGTTTGAGGATTGTAGAGCTGAAGCCACAGCTTCACAGCAGGTGTCATTGAGTCCACAGCTGTCAAATCTGTAAATTAATTTAAATAGTTATTTAGTTATTATGCAAAGCATAAAATAAAAATGTCAAATGTTTGTGTTGTACGCAAACATTTCTGCAACATCTATCATTCTTCAGATACTCACAAGGCCTTTCTGCAGCATCTCACAGTGGACACTAGTTGCATATAACCTGCCGGAGATGTCTCATAGAGCTTCGGGTTGAACTTATCCAGCACGTCTTCTGACATAAAGATCATGTAGGCCAGAGCTGAACACATAGAGGATGATAAGTCTCCGATAGGTCTTTCTAGAGAGACATCTGAACGTCCACATGTCTGGATTTCCTTAAACAGCGAGTAGTCTTTTAACTCACTTAAACAGAACATAAGGTTGGTTGATGTTTCAGATGCAAGTTGCTGGCTTTGAAACTGTTTGATGTATTTGATGGTTTCTCTGATGCTTTCTCTGCTGTCTTCAGTGTTGGTGAGGAGACCTTTCAGTAGTTTCTGATTGGATTCCAGTGAAATGCCCAGCAGAAATCGTAGAAAAAGATCTAACTGTCCTTTATTACTCTCCACTGTTTTATTCACCGCTTTCTTTAGTAAGTCATGCAGTAATATATAATCCTGTCGCTGTTCAAAGAAAAAGCAAAGTTCATCCATGTTCTTGCTCATGTAACAGAAGAACACATACAAGGCGGCGAGGAACTCTTGAACGCTTTGATGCACAAAATGGAAGACCTTCATCTCGTGAAGTCCAGCTTCCTTCTTGAACATCTCTGCAATCATCCCTGTGCTCTCTGAGATTTCACTGAAATAAATACCACTTTCTTTAAGATCCTCCTCACAAAACATTGTGTTATCTTTCTTCAGCTGTTCAAACGCTAGCTTGGCCAACTTCAAAACTATTGTTTTATTAGAATCTAAGACCTTTGTATGATCTCTTTCCTCTCTGTCCTCGTATTTCTCATTTTTCATGTTCATCTGAATCAGCAGGAAGTGAATGTACATTTCAGTGAGTGTTGCGTGAATGTCCTGTCCATTGTTCTTCATGAGAATATTATGAAGTACTGTGGCTGTGATCCAACAGAAGACAGGAATGTAGCACATGATGTAGAGACTACGAGATGTCTTTATGTGAGAGATTATTTTAGATGCTTGAGTTTCATCTTTGATTCTCTTTCTGAAGTATTCCTCCTTCTGCTGGTCAGTGAATCCTCGAACCTCGGTGAACAAACCTACAAACTCAGGAGGGATTTGATTGGCTGCTGCTGGTCTTGAGGTTATCCAGATGAGAGATGTTGAAAGCAGATGACCTTTAACCAGATTTGTAAACAGTTCATCAATAGATGATTTCTTATTAACATTATTTAGACTTCTACTTTTAAAGTTCAATGGTAGTTGACTCTCATCAAGACCATCAAAGATAAACAAAAGCTTAAAGTTGTATATCATTGTGTCATTCAGCATCTTCATTTCAGGATAAAATTCCTGTAGAAACTCATGAAAACTGATCTCTTCATCTTTAATCAAGTTGATCACTCTGAATGGAAGTAGAAAAACGGCGTCTATGTCCTGGTTGGCTTTTCCTTCAGCCCAGTCCAGAATGAACTTGTGCACAGAGAAGGTTTTTCCGATACCAGCGATGCCTTTGGTGATCACAGTTTTGTTCTCCTCATTTTGATCAAGCAGACAGAATATATCATTGTAGTTTATTGGTTTATCATGGGATTTGTGTCCCCTTATACTTTTCTCAATCTTGTAAATCTCATGTTCCTCACTGATATCCTCTGTATCAACCTCTGTGATGAAGAGCTCTGTGTAAACGTTCTTCAGGTGTACTTTACGCTTTTTCTTGCTTTCGAAAACACGTTCTGTTTGCTTCTTCATGCCGGCTTTGTGATGTTTCAGGAATTTTCGCAGGACAAATTCTTCAGTTTCATATGGGCAGAAACTTTGTAAAAATTTGTAAAGGACAGAATCCCCTGTTGTGCATACATAAATATATATTATGAATAATAATATAATAGTAAGTGTTTTGCTAAAAATATATATATTACCAATCATATATAATTACATTCAATAGTGAAGGAACACAGTAAAAAAATTTCCTTAAAATCCTGGAATGTTTTTTTTAATCTTTAAAAAAAATCCAGATAATTTACTCACCACCATGTCTTCCAAAATGTTGATGTCTTTCTTTGTTCAGTCGAGAAGAAATTATGTTTTTTGAGGAAAACATTACAGGATTTTTCTTATTTTCATGGACTTTAATGGACCCCAACATGTAATGGTTTAAAATCGCAGTTTCAACGGAGTTTCAAAGGACACTTAACGATCCCAAACAAGGAATAAGGGTATTATCTAGCGAAACGATTGTCATTTTTGACAAGAAAAACTATGGGGTTCATTAAAGTGAGAAAAATCCTGGATTGTTTTCCTCAAAAAACATAATTTCTTCTCGACTGAACAAAGACATCAACATTTTGGATGACTTTCTTTTTTTAAGAAAAATGGACTAATCAATTAATACTTAATGGTTTTCTATAAAATTAATTATATAGTACCTTGTGTCCTTGAATGTTTCCTCTCAGGCTCCGGCAATAAAGGTATTTGTTGGTCTGTAAAAGTAAAAAGATAAAAATGGGTGAGATTAAAATTATTTAATTTTAAAATATACAAAGTTAATATTACTGTGACATCATTGTGACATAGGCCTAAATATTACTGTGACATTGAAATTATTCAAAATTTAATGATGATACTTATAAGGGGTTTCCCAGACAAGGTTTAGATGAAGCCAGAATTAGACACCTTAGTTATATTAGAACATTTAAGTAGTTTTTACAAATATACTTTACAAAAAACATTACTGGTGAATACAATGGCACTGATATATTTTAAGCTCTCAGTGCAAGCTGATTTCAGTTAAGAAAACTCAAACATGCATTTTAGTCTTGGACCAGACTTAAACCCTGTCCAGAATACTGTCCCTTAAAGTTTTACAATATGCCTTAGCATGGACAAGTCTGTTTATGTACCTTTGCCGTATATTTGTACTGAGCCTGTGAAAGTGTTCCCACTGATAAAAGGAGCATTCACACTTGCACCAGTTTCAGCATTCACTCCAAATGAGATTTCTGAGCAAACTGGACTGGAAACAAGAACTGGAGTACTTGGCACTGAAGGAGTTAATGTGAAAATAATGTTTTAGTATATTGCAAATGTGAACATTAATTATTTGCTTTGTTTGTATTACCTTCCCTGTTATTTTTCTCTAACTTTTCAGCCAGCTGAATTTGTTTCATCTTCTTCAGGATATCCTGTGTGATCTTTACAGCTCTTTCTGGTCCAAAACGCTCCACCATCTTATCCACTGTGTCAGTGACATCTGCATTCTCCAGTTCAT
This sequence comes from Misgurnus anguillicaudatus, assembly GCF_027580225.2. Lineage (NCBI taxonomy): Eukaryota > Metazoa > Chordata > Actinopteri > Cypriniformes > Cobitidae > Misgurnus > Misgurnus anguillicaudatus. The sequence continues at coordinate 1,860,584 of NC_073339.2, forward strand.
CAGCTGAAACCGATTCAATCTGTTTTAAGTGAAACTTAAACCTCTTAAGTTTCTGTGGGTCCAGCTCATCCAGTGTTTCCAGAAGCTGCTCTGGGTCAGAAGTCATCTTCTATCATTGGCTCACTTCTGCCAAAAAATAAATATATATTTGTACATATTTATTTAGCAGTGACAAAGCTATCTAGCATTTTAACACATTGTTCACAGTGTAATCACAATTAAACAAGGACTGTGTAGAAATATAGGATCAATGCAACATAAGGCATTGTATCCAACACTATAAATCTATTTCCACAACATATCCTAAGTATTTTAAGTTAATATAAGGTACTAAAGATCAAGTATGAGAGTGTGCATTATAGCTTTTATAATATTTCAAATACATAAAGTGGGGTCTGAAATTCTGAAAATCTAAAAGATAAATAAAAATGATTCTTTGCTGTTTCACTAATCAAATTTAAACTAATTTGTAACACTGGTGACTGCAATGTAACGTAATTCAGGACAATAAGATTGCGTATTGTTTACCCAAAAATAAAAATTCTTTCATCATGTATTTATCTTCAAGTTGTTACAAACCTGTAAACATTTCTTTGTTTTTTTTTTACTGGACTCAAAGGAAGATATTTGTAATCAACCACAGAACAGAAACAGAAACACTTTCACAGTAAATAAAAAATACTATGCAGTCAAAATATCTTCCTTTGTTTGTAACAAGTTGAGTGTGAGTATGACAGAATTTATTTCCTTTTATTTTTGGAGAAATCATTTTAATGCTGATCTAAAATAAATGCTATGACATATGGTTTGACTGTAGGATTTGAGATCGAAATTAAGGGGTGAAAAGTCTGTGAAACAGATGCACAGTTTATTTAAAACATACAGTACATTAAAATAATCCTTTAAGACCCACGTGTCTAAATACATAAATCATGTGAAACTGAATGTGTGACGACGCAATCCACTTTAAACTAAGTAACTGCGTCACAAAATGCTATACACTTTTATACCAATATACAGTAATGCTTATAGGCTGCTATAAATCAACACTTAAGTTACTGCCTTACGAAACCACGATAACATGATGAAAAAACCTTGTCCAAAACCAATAGATTTTTTTCTAAAATGTTACACTCACACAATAACAATGACACCACATTACAGTAAATGTGTTAAAATAGTGAAAGAGAACTTACCAGAGCATTTCTGTAAAACATCCATTCAAAAATGTGTAAACAATTTTTTTAACATTAAGAATATTTTAAATGTTTGTTCAGGATTTACAATCAAGTGAAGTCCTCTTATTTCAATGATCGACTTCTTTCTATTTTACATAGTAATGTTGACCAGGAAATGTCTTTGACTGACTAGAAACACGACCTGTAAATGTTTAACTATGCTGGGTAAGGTGTATTGTGTAAGTTGCGTATCAGTGTAGATCATGTTCAAACGTGTTTTCCATCAGCATTCGTCATTAACTTTTTTTCTCAGTTCTTGTGCAGCTATTTTAGAACATCTTTGAATTTCTTTGATATAGGAGCTCACAATCTTTTACAGTATTATTTATTCACACGTTAGCTATAATAAAGCAGATATTTAAATAAAACAATACACATTTTCACACAAAAAAAAACCTAATTAAAGAATTTATGGGCAGCATTTTCCAGCCAATGTTGAAAAAAATAATGACAGACTCTTGAGGGATTTTAAAATGGCTCGAGGCAAAATGTGATACGCTTTCTCTTTTGTAAGACACATTGGATGAAAGCAGACAGAAAGACAGACAAATAGACAGGCTGCCAAATATAGACAGTCAGTCACTGTTTGTAGCACAAAAATGTACTAACTGTGTCTGTGGACATCTCCCTTTAAACAAGAAAATCATCTTGTGTAAGTTGTGTAACACAAACAGTGTAAACTGGTTTAACGACAGATAAAAATTAACCCTTTGAAGAATAGTCCAAAAATAATTACAGAATAAAAACTATTAAGTAATAAAGAGAGACTGTACAAAACAGAGAATTTTTTAAATACCACATGCCAAATGTCTGATATAGTTTCATGCAAATAATAATGTTGAATTTGTGAGAATAAAATGTCAGGTTAAACTGAGACTAAAGATGTCAACTGGATAGGTTTGGAAAATTCTAGGTATTTTGACACTTTCCATGAGACTTATAGACGGTTTCATCGGACGCACGCGATACACGTCTGGATCCGAACCTTACTTCCGGTTTCATTTTTTTAATGGTCTGACTAGTTGCTAAACTGATCTCTTGAGCAAATGCCTCGTCGAAAATAACAAATGTTTTGGTTTCCTAGGTAATTTATGTGTTGTTTTTTTGCTTGTTATATAAATTAACTATGTTTAAAGAACTTTGTTGTTATTTATTCTTAGCGGAGTTTACCGGAAGTTCATGCGGACCGCGACAGCCGCTTGTTTATGTTGTTACTGCTAAAACGGTCTAAACAAGAATATATGGTAATTTTGCAACTTGGATGAAGGCGAGTCAGATGAAGCTAATGCTTGTATGTGTTAGTTTACATAAACTTCCCAAATATACAAATTATTTCCTTTAATTCCTTAAGTTTCCAACTTGGAATATTTCCAATCAGCATTTCATTGCTAAAACAACGTTATTTTATGTATTTGGTATAACTGTGTTTGCGTGGTTTATGGTTCCAGAAACATATTATTTTCCACATACCATACATTTTTGTATCTCCAGATTTCCCTCTTTTCTGAAACGCACTGATTTTGTACAAAACTCATTGACTTGAAAAGCTGTGTACCCGATTGGCCAGCTAATTTGTACGTTGTGATTAGCCTGAATACTTCCGACATCAGCTGGAAATGTGCTGCTCCATTAGCTCACAGTGCAATGCTAACAGTAGTTAACTTACAGGCTGAGTCTGAAGCGGGAGGAATTATGATAATGTTGGTCTTCTCTACATCAACAATTCCAGGAAATAAACTGTTCCCTACAAACTGTGTGTTTGTTGTAGTCCAAAAAAAGAGATTTACATTGGAGACGATAACTTGTGTCATTGTTTACTTTGGGGTTTGTACCTTTTGCATATCGTTAACATGTCCTAATACACACTTACACACCAAAGGATATGTAAAATTGTGAATCGGACAATAGGGACAATAAGCGGACAAAACCCTACAACTAGGTGACTAAAATATAACAGGATTTTAGTTTTGGGTGAACTGTCCCTTTACAACTCTCGTAGTACTTTGACAAACACCAAAGCTTATACGCCCACGGCGGGCACATGTTTTTAATTATGCTTATTCGACTTCATGCAGCGCCGCAAAAACCAACAGCCCGCTGACGTCAAAGTTCCGTGAGAGCGATTTAAAACAAACTCCTCCATAAATTTCGCGAAACGTGCTCACGGTACTTTGACATCATCCAGCTATCGATTCTTGCGCCACTGCATGAAGTCTAACAAGCCTTTTGTTTCCAATGAAGCGCTGCATTGTTTTAAAACAGCCCCTTAGAGGCAGGACACACCAAAGCTTTTTTACGTGGCTGAAAACACCTGGAGGACGCAAAATGCCAGCTGTTTTTTTCAGCTGAGAGACAGCTTTCTTTGGCAGAGCGCTTTGGTAAGTTTGATACTTGAGCTGTGAGCCGGTTGGTTGTTGTGATATTTGTCTCACCCCTCCTTCACTGTGATTGGATGGCCGTGTGAGGCCTGACATTGACGAGCTGAGCTTTTCACACAAAGTTTTCAGCCGCGTTAAAAGGTTTTGGTGTGCACAACCCCTAAAAGTTTTGTTTGCACGCCCCCTAAATGCAAAATGACATGTCTGCATTTGCAATTGCAACTTGTACTGTGACATTATTCTGTTCATTATTCTGTGTGTATTTGTGGAAGGGTTTTAACGGCGGAGTCCATGATGTTTGAAAGCCAATGTTGATATTTGAAATCACCTAAACAAACACGCCTCTAACCCAATAGAATCTGGACCTTCTGTTGATAGACCCGCCCCACACATACGCAACCCGGCATTTGATTTGATTTGATTGGCTCTAAGTGTGTTTTGGTAGTCGGCCCGTCTCCTTCCCAAACTTTTTCAAACATCGTGGACTCCGCCTTTAAGAAATAAACTTAAGATCACAAATAATCACAAAATATTATTTGGCTGCAGCAGTTGGTAGAAGCCAATTTTCAGAATTAAAGAGCCCTGCTGATAAAAAAAAAACAGCATACCAGCAAGACATATGTTGCATGGGAATTATGCTGATCTATGCTGTTTTTTCAGAAGACAGATTGTAGCACATTGGACGCTACACAAGGCTTGTTTGAGATGAGCAAATTTTGCTCAGAATCGATCACCGGTGATCGGCGCAAGATGCATGCCAGTCAGAAAAGTTTCCGAGTTACGTCCGACTTGCTCTGATGTCACACTGACGTGTGCCAAAAAACTCTCGCGAAAGAGAGGCGGCCGCTCGTCGGATTCCGCAGCCGAGCGCAGTTGCTCTCCACCAACTGCGTTGATGAAAAGCACGATGGGAAAAGACTTGCTGACGACACAGCTCAATGCTCATTGGACCGGGGATGTCAGCTGATGATATCTTAATTCTAAAAACTCAAATTACTGTAATATTTTTTATATTAATTCAATTGTTCTTTACAATGACATTTATATTTTTGATGAATTCCTGTAAACTTTTGTATTGGTGTTGAATTATTTGTACTGTGAGCTGTTTATATTTAACACAACAGAAACGAATTTGTATCCACTAGACTTAGATTGATTCATCCCAACATTTACTAAGTAACCTTTTCCAGTAAGGAACAGTTCACCTTCGTTGATTCTCCTTATAAACATCTTTATGTAAATGAATTTATTGGTATTTAAGTTGCATCTATTTAATCCGCGATAAAATACGCGAACGTGATCTCTGCCTCTGCTGACGTTTGTAGTCGACTGGATTGCGAGATTGGTGAAGTGTCTGACTTAAAGGGCCCATGGCATACAGAGGTTTTTGTAGGTGTGAGCAAAAAATAGGTCATTGAAATTTGGCCCTCTTTATGATGTCATAAGGGGCTCTTTTTATAATAATACCGCCCCCTTTATGTGCACTATCCAACCACAGCACTGCCATTTAGTGCAGAGAGAAAGAGACAGACAAGAAGGACTTGACAACACAATTGAGTTTCAATTACAACAAACCACCATCATTGTGATCAGTGTTTGCATTTCATTCGCTCATTTGCATTTTAAAGGACACACCCAAAACGACACATTTTTACAAAGTAGCAATGCTAACCTCTGTATGTCATGGGCCCTTTAAAAGCTCTTTTTTTCACTCCTCCCCTCCTCACTGCAGGCGTCTGCTCTCATCTGAATTTCAGGCAAGGCAAGCTGCATCTCAAACAAGCCTACAGTTTACAGTTAGCTGTGTGACCTTTTTGCCAGTTTTATGCTGCCTTCACGTGCTGGAACGCCCAATGACGTCGTGTTTAACTCTCTTGGAATTGTTCACAAAATGGGCGGGCCTCAAACTTTAAAAATGGAGCGGATGGAAGAAATCTTTCTGTTGTGACAGGTATGCTTTACTGGTTTTTACGCAACGGCTACATTGTCATTATAGTAGTACCTACACATTTACATGTTTTAGTGTTTAAATAACAATTTCTCATGACACACACACGTATGAATGGCGTCGTCCATTCTTTTTTTGACAACAAAGCACCACAACACACTCGTAATCACGACTTCAAAATTGGGAATTATCACATTACAAAACGATTGCACGTGAATGCAGTTTTGGAGTGTTGGACAGTGGTTTGACTTACATGTATTTTGGAAATGCAACAACTTCTCACCAGCGAAACTGGTCACCAACGTTATGCCTTTTATAAACACAGTCTTCACTGCAGGTAAAACACCACATGTTGAGAGAAAGTGCAACAACTTTGCAGCTGTAAAAAGCGCAAACTCAGCGAACGTCATCATTGGAGAAAGCAGATATGTTTGACTTTATGCTTCCCCGCGGAGATTATCAAAGTATCGCATACCGTTTTTTATAAAATCGTTCTCGCGGTACTTTGATGTCATACGCTGATCGGTCTGCGCAGCGATCGATGATGTTGACGTCACTAGCAGTCAGCTTCCTATGTCCCAATGTCCAGTCATTTCGAAGTTTGTGTAAGAATGAAACTTGTTTTAGAAGTCCCGTTCTGCGTGAGCTTTGGAGAAAACTCGCTATTTAGTGAATAAAACTTACATTTGTTCCCAGAAAAATATTTTGGAAACTGTCGCAAGTTGAGTGAAATCGTTATCCGAGGGTAAACAATTGAAACCGAAAGTAAATGTGGAAGAGGAAGCAGGCTTATTATAAAACTGCATTAATTTGCTGCTTTTACAGTAAGTAGATAAAACACGTTATCGTGTTGTTTTGAAAGAATGTAACAGTAAATATATTCAGCCTACTTACCCTTCCAAAACAAAAACAAAAAACAGAAAACATCACAGAAATTAACATTTTCTGTGGTTTAAAAAAAAACGCAGTATCTAGAAAGCTAGTTTACTAGTTAACACTAAAGCATACATGTTTTTTCATTGCAGATCTCCATAAAAAAACAAGGTTTTAAATACAATGTATTGATGTAACTGTAAGCCAATAATATTTACTGTTGGATTAATTGTATTTGGAAATAAAATCCAAAACAAATTGGCTGGTATAATATACAAAATAAATTAATTGGCCAATAATTAATAACATTTTTATGTCAAGTAAATTTTCCCTACTTTCACCATTATCAATCAGTTTGATTTAAAATTTTTGGTTTTGTTCAGTATGCAGAGTGAATTTCTGATCTAGATTCCTGATGTGGAGTTTGTGAGCAGGTTCTGACAGATACAGTCTCTTTCCCCTGTGGGCACAGTTTCTGCAGACATTGTACCAAATGTTACTGGGAACAGACCTGTCCTCATTGTAAAAAGAGATCCAGAACACGTCCTGTAGTCATGGAAGGATCCAGTTCTGCTGATTTTGCTCACTGCTGCACAGAACAAAACCTGCTGGAGAAGACTGAAGACCTTCATCGGGATTCTCATGGACCAGTAGATGATGCTCTGCAGAGAGTCAGAGACCAACACAAAACCATCATGAAGAACAAATATGAGAGTCTATTTGAGGGAATCAAACAACGAGAGAATCAAACCCTCCTGAAGAGGATTTACACACAACTGTACATCATAGAGGGAGAGAGTGAAGGAGTGAATGAAGAACATGAAGTTTTACACATGGAGAAAAACACCAGAACACAACACTTACAAGACACAACAATCTACTGCAATGACATCTTTAAACGCTTACCTGAACCAGAATATAAAACAGAGAAAAGAAGAGAGAGGAAAGACAAAATCAAGAGTGTTCTTACTAAAGGCATCGCTGGAATTGGAAAAACCGTCTCCGTACAGAAGTTCATTCTGGATTGGGCCGAGGGACCGGCCAATCAGGAGGTAGATTTCATGTTTGTGCTTCCATTTCGAGAGCTGAACTTGATTCAAGATGATCGGTACAGTCTTCACAAACTTCTGCTTGACTTTCATCCTGAACTTCAAGATCTGGACTCAAAGATTTATGATGAGTGTAAAGTTGTGTTCATCTTTGATGGTCTGGATGAAAACAGAATGACACTGATGTTTTCAGACGCTGAGAAAGTTTCTGAGGTGACTGAGACTTCATCAGTGCCTGTGTTGATATCAAACCTTATAAAAGGAGATCTGCTTCCCTCTGCTCTTATCTGGATCACCTCCAGACCAGCAGCAGCCAATCAGATCCCATCTAAATATATCAACCGTCTGACAGAAATCCAGGGATTCAATGACGCTCAGAAGGAGGAATATTTCAGGAAGAGAATCAGTGATGAACATCAAGCCAGCAGAATCATCTCACACGTCAGAAGATCAAGAAGTCTCCACATCATGTGTCACATACCAGTCTTCTGTTGGATCTCATCCACTGTGCTTCAAAACATCCTGAAACAAGACAATGAGAGAGCAGAAATCCCTAAAACTTTGACTGAAATGTACATCCACTTCCTGCTGATTCAGATGAATATGAAGAATGAGAAGTATGATGAGAGAGATCCAGAGAAACTCCTGCAGTCCAACAGAGAAGTGATTGTCAAACTGTCTGAACTGGCTTTCAAACAGCTGATGAAGGGTAATGTGATGTTTTATGAGGAGGAGCTGAGAGAGTCTGGCATAGACATCACTGACGCCTCAGTGTATTCTGGGATTTGTACTGAGATCTTTAAGGAGGAATCTGTGATGCATCAGAGGAAAATCTACTGCTTCATACATCTCAGCTGTCAGGAGTTTCTGGCTGCTCTTTATGCGTTTCACTATTATATCAATGTAACAATGGAGGGACTGAAGTATTTTGCTTCAGTCCAGAAATTGCTTAAAGGTGCAGTAGATGATGCTCTTGAAAGTGAAACTGGACATCTGGATCTTTTCCTGCGATTCCTGCTGGGCATCTCACTGGAGTCCAATCAGAGACTCTTACAGGATCTACTGACACACACGGTGGACACCTCAGAAACCATTAAGAAGACCACAACACACATTAAAACCAAAATCAAAGCCATGAATACTTCAGAGCATATCTCCACTGAAAGATCCATCAATCTGTTTCTGTGTCTTCTTGAAGTGAATGATCAGACTCTGTACAGAGAGATTGAGGAGTTTGTGAGATCAGACAAACACTCAGAGAAGAAACTCTCTGCTGCTCACTGTTCAGCAATAACCTACATGCTTCAGATGTCAGAGGAGGTGCTGGATGAGCTGAATCTGAAGAAATACAACACAACCCAGGAGGGAAGAAGACGACTTATACCAGCTGTCAGCAACTGCAAAAGAGCTATGTGAGTATTAAATCAGTAGTTTGAAACAGACAGTTCAAGTCACCTAAGAGTACAATATGTATTATAACCTGTGTTCAGTTCCTGATTTCCTGAATTACTTTTCAGTCATTTTTTTTCTCTTACAGCCTTGATGATTGTAACCTCAATGATCAATCCTGTAAAACTGTGGCTTCATGTCTACAATCATCATCGTGTGTCCTGAGAGATTTAGACATGAGTAACAATGACGTGCAGGATTCAGGAGTGAAGCTCATCTCTGATGCTCTCAAGAATCCAAACTGTAAACTACAAATACTGAGGTGTGTGTGCATGTGGTACTGAATCAGAATAATAGTTTTTTCCTCTTTTCCCATCAAAAGCTGCATTTCCACTACCCTTAAAATTGCGCAAATTCAAATAGCGAATTGAAAAAGCACCCAATGGATACACAACAATTTTGCATAAACTCCTATATATCGCAAAAAAGATTTATGCTCAGTAGAGGTGATTTTTCAGTCAGTTCGAAAAAGGAATATATCGCAAAACTGCAAAGTTTTTTTGCATTTGCAGTTCACCTGATGTGTATAAAAGTTACATTTACATTTAGTCATTTAGCAGACGCTTTTGTCCAAAGCAACTTACAAGTGAGGCAAATAGAACAACAATACATAAGTGTACTGGAAATAAAAGTGTCTCATCAAGTCCACCACAGTACAGTATACATAGACAAGTGATTGTTAGTAATTTTTTTACATGATCATTCCTAAAATGTGTCACGGATTGGTTAAAGGACCAGAAAAAAGAGGGGTGTTTGACTTCATGTGGCTTCACAAGAACCAGTAAAAGCATGACAAGAAAATACTGCAAGAGTGATTCAGGAGTCGACTGCTCTGTTTGCATTATCTCGCCGTATTTTGATGTAATCGCATGCCTGTCTGCATGGCACTGTATGAAGTCAAGCACACTTGTTGCCATGGTTTTTTAAAAGTCTTAATGCTACATACTTTTGTTTTAGTCGCATAACATCGGTTAATGGAAACTGTGACATTTCGTAATAGTTTTTGTTAAAAATAACGTTAACGCTTTTTCGCAAATATTTAATGTAAAAACAAAAATATCAGCAGATGTCAAAGCTCGTGCCTAGTGAAATTCTGTCAACAGCATTTTAATATATTTTATAAAGTATTTATCTGTGGTTCAGCTTAAACTTTATGTAGGTGGCTTCAGCGAGCCAGTAGAGTGAGGTCAGGAGTGGTGTGATGTGAACTTTCTTAGGTTGATTGAAAACTAGACCTGCTGCTGCATTCTGGATCTTTTGGAGCAGTTTGGTTGGATTGACATGACAAGCGCTTGGACTAGAAACTGCAAAACATACTCCACTAAAGCTGCTGTCATCTGCTTTCTAGGTTATCAGGTTGTATGGTGACAGATGAAGGTTGTTGTTATTTGGCTTCAGCTCTGAGTTCAAACCCATCATCACACCTGAGAGAGCTGGATCTGAGCTACAATCACCCACAACACTCAGGACGTCAGATGCTCTCTCACATACTCAATGATACAAACTGCACACTCAACAAACTCAAGTAAGTTGCTTATAAGGTTGCTTTAAAGAAACTGATCCTAAGATCTATCAATGCCAATGACATAAAACTAAAATGAGAATCTTAACATTTATTTTACATTTGAACAGCCAAAGTGCATATTATTTAAAATAACAGCAGCATTTTGGTGTCCTGAAAACGCAATGCTAGAAAATGTGTTAGTTGGAGCTCAATATTATTGTTTTCATGTGAGCCCCGAAACTTCAAAAAACTCAAAGTGAAATGTTTTCTGTTTTTTACTACGTCACTGTCGTGTAACCATGGCCTTAATGAAGATTTCAGATTTACTCTTCAGCAATGCTCCTCCATATCTGCTCCTTTTGGTACCTCTCTTCCTCCTCTCCCTTTCAGCTCAAAGCACCCTAAAACTTATCTATGAACTCCCTCTGACACTATGTATTTCTCTATTGTAATGTACACATCTAAAGAGCTGTTCACACTTTTAATGATAATGTCAACACAACCAGACAATAATAATAACAACGTTAGATTATTTAGTATGTTTTTTACTTTGTGTGTCTCTGTAAACTATGTTTATAGCATAATCAACATGTCATTATACACTATTCATCCATTAAATCACATTTGTCTCCCTCTAGTTTGGAGCATGGAGGGCATCACAGGATCACACCAGGATTGAGAAAATGTAAGTCCTGCCGTTCAATTCCATTTTACTTCCTTTGTTCCTCTTATTGAGATTGAGAACTGTTTGTGTCCAAAAAGTGAAGAAAACACTTTTATGTTTGTTCTTATTAGTGTTGAGCGATATTCCCCTATTTTGAGATCGTTCTATATCGTCAGGAGGGGGGGCAGTAGTTTACTCATTTATTTGTTGATTTTTAACTCGTTTATGACAAGTCACTTGATTGATGGACAAAAAAGAAGCAAGGGCAACACTGTCATGACCGCATCCATCTTAAAACTGATGCCATTAATCCGAGCGTGTCAGTTAAACTCCTACATACCAGGGAGCAGGAACAAAACACTCGCTGGTTTTAACCCTCTGCGCGCTAACAACCCTGTAGTGCAAGGAAATTTCAAATCCATTTGTATTACAAGCTCATGTGCAAGGAAGAGTCTGAATCATGCGCATTACATGTTCTTACGCGAGTAAAAGCATGCAATGCACATGTTGATGTGAAACTATTGATATTAATAATAACCATCAACTATCGTCATAAAAGCCTGCTATTTGGGATTTGTCTGATGATCGTCAATAGACAATACTATTGTTTATCGGCACAAGCCTAGTTCTAATATTTCTGACCTGAAATTGTACTGCAGTCTTCAAAGGTCCACTTAGTTCCGAAAACCTGAGGTCCGACCTGAGTCCCAATTGGGGTTGGTCTAAAGGTTTCACGTGTGCCTAGGACATTGGTCGGGTATAATATTAGTGGCCGCGGGTTTCGCCAAACTGACTCGAGAAGACCCGAACTATCTTGCGGGTGTGCATCGAGTCCTTTTCCAATCACCTGTGTTTGCCAAGAGCACTTGCGACAAACCGTGGCTGGCGGTAGGTTAATTTTCGTTGAGACAGACCTGTCAATCAATTTTAAATGCACACTGTAGCCGTTACCTTGGTGTCGTCATAAGATCAAAATCTTAAATAAATTGAGCAGCGGGCCAAATTGCATGCGGGGTTGCAGACTGCACATATGTTGGTGCCATTTACATTTTGCTCTGTTGGGGTTCAAAGAAATTGACATCCATGCAGGTCAGACTTGGGTATAATTTTGTCTGGTTTGTTTCGGGTGGGTCTTTCTTTTTTATTTTATTTATTTATTTATTTATAAAGTGGGGTTTGAACAAAAAGTGATTTAGTGAATTTTGGGTCATATACATCTTTGGACCCGAGAAGACCTCTTGTTGCAGTCACTCACCTTTTCTCTTCCTATCTCTGTGTATTGCCACTTAATGTTCATATATTTGATATTGTTGAAATCTTATTGTGTTCAGATGTCTGTGATCTCACACTGGATCCAAACACAGCAAACATTCGTCTCATTCTGACTGAGGACAACAGGAATGTCACATATGTTAAAGAGCAACAGCCGTACCCTGAACATCCAGACAGATTTGAGTCTTTTGAGCAGGTTCTGTGTAAAGAGAGTCTGACTGGACGCTGTTACTGGGAGGTCAACTGGACTGGATATGCTGATGTATCTGTTACATATAAAAACATCAGTAGGAAAGGAGGGGGAGATGACTGTAGATTTGGATGGAACGACAAGTCCTGGAGTCTCTTCTGTACTGCTGATATATTCAGTGTCTGGCACAATAACAAGAACAGTTACATACCTGCACCATCACCTCAATCTAATAGAGTAGGAGTTTATCTGGACTGGTCAGCGGGCACTCTGTCCTTCTACAGCGTCTCTGATACACAAACACTCACACACTTACACACATTCAACACAACATTCACACAACCTCTATATGCTGGATTTAGATTTTTCCCAAAATCATCTGTGTCTCTGTGTCAGATTGATTGAGAAGCAAAATGTCCTTTGTTGTATTAGACATGAGGGGCCTTATTTATAAACTGCGTGTACGCTAAAATCCACTGCTACATTCATATTTATGAAAACGATCTTTGCCGTGAAAACGTGTTTGGCCCCCCGTTAGGGTCTGAGCACACTTTTGCTTGTGAGTGCTGCAGATTTTTGGAAATTAAAGCCATTCTTACTGCTTAAAAAATGACTCAATCATTGACAGGTGCTCTTTTATAGGTCAATTACATTAATTAGGCATTGTTTAAAGATAGAGATCTGAAAGAGTATAGTTGTGCACAATTTTACAATCATTTGTGAAATGATCTTATGAAACATACAGGCGTTTTCTGTGTGTATGTTCATTCTATGAATCACATGTATGCGTTTTTGAGAAACGATTGTAAGATGTAATTTAGGACGGTTTCTACACAACACAAGAATTTGTGCTTATTTTGTCATCTTTCAATTCTTATTCATGTATCATATAATACAACCTCATATCTTATCCTGTGTCATGTTTATCTACATTTATGTAATGAGTTTCTAATAAGACCAGAGGTCATTTTGAGTGTGAATAGGGTAGCAACTAAGGTCAATAAATCTAAATTATGTATTGTTGCTCAATCTCTTCAGTTTGTTCAAGAATGACACACAAAACACATCATCATTATTCCATTGCCATTTCATCTTTCAAAATGGATATTACGAAATATATAAAATAAGTGGTAGTCTTGCTTGTTTTTTTACATTGGTAATACTAAACGAATAATAAATAAAATCACTGACGTCACAGTGGCTAATATGACAGTCATTCAATCACTACCTGTGCAGTTTAGCTTTTGTGTAAGAATTAATGTTACTCATAAATCGCTTCAGAAAGATTTCAGGTGAGGTTTTATAAAATCACGCTAATATTTTGTATATTTTCTCCTGGAGGTATGGCGGAAATGAATGGAATCGTCTTCTGCTGGTAAACAAGGCAAATCGAAAGTGAAAGCATTTATGTACACGGGTAGGACAAGGTGCACCGCGCACGACAGATGCTGTTCGCTGTAAGTAATACAACCTTAATCGCTTACATGGCTTTTAATTATATTATAACGTAAATACAAATGATTTGCCTAGATCACCTGTGAAATACTGAAACACGAGACCAGTCTTAATGGACAGTTGCAGTTAATGTGACGTAAACTATTGATTGTGTTTTTCGTGTTGTTATTTCGTTTTAAATAGAAGTTACCTTTAAGCGGACTATGTTCGACTTTTGCCGTTTAATTCTCGAAATCTCACTGTAGGAAGTAGGCATTTAAAGGGCATGTAGGCATAAAGGTCACGTGCCTAAAGTACACACTGGGTAGATAAATACAACATTTGTTCATTGTTTTATTACTGAACATTTGTAAAGCAATAGTTAGGTCTTTTGCCTGAATTACAAAACTACAAAATTACACATACACACATTTGATTTCATGAAGATCTTGTAGGCCTATTTTTGCCTGACTGCTGTATCTTTTGACAGATCAGCACTGCTTCTATAATGAGCGTCAGTGAGGAGATGGAGGTGGACACCTCATCTCCAGTATCCTGTTTGTCTATGAAGAGTATAATCAGTAGTTGTGTTCTCTGATCACAGGAATAATTGAGCCCAGGTACAACTAAACAATAATACTGAATCTCTCATGGAACAACATGTATCACATACAGTAAATCATAGGATTCAGTCAGTTCCTGAGACCCAAAAAGTTTCATATCATCCCAGTCAAATGCCTCTAAAGATAAAACATTTTAATTTGATGCTGTCACAAATAAGAGAAAGACAAAAATCACTAACCAATAAAACACAAGAATCCATTTTAGGACAGATGGATAAACTTGACCGTAAATGTAGAATATAGACCACAAGAATTGTGATCAATTATATATGAAAATAATTTTTGAATAACATTTATAATTGCCAAATTCATTACCATGTACATTTTCCTATTCTCACCTTGATCTGTCAATGTGTTTCAGTATAATGTTTTTGCTCAGTATGCAGATTTAGTCCAGATGTGGAGTTTGTGAGCAGGTTTTGACAGATCAGACCAGTACACCTGAAGACCTTAACTGTCCTCAATGTAGAAAGAGATCCAGAACACACAAAGTCATGGAAGAATCCAGTTCTGCTGATTTTGTTCAATGCTCCACAGAACCAAACCTGCTGGATGAGACTGAAGACCTTCATCAGGATTCTCATGAACCAGTAAATAATGATGTTCTGCAGAGAGTCAAAGACCAACACAAAACTATTATGAAGAACAAGTATGAGAGTTTATTTGAGGAAATCAAACAACAAGAGAATCAAACCCTCCTGAAGAGGATTAACACACAACTGTACATCATAGAGGGAGAGAGTGAAGGAGTGAATAAAGAACATGAGGTTTTACAAATGGAGAAAAACACCAGAACACAACACTTACAAGACACAACAATCTACTGCAATGACATCTTTAAACCCTTACCTGAACCAGAATATAAAACAGAGAAAAGAAGAGAGAGAAAAGACAAAATCAAGAGCGTTCTTACTAAAGGCATCGCTGGAATTGGAAAAACCGTCTCTGTACAGAAGTTCATTCTGGATTGGGCCGAGGGAACAGCCAATCAGGATGTAGATTTCATGTTTGTGTTTCCGTTTCGAGAGCTGAACTTGATTCAAGATGATCAGTACAGTCTTCACAAACTTCTGCTTGACTTTCATCCTGAACTTCAAGATCTAGACTCAAAGATTTATGATGAGTGTAAAGTTGTGTTCATCTTTGATGGTCTGGATGAAAACAGAATGACACTGATGTTTGAAGACATTGAGAAAGTTTCTGAAGTGACTCAGACTTCATCAGTGGCTGTGTTGATATCAAACCTCATGAAAGGAGATCTACTTCCCTCTGCTCTTATCTGGATCACCTCCAGACCAGCAGCAGCCAATCAGATCCCATCTAAATATATCAACCGTCTGACAGAAATTCAGGGATTCAATGACGCTCAGAAGGAGGAATATTTCAGAAAGAGAATCAGTGATGAACATCAAGCCAGCAGAATCATCTCACACGTCAGAAGATCAAGAAGTCTCCACATCATGTGTCACATACCAGTCTTCTGTTGGATCTCATCCACTGTGCTTCAAAACATCCTGAAACAAGACAATGAGAGAGCAGAAATCCCTAAAACTCTGACTGAAATGTACATCCACTTCCTGCTGATTCAGATGAATATGAAGAATGAGAAGTATGATGAGAGAGATCCAGAGAAACTCTTGCAGTCCAACAGAGAAGTGATTGTCAAACTGTCTGAACTGGCTTTCAAACAGCTAATGAAGGGTAATGTGATGTTTTATGAGGAGGAGCTGAGAGAGTCTGGCATAGACATCACTGACGCCTCAGTGTATTCTGGGATTTGTACTGAGATCTTTAAGGAGGAATCTGTGATGCATCAGAGGAAAATCTACTGCTTCATACATCTCAGCTGTCAGGAGTTTCTGGCTGCATTTTATGTGTTTTACTATTACAACAGCCTAAAATCAGACACGTTTTTTGATATAATTTACACTTTACTGAAAGGCACAGTAGATAAAGCTCTTCAGAGTGAAACTGGACAACTGGATCTTTTCCTGCGATTCCTGCTGGGCATCTCACTGGAGTCCAATCAGAGACTCTTAAAGGATCTACTGACACACACGGTGGACACCTCAGAAACCATTAAGAAGATCATAACACACATTAAAACCAAAATCAAAGCCTTGAATAATTCAGACTATATCTCAACTGAAAGATCCATCAATCTGTTTCTGTGTCTTCTTGAAGTGAATGATCAGACTCTGTACAGAGAGATTGAGGAGTTTGTGAGATCAGACAAACACTCAGAGAAGAAACTCTCTGCTGCTCACTGTTCAGCAATAGCCTACATGCTTCAGATGTCAGAGGAGGTGCTGGATGAGCTGAATCTGAAGAAATACAACACAACAGAGGAGGGGAGAAGAAGACTCATACCAGCTGTCAGCAACTGCACAAGAGCTATGTGAGTATTCATTATTTTCATTCAGCAATATGTCATATTAAAAGTAAGATTACAGTTGCTCTATCACCAAACGACACACAGTATGAATATGTTACAGCCTGATGAGAGTGAAAGTAGTTTTCCCTAGGAAAATGTGTAAGTTTGTGTGCCCATCAAAGGTTTTTTAACAAATGCAGCAAATATATACAGTATGGGAGTGCCGCATTTTTTAAAAAGCCAGCAACTGGTAAGACACTGAGCATTTTAATACCAAACCAACTGGTGAATCACACAGCGACTGTTAAACAAAGCAGAAGTATCATACCAACCAAAGTGCCTCAGCAGAAAAAAAACCTGTGAAGCACCCACAGTGCCTATCATTGTTAGCCGCATTTAAATGATTTGGTGGAATTTCTTGCATCTGAATGTAGAGCGTTTAGGAATTAGAACTCAACTCCATCGGCCAAGATGTTTTCACACCCAACTCGTCACATATTGACGTTTGGTCAGCTTGGTTTGGTCTCTTTTTATGACACCCATTTGGTGTTGTATCTTTGATGTGAAGGGTACTTTATTGATTTTTTTTTGCTATATGCATCAGATCCAGGCACAGTTAATTGTTTGCATTTGTAAAAGTAGAAATGACCAGACCCCACTCCTGTAGATTCTCGACAAAACAGGCAAGTGAACGTATACATCTTAACGAGTCTATTGCAAAAACTGACTGATAGAAAACACTATTAATTTAAACAACTAGTTTTGACTTCTACAGCCATGTGATAACCTCATATGAAGAGCAGAGTGGAATTTAATGATTTAATCGCGGAAAACGATCCCATTCTATGAACACATGTAGTCTTACAGTATCAGTCACGATACATATGAGAGCCAAAGCTATTTCACAATGAAAGCAGATGTATTGGTTCTTCTGGTGGCAGTTTTTGAATATGGAAGTACACTGCTTTACAGCAAATGGAGACGTTGATGGCTTTATTGTCCGTTGCTAATAAGAATCTTTCATTTGGCCTCAAAACATCTGGAATGTTTGCGCTTTTTAAAATAAATGTGACTGCGTTTTATTTAATAAACAAGCCCCTCTAAAAACAAACGGTGCTATTTAGCACCAAAACCGTTTTTAGTGCCATGTAGCACTACATATGGTTCTACATAGCACCAAAGGGCTCCACACAGGTGCCTCACCGGTGCTACATGGCACCAAAAATGGCTCTTCCATGATTACGAGCAAAGAACCACTTTTGGTGCTATATAGCACCGTTTGTTTTTAGAGTGTAGGTTAAGGGGTAAGGTTTGGGTTAGGTGTTTAAAAATGTCTAAATAGTGTAATGTAAATACAATAATGCTGGCTGTTTAAATTAAAAATCATACTTCAACATATACTGTATGTCATGATGGCAAAATAATACCCCATTATAAAAGTTCATAATGAAAATTCACATGCTTTACTGTCTGAGGACAACAAAAAGGCTATTTGTGTGGAAGAACCTCCTGCCGTATCCTGATCATTCAGACAGATTTGACTGTTTCAAGCAGATTCTATGTGAAGAGAGACTGACTAGACGCTGTTACTGGGAGCCTGAATGGGGTGGATGGGTAGCTTCAGTGGTTTATTAAAGGAATCGCCTAAGTGAGGACTGCTGGTTTGGATACAATGAAAAGTCTTGGAATCTCTTCTGCTCTAGCAGAAGTTATTTGTATTTGTGCTTTATCCAGACTCACCTGTGATGTTGCAGTAGAACAACAGGATCACCCTAGATATGTCATAGGAATACAAAGATCAACAAAGAAAACTATATGAGTATACCAGTGGTTCTAGAATTTGGAGTACATCGTGAGACATATTCATGGTGACGTTTTCTCATTGAAAGCAATGAAGTAACAAATGAACTGTATTGTGTTGTATGAATTTCTTGTTATAGGCTTGCTGACAGTAAACTTACTTATCAGTGCTATGAAGCTGTGGCTTCCGCTCTTCTATCCTCAAACTCACCCGTGAGAGATCTGGACTTGAGTAACAATGACCTGCAGGATTCAGGAGTGAAGCTCATCGCTGATGCTCTCAAGAGTCCAGACTGTAAACTACACACACTGAGGTATTTATCTCTAGATACTGATTTACTGATTTATAACTAAAGAGGATGAACTGACTGATGTTGATGTGTGATCTCTCTGTAGATTATCAGGTTGTATGGTGACAGATGAAGGTTGTTGTTATTTGGCTTCAGCTCTGAGTTCAAACCCATCATCACACCTGAGAGAGCTGGATCTGAGCTACAATCACCCACAACACTCAGGACGCCAGATGCTCTTAAAGAGACTTGATGATCCGAAATGCACACTCAACAAACTCATGTACAGCTTACAGATCTAGTGTTTAATCTTTATGTTTATCATCTAGTTAGATAGGTAACGGTTTAGCATCTAGACAACTATTTATACCTACTGTCAGATTCAGTAGGTTTGCCTGAAAAATTGTCGAAAAATCAACTTTTAGACATTTTATTTTAGAAAACTCTGAAGACAATTTTACAAATAAAGTACTATTCTTTTATACAGTACATTTCATTTTATTGTAATTTTTAAGACAGTTGTCTTAAAATAATGAATTTAATAAGGAAAAAGTTTACATTGTTGTCTATCACATTTAAAGATCTCCATTATATCCATTATTTTGAGCTTCATTAATGCAACTAAATCTAACATCGATAATGGGTGAGACCATTTTAAACATGTTTTGTGTAAATGTATTAATAATTTACTTGTGTGTTACTGTAGTTTGGACCATGGAGGAGAGACCAGGATTAGAAAAGGACTACGAAAATGTATGTTTTTAAACACGCACACATACTTTACAAACAAAGAATTGAAAAACATACATATATATATATATTTTAAATGTATTATTGACATATTTCCTGATATTATATTGTTTAATGAAAACAAACTCTGGGATCTCTGTGTTTGTGTGGTTCAAAAGTGTGAACGATGCATTTCGAACCTTGGTACGCACCAAACAAGTGGGGCGAGACTGCTGAAAACGTGGGTCTTGGTCCACTTCCAAACAAATCAACTGACATTTCAATGTAACATGGACCTAAGATATCTAAACGAACCTAAAACAGGAAGTGATAACAAAATTTGACTTTTAAAATAACAAAATTTGATAACATAGGTAGACCGTTTATTATATCTTAGTTTGTGCAAATGAATTCCTGGCACCGTTTTTAGCTCTTGTAAGTTTTTTAAGTTATATTTTTTGTCCATTATGCCTTTATTTGAACAATGAGTGAGGAGAGGACAGGATATATTAGGTAGGAGAGAGGGGAATGGGATCGGCAAATGACCATGAGCCGGGAGACTTGGGTCGCCGAAAGTGCGAAAGCATCACATATATAACCAAATGTCACCACTTTTACATGCATCCAATAAACACATTTAGCCCAGCAAACAGCATAATTTTTTATAAGTTGCAAAATACACATCAAAGCTGACCAAATAGATTGTGACCTTATCCTTATGCCATTGGGTTTTGTATCTTTGATTTGCTGTTGAAAATTCAAGTGTGAATGCTGAGCGAACAAATTTTTTCCTTTAGTCCAGACCAAAAGAACCGAACTACAAGTGTGACCTTGGCCTTAATGTCTTTTCTTGTGTTCAGATGCTTGTGATCTCACACTGGATCCAAACACAGCACATACTGGTCTCATACTGTCTGAGGACAACAAGAAGGCCATTCGTGTGGAAGAACCTCAGCCGTATCCTGATCATCCAGACAGATTTGAGTGTTTTGAGCAGGTTCTGTGTGAAGAGACTCTGACTGGACGCTGCTACTGGGAGGCTGAATGGGGTGGACGGGGAGCTGGAATTTCAGTAGTTTATAAAGGAATCTGCAGGAAAGGCCTGAGTGAGGACTGCTGGTTTGGATACAATGAGAAGTCTTGGAATCTCTACTGTTCTAGCAGAAGTTACTCTGCTTGTCACAATCTAAAGCAGACAGATATACCTTCAACATCACCACCGTCTAATAAAGTAGGAGTTTATCTGGACTGGCCAGCGGGCACTCTGTCCTTCTACAGCGTTTCTGATACACAAACACTCACACACTTACACACATTTAACACAACATTCACACAACCTCTATATGCTGGATTTGTGCTTTATCCAGACTCACCTGTGATGTTGCGGTAGAACAGCATGATCACCTTAGATATAGATGTCATAAGAATACAAAGCTCAAAGTTTGATCACAACAAAGAAACGTATATGAGTGGTTCTACAATTGGAAGTATATCTCCAGGGTAAACCTTTAATTTAAATATGTTAAGAATTATGTTTGAGCAACACAAATGATATTGATGTGTATTGTAGGGAAAATTTTGACTGATTGACACCTATTGTTTACTGTCTTTGCCTCGTGGTTTATACCCCTAACTGAAATTATGATTAAATATTTAAGTCTTTTTAATTTTTTCGTTCTAAAATTATATAGAAAATAGATATTATAGGCCTAAGCAATTTTAGGATATGTTGTATGCTGTCTGCCCCTATGCTGTGTTCAACTCTGTTGCCTTTGTTATAAAACTGCATAAAAAGTATTTATATTAAAGGCGGAGTGCACAATGTTTGAAAGCCAATGTTGATATTTGAAATCACCTAAACAAACACACACCCTACCCCAATAGAATCTAGACCTTCTTTTAAAAGACACGCCCCACACATACGCAACCCGGCAAGAATGACACACAAAAGTGTGTTTTGGTAGTTGGCCCGTCTCCTTTTCCAAAGAGTTTTACAAACATTGTGCACTCCGCCTTTAAAAGGAACCTGTATGACCTGCACCCTGTGATATCAGTGAATTCAAAATTATTTTTAAATCTTACATGTTTAAAATCAGACTTAAATTTAATTAACTTAATTTTTTAAGTTAATGGGGAATTACTCCTATTGCTATTTTTTTGTTGTTTGTATCCTTTTCAACTAAAAATGTATCCACACTTCTGTAATAAGCAATATATACACATCTCATATGTACATTAATATCTTTTTAGAAAGTTTACATTTCTAATGACAATTTTTACAACGGTAAGATTCTTTGATGGTTAAATTGTTTGATTGGTTGAAAGTAGTAGGCATGTACAGTACAAGAATTTAAAACAATGTGTGTTTTAAGTAACTACCGCGACTGTTTACAATTACTGTTATCAATTATACTTGAATTTTAGTGTAGGAAACGCATCATGCAATGATTCCTACAACATGCAACGCATAAGAAAATAACAAGTAGTGTTATTTTAACAAAGCTATGCAGATTGTATCAGGGACTATTTTCTTGTAAACTTTATTAATAATTTATTTTCTGTACATCCAAGTACACAACTAAGTGCCTAGACAGGTAGCTAATTACAAAAGTTGTGGTAATCCTAGTATTGTTCTTTTTCAATGATATTGGATACAGATTATTTAATATAAATTTTTATTGTTCTTAAGGTTTTTCATACTGTACATCACACACCTAAAATACAATCTGTATTTGTAGTCGTAATTGAGATATTTCGGACAGTGTAGACATAAGAACAGTGCAAGAAATTTAAAAATACATAATTAAAACACATTTTGATGAGGATTTATTTAGTGATCTCACATGAATAATTTTTATAAACAATTGGACCACACTTTTATTAATGATATTGTTTAATAAAAATAAGAGAAAAGCATGTGATGTTTATATTAGTGAGAATGTGAACTGCTTAAAGACACTGAAGAACATGTGTTGTGGTTTCCCTTCTTCTTGAATAAAACATTTGAAATCAAAACCTAAGACTAAAGACTATGGACTTTATTGTTATTGGTAAACTATTTGATATAACTGGTTATATCCATATAGATTATACTTGATTCCTTTATAGTTTGATTTAAAAAAAAAACTTCACATGAGTTTGTTTAGGCAAAAATTCTCTCTGAACAAACAAATGATTGTGTTACCTCCCAGAACACGGATATGATATTTTATTCTTAATATATGGGTGGGTAAATTATTTCATGTAATAAAGAAAATGAAATTGTTTTTTTACTTCACTGCATTATGAAAAGAAAATTCACAGCCTTTAACTCTGATATATTTCTTTGAAATAATAGGAGTAAAATGTCCTAAAGGTGGCCCTTTAAACACAAGTGGCCTTTTTCATGAAGCTGGTTTCAGTGGTTAGTTACCCTATTAAGTTTGGGTTTAAGTGGTTAGTTACCCTATTAAGTTTGGGTTTAGTTTAAAGAACAAAAATGCTAATTCAAGCTTCCTATCACTGTTTATAAGTCCCGGACAAGAGGTTTAAATTTCATGCTAGGTCAAAAAACTAGGTCATTTTTTTCAAAATATAAATGTAATATTATCCCATCTCTTAGACATCCCTAAATGATTTGTGTGAAGCCATTTAACGACAGTCTGCCTAAACCCCACCTTTCGGTAGCCTCTCTGCTCTGATTGGTCAAATGACACAGTCTCCGCACAGACCACAGATCAGTGGCACAGACCAACAATAGTGCAACATGTATTGACCTAGTGCTAACATGATTTACTGAGAAGACATTATCAACATCAAAACACATCATTCATCATTAATCCAAGCAATAAAAACGACGACAGAAACTAACTAAAACATGCTAACGTGGCTAACTGACAAGATATTAAGAGTTTAAAAACAGACATCATTACACATCATTCATCATTAGTCCAAGTTATAGAAAAAATTACAGTCATTTAAGCAAGTATGTAATCTAACCAGGCCACATCTAAACAGTAGTTTAACTGCAAACATGCGGCTTACTGATAAGACATTACAGTAAACTAGACATTTTAGAACACTCAGGGGAAAATAAACACATAATGTAATAATCATATTTACAGGTTGTGGTTAGGAGACGTTGTTTCAAATAAAGTGGGTACCCTGCAAACAAGCCTACGATGGCCCTTTATGGGCATAGCCTAAGGGCCCAATGCAGGTTTGCCCACTGGCGAAACGTTGGCCCCTTAGCGCTGGCCCTGCATGGGCAGCCCTCACTTAGCCGCCACACAGCAAAACCCCCAGAGTTAAATAAACACTGCTGGATGTATATATTGTCCCAATCTTACAGAGGGCCAAAAAGTACTATAAAAAGTACTAAAAAGTAGTTATACTATATATAAGTCACCATTATTGTGATCAGTGTTTGTTTTAGTTGAACTTGACTCCTGACTGTTATCTTGTTCAGTCTTTTGACTGCTATAACTTTGGGTAAGAGTAAAGAGTCAAGTTTAACTAAAACAAACACTGATCACAATAGTGGTGACTTTAAATGATACAGCCAACATCTAAACCTAAAGTAAGAAAATGATTCTACAAGATGTAAAATGCAATTTTATGTTTCAGACAAAGATGGTGAGAAAGAGGATAACAGAGCTTTTAATTCTGCTTCAGTGTTAGTTTTTTAACACTCTGTAAGACTGGGATAATATATACATCCTGCAGTGTTTATTTAAAGGGCCCATGGCATGAAAACCTTAGCATTGCCACTTTGTAGGTGTGAGCAAAAATGTGTAGTTTTGGGTGTGTCCCACACCAAACATTTCGAGCTAAATTCAAATTCAGTCACATTCCTATCTTACCATATCTGTGCTACTCACCTGACCAACGGTGAGCTCAAACTGCCAAAAGCTGGCAGAAGGCTCGATATCTTGCACCAGTGCTGTGATTGGCTGAAACGCTCGGGGCACGTGGAGTGCCTTCCAGGCAGCGCTGCCTTGAAGCTTCATTGAGGGCTTAAAACACCAGCGAGCCAGGAGCTCACCTCCTGCTGAAAACTGTGCTAATTAGCAAATCTAGGTGATTGGAACAAAATACTGGAGAGGACTTTTACTCATGGCACATGGATTGTCCCCCTCTGGATTTTGGATCTGTGTGGCTCTTTAAGCAAACTCTGGGTTTTCGGGCTTATGAAAGTGGATTGGTTTAAAGCGGTGTTCATTGTCATGATAATTTACGCTTTACAGCTAATCTGCTTTGGAGCAGGATTTATTTTGGGTAAGAGATTGCAAACCCAAACTGAAACCAATCAGCTACGAGCATAGTGACATACATCTAACACAACACATTTATTAGAGGCAACAATTCAGCTGCCTAAGCTTTCGGACACAGCTCTACCTTTTTGTGTTAAACGCTATTGGCTGATCACTGAAAACGTTAGCCTATCATGTGCACACACATGATGAATTATCATAAACTCAGGGTTTAAATCCGAATTGAGAGAGACAGTTGATAACTAGTCATGAGACAGATTACCCTCAATTATCCCGGATTGGATTTGTCAGGTTTTGTCAACTCAAGAGTTTGTTCAACTTGTTTCGTGCAACAGGCCACTGGTGATGAGATAGATTGATTTTCACATTTCCCTTTAAAATTTGGCTTTATAAGGTAGTTATAATGCAATGATTTATTAACAGATGGATCATTGGTCTTTTGATGCTGGACAGTTGCAGTAGTGTTTGCAATACAGTACAAATGTGACATGGTCATAAGGGTTTTCGATTATCTCCAAATGTTGTATGAGGTGTCTGTTCACAAAAGCAATTTGGTTTTAGACCAAAATCACAACTTTATTTAGTGCTGACGACTAAATCTTAGTAGCAAGTAAAATTATGATTTTTTTATCATTTCTAGTTCAAGACTAGAGCGCATCCAAAAAATATAATATAAAAATGAATAATTATATTTTATACAATATTTTCCATAGGTAACAGTACTTTGTTTATTTGACATGTAAAGTTTTTTTACATTTACTTTACATTTAAAAAACAATGTTTTACACACCCATCAACAGTAATTATGTTACAAGGCTTTAAAGAGGAAGGGTGCACATGTTAACAACAAATAAACAACATCTTTCAAAACTTAAGATATCCCTTGAATACCAGCGACATAATGTGTAAACATTGCATAAAAACCAAATGGGTATTAAAAAGTGTGTGCTACATTTACAACACAGACTGTGTGTAAACATGTAATATATTTATATATTAAGTTTTTTAGAATTTAATAAATTATAAATAAATAAAAATGTATATACACATGTAAATATTTCTTAAATATTTACATGCATGTGTGTGTATTTAAATATACATAAATATTATACACAACACACACATGATGTATTGAAAACTAACTCTTTTATTCAGCAAGTGATAAGTCGCGATTAATCGTTATGCAGCCCTTATTCTGACTTTCATCATTTGCAATGTTTCTAGTTGCCTCCTTAGTGATTTTGCAACAGTTTACTATGTTTTGTGGATTTATTTTAAAGTCGCAATGAAATTGAAATGAAAAACTATATATATATTTTTAATATTGTGGTATTATTAACAAATGACTTATCTGTGAGCTTCATTATTTTTTAAAAAATTTGTGTGTGCTTATAATCTTTAATCAAAAGTGCAAATCTCCCCCACTCCTCAAAACGATCTCTCTTCACTTCCGGGTGAAAAGTATGGCAGGTGGGCGGGGTCCGGGAGAAGATCGCAGGGATTAGCAATTAGCAACACGACCCAACTTCAAACGATCCAATCAGATCTCGATGGACAAATTCAAATCCAGCCCTACCTTATTTCATCTCAAAAGCCGTTTCATTCGGATATACGTCACCACGGGGAAAATAAGGCAATCGCTACTTCCGTTTCATGGCAACTTTAAGTAAAGCTTTTGGCCCAAAAAATGTTGCATGCACTTAGAGGATTTTGCAGCTAAATACTAATTTGTTAAAAAACACTGAAATTACATTTGTAACATTTCAATTACTGCATAATAACCTTTTCATTGGCATTAAAGTGAAATGAAAGAGAAATGACTAAACCTAAACATAAGAGCCATGATAAAAGTCTTTAGTCTTAACTGCAGTAAATTTGCAATGTAACATAGTGTTTTATGCCTTATTGCATAATATATATAAATAAGCCCCAGGGTATGTGTTACTGATCATTCAAATAGTTAAGTTTCCTTGTAACAAAATTTATATCCCTTACTAAACACTTATAAGTGAGTGTTGGTATTATGATGTTAACTTTAAAATTCCATTATGTAACAATTTCTCTAAGTCAATTTATAAAGCACATCTGCTGTTAAGCACAAATAGCAACCTATTCAACACAAGCGCACAGAGGAGCCCGGATACAGACCAAATCCAGCAAAGAGCGGTTCAATGAATGTTGTTTCGAATGTGTGTAAGTGTGTGAGTGTTTTTGTTTCAGAAAT
Organism: Misgurnus anguillicaudatus; assembly: GCF_027580225.2. NCBI lineage: Eukaryota > Metazoa > Chordata > Actinopteri > Cypriniformes > Cobitidae > Misgurnus > Misgurnus anguillicaudatus. Next base: position 1,887,875 of record NC_073339.2, read on the forward strand.
GCTGTAGTAGGACAGAGTGCCCGCTGACCAGTCCAGAAAAACTCCCACTCTATTAGATGGGAAAGGTGCAGGTATGTCTGTGCTTTCTTTATTATGTATTGCAGAGTAACTGCGATTTGTGCAGTAAAGAGTCCAGGACTTTTCGTTGAATCCAAAAAAACATTCATGACTGTCGCCCTTTCTTTTTATGCCTTTACATACCACTGATATATCAGCCACCCCGGTCCATTCAACTTCCCAGTAACAGCGTTCAGACAAAGCCTCTTTACACATAACATTACCGTAGTAATCAAATCTGTCTGGATGATCCGGATATGACTGTCTTTCTTTTACACGTGTTACCATTTGGTTTTCCTGAGACAGAGCCAGACGACAATCTGCTGTGTTTGCATCCAGAGTGAGATAACAGGAGTCTGTGGATGAGAAAACAACACAAACATTAATGATCCAATGTAAAAAAACGGTCAAAGCACAGCAACTCCCCCTGTCGTCTTTTTCCTCCACAACTGAGCTTTTATGTATGTATTATTATTTTTATTAGTTTTACATTTGCATTTACATTTATGCATTTGGCAGTTGCTTTTAAGTGACTTACAGATTACAAGTTGTATACATTTTCATCAGTGTTCCCTGGAATCAAACCTACAATCTTTGCATTGCTAAAACTGCTTATTTTGAGGTAAATTTATACTATGATAACGCAAAAGTGATAATGTTTTATAACATATGTCACACGACAGGAACCAGGAAGAAGGTAAGTAGAAATGTACTTTATTGTAACACACACTGCGGCAGAGAATAAACAGGTGAGTATTTGGTTATAGGCAGTTGATGAGAGCACTTAGCTGAATGAATAATGATGTCTCTTTTGTAGGTGAAGGATGATGTATATACAGAATGGTTCGGATGAAGATATCAGGAGTAGCAAGAGCTAGAAATGTCTCTTAATTAGGCCTTGTCCACACAGACATTTTTATAACCGTGACTTTTTTTACGCTGTTCGGCCGTTCGTCCACACGGAAACGCAGTATGATGTCACTGAAACCGAACATTTTTGAAAACCCCTGCCAGGATGAGTATTTTAAGAAACGCCGGTTGTGGTGTTGTCATGTAGACAGTAAAACCGGGGTTTTTGCCTTGTGACGTCACTTTTGTTAGGCTTCTGATTGGCCAAGTTGGCTTTACGATTTTAGTAATTTCAAAACCTGCTGGTGTGGCATGCTCTTGACAGCACGTGATCACGTGTTTTTTGCGTGTTCATGTAGGCGGAGATTTCTTTTAAACCGAGCATGTGTGGAGGGGATTTTTTTTAAACCGCAGAAGGAAAAACTCTGGTTATAAAATACCCGTGTCCGTGTGGACCAGTGTTGTTTTCGTCAACGATGATGATAACGAAATGATTTCGTTGACGCACCTATTTTTTATGACGCTAACGCGACTTTGACTAGCTAACTAGCTAGCTTTCGTTGACGAGACGAGACGGAGCGAAAATGATTATAAGTCTGATGTTCATAATGTATGTCATTTCTGCCTATTTTGCGTGAAATTTGTCTGCTTTTAGCTAAAAAGTTTCAGCAATGTTGCCGCTTCCTATCCTTGTTTTGGGTCAACACGGTCTCATTTACGCTCACGCCCAGCACCCGGCTGCCGCCATGCCGCGCACATGCACCAGATTTCAAACAACACACCTGCGGCTGTGGTGAGTTCAAAGGACCGTAGCGGTGCCGCCAATAAACGGAAAAGACGAGATGATTTATGAACATAATTTCAGTATTAGTAGTAGTAGTAGTACTTTATTGTTCAGCCAAAGCTGAAAATTTATCTTTGGTCTCGCCATACAATCACATAACAATTAACAATACACAACATTCACAGTAATAAAATTGATATAAATATATACATACAATATAAAAAACATACATTAAAATATATATCTCCTAACCCTTATTTAAAGGGGTCATAGCGTGAAAATCAGACTTTTTCCATTTTAAGCGCTATAATTGGGTCCCCAGTGCTTCTATCAACCTAGAAAATGTAATCAAGATTAACCCAGTAACTTTGTTTGGGTAAGCCATTTTCTGCAAGTGTGTGAAAAATTAGGTCGTTCCGATTTTGCCTGTTTTGTGAGGTAGGTAGTAAGGCGAATTACAATAATACCGCCCCCTTTATCTGCAATATCCAACCACAGCACTGCCATAGTGCAGAGAGAAAGAGAGAAAAGAAAAAGTACTTGACAGCACAATTGAGTTTCAATTACAACAAATCACCATCATTGTGATCAGTGGTTGTACTTCATCCGCTCATTTGCATTTTAAACGACACACCCAAAAACGGCTCACTTTTGCTCAGGCCTACAAATGATAAATTTTTACATGCTATAATAAATTAGCTGTGGAGTATTTTGAGCTAAAACTTCACAAACACACTCTGGGGACAGCAAAGATTTATTTTACATCTTAAAAATATGTCATAATATGACCCCTTTAAAAGACTTATTGCATTTGGTACGAAGGTTTGTTTATATATTGCTTTAGTTGCTTTTGGTGTTCTGTAACGACGCCGTGATGGTAATAATTCAAAAACATGATTCAAGGGGTGTGTTGTATCTCTTGTTATAATCAAAGCTTTTCTCTGGACAGCAATTTCATAAAGCTGAGCAACTGACTTTTGCTTTAATCCTATAATTTTTCCGGCTACTCTTGTAATTCTTTCTAATTTAACTTTGTGTGGTTCGGACGAGGTACTTCTGCAAATAGTTATATTATACCCTAGAACACTCGCAATTAAACCAGTGTAAACTCTTTGCAACACAATTTTGCTCACACAAAATTCTTTTAGTTTCCTTAGCAAGAATAGCCTTTGATTTACTTTCTTACAAATAAGAGCCACATTATCAGAAAAATTCAATTTACAATCAATCATGATTCCTAAATACTTATTTAATTATATAAGTTATATAAGTAGTACTAATTATATAAGTATAATCCATCAGATAGAAAAACGGTATGCATATTGAGAGACGACGGTAAATGTGGCCACAAACTAGGTGGGAAGAATACCACCAACCTTAAGCGGCACCTGAAGGCTCATCACGCTAATATTTTTTAAAGGTAACTAACAAGTCATGCTGTTAACATATCATATACATTTAATTTTACTCGACATTCGGCTTGTGACACATTTCATGGTAAGCTTAATGTTTTACGTGTATCTACTTGTCAAACCTAAGCCCATTTACAATACTTTTTGTGGTTTATTTAAATAAGGCAAGGCACGCGTTTCTCAACTTTATAACCAAGGTCTCAGCGTAACACACAAACTTAACATGAGGGTATTTCAGCCTCAACTTTTTTCTTCATAACTTTTTGTTATAACATGCGCAGAAGGCACACCGACTAAAACAACGGCAAGCCCTCAGGGACCACCTTAATGCACTAAAGTGCTTTTTAACCTAAATTCATTGGTTAAAATACTTTTTTTAACTAAAATTTACTTAAACTTGACTAAAACCTTTTTGTGTTTTCGTCGACTAAAACTTGACTAAAACTATACATTTTATAAGTGACTAAAATGTGACTAAAACTAAAAGCATTTTCGTCCAAAAGACTAAGACTAAAACTAAAAGGGCTGCCAAAAACAACACTGGTGTTGACTAGGCCTGCGTCTAAGCATTTTTTATCAGACTCAATGGATTCTGCAGACGAACTGGTATTTCTGAATGGCCTGAGGCCGAGGTTAAGTGGATTTGATGTGAAAGTATTTGATGTATAATACGTGCCCAGAGCATTCGGTTAATATAATTATCTTGTTTAGGAGCTTTTGCATCTGAGCTTTTATATATATATATATATATATATATATATATATATATATATATATATATATATATATATATACATAAATTTATATTTATATGTTTTTAACCTTACATTTTTTCATTCCTGGTAAAAGTCTGCTTTCTCCTCCATAATCCAACCTACAGACACAAACACACAAATATTGATACAGATATGAAAGGATGTCATTAAAGACGAAATGTTGAACTGTATTTATTTGTTGTTAAGAGACAGTACTCATCAATCAACAGCACAAATACTGTAAACAAGCCGAAGTTAACCCATAGGCTAGTTTCATCTGTTGCCCCTTGTCAGATTTTTATAAGGCAATAAATAAGGCAATCCTCATGGACAAAACATCATAAGATGACATTATACATACTTGAGTTTCTCCAGTGTACACTTGGGATTATTAAGTATCTGAGAGAGCATCTGACGTCCTGAGTGTTGTGGGTGATTGTAGCTCAGATCCAGCTCTCTCAGGTGTGATGATGGGTTTGAACTCAGAGCTGAAGCCAAATAACAACAACCTTCATCTGTCACCATACAACCTGATAATCTACAGAGAGATCACACATCAACATCAGTCAGTTCATCCTCTTTAGTTATAAATCAGTAAATCACTATCTAGAGATAAATACCTCAATGTGTGTAGTGTACAGTTTGGACTCTTGAGAGCATCAGAGATGAGCTTCACTCCTGAATCCTGCAGATCATTGTTACTCACATCCAGATCTCTCAGACATGAGTTTGAGGATTGAAGAGCTGAAGCCAAATGTTTACAACACTCAAGAGTGAGATTACAGTCTGTAAGACTAAAAGAGAACAAATTAAGTAAACTTTTTTAATGTAGAACAATCTTATAATTTCTCTCACCCTGAAAAACAATTAACTTGTTAAACTTTTAAAACTGCATTGTCAGATGTGAAGCAATTATGCTGTTTCACCCCAATCCCACACTGTTAACCACAAGAAAATCATAAAATACTCTCACATAGCTCTTGTGCAGTTGCTGACAGCTGGTATGAGTCTTCTTCTCCCCTCCTCTGTTGTGTTGTATTTCTTCAGATTCAGTTCATCCAGCACCTCCTCTGACATCTGAAGCATGTAGGCTATTGCTGAACAGTGAGCAGCAGAGAGTTTCTTCTCTGAGTGTTTGTCTGATCTCACAAACTCCTCAATCTCTCTGTACAGAGTCTGATCATTCACTTCAAGAAGACACAGAAACAGATTGATGGATTTTTCAGCCGAGAGATCTTCATTTTGCTTGACTTTATCTTTAATGTACTGTGTGGTTGTCTTGATGGTTTCTGAGGTGTCCACCGTGTGTGTCAGTAGATCCTGTAGGAGTCTCTGATTGGACTCCAGGTAAATTCCCAGCAGGAATCGCAGGAAAAGATCCAGATGTCCAGTTTCACTTTCAAGAGCTTTATCTACTGCATTTTTTAGAAAGCTATAAACTAAATCAAGAAACTTTAAGGTGTCAACTTTTTTGCTTACATACCAATAAAATGCATAGAGAGCAGCCAGAAACTCCTGACAGCTGAGATGTATGAAGCAGTAGATTTTCCTCTGATGCATCACAGATTCCTCCTTAAAGATCTCAGTACAAATCCCAGAATACACTGAGGCGTCAGTGATGTCTATGCCAGACTCTTTCAGATCCTCCTCATAAAACATCACATTACCCTTCATCAGCTGTTTGAAAGCCAGTTCAGACAGTTTGACAATCACTTCTCTGTTGGACTGCAGGAGTTTCTCTGGATCTCTCTCATTATACTTCTCATTCTTCACATTCATCTGAATCAGCAGGAATTGAATGTACATTTCAGTCAGAGTTTTAGGGATTTCTGCTCTCTCATTGTCTTGTTTCAGGATGTTTTGAAGCACAGTGGATGAGATCCAACAGAAGACTGGTATGTGACACATGATGTGGAGACTTCTTGATCTTCTGACGTGTGAGATGATTCTGCTGGCTTGATGTTCATCACTGATTCTCTTCCTGAAATATTCCTCCTTCTGAGCGTCATTGAATCCCTGGATTTCTGTCAGACGGTTGATGTATTCAGAAGGGATCTGATTGGCTGCTGCTGGTCTGGAGGTGATCCAGATGAGAGCAGAGGGAAGCAGATCTCCTTTTATAAGGTTTGATATCAACACAGGCACTGATGAAGTCTCAGTCACCTCAGAAACTTTCTCAGCGTCTGAAAACATCAGTGTCATTCTGTTTTCATCCAGACCATCAAAGATGAACACAACTTTACACTCATCATAAATCTTTGAGTCCAGATCTTGAAGTTCAGGATGAAAGTCAATCAGAAGTTTGTGAAGACTGTACTGTTTATCTTGAATCAAGTTCAGCTCTCGAAACGGAAACACAAACATGAAATCTACATCCTGATTGGCTGTTCCCTCTGCCCAATCCAGAATGAACTTCTGTACGGAGACGGTTTTTCCAATTCCAGCGATGCCTTTAGTAAGAACGCTCTTTATTTTGTCTTTCTTCTTTCTTCTTGTCTGTGTTTTATATTCTGGTTCAGGTAAGCATTTAAAGATGTCATTGCAGTAGATTGTTGTGTTTTGTAAGTGTTGTGTTGTGGTGTTTTTCTCCATGTGTAAAACTTCATGTTCTTCATTCACTCCTTCTCTCTCTCCCTCTATGATGTACAGTTGTGTGTTAATCCTCTTCAGGAGGGTTTGATTCTCTTGTTGTTTGATTCCCTCAAATAAACTCTCACACTTGTTCTTCATGATGGTTTTGTGTTGGTATTTGACTCTCTGCAGAACATCCTCCACTGGTTCATGTGAATCCTGATGAAGATCTTCAGTCTCCTCCAGCAGGTTTTGTGTCTGTAGGTCTGATTCAGTCTTGTGTTGTCTGGTGTAAGTCTGACAGGAGGAATCAGTGTAGTTCAGACTGGACTGCATCTCCTCACTGCTAAGGAAAAGGAGCAGCAAAAGTTTACAATAATTGTTATGTGAATTACCATTAGATATAGAACAATACAAAATGATACCCAATCAGAAAGCGATCTGATTAAAGATAAAGGAAAACAACCAAACAACTGATTTACATTACTGACAGAAAATAAACTTTTGATTAGTAAATTAATTAGGTGATGATTTTTTACCATTATGTACCAACCACCACAGAATTACACTACAAACTTTACCTGTTCATAACAAATGTGGTGTATAAACACAAAGTTAACACAACCAGGGAAAAAACTAGCAAGCAAATGACAAGGGTTAAGAGCCCAACTAAAACAAACACTAATCACAATAATGGTGACTTAAAATGAAACAAAACATCAACATCTAAACCTATATATAATAAATATATAATACATATATAATATATAATAAATATAATAAAATAAAATTATATATATATATATAGAGAGAGAGAGAGAAACATTGCCATTTATTATAAATATATATAAATATAATAAAATGCAATGTTTCTCTATCATTTACATAACAATCAAACAAGTCAATATAATAAACAGTTGTTGTTTTAAACATTGTTTGAACATTAAAACATGACATTGTCATATCGTTTAAAAATGTAAAATGTAACATTCCTCTAACGTTCAGACAACAGAAACGTTCTTAGAACGTCAAGAAAACTGGACACTTTTTACGTTGGCAGAATGTTTTTGGGAACCTTGGGAACTTTCAGGGAACGTTCTTAGAACTTTTTTTTGTTAGCTGGGTAAATGAGCTGATCTCCGCACAAAATGGCAGTGCCGTGGTTGGATAGTGAAGATTAAGGAGCGGTATTTTCCCATTCTGACATCACAAGGGGAGACAGATTTCAATCAACTATTTTTTATAAAGCTTGCAGAAAATTGTTTACCAAAACTTAGTTACTGAGTTGATCTTTTTCACATCTTTTTTTAAGTTTAAAGAAGCACTGGGAACCCAATTATAGCACTTAAACATGGAAAAAGTCAGATTTTCATGATATGCCTAATTTAAAATGTCAAAATTACTGTCATCATGATTTTTGTCTATCCCATTTTGAAAATCTGTAAATATTTTACAAATCTTTTAGTGTGGCACAGGCTTAAACAATTAACGTTGTACTTACTTTTTTAATTAAAAAGTTAATTTTTTTTTTTTGTAAATAACACTTGTACCACACGTTACAATGCAACTAAAAGTAAATTTATTGTTAAGCCAGAGGAAGACAGTCTACCACAGCTGAGTCTAATTCCTTTACTTCTCAATCTTATGTTTAAAAGTCTTAATTTAGTCAGAATGGATGCTTTTTATCTTTTTGTGCTATGGCTTGTGATGTACTGGATTGCCGCCGGCAAAACTTGCGGGGCTTTATGCCAAATGAGGACCAAATATTCTAGAGAGACATTGTTGCAGCTCAAGAACAGTAACTCAGCTTGGGAAAATCTAATGCTGAATGTACCAAACTTTATTTGAAGGGATTACCACACTGTAAAAAATTGCTGTTAAAAAACAGCCAAATTTAACAGTATGATTCTGTTTTTTAACAAAAACAGAAGTATACTGTTAAATTCTGCATCCTGTAAAAAAACAGTTTTCAGAATAATGTGAATTTACAGCCCTGAGAGTCCACCGTTTAAGACTGCGTCCCAAATCACACCATACACCCTCATTCACTATTCCAAACATTAGTTTCCTATTGAACCACCTGAAATCAAGTCAATGAGTTCAAGTACTGAAGCATTAATGATGGACACCTTCTGCTAATAAACAGAATCACTTAAGAAAACATAAACAAAAAAGAGAAGAGATGAGCAGAAACACTTACAGATACAAAGACTTAGATGAAAATTAACTAAAAATAACACAACACATTACACCTTTCCATATATCACCAGATGAGAATTAAACATTTACACAAACACCATTACCATCTTCACTTATAAACCACTTTGACTTTATTCCTGTTATACATCTACAACAGTTCTTACTGAGAACAAACATGTGTTTACTAGAATTTTCTTTAAAGTCACCATTATGGTGATCACTGCTTTCATTAGTGGGGCTCTTGACTTGGTTTTCAGTCTGGTATCTATAACTGTGTCTTTATGATGCATGTTTGTTATAGCAAAGAAAACCAAGAGATGATAGACTCTTGTGAGATTGGATGTCTGATTATTGATCAGTAGTTTGTCTTACCAGCCTTATGAAGTTTAATCATAACAATCAGTAGTACTTAAGAATGTTTATGACTAAGTATTTACATATTTGAATCAAAATCATTACAAGAATTATTATTATTATTCTTGACAGAGTAGCCTACAAATGGATTTTTGCAAACTTGGAAGCAGTCCTCAGATGACACTCACAGACATCAAGAATCAGAGTATGATTCTCAACTAGGGTGACAAAAGAAAATGGAAAAACAGTTCATCGGCCTAATGAGATTTGTACTATGCTGATACCCAGCATGCATTGCAGCATGAAGCTTTTCATTTGATAGTCACCATTGTTGAGATTCATAGCCTGATTCTTGATGTCTGTGTATGAATTTTGCTTGTGTTTTTTTTTTCCATTTAATTTCAATGTTTTTAAGATTCCTCTGGCCACCTCAACACTCATTTCTGTCACATTATTAGACTACTATAAGGGGTTGCCACCCATCTAATCACTTATGAGCTTCTGTATAAATCAGTAAGTTACTTTTAACTCATGAGACTAACACCATAACGGTCATTAGTCAGTGATAATAATTTATTAATACACTTTTGCCATATTCAATGTTTTTCAAATCACATTGATAAGCATGAATAAATATAACACCAAAGGGCAAACCCAAGGATCAAGAGTCCTACTAAAGCAACCGCTGATCACGAGAATGGTAACTATTATTTAGGGATTAGACTATTAGACTAGAGCTGTCCAAACTCAAAACAACTTGCACTGACATATTTTAAAATACATCAGTGCCCTTTGTTTTGCCTGAAAATTCACAAGTAATGTTTTTAGTTAGGCATGTTTGTTAAAACTTGTTATATTTCCTAATTAAACTATTCCTGGTTTAAGATAATCCCTGTTCAGGAAACCACACCTTATTATTTACTTCTCAGTGAGAGCTAATGTACATATAAAATAAAATCTAACTGGTTTGTAATAAATGAAGATGGTAATGCTGTTTGTGGAGTTGTTTGATGATCTTCTTGTGAGATCTTAGAAAATCTGAGTAAGTTTGAGTCTCATCTAAGTCTGTAAGTTGAGTTTCTGCTTTTTTTCTCTTTAATTCGGTTCTTGTTCATCTCTCATTCAGTGATTGTGTTTGTTAACAGCAGCTGTTCATCATTAATCACTCAATCATCACTTCATTATCTTATTAACTTCAACATTGGCTCTGTTTCTTTTACTCTTTGTAGTGTGGACACATTAAGCAGTGTTCTTTTGACACCAAATATTTTTAAAGGGTTAAATGTGTAAGATATAAAAACACAGAATGCTAATGTTTTTTAACAGTCCGAAGGAGACCGTAAAAAAACATTATCTTGCTGGCAACCAAGCTGCCAGTTGATTACTGTTATTTAACAGAATGTGCTGTTAAAAAAACAGAAAACCTAACAGTCAAATTTGCATACAGAAATATGTTAATTTCACACAGACATTAGAGAAAAGTCCTTGTATTTTGTTTTTTAAATCATATGAACTTAAAAACTGTTCAGGGGATTTACACAAGATGATAATGTGAGAGATCTCTTATGGTGCATTTACACCAACCGCGCTAGAGGCGTGAAGCGCGAGTGATTTCAATGTTAAGTCAATGTGCAGACGCGTTGACGCGCGTCAGGAGGTCCCGCGGCGCGGAAGAGGCGTTCGGCGCGGAGCGGAAGACGCGTTTCCGCCTCATTCGCGCGTGAAGCTCGCGCGAAAGGCGCGAATTGAGCGTTGTGCGCGGTACGCGCGAATGGTGCTATTGTGCATTTTGCGTTTCACGCGAATTTGCGGCTGACGCCCGAGTTGAAAAATTTGAACTTTGGCGGAATTTCGCGCCGCGTTAACCAATCAGGAGCCTGCCTGCTGCTGTGGTGGCAGCCCCGCCCGGAGTCACTCACTCAAGCAGTCACTCGGAGCTATATGACACAAGTTGTTATTTCTATTAGGAGACAGGAATAAAAAGGACCTCGCTTGGAAGAGTGTCAGTAAGGACTTTTGGCAACCTGGTACGTTGTAATACACACTTCACTTTTGAGTCAAGTGACGTTTATTCGACCCGCGCCGTTTATTTACCCCCTATAGTAAGGTTACCCAATACAAACTGGTAACTCTCTTGATAAATGCACAAGTAACATCAGTCATCTTGCAAACAGACACTCGCACAGCAGTTGCCCCTCCCACAAGAAGCGGATTTTGCTTCGGACGCGCGTCAAATGCTTGCTTTTCCGCGCGTCTACTCCGCTCTACACGCGCGAATGCATTCAAAGTGTTCAAGCGGCAAACTAGGCGCGGTAGACGCGATTTTGACGCCCAAAACGCGTTTGGTGTAAACCCTGCATTAGTGTTTAATGTTCTGTTTTGTTAGGATTTGGCTCAGTTTTTGGGTTACCATTGTGCTGAAGAGTAGTGTGGTTGTTTAGGTCAAGGATGGGCAGTCAATCCTTGATGTTATGTTGCCTGTTGTTTTATTTTAAAGCAGTAACTTTGTAGTTTGCTCATGATGAACATGAGATTTGTGTGAAAGTTTAAATGTTTGCAGTTCAATTTTAGAAGTAAAATTTGTGTTAAATGCACTCAAATGAAGTTCATAATACTAACACCACCATATAAATATATATATATTTATAAACTTGAATGGATCCTGCAATTGGTTTCCTAAATTAAATGAGTTGCTTTCAGGGCATTATAACATTAACATACTGTTAAAATAGGGGAGCTGTAAATTAACGAAGTAGAACTGTATTTTAACAGAGGCAGAACTGTAAAATAACATTATCTTGCTGGCAACCAAGCTGCCAGTTGATTACTGTTTTTTAACGGCACAATTTTTTACAGTGCAGGAAGCAAGGTGCATGGTAAAGAAAAGAAAAAGGGGCAAACGAGGCGGCGTTAAAAGAACGTGTCAACTGGGCTCCATTGCCTTCGATAATCATGGGAAATGTACAATCACTGAGGAACAAAGTAGATGAGCTTCAAGGAAATGTCCGCTACCAAAAGGATTTTATGAACTGCTGTATAATGGCATTCACTGAAACATGGCTCACAGAGGGTGCCCGGGACGTCGATTTGTGTATGGATGGATTCGGAGCCCCTTTTCGTTTGGATCGACTATTGTAGTGGAAGATTTTTATTATGCTTTTATTTTCATATACTGTAAGAATTTATAGTCAGCCTTGACAAAGATTCCACTTCAATTTAGCTGTTGAATAAAGCTCATCCCTCCAAAAGGCTTGATAATCATAAATGGTAATCTCAGTTCAAGCAATACAATAATATAACCTGAAGTAATACTTTCTAAATAGTAGTATGGGAGCAAATGTGAGACTTCTTAAACCAACACAGATCAAAGAGGGTTCATGATAATAAAAGACATCTATCTAAACATTATCTGACCACTTGGTTGAGCACACAGTTGGATACTACAATGACGGATTTGGGCACAGTGGGAGATATAGAGGTCATTTGTAGTATTAGTCTTAATTTACATTTAAAGGGGTACTTCATTAGCATTAGGGGTGGGAAAACAGGTTTGAAACTATAAAGTGTTAAGACTTTGCTCAGGGTTCAATCTGACTCCGCTGAACCCAAAGTATGACGTGCTTTGTAACTGCTACCACAATAAACTACTTTCATCAAGATTTTCTACGTCCTCCTCATTTTTTTCTTACACTGGCGAGCCAAGCAGCGAGGGATTTCCAAAAAAAAAAAGCGGGGAAAGGTAAGAAAGACTGACTTTTCTTCTTTAATGCTGTTTTTTGATTTGGGAACCCCCTTGTTTAAAAAAATCTAGAAAAGAAAATTGCAAGGAGAGGAAGGAATTTAGTTTGTTTAATTTAGCAGGAGGAGTTCTTAAGCCTATTTTATACAATTCTGTTTGAGATTCTAACGAAACTGAATTAACCCGACGCAGTGTGGTGGCAGAGTTGTATTGGAATTTTTGTTTCTAACGTAATTGAAGTGTTTAAGTTTGTGTGTTTCTAAAGTAACTGAAACGTGGTGTTGTGTTGTTATAATTTCTGTTAAGATTCTAAAGTAACTGAATCAACCCAACGTAGTGTGGTGGCAGAATTATAACAAAAGAGTTTCTAAAGTAACTGAAACTTCTTGTAGTGAGAGCCCGACGCACGGTGGCTCTGTAAAGTTTAAAACTAAAAACCCGAAGCAGTGTGGTTTTGCTCGACGTACTGTAGCAGAGTTTTAAACGTGATATATAGTGTTGTAAGCCCGAAGTATACTGTGGCTAGATAGTTTTAAAATATAACACAGAAGCACCGATGTACTGTGACAGTGTTATATTTTAATCTATTTGTGAGTGTTGGCATAGCAGAGGTTTAGGCCCGAAGAAGTGTTGCCTCCAAAGTAGTAAGACTTTCAAGTTAAAAGAAACTTGGTTTGGAATTGTTATAATTTCTGTTAAGATTCTAAAGTAATTGAATTAACCCAACGTAGTGTGGTTGCAGAATTATAACAAAAGAGTTCCTAAAGTAACTGAAATTGTTGTGTAGAGAGCCCAACGCAGTGTGTCTCTGTGAAGTTTAAAACAAAAACCTGAACCAGTGTGGGTTTGCTCGAGGTAGTGCAGCTGTGTTTTAAACTTGATAACTGTTGTTACCCCTGAAGTGCTATACAGCTAGGTAGACTGTTGTAAAATATAATACAGTGTTGTGTGTCCGACGTATTGTGACAGTGTTATATTTTAAACTGTTTGTGAGCATGTGTGTAGATGAACTTAAGGCCTGACGGACTGTGGCCATGTCTGAAGCAGGAACTTTCAGGTTCAGAGGCCTGACATATTGCAGGGCTCTCAAGTTTTATCAAAAGTTTGGAGTGAGATTTCATCTGTTAGGGGAGGAGCCACTTAAATATTTGCAGCAGCGACCCCTCGGCCCCAACCAATTCTCTCAGGTTTTTGGTAGCAGTTAAATTTAATATATTGTTTATAATTGATTAGCACAAATAGAAATTATAACAGTTGGGAAATCTAATTAAAGACAAAGTCATAGAAATTAAATACATTGTTTTATTTCAAAAATACAAATATATAAAAATTGCCCCAAATGAGCCAACTGAACAGCAACATTGCAGAACTTGCCCTGAGCATACTTACAATACAAGGTGTGTTTGTGTGACATCTTTTAAACAGATAAATGCAATGATTAATGTATACATTGGCAGGATATAAACATTACTAAAATAAAAGCCAGAGTATAGCTGAATAGCTAAAAAGAGTATGAATAAAGTATAATTTGAAAATAATGAAATAAATGAAAATGAAATATCTTGTCCTTTCCATTCCCAGGTGAAAAAATACTATAGTAATTTATAGTAAATACTATAGTGTTTTTGACCCATACTATAGTAATGTACTTGAATTAATTTGTTGTGGTAATTCTATAGTTGCTGTGATAACATCAACTATAGTAATATAAACGTATTACTTTATCCAATACTGTACTACATTGTCTACAACTATAGGGTATAATATACTAGAATATACACTACAGATTACTGTAGTATAAACTAAAGAACACTAACATTAGAGTATTTATTACAGTTTATCAGTTCACTACTATAGTTAATACAGAGTATGCTGTAGCAATCATTAACAAAGTGTTGTAAATACTATAATATACTAAAATTTACTATACTATTAGTATGGTTCAAAAACACTATAGTATTTCCTATAATATTTTTCACCTGGGATTGTTTCAGGTAGCCTCTAGTGTTTAGTACTTTCCTAAAGTTAAAGCTAATTCTGATTGCAAAGCAGTTCGATTTTTTTAATCAATAATAATTTACCTCGGCTATATTTCCCAACAACAGTTTTTATTATCTTTGATCACATTTTTGTGATGTCATCCAAGAATTGTAAAATCAAATTGCTATAAAAAAGAATGCGTTACCTACCGCTTTCATCGGATTCTTCTCTTCCAACTGCCACTTCGTCTGTGTGACGTGAGAATCTATGTTGCCTAGTAACGAATGTGCTTGCAGCAGGATCACGAAATTTACCCAGAAACAACAAATTCTGATTTCTGATTGGCTGGTAGGTGACAATTATATCAGGATGTCTAGTGTGACCGTGTCCGCGGCTCGACAGATATGAACTCGGCAGAGAACTTCTCTCCTGTGCCTCGTTCATTAATTGTATAGAGTGGGAAAAGGTTTCTTATTTTTTCAGCGTGAGAAATACAAGGTGTGGCGTGTGAGCGTGTGAACTGACTGAAATGCGTGAGTCTCACGGTGAATGCGTGAGACTTGAGAGCCCTGCATATTGTGTTGTTAATTCATAAGTGTCCGACGTACAGGAACTATGAACAAACAGACTAATGAATATCTTAAAGGAGCGGTGAATCAAAAACTACATTTTAACTTGATAATTTGTTATATAAGAGGTCATCATACTTAAATGAACATCCTGCAAGTTTCAGAACTGAAAACGTCCGTGCTACTGAAATATAACCGTCTTTGGCACCAAGCCAGCTAAACACTCCAGTCTAAAATTCGGAAATCTATGACGTCAAAGTAGAATTGAAACACCTCCCCATAACCAAAAGGAGAAGTCTACTTTTGTAGCCCCGCCCACAGCTTCGCGTGACACGTGTGTCTCAGTAAGTAAACATGTCTTTAAAGATTGACAAATTTAACCAAAATGACTTTTTAAATACATTTTTTCTGAGAGACTTTTATTTTGACGCGGTGATCTGTTATGATACCATGGAAACGGATTTTCGGTTGTGAAAGAACCGCGTGGGAACAACCATGGGAACAACACAGAAGCTAAATACTTCAATTCGGAGGCTTGGAACATAACATTAGCAATATGCGTGGATAAAGTTTGCTTTTGAAGAAGTTCCAGCTCGTGTGGGGAGCGTTTGTTAACGTTGTGGACATGGATTCATTTGTAAAGAAGTCGATGCTGGATTTGCAGAGAGACTCAGTCAGAAGCACCACTTATATTGGATCTGACAACAATGACACAGCAGTATAATTCACAGTAAGACATTTTACTTTATTTAAGTTACTGCGTTTCACTATTGCTTTGTTAAAAGAGATTGCTTGATGTGTTGTTGTAACATCCGTGTCTAAATACGTTTGTTGACTGTTTTAATTTACTAAAAACATTAAACGATTAATAAAGGTACAACACTTAACAATACGACTGTAATTTAAAAGGTAGAAATATACAAAGTTAGTTATAAGGAAGGATTTATCAACCGCAGTTTAGATTCTGATGCCCGTTTACTGTGTTGTATACGGTAATTTAGGCAAGTTGCGTTTGAAAGGTCAAACACTCAACAAAGCTTATTTTTTATCATATAACTGTGGTATTTAACATTACGTGAATGTAAAAGCAACCTCACAAGCACAATAGAAATATACAAAGTTATTGATAAGGATTTATTAGCCGCAGTTTAGATTCGGATGCACGCTTACTGTGTTGTATACGGTAATTTAGTCACGTCGAGTTTTGTTTCTACTTTAATATACGTATTGTCATTTATGTGTATCATGTTTAGCACCCAGAATCTTTTGTGTCTCAAACATATTTGTGTTCGGCTGCTATTTTTATCACATTAATGTTTTTAAAACATTTCCCTACATGTAATGACGGGGAATGAAGCTGTCCAATCATAGCAGTGGGTGTTTACGTTCAGGTCTTCAATGCGGCCCGCCCCTTCAAACGAACCATTTCTCAAGACAGCCACTAATCCATGTTACAAAATAGCGTATTACTTATTGCTTTTGATGTTTTTGAATGTAAAAACAACGCGAAATGCATAAGTAGACATCAATCAACGTCATAAAGCAATAAAATCGACCAATTCACGGCCCCTTTAAAGCAAGTCATAGTAAGAGTAAGTTGTAAATACCTATTGAATTATTGCACATAATTCAGTAAGATGTTTGAAATGGAAAAGCTGATTGTTAAATACATTACCAAGCACGGTTCACAGGGATTATTTGATGGAATAGAAGACGTTGTTGATAAGCCATATGAATGGGCTATCTCTAAGTTTGAAACTTATCCTAAAATGCCTAAAAATGAAAAAGGAAAGGTTGCCAATGCAATTCAAGCGGTTTTTGCATCATACAACGTAATTAGGAAGAGAGTAGATGAGTTCAAAG
The DNA here is from genome assembly GCF_027580225.2 of Misgurnus anguillicaudatus. Lineage (NCBI taxonomy): Eukaryota > Metazoa > Chordata > Actinopteri > Cypriniformes > Cobitidae > Misgurnus > Misgurnus anguillicaudatus. Next base: position 1,905,007 of record NC_073339.2, read on the forward strand.
CTGAAAATGAGCGACTCAGTGTTGAGGTAATTTCTACAAAAAATTACCAGGCCATTGAAACTATTTGGAAAGAAGAAAAGGTCAAGATGCAGAATGAGATTGCACTGCTTAGAACTAACAAAGACATGCTCAAATCATCTGTGGAAATTTTGGCCAACAGTTTGGAGGAAGCACAGACAGCCTGTCAGTGTATGATAATGAATGGCACAACTGAGAAAAATGCTAGTAAGACATTGTTAGATGTTACAGTGTGTAGTCCAGTTTCGGAGATGCCAGATTTGCAGGAAGAAAGTGCTGAGGGTTGGGAAAGAGATTCTCAGTCATTAAGAAGTCAGTACTCTGACTCTACAGTTAGATTTCCAGTGGCACCAGTTCATGTGACTACAACGATGCGTGCTAGTGAAGGAAGGGGAGAGCCAATGACCTCTACCATGGTCAGAGCATTTAATCCATCTGAACTAGAAATTGTAATCAAGAACATTGGGAAATTTGACCCTGCCAAGCAGGATCCATTAGATTTTCTAAAGAATCTGGAACAATATGCAGATCTATATAATTTTACTGATGGTGATGCCTGTGTTGTGCTAAAAATGTGTCTGCCTGATACTTTGTCTGGAGCCTTAACTCAGAAAGTAAAGAACAGAACAGCAAATAAGTCAGAGAGGAAACAGGCACTTCTTGAAGTTTTGGGTATGATATCAGTTGATTGGGATAAAATATCTGAGATGCAGATGAGGAAAGGAGAGCACCCAGCAGCGTTTTCAGAACAATTACTGGAGACATTTAAAACGTTCAGTGGCAATCCTGATATTACTAAGAACGATGTCACTTTCAAGTCTGCCTTGATTAACAAATGTGATCCACTCATCCATTCTGCTGTGTCAATGTTTGTGACACCTTTCTCAGAATATGATGACATTATTGCTAAAATGACACAGTTTTACAACAATAATGCTAATAGTCAAATGAAAGGTGCCAATTCTAGAAATCCAGTTGCTGCTTTTGGCAGAACAGAATATTCTAGATTAACTGATGGCTTCCATCATAGACAAAGGAGATTTGCAGGAATAAATTCAGGTGTTATTCTTTGCTATGCATGTGGAAACGCCGGTCACATTGCTAGGCATTGTCAAGACAAAGAGAAATATCGAAACTTTGTCTGTCATGCATGTGGAAAAGATGGTCACATTGCTAGGCATTGTTCAGAGAAAAAAAAATGGAAAGATAAGGATGTTGTTTGCTTTAGATGTGGAAAGACAGGACACAAGGCAAGACAGTGTCACTTTTCACATAAAAGACAGATGGGCTTTCGTGATTTGCTTAAAAAAATAGACAATTTAGAAACCCAGTTAGCACTGTTGAATGGAAAGAAGGAAGAAACCTTGCCAGACAAATCACCGTGTGAACAACATGACTGTAACTCAGTCACAAGCAGATGTTGATGTGAACTAGAAAATCGTTTTATGATAGTAGCACATTCTAGAAAAAATATGCTTACTATCAAAAGGGGGGTGATTCTTGAAGATTCATGAAAAATGTTTTAATGCCAATAATTTAAAAAATATATTTTTTTAAAACATTACTGATGTTTGATGTTCTGTGATTAAACATATGTGACTTTGATGTTTTGAATGTGAAAAGTTCTTGTGGGGGAAAAGGGGGGCAACCTCTTCTATTCTTCTTGTTTCAGGTGTAAGCACGGAGATAGTGTGTAACCTTAGGGAGAAAGACGATTTGGACCAGAAGGCCAACAGGACAAGTGATGCCAGGGTACTTCCTCAAGAAAGAGGAACCAGGACGTCTCTAGAGTAACTACTGGAATAGGAAATCCAGACATTTCCAAACCTGCTAATATCCAGAACGACAGGTCTAAAAGATCCTGTGACATACGAATCGGAACAATGCCTATGAAAGCTTCATCTAAGGAGCTGTTTTCAAAATTGAAAAAGATTGGAAAATCGATAGGAGAAGCACAAATAAATCAAACTATTTCTAGAGAGTATGGACAGCAGTCTTTCTACCAAGGTGGAAAACCATATTATGAAGCCTCACTACACATGACACTAGAATGAATGTATGCTATGCTTTAAACAATTTTCCAGGAGCAAGGAAATTTTGAGTTTGAGAAAATTCTAAAGGTGGACAATCTCGGAACATTACAGGAACATACTCTTAAAAGAAATGAAGAACAACTATTGTTTGATGCTTGTAAAGTTAAACTCACTCATATGCAGAATCATTTCTCAATGATAATAGTCACAGATGAGAGAAATTGTGTTACTACACCTTGTATATGTGAATGTGACCCGACAAATACTATCCTATTTTAAGAAAATATTCCAGAATTGATTTTAAATTGCCAGTATTAGACAATGTGTTAATGTCATTGATCTTAATGAGAAAGATAGGGTAATGGGGAATTAGCTATTGCATATTCAGATTTACTTTGGGATGTAACCTTTAAAACAGTGTGTATATCTTACTCATTGTTTGTCAATGTATTATGCTATGCTGTATGTGTTCTCTATTAAGACGCCAGATTGCAGATACTTCAATGATCACCTTAGGACGTTCCCGTTGGCTGTGATGGTTCTTGAATATTTCTCTCCCAAACCCAAGAAATGTTTGTTTCATATTGCCAAATTTTAGGAGAGACCTTATGATAATCTTGCCTAATGGGATGGAGCGATAACCAGTGTGCATGAGGTGATGACCCAATGACGGGTAAGATTCTCCAGTGGCCAGATGGGGGACAACCTAAGCCAGGGTATTGCCGCCACTGGGCACCTGCCCTTATATTAATGGGAGGTGTAATCGTTATGAATGGAGTGGATGTGATGCTTCTCTGCCAAGAGCATCAAACGGGTGACTGTAAGAATTTATAGTCAGCCTTGACAAAGATTCCACTTCAATTTAGCTGTTGAATAAAGCTCATCCCTCCAAAAGGCTTGATAATCATAAATGGTAATCTCAGTTCAAGCAATACAATAATATAACCTGAAGTAATACTTTCTAAATAGTAGTATGGGAGCAAATGTGAGACTTCTTGAACCAACACAGATCAAAGAGGGTTCATGATAATAAAAGACATCTATCTAAACATTATCTGACCACTTGGTTGAGCACACAGTTGGATACTACAATGACGGATTTGGGCACAGTGGGAGATATAGAGGTCATTTGTAGTATTAGTCTTAATTTACATTTAAAGGGGTACTTCATTAGCATTAGGGGTGGGAAAACAGGTTTGAAACTATAAAGTGTTAAGACTGACTTTGCTCAGGGTTCAATCTGACTCCGCTGAACCCAAAGTACGACGTGCTTTGTCTCTGCTACCACAATAAACTACTTTCATCAAGATTTTCTACGTCCTCCTCATTTTTTCTTACATTATTATGTTTTATTTTTCATCCTATTTTTCATTTTTTAATTACAATCATAAGCTCATAAATTGTGATTCATATGGAGATCATGTTTTTCTGCTAACGTACAGAATTATGCTTTTTCTGTCTTTTCAGCAAGTACAATGTCCAAGGACTTAAACATCATGTACCAGCATGTACTGTCCTATATGATAAGATATTTAACTGTTTATGTTCTTAATCACGGACAAACTGAAGGTTATCTTCTAGATGACGTAGAAACGGATGATTGTAGGTGTTTCAGCATCTTACTATAAATGTGTGTTCAACCTTGCAATCGGGGCTCTTGGGTTTATGCTCCTAGCACCAGGGGGTGAGAGCCTGTTCTGCAGAATATATAAAATTCAGACAAAGAAAATTCTGTCGACAGTGTGTCTGTGTGATCCTTGACTTTCACTCTTAGTGAGTATTATTTGATGCGGCTAAAATTCCACGACACTATCAAGTGTGACGGGGAAAAGCCAAGGAGGAGGGGTATGTTTGTATGTCAACAAGCGATATTGTTCCTCTGTTACTGTCAGAGAGGGAATTTGTACACCTGATGTAGAACTGTTATCGGTGTCCTTGAGACCTTTTTATCTACCCAGCAAGTTCCCTCAGATTTTCATTACAACAGTTTACATTCACCCAAAGGTGAACTCCGCATTGACTACTAGTACAGTGTTTGATGTTGTACAGGGTACAGTCAGTCTCACCTGAGGCACCAAATCTCATCCTTGGTGATTTTAATCATGTCTCCCTAAAGCAGACTCTTAAAACTTTTCATCAGTATGTCTCCTGTCCGACCAGACATGGCAAGACTTTAGATCTGTGTTATGGATCGGTGAGAATCTATCCCCCTGGCCCCCTTGGGCTTGTCAGATCACAATTGTGACCATTTGTTGCCCACATATAAGACTGTTTTAAAAAGGGAGAAAACAGTGACTAAGGATATCAGAGTGTGGTCAGAAGATGCTGTGTCCTGTATACAAGACTGTTACAGTTGCACAGACTGGGACATTTTTAAACAGGCCTCATCCAAGTGAACCAACCAAAATCAAAGGTCAAACAATAGAGTATGTACAATCATACAAATACCTCGGGACTATTATTGATGAGAAACTGAACTTTGAAGAGAATTGTGAGGCTCTGTGCAAAAAGGGGCACCAGCGTTTGTATTGCTAAGGAAATTATCTCTGATTAATCTTGGCCAAACAATTTTGAAGATGTTTTATCATGCTTTTATTGAATCTGTGCTGTCCTTTTCCACTGTAGTATGGTATGGTCATATATCTTTAAAGGCAAAAAATCAGTTGGACCAGATAGTAAAATGGTCTGGTAGTTTGCTGGGTGAGTCTAAACCAGGAGTGGCATCCCTGTATACCAAACAGTTACATAGGATGGCCATCTCAATCTTAGATGACGTTTCTCATCCCCTGCAAAGTGAGTTTCAGTTATTGCCATCTGCAAGGAGGTATAAATTTCCAAGATATAAGAGCAGCTTAGTACCAAATGCGGTTAATATGATAAACTAATATTGTAAGGTGGTTTTTTAGATATTTTTTAGGTTCTTTAACAAAGACAATATTTTAATGTTTTGAGAGCACTTTTATTTATTTAGTATGAGTATTTATTTAATTGTCCCTATGTGGTTTGTAGTGTTCTGTGTTTTTTTTTTTTGTACTGGATGCCATTGAATGTCATTGCACTGTAAAACAAATTTACTTACGGGTACAATAAAAGTAACCTAACCTATGTTTAAACACAAGCGAATTTTGTAATGTGGAGCTTAAATTTACACAAAAAAATGTATAAAAGCATCTGACAAGTATTTATCTTACTGTACCTGAGGTCAGAGGTCACTCCTCCATCACTGAGTCCAGGAGGTTCTATAATGGAGTTATCACTCTTCATCGACACAAAGCTGTGTTCTGGTGATGCAGGTATACATCTTTTCCTGCTGGTGATGCTGACAAAAGGCAAATGAAACAGCATTTAAGGTCTGTCAGCAGTTTGTTTATGAACCTTTTGTCCCAAACACTGACTATTGGCATAATACATAGCTTAAATTACTCTGAATTACACTGAACAAATGCTTTTGCCAAATGTTTAAATAGTTATCTTACTGTACCTGAGGTCAGAGGTCACTCCTCCATCACTGAGTCCAGGAGGTTCTATGATGGAGTTATCACTCTTCATCGACACAAAGCTGGGTTCTGGTGATGCAGGTATAAATCTTTTCCTGCTGGTGATGCTGACAAAAGGCAAATGAAACAGCATTTAAGGTCTGTTAGCAGTTTTTCTCTGAAATCTATTGTCCCAAACACTGACTATTGGCATAATACATAGCTTAAATTACTCTGAATTACACTGAACAAATGCTTTTGCCAAATGTATAAATAGTTATCTTACTGTACCTGAGGTCAGAGGTCACTCCTCCATCACTGAGTCCAGGAGGTTCTATGATGGAGTTATCACTCTTCATCGACACAAAGCTGGGTTCTGGTGATGAAGGTATACATCTTTTCCTGCTGGTGATGCTGACAAAAGGCAAATGAAACAGCATTTAAGGTCTGTCAGCAGTTTGTTTATGAATCTTTTGTCCCAAACACTGACTATGGCATAATACATAGCTTAAATTACTCTGAATTACACTGAACAAATGCTTTTGCCAAATGTATAAATAGTTATCTTACTGTACCTGAGGTCAGAGGTCACTCCTCCATCACTGAGTCCTGGAGGTTCTATGATGGAGTTATCACTCTTCATCGACACAAAGCTGGGTTCTGGTGATGCAGGTATACATCTTTTCCTGCTGGTGATGCTGACAAAAGGCAAATGAAACAGCATTTAAGGTCTGTCAGCAGTTTGTTTATGAATCTTTTGTCCCAAACACTGACTATGGCATAATACATAGCTTAAATTACTCTGAATTACACTGAACAAATGCTTTTGCCAAATGTATAAATAGTTATCTTACTGTACCTGAGGTCAGAGGTTACTTCTCCATCACTGAGTACTGGGGGCTCTGTCATTGAACTATTACTCTTCAATGACACATAGCTCAGTTCTGGAGATGAAGATCTTGGTATCATCATCTGATCATCATCATCATCCTCATTTTCCAACTCTTTCCCTTGACGTTGACTCATTTTGGAGGTATATCCCCTCCACTCTCTCTTTATCTAAGACCCTTGCTATTTAAGTTATAAAGACGAACAGATAAGAATACAGAGCAAGTTTACTCTAAATTAATTAGTTCATGAGAAAATTATCTTTAAATGTACAATAAACTTGCAGTAAATCTATCAAGAACATTCACTCCACTGCTCTGCAGTCTGTACTTTAACCGATGATCAGTCAGACGTGTGACGGATTATATATAACTATATATAAATAACGTATCCAAATAATATTCTTTGTGAGAAAGCGCAGAAACACAAATGACAATGTTTTCATTCTATATATTTACACTGCAATATGAAAAACTTCTGAACTTACCACATAATATACGGGATTGCACAGCAAACACTCCGTTTCAAATTTAGTTTATGTCGCCACGTCGGTTTTACTTTCGTTCTAGGTTTTTCTACCTGTTAGTTAGCTTGGTGGTAAGGGTGAACAGTTTAATTCCCTTAATTTTTTCCACTCGTTTAAAAAATAGTACAATTAACGTGACACATTAATAAAGAAAATGAACTTTAATGTGTTACGATAAAAACCCTGTGAAGCCACACAAATACAAAAGGTGTGTCTGTCTGTATGCGGCACTCCAGTAACGAGACACCCAAACACGCATGCGCAGTGAATATAAATCCATTACTTACTGAACGCTGTTACGCACATGCGCGGAGGTGTGTTGTTGTTGTTGGTGAACAATCGCACCTGCTTTGGTATTTCAAGAAGAATCTGCAGAAAAAACGATGGAATATTTAACAACAGTGATTGTATAAAGGTAGGTAATAAATCTTTACTGATTTGTTGTTTGTAGTGATGGGAGAAACGAAGCTTTTCGAAGCTTCGAATCAATTGAACCAATTGCTTCGAAAATTGATTCAGTTTTTCGAAGCAGTTCGAAACACCACACATGATGGCGACCCCTGCTGGTCAAAATAGTGTAAAAGCAGATATGTCCAAACATTTTACAAAATAATAGCAAGATTTTTATTAAAATATGCTTAAAAATGATTTAACTTAATTAAGACATAGTTAAAAGTGTATTATGTGTTTTTAGTTTTATTTAGGGCAAAATAAAAAATTAAAGACAAGAACAATTCCAATATTGAGTTGATTTGACACAGAATGACCAGCAGGTGTTCACCTTTAATGACTCAATCACTTCATTATCTTATTAACTTTAACACAGATTTAGTTTTTTTTAACACCAATCTTGGTGTGGATTATATTAACACACAAAGCAGTGTTAATTTAACACTGGGGATTTTCCTTTGTATTAGTGCAGTCAATGTGGAAAAACCTTTAAGGAGTCAGGTTCATTAAAATCACACCAGAATATTCACTCTGAAGAAAAACGTTATCAGTGTTCACACTGTGATAAAGGTTTCTGTAGGAAATCTAATCTGATAATCCATGAGAGAGTTCACACAGGAGAGAAACCTTACGTCTGCTTAACATGTGGAGAGAGATTTGCTTATCCTAGAACTTTTCATCATCATCAGAAGAAACATACTGAAGAACAAACTACACTGAAATCATCATAATGTCTTAAAGTATTTACACACTGCTCGCGTCTATTCGACATGAATGTTCAACACACTAGTAGAACAAAAAAAATGTATTTCTTTAAATGACATTAAAGCATGTTATTTGCACTATGATAAAGCTAGTTTTTTTTTCTCGACCACTGTGTCGAATTTTCCCTCTTTTAGTGTTAGGATTGTTAACACCTCCTAAATCTGCTTCTAGTCAGACAAAGTTAGTCAGAGCATCTAGAACGCAACTAAGAATATTCAATAAAGCGCATTTATTTTATTCAACTTCACTTCGTCTCCTGTCTGCTGTTTTTTTTCTTCATCTCTGTATCTGTTGAATTGACATATTTACTGACAACAGAGTTGACATTTGAGTTCAAATTTAGTCAGTAATGATCCTAGCAACGATCTGGAATATTTTTGCAACCTCCATTAAAAAGCAACAAACCACCATTATGGGGATCAGTGTTTGCTTTAGTGGGGCTCTTGAGTTTTAATTGAACACTATGATCTGTTTAAAAATGTTTTGTGGTTGTGTGACTATTAGATGCTACATTCGATCATATTTAAACCTTATGACAATGTCATGTTTTATTGTTCACACAATGTTTAAAACAACTGTTTTATATATTTACTTTTTGCGTTACATGCAAATGAAACTTTGCATTTTAATAATGTTATAAAACATTATTTTTGAATGATCCGTAAAAATATTTTTGTATAAAACACAATTCACTTACTAGGTTTAGATGTTGATGTTTTGTTTCATTTAAAGTCAACATTGTGGCGATCAGTATTTGTTTTAATATAACCTTGACTTAGCTTGTTATTTTTTTCTCTGGCTGTTTTAACTGTGTGTGTTTAAAACTAGTTTGGTATGAAGAATAGACAAGCATGCAATTCTATGGTGGTGTTTAAGTATTGATGTTCAAGATTATCCTCAAGTAAATTGTTGCATTAATTTAGTGTGTAATCCCTTATCAAAAGTATTACTTATGTCAGTAATACTACAGTATGAAAGTCAGCTCTCTCATATCAGTTTGTCATTTAGAAGGCTTTAGAAACACTGTCTAATTTAGAAACACAAACATCAAGAATCAGAGTATGAATCTCAACAATCGTGACAATCATCGAGCTAATTAAAGGAGTCATATGAACCGATTTCATGTTTTCCTTTGTTGTTAGAGTGTTAAAAGATGTCTTTGTAGAAGATCTGTAAAGTTTCAAACCCAAACAGATCTTCTCTAAAACTTGCGCTGTAGTATTCTTGCTGCCGCCATTTCGTGGAGACGCTGTTTTTCTTCTTTGTTTGGCCTTCCAATAGAGGAAACATCAAGATATGAATGCCGGTTAGGTTTTATTAACAACACTATTCCAGAACAGTACAGCCCAAATGTTCGATTGTGTGCTGCATATTTTACAGAGGACTACTTTCTGAACACAGAGGATTTACAAGGCTGACGTACACAAAGGCTTATGCAACTACACTCTGGTTCTTCTGATTCACAGCCTTTAAGTATAGCTGAATGTTTTCATATTAAAATAATTTCCTACCGACGATTTAAACGCAAGTTTTGAGCACTGTAGACTAGCGGGTGTTGTTTGTCATTTCTAAGATCACAAACGCAGACATGGTATTATGTTTTAGTCTTCTTACCTTACCGATCTTTTAAGTTATGCTCACATCGTGCTGGTAAAGTTGATTGATCAGCTTAGTCATCTACGTTTTCCCGGTCAGATTCAGGCTCGTATTGATAAGGTAGTTAAGTAATGTCTCCTGTCTTTCACTATTGCTTTGGGAGCCCATCTTTCACACATGGTAAGGAGCATCCCATTTCCTTTTATGTTGAGGCATTCCCCCAATAACAAAGCACTGGATAGTTGGCCAATAGGGTCACACTGCACTGTCTCAGAACAAGGAGCTTTGTACAAATCGACCTGTTATAGAAGGGTGGGACTTAGAGAAGCTACAATAATGTACAGTATATGGAAAATAATGTTTTTTAACCATAAACCATTCAAACACATTGTATTACACCAAATAAACACTACTAAAACTTCACATACACACTAGGGGAGACCAAAGACTTATTTTATATCTTTAAAAATTTCATATTAATTCCTATTCTCACCTCTCCGGAAAATTTCCGATATCTTGTATGAAATACCTGATCACACTCATCATGAGGCTCTTTTTAGAATATTTGAAATCTTTACTTGAAAGATGTCAAATAAATCTTTGGTGTCCCCAGATTTTAGCTCTTATCCAACTTACAAAACCCGGAAGTATCCCCTTAAGACAAACTGTTCAAACTCTGTGTTTTGAATCTGAATCTGAGCTCTATCAAAAGTCCTTTACAAAAATTTAATTATCTCAGCGTTTTGCTCAAAATGTAGTATTTTTGAAGAAACCTGATCATATTTGAGAGGTGGTAAAAAGAGAACAAATGTAGGATGAAAAGTTTTTTTTACATAAGGGGTGCAAAATTTCAATGACCTAATTTTTCATGTGCTTGCAGAGAATGGTTTACCAAAACTAAGTTACTGGGTTGATCTTTTTCACAATTTCCAAGTTGATAGAAACACTGGGGAGACAATTATAGCACTTAAACATAGAAAAAGTCAGATTTTCATGCTATGGCCCCCTTAACACTGTAGTTGAAATTAAGTGGTTCATCAGACCAAATAAATAAAATGAAAAGGGCAGACAATATGCCTACTTAATCCTCGTCGTGGATTTGTGGTAACAAAGCATTCATCAAATTTACTTTTAGTCAATAATTCAGACTAATGCAGAATAAATCCAAATGTAACATTTTATTAGCCATGTAATAAAACATGATAATTCAAAACTTAATTCAACTAATAAACCAACAAATCATAAGAAATGCCAATAATCCAATTATTTAAAAATTAAATTCAAAATCCAATTAAAGCAATATAATACATTGATCAATCACACAGAAACCCTTAATAGTATAAAATGAGAGAGTTTAGAAATGTTACCTGGCCATGAGAACTACACAGTGTTTGTTCAAGAAATCTACAGCGTTAATCCCATTGATCAATATAAGTCTTGTACGCTTAAATATACCTATTAATATTAAAATTTCAACTAAGATCTAATGTAATCAAGTAGTTTAATTCTTGTAGATATACCTAAATAATATGTTAGTTGGAAGCAGTGTCAGATCTGTTATTTTCAGAATTATACTAACACACTTAGAAGGTTAAACTACCGACTCAATCTCTGACATCATGAATCATGAAATTAATAAATGGTGACAATCAACAAAAGAAAGCTTCATGCTGCAATGCATGCTGTGCATCATCATAGTACTAAACTAATTTATGACTCCCAGCATGCATTGCAGTTGATCGGTTTATCTAAATTTGTTTGATGATCGTCACCATTGTTAAGATTTGTAGTGATGATGATGTCTGAATGTGTCAGTATTTTTTGTTTACCTCGTCACAGTGGGTTTACAAACTAGAACAATTATAACTGTCATAAATGGCTCCACATCATCATGTGAAGCAGCTTAACTTAATATTACCTTGACGTCTTCATAAAAACCAACCAACCAATTTCAGCTTAACTTTGAAGCACAGCTTTCTTTTCCAATGCACATGTGTTTCTACACATACACAAAGAAACACACAAAAATAAAGAAAAGAAGGATTTAAAGATGACCAAGAATGTAAAACTGTATTTTCCTCATCGTAGCGGAATTATTACAGCCATGTATATGGTAATGACATATCATGAGTCTCAAATAATAATGTTTCCTCATTCTTATGTAAATCTAGCATTCAGAAGTCCACCGAAAAACAGGCCAATCTCAACACAACACTGACAGTGACGGAACAGTGGAGATGTATGCCCCCATCTATATACCCGCCCATGTTCTAATTCGACTTTCTGACAACAGTTTGCCTTTATCCAGAAACTGCTCAAATAATGTGACGGCAGCATATAAAATCCTTACAGGCACTGCATATTATTTCTTCATCACAGCCCAGAATAATGAAATGCATCCACAAGAACATGTTTGTCATTTAACATTTAAATAAAAACTGCATGTTGACATTGTGCGATTAAGTTCTGAGCTGGTGACACGACCCTTGTTGGGAAACAGCTAATCAGAGCACATCTCATTATTATTAATCATGACCCTTTCAATTAAGGTAATAACAGACCATTTAATTCTGAGGGCAAATCCTAGGGTTGTAAATGGACATTTTTTTCACCCTTATATTTAGTTATCAAAGAACAATCACTCTAAAAATTGCTGGGTTATTTTTTACCCCCAATGGGTAAATATTGGACAGAACACGCGATGGGCAAAAACCGACCCAATGCTGGGCTATTTTAACCCAACTGCTGGGTTATTATTACCCCATAATTGCATAACAACAACCCAACATTAGGTCATTTTCAACCCAGCACGCGTTCTGTCCAATATTTACCCATTATGGGTCAAAAACAACCCAGCACCTTTAGAGTGATGTAACACAGTATTGCAATGCATTCTTGGTCACCTTTAATTTAGTGAGTGTCAAGGGTTTAACTAAAGCAATCACTGATCATCATAATGGTTTGTTAAAATTTCAATATTTTTCAATATTAAATAGAGGGTGCAAACCTGATATTGATTCAATGCAATTAACATTGCCAAATCAACTGTTTTTAACATCGCTTCAACAGGTGCTTGCTATCTGAGTTTCATTTACATACAGAAGGTCATTTGTGGAGTTCTAACCCAATTTCTATGTCAATGGTGGATTTTCCCAAAGTTTAAAGGAAAGAGCCACCCTTTACCAGACGCACTCAGACCATAACAACAATACCAAATATGAATGGTTATACACTTGTACACTTTGATTAAAGTAGGTAACCTATAAGTGAGCTTTGCTAATATCTAGTCCAGCATGTGAGAAGGCACTATGATGATTTCGGTGTAGTTTGTTCTTCAGTGTGTTTCTTCTGATGTTGTTGAAAACTTCTAGAATAAGTGAATTTCTTTCCACAGATCAGGCAGTGATGAGGTTTCTCTCCAGTGTGAACTCTCAGATGGGTCTTCAGGACGTCTCGTCGAGCAAACGTCTTCTCACACTGAGAGCATTTGTAAAGTCTTTTACCTGTATGAGTTCTCTGGTGTATCACCAAATCTTCACTTTTTTTAAAACTCTTCCCACAAACATCACAGTGATGAGGTTTCTCTCCAGTGTGAAGTCTCAGATGGGCTTTTAAGGAAGCTGAAAGAGTAAACGTCTTCTCACACTGAGAGCATTTGTAAGGTTTTTCATCTGTATGAATTCTTTGGTGCTTTAGTAAGTTAGCCTGTTGCCTAAAACTCTCCCCACAAACATTACAGGGATAAGGTTTCTCTCCCGTATGAACTCTCTGATGAACTTTAATAGAGCTATTACTAGTGAAGCTCTTACCACAGTGAGAGCAGACGTAAAGTTTCTGTCCTGTATGAACTCTCTCATGGACTTTTAAGTTACTTGACTGAGCAAACGACTTCCCACACTGAGAGCATTTGTAAGGTTTTTCACCTGTATGAATTCTCTGATGATTTAGTAAGATAATATGTTGGCCAAAACTCCTCCCACAGACATTACATTGATGAGGTTTCTCTCCAGTGTGAATTCTCTCATGGACTTTTAAGTGACTTGACTGAGCAAACGACTTCCCACACTGAGAGCATTTGTAAGGTTTTTCACCTGTATGAATTCTCTGGTGTGACACTAAATGTTGATGTTGATTAAAACTCTTCCCACAAACATCACAGTGATGAGGTTTCTTTTTTCTGTGAATTCTCTCGTGGATTATCAGCTGATATTTTTGACTGAAATGTTCATCACAGTATGAACATTGATAGGGTTTCTCTTCAATGTGTAGTGTTTTGTGTGACTTTAACGAGAATGAATCTCTGAAGGTTTTTCCACATTCACTGCACTGATATGGTTTCTTATTAGTGTGTCTCTTCAGATGATGCCTCTGTTCTGTGTGTTTTCTCTTTAAATGTCTCTGTGAGCTCAATGTCTCTCCACCAGTGATGCAGGAAAGACTCGAGGACGTTATTTCTCCATCCAAACATAATTCACTTCTCACATCTGAAAGAAACATGAAACAATTAAATCAATTTATTTGGTCTTTAACTAGATTTATGCTTAAAACTATGTTTCCTTATAATAGTTTACTATGGAAAAGACTTAACATGAAACTTATTGTGTTTCTATTCAGGGTTGATAAGATGACTTGATGAGTATGCTTAATTTATAATATGTCTAGTGAATTGTCTAGTGTCATTCTTCCTGGACACGTCCTGGCCAGGATTTCGGTGCGTCTTCCAGAAGTCGTATTTGTTGACCGCATACGCTATTCAGTTAAAACATAAGACATACAACTATAGTTTCATTCTTACCTTAAAATGTAACGTTGCTTTTCTGTAATAATAATAATAACTAGATAGGTACATTTCCTGAAGAAAATGTGAAGTGGTGCTTGCCGTGGCAAATATAGGGGGACAAAATCTTCTAAGAATGATTATACACCCTGTCATGATTAAAACAATCCAAACACTGTGTCTCTACGATGTTCTGATGTGGAGATAAAAGGCTTTGTTTATTTGGTTGCTAGGGTACTGCATTTGGTTGCTAGGGAGAAAATTGGCATCCACTAGTGATTACACTTCAAGTCTCGAGTCAAACGGTCCAACCCCCATGTCTCTACGATGTTCTGATGCAGAGATATAAGGCTTTGTTTATTCCGTAGCTAGGGTACTGTATTTGGTTGCTAGGGAGAAAATTGGCACCCCATTATGATCATACTCCAAGCCACAAGTAAAACGGTCCAACCCCCGTGTTTCTACATTGTTCTGATGCGGAGATATAAGGCTTTGTTTATTCCGTTGCTAGGGTACTAAGTTTGGTTGCTAGGGAGAAAATTGGCATCCCATAATAATCATACTCCAAGCCACAAGTAAAACGGTCCAATCCCCGTGTCTCTACGATGTTCTGATGCGGAGATATAAGGCTTTGTTTACACTGTTGCTAGGGTACTGTATTTGGTTGCTAGGGAAAAAATTGGCATCCACTAGTGATTACACGCCGAGTCACGAGTAAAACGGTCCAACCCCCGTGTCTCTACGATGTTCTGATGCGGAGATATAAGGCTTTGTTAACTCTGTTGCTAGGGTACTGTATTTGGTTGCTAGGGAAAAAATGGCATCCACTAGTGATTACTCTTCGAGTCACGAGTAAAACGGTCCAACCCCCGTGTTTCTACGATGTTCTGATGCGGAGATATAAGGCTTTGTTTACACTGTTGCTAGGGTACTGTATTTGGTTGCTAGGGAAAAATTTGGCACCCCATAGTGATTCCACTCTGGGTCACGAGTCAAACGGTCCAACCCCCGTGTCTCTACGATGTTCTGATGCGGAGATATAAGGCTTTGTTTATTCGGTTGCTAGGGTGCTCTTATTTGGTTGCTAGGGGCGGGGCTTGGGAGTGGCCAATGATGTGACCAGTTGTTACACTCCGAGTCACAAGTAAAACGGTCCAACCCCCGTGTCTCTACGATGTTCTGATGCCGAGGTATAACTGTTTGAATTTTATGTTGCTAGGGTGCTTAAAAGTGGTTGCTAGGGGCGTGGCTTAATAGCTCTGGGACTATCCGGATAAATTGATTGGATGTCTGAGTAAAATGAGCCCACCCCCATGTCTCTATGACATTGTAAAGCGAAGATATCCCGTCTGGGCATTTTATAATGGCAGTCTATGGGAGATGTTGCTAGGGTGCTCAAAAGTGGTTGCTAGGGGCGTGGCTTAATAGCTCTGAAATGATCCTGAGAGACTGATTGGATGCCCGAGTAAAATGAGCCCACCCACTTATCTCTATGACACTGTAAAGGAAAGATTTCTAATCTGGAACGGTTTTATTCCCTTATATGGGCGTGTTCCCTGCCCCATTATAAGTCAATGGGAAATTTCGGGGCCTCTTACACCCCAGGGGTACAACTTATACCCCATTGTGATGTATGTTCTTACAGAGTCTACCACCCTCTTCAAATGTTCTAACCCACATGTTTCTACAAAATCCTTGAGCGGAGCTATGACCCGTCAAAGTTGGGCCCAATGTTAAGTCAATGGGATTTTTCGGGTGGTTTTTCGCCCCCCTTTCGGAAATCCTGCACCCGATCCCTTATAAAAGTCATAGCAGACGTGTCCTCAATAAGCCGATCATTTTGAGCCCCGTTTCATTGATCTACGACAAACCGTGTGGGACGAGTTACGCGCCGAAAAAGTGTCCAGATATAAGAATAAATAAATAAAGATATAAATAATAAGTATGAGCAATAGTAATAGTGATGCCTTGCATAAATGCAAGCACCACTAATAATCCTCTATGACGTATGCGGTCAACAAATACGACTTCCGGAAGACGCACCCAAAATCCTGGTCAGAACGTGTCCGGGAAGAATGGCACATATGGTCACCCTACTAAAAACCTATATCTATACCTATACAAATATCTAAATATTTGTTAAAGGGCCATGTCACAAGACTTTTTTAAGATGTCAAATAAATCTTTGCTGTCCCCAGAGCACATATGTGAAGTTTTAGCTCAAAATACCAAATAGATAATTTATTACAACATGTTTAAATTGACACTTTGTGGGTTCGAGCAAAAATGTGCTGTTTTGTCCTTTAAAATGCAAATGAGCTGATGAAATGCAAACACTGATCATAATGATGGTGGTTTTGTTGCAATTGAAACTCAATTGTGCTGTCAATTATTTTCTCTTTCTTTCTGCACTAAATGGCAATGCTGTGGTTGGATAGTGCAGAACTGGAGAGCAGGAGACTGACGTATTCCTGTGGGCGGAGCCTAGTCAAAAACTGTTTTATTGACGTCTTTCAATCGGGAAGTAGAGGGATTTAATCTAAACCGGCCGTTCGCTGTAGGGTTTGAAATAGGGCTGGGATAAACGATTTTTTTTTAAACTATTAATCTAGCGATTCATTTTATCAGTCCGATTTGACTTCGATTCGACTCTCGTTTATCTCTGCATTAATTAACTAATAGCAATTTATGCATGTTGATTTACATAGCCTATCTGAATGAAAATAAAAACATGAATTCCTTAACATTTCAAAATGTTCAATATGTTTATTGCTCTTAAAATTTCAAAATAAAAAGACTATACAAGTGCAAAATAATGCATTCTTAGTCAGAGGTAGCGTTCAATAAAATCATTTGCAGCGCATACTGTGCCGTTTAGTAACAATATAAAACTTACATTACTTTATTTTACATGCATTTATGAGCAAAACCTCTTCAATGTGCCTTTTGATGGTCAGTGTTATTTTTATAACTTGATTTGTTTAATCCAAATTGTTTTCATGCTGTTCTAGTCCATGAAATGATGGATATAAACAGAATTGTAGACTTAAGAATCACATACATTATTAAATCTCTTTCTCTAAAATTTGTTAAGACATATGAGGACTCATTTACTGCTGGGCAGAGAGTGACTGAAAGCACAGTCTTCTGGCAACAGTGTGTTTTTACATATTTTATTGCTTTCTGTTAAACTGCTCAAAGTCATGACTGTTTAAAACACACTTGGCATCACATTCATGATTTTATGTTAAAATTACACTTTTTGGCGTCAATCCACAAGCATTTAACCCATAAACAAAGCACTGTCACTTTAATTGAGCATGAGCCGCGCAGCAAAAATAAAACCGACGCAGAATGATTGCATGAGGCGGGGTGCATGCTTGTTAACATGGGTGCTGAAAAAACACGCGCCGCTTACGCACTGCTCACACTTCCGGTGTAAAACCAGCATGAACTGGAGCCACTCGCGTTGCTACTACTCTACGGAACCGAAATTTTGGGTCTGACGAATCAACGCGCATATTTTGCGTCAATGTATTTTTTGCGTCCGCGTCGTCAATGACGTCGACGCATTGTCCCAGCCCTAGTTTGAAAGGGGAAGAAAATATATCGCCTGGCAGTGAACTTTGAGCTTTATCATTTTGCAGGTATTATTTATGCTATTATTGCAACATTAAACACTAACTAAAGTTTGAAAAATGGAACCAGGAAAAACAGGACCTTTAACAACTAACTTCTTGTTATGACGACGTATGCCATGTGATGTATCAACCTGGCAGATGTAGTAGTACGTCTGAATTCATTCATACTATACAATACCTACTGTTTTAACAGTCAATAAGAGTAGGTACTTTATCTAATTCAGTACCTACTGTCACAGTATGCGATTTCATACACAGCCTGATAAACTGCTTTACAGAGCGCTTTTCATACACACATATTTGTCCTGTGGGGACACCCATATGCATTTTAAAATTGAGGGGTTGCAATTCGCAATCTCACCACAACATGTGGCTAAATTTTACACATCACCTTTACGAAATTTCATGCTTTGTTGTTCAGGCTTCTGTTAAAAAACAAGCGCACGTGATTTTGCATAGGTGTCTTTTGTGTGAAAGTATTTCGAAATGTGTGCGCAGAACGTGAAGATTGCAATCTGCATTCTACAATGTGTAAGCCGCTCAACCCAAATGAATAGGAGGAGCAAGAACTGACAGGCAAATGACTTTAACTCTTTCCCCGCCAGCGTTTTTTAAAAAAAGTTGCCAGCCAGCGCCAGCGTTTTTCATGATTTTCACCAAAGTTTAATGCCTTCCAGAAAATGTTCTTCTTCAAATATACAAACATACAATATACCAAATGAAAGAACAGACCCTCTGCTTTCAAACAAAAAAAACTTTCATCCTACCTTCAGTAGTTCTATTGTAATCAGCTTTTGAATATGGGCAGGGTTTCTGCAAAAACACCACATTTTGAGCAAAAAGCAAAGATAATTCCATTTTTGTGACGGACTTTTCATAGAGATCCCATTCAGAGCGATCTTTAAAACAGACACGGACATGCAGCAGCTTGCCATAGGGTAATACTTCTGGTTTTAAAAAGCTGCGGAAGGGCGCCACCTAGTGGAAAATAGCGGTATTGCGGAAAGACGGAAATACTCGTGGCGGGGAAGCGTTTTCTCTTGATTGACGAGATATCTCGTCAATGGCGGGGAAAGAGTTAAAGTACCGCCAGAACGATTCAAGAAATCATACAGAGGAGTCTGTCGTCAAATAGCTCTTGCGCTCCTCTGATGTCATATACTTGGATGGCCGGCACGCACATGCACGCACTGAGTGACAGGAAGAGCAACTTTGGAAACACAACAGTTCTAAGAACGTTCTTTGAAAGTTCCCAACAATCTCAAAAACATTCTACAACATAAAAAATGTTTCTTGGTTGTCTGAACTTTAGAGGAATGTTACATTCTACCATCATGTCGTGTTTTAATGTTCACACAATGTTTAAAACAAAGTTTTTTATATTGACTTTTTGGCTTATGTATATGATAGAGAAACATTGCATTTTATTATTAAACTGTTATAAAACATTATTTCTAAATGTTCTCTAAAAATATTGCTGCAGAAAACACAATATAGGGCTGCACGATAAATCGCATGCGATACGTCAGTAATGCCGGTTCCTTGATTAGTATTAAATCTCCAACAGCTGCTTTCAGATGGTGCGACATTAACTGCACAGAGCCAAAGTTCCCTGACAAGCTGGGCCATATTGCAGGCGATACGTCCGCGATAATTAATGGGAAATTGCCCCGATTGTCAGTGAACTACGGCTCTGTGTAGTTAAAGCTGCTCCATCTGAAAACAGCTGATGGCGATTTACTACTACTCAAGGAACCGGCATTACTGACGAGAGGCGCGTGACAAACACATGCGATCTATCGTGCAGCTCTACAATTCACTTATTAGGCTTAGATGTTGACGTTTTTTTTTCATTTTAAGTCACCATTATTGTGATATGTGTTTGTTTTAGTTGGATTCTTGAGCCTTGACCATAGACTGAAAAAAATGGACGTAGTGTCAGTAACGTCACCCATAGGTTTCTGAAGATCGTTTTTGAAGCTTAAAGTAGGCATTGCCTGCTGTCGCCATCTTGGCCACGCGTCATAGCGCATCATTCGCGGATATCCGAAAATGGGTAAAGAGGGAGGACGTGGTGCGTTTTCATCCACTAACAACACGAAATGTAGTAAATTTGAACAATGCACAAGGGTTAAGGATTTTTATAAACTATGGACAAAAATTAAGCTTATCTGAAACTAAGGAAAGTACTAGATTCTTCCCGAAATTAATGGAAGAACTAGGGATGTATTTCATTATTATAGCCATAAAGTACTGAACATGTACTCTCTCACACACAAAGCTTAAAGCGTAACTAAACCCCTGTTCAGAGCCTGACTCCACCTACTGGCAATATTTGAAAAATGCCAGAAAAGTGGGCAGATCCTAACAGAGATAGAGGGGACGGACTAAGCTTGTACCAAGTGTTTGGTGAGATCGTAACAAGGGCGTGTCGAGCTTGAACCTGCTTACGTCACAAGTAACTTTTTGGACCCAACATCCAATAGGAAAATTCAACTGCAGTACCCACCGTTCAACCTGAAGATGGCAGCACTCAGACGTTTTTACACCATATATCTGGGCTATTCAAATCTTACCCTGGAGGGCCGGATCACTGCAGATTTTAGCTCCAGCCCTGATCAAGCACACCTGAGCAAGCTAATCAAGAGCTGTGTCCCAATTCAGGGGCTGCGACCTTCTAAGGACGTATTTTAAGACCGATTGCGTCACAGCAGCGCGACTTCAGGCTGGCAAGGCCATCCCAATTCGAAGGATGCTTAGAATGAAGCCTCAACATGCGTCCTCATTTCTCCGCGCTGTTAAGGATAGAACGAATGGATCCTTAACAGCCGAGGATATCTCAAGATTCATTGCGCGCCTGCAACGGTGGCTGGATATTCTAAAATAAACAATTAAAACCTTCATTAAATAAAAGTGTGTATTTATCAAAAAAAGTTTGTCACTGTTTTAGTATTACAAGTTATGTTTTGTGTTAATATTATTATTTTCATGACGCATATATTTCTAAGGTTGATTAATTTAATTTAATATACTGTTGAATAGTTTAATCTACATCAACGTGTCATATTTTCTAAACTAAATTCATATTTTTCTGATTTCATATTTATTTTAATAAGTCAGAAACGTTTCCGCTATGTCCTGCTGACAGGTGCAGCAGGTGACGCCAATTATGGTTCGTCCGAAGGTTAGACCATCTCATTTCAGTTCTCTTCGCAGACTTCTGAGGCTGGCACCTTGAAAGACCGAGTGCTCATATTTAAGGTCGCATGCTTAGAAGGTCGCAGCCCCTGAAGTGGGACACAGCTAAGGTCTTCATGATCACTAGACAATCACAGGTGGGTAAGTTTGATTAGGGTTGGAGCTAAACTATGCAGGGCTCTGGCCCTCCAGGGTAAGATTTGAATAGCCCTGCCATATATTGTAGTATTGAAACACTTTATATCCAAATGTCAAAAAACTTACTAAAATCAATGAACAGTACTTATAAAGCATCATTCTTACAGATCATTAACCTAAAAAAGTTGGTTTAGGGTTTAGTTAGTTTAGTTTAAAATACACGCTGATTGCAAGTTCTGGAATCATACTGTAAACAATACAGATTTTATTTTAATTTTTTTATATAGAACAATTTATTTAATTTAGATAAATTTGTCTGTCTTTTATCAGCCTTACCAATTGTTAAAATGTATGTTTGTGCTGGTCAGTTATGAACAATAGGTCAAATTAAACTGCTACCAAAAATTTAAACATCTTGTTTTTATATACTTTCATTCTTTCCTGTTTGTTGCTTGATAAGAATATTTTAAAAATTCGAAAAATCATGATCGTGCATCCTTAATTTTGCATATCGTTAAAACGCCAACCACGATATTATCTCCAACAATATATTTTGCACACCCTTAGAGCTTTACAACAATAGTTTGTCAAGATTATTTATGGTTTAAAGTAGGCTATCGGTTTAATAGTAAGATGAACAATTTGTGTGGGCCCGCAACAGTTGAGGATAAAAATAGTAAAAATACAATAATAACTGAGGAGACATACCTGACAGAATAAAATCATAACCAACATCATTATTAGGATGGTCTTCATATTCATGAGGTTTGGGTTCAGTTTTTATTTCTGTTGGTTCGGTTTTTATTTCTGTGGGTTCAGTTTTGATCTTCATCATGAGGTTCCTGAAGTCGATGAGTTTGACTGAACACATCTTGAGTTTGGTCTGCAGGATCTGCTGCTGTTCTCCAGCGTTACAGACAGAATCCAGAGACTCTGTGGAGGTTTGATCAGTAGATTCATCATCCTGTAAGTCCTGATCAGTTCCTGATTTACAGCACATAACAGCCATCTCATCATCAACACTAAAATACACAGAGACAAGACTCTGTTTACACTCATTAAAACACTCAAGAGGGAAAAACACTGAGGATACACAAACACATCACACGCGAGCTCTTACTTCTTCTACTTCTTCTTCTTAAATGGCGACCGACTCCTTAGGAGCATTATCGCCATCTACTGTTCTGAATTGCGGACTGAGTTTACATGAGTGAGGATTCTTCTTCTTCTTTTGTGGGTTTACTGGCAGGTTGCAAACCAACTGTGAAGGTGCATCCCTGCTGAAAAATCCAGCATCAAACCAGCATGGGAATTAGGTCTATGCTGGTGGTCATGACCAGTATGGGATGCTGGTACTAATGCTGGTTTGGTGCTGGTTTAGCTGGTGTTCACAAGCAAATGGGTGTTTTATCTTACTTCTTATCTAATCCTAACCTTACTCTACCGACCCACCTCTTATCCCACAAGAGAGGCTTCACAAAGCAGCTTCTGGTGCTGCATGTTCAGCTCCTCCGTCCACACTCAGCCCTCCTGGTGGGATAAATGCTCAGAATTTCTCAATCCTATCCATACATATCATGCATTAGCTACTCTAGATATACCCGAGTCATATAAAAATTGTATTAGTGTTCTGCTTAGCTTCCTGTACAATAAAAGTTATTTTAGCTTGACTAATGTATTACGGTATAAATTATGTTTACTACAAATTAAAAGTACAAGACTTTATTTTTATATACACTGCACACATCACATAATCCATTTTCATGTAAACCCATAAGCGCCAATGTTGATTTCAATCACGTGTGTCCAAGTACTTTTCTATTATCTCCTTGCCAATTTATCCTCCATACTGTCTGTATAATACTATAACACCATCTCTCTGTATTACTACTGTCCCATCCGATTTGTCATTTATTCATTAACTTTTTCTTTGAAAACTATTTGGCCTCCTTTGGGTACTTTAACATCCACATCCCGCTTATCTAGTGTTTTATTTATTTATTTATTTAGCTTATTTTTCAGCAACTTCATTACCAGATACCCCAATATGTGATGGTACCCAACAAAAATACACAATCACTCCATCCTCTTTCAGCCTATATAACAATAAATATATTTCCATTATTCAATTTTCTTATGGGAACTCTCATCAGGATCCTGTCAGCGCTTTCTGGATGTACTGTCGTCTCTGGATGGAGATCCTGAAGAGAAGTGCATTACAATAGTCCAGCCTGGAGGAGACAAACGCGTGGACAAGCTTCTCTGCATCTGCCAGGTTGAGTGTTGTACAGAGTTTGGTGATGTTCTTGAGGTGGTAGAATGATGTCTTACAGAGATGTTTGATGTGGGTTTCTAAGGTGAGTTGAGAGTCCATTTTAATGCCCAAATTGGTGACAGATGTGGAAAGGGTGATGCTAATAGTTAATACTACAGAGAAAGTAATACTGTTAATGGTAGGAAAGCGGAGCTGATCTGATGTGCCAAGATGGAACACACAGATAATTCGTCAGGCAACTTCAGACCAATTTGTATTTTCAATTTTGGAATATGTATGTGGGGGATATTTTAACTTTTCCACAACATATTCTTAAAGCTCTGGATTGAATGATATCTAGCTTTTCCAAAAGTCTTGGTTGCCGACCCATATACAATACACTCATAATCAAGACATGGAATGAATCAGTGCTTGATACATGCACAATAAAACATTACGACTAGCTCCCTAATCCTGACCAGCAACCATATGCATGCAATTTAAAACCTTTTTACACTTTAATTTTACTAATGTGATGTTTCCATGTTCATTTTTCATCAAACCAGATTCCCACATATTAAAAAAAAACTGTACTATTTCTAATGTTTGATCATATTTTAGTTTTAAAATAGTTTTCCTTATAAATAACATATATTGTGTTACTCCTCCACTTCTTCGATAAGACTTCTGTATACCTTTTACTACATTTTTTATATTACGGCTTCTCTTCCATAATGATCCGTCATCTGCATACAGTGCTAGTCCTATTCCTGTTTTTTTAATTTGATCAAAAACATCATTAATCATTGGGCTAATTGCACTACCCTGCGGACTTCCATTCAGAACTTATAAAGAGCTGAAAGTTCTTCTCCAACTTTAACCTGAAAAGGACATTCATATAAAAAGTCCTAAAAATGTCCCACCTATTCCAATTTTGTTTAGTTTAATAATAGTAATCCTTCCATCCAGAAGTGTCTTTAGCCTTTTCTATGTCAAAGAAGACTGCAATCATATGTTGTTTCATTACAAAAGCTTTTTTAATTTCATTTTCAAACAGTACCAATGCATATACTGTAGACCTACTTTTCCTGAAACCAACTGTAAAAGGTAATTAATTCGCCTTACAATGATTTTTTCCATTACTTTACATATTGTAGAGATAAGAGTGATGGGTCTATAGCTACTACGTTTGGTTATACCTTTCCCAGGTTTAGCTAGAGGGAGAAAAATGGCAGTTTTCGTTTTATTATCAGGTACTGTATCGTTTCAAATGAATTTTTATCAAACAAATAACACTTATACACCTATTACAAATATGTGTGTTGTACCCCACTGCCACACTCTTGTAGATTATTGTGTGAAAAAAGGTACATATTGTAAACATAAGGTCCCAGGTTACGAGCATTCAAATAGTTATGTTCCATTTTAACAAAATCAATATTCCTTGGTAAACACTTCCACTGGAAATCTTTAAAATTCCTTTCTGTATTGATTTCTGAATCAGTTTTAAGATGTAGGCCCTGTTTAACATAAACACACAGAGGAGCCTGGATAAACCCCAAATCCAGCATATAGAGGTTCAGTAAATGTTGTGTTAAATGTGTGTAAATGTGTGAGTGTTTGTGTATCAGAGACACTGTAGTAGGAGAGAGTACCCGCTGACCAGTCCAGATAAACTCCTACTCTGTTAGATGGGAAAGGTGCAGGTATGTCTGTGCTTTTTTTATTATGTATTGCAGAGTAACTTCGTTTTGTGCAGTAAAGAGTCCAGGAATTATCATTGAATCCAAAATAACACTCACTACTGTCACCCTTTCTCTTTAACCCTTTATATACCACACATAAATCATTCACCCCGGTCCATTCAGCTTCCCAATAACACCGTTCAGTCAGAGCCTCTTTACACAGAACGTTACCATAGTAATCAAATCTGTCTGGATGATCCGGATACGACTGTCTCTCTTTCACACGCATCACCATTCGGTTTTCCTGAGACAGAGCGAGACGACAATCTGCTGTGTTTGAATCCAGAGTGAGATAACAGGAGTCTGCGGATGAGAAAAGAAAGAAATTAAATTATTAGACATCTTTAGTAATAGTGTTTTACGCTGATATTTGTGACTTTACGTGAAGATCCAGTTAAAGTTATTTTTATGTAAACATTTTTTTGCAATAATATAACTTTGATATCTTTTATATTGACTGAGTGAGATCACGTCAAAGATTAAAGGTATTGCGGAGGATTTTCTTTTTCCGGGTGGTCATCAAGACTATTGGTCCTCCTAGTTGTCAATCAGGAGTGTTGCGCAATTGCATTTTTGAAAAAAAGTGGACAAGACAATTCTTTTCTAAAACTCGAGAAAATCCTCGGCTACACCTTTAAGTAAAATCATAAGATTCAATAGATTATGAGACTTTAGCCTGTATTTCACACAGGCTTACATTAATGTTTATTAAACATTACATTTTTTCAGTCCTGGTAAAAGTCTGCTCTCTCCTCCATAATCCAACCTACAGACACAAATATAAACACAAAAATATGAGAGGATGGAGATAAAGACACAATACTGTACTACATAATAAGATGACATTGTACATACATGAGTTTCTTGAGTGCGCAGTTCGTATCATTGAGTCTCTGAGAGAGCATCTGGCGTCCTGAGTGTTGTGGGTGATTGTAGCTCAGATCCAGCTCTCTCAGGTGTGATGATGGGTTTGAACTCAGAGCTGAAGCCAAATAACAACAACCTTCATCTGTCACCATACAACCTGATAATCTACAGAGAGATCACACATCAACATCAGTCAGTTCATCCTTTTTAGTTATAAATCAGTAAATCAGTATCTAGAGATAAATACCTCAATGTGTGTAGTTTACAGTCTGGACTCTTGAGAGCATCAGAGATGAGCTTCACTCCTGAATCCTGCAGGTCATTGTTACTCAAGTCCAGATCTCTCACAGATGAATTTGAGGATTGAAGAGCTGAAGCCACAATTTTACAGCACTCAACTGTGAGATTACAGTCTGTAAGACTACAAGGGTAAAGCACAAATTATTTTTTTTTTATAATTTATTTCTTTAGTGATTTTTAGTCACCTGTAAGAAAAGTAATCAACTTTTGTACATGTTGCGTTTGAAGTAGGGATGCACTATACAGTTGGTCTATTAGCTAGTTTATTTCTGCATCAAATCATTTTTACTGAACATGGATTGGATCTAATTAACATTCAACTGACCAACATAATAAGAGGCCTCTTAAATAAAAACTTCATGCTGCAATGCATGCTGGGTATTAACAAATTACAAATCTCATTCAGGATTCCCAACATGCACTGCAGCATGGATAAATAAGGATTTTTTAAACAATTTTGTTTGTCAGCATGGTTGAGATTCATGGTCTGATTCTTGACGTTTGTGCGTCCCAATTATACAGCGGATATTTTTTGTCCAAAGTTTCTAAAACTCCTTAATGACAAACTGCTTTGAAAGAGCTGGATCTAATATACATTATTGGCAGAAAAAAAACTTTTGATTAGTAAATTAATTAGGTGATGATCTTTACCATTACGTACCAACAACCACAGAATTACACTATTAACTTTACATGTTCATAACAAATGTGGTGCATTAACACAAAGTTAACACAACCAGAGAAAAAATTCGCAAGCAAAAAGTCAAGTGTCAAGAGTCCAACCAAAACAAGCACCAATCACAACAATGGCGACTTAAAACGCAACAAAACATCAACATCCAAACCCAACAAGCGAACTGTGTTCTCCACAGCAATACATCCACTGAACATTCAGAAACAATGTTCCACAAAATAATAAAATGCAATGTCTCTCCATCATCCACACAACAATTAAACAAGTCAATATAATAAACAGTTGTTGTTTTAAACATTGTGTGAACATTAAAACATGACATTGTCATAACCTTTAAAAATGGTAAAATGTAACATTACTCTAACGTTCAGACAACAGAAACATTCCTAGAACTCAAAGAAAACTGGAAACCTTCAACGTTGGCAGAATGTTTTTGGGAACCTTGGGAACTTTCAGGGAACGTTCTTATAACTTTTTCTTCTAGCTGAGATGTATACAAGTTTGGGACAACTGAAGTGTAAGTATATTATAACAGTATTTTCAGTTTTCGGTGGGCTGTCCCTTTAACCTTTAAAAATGTAATCTTGATTTTTCTACTATAAGTCTTATTGATTATCCCTTACATGATATTTAAATAAATGATAAAACTCTTACATAGCTCTTGTGCAGTTGTTGACAGCTGGTATGAGTCGTCTTCTTCCTTCGTCTGTTGTGTTGTATTTCTTCAGATTCAGTTCATCCAGCACCTCCTCTGACATCTGAAGCATGTAGGCTATTGCTGAACAGTGAGCAGCAGAGAGTTTCTTCTCTGAGTGTTTGTCTGATCTCACAAACTCCTCAATCTCTCTGTACAGAGTCTGATCATTCACTTCAAGAAGACACAGAAACAGATTGATGGATCTTTCTGCAGAGAGATCTTCATTATGCTTGACTTTATCTTTAATGTACTGTGTGATTTCACTGATGGTTTCTGAGGTGTCCACCGTGTGTGTCAGTAGATCCTTTAAGAGTCTCTGATTGGACTCCAGTGAGATGCCCAGCAGGAATCGCAGGAAAAGATCCAGATGTCCAGTTTCACTTTCAAGAGCTTTATCTACTGCATTTTTTAGAAAGCTATAAACTAAATTCAGAAACTTTAAGGTGTCAACTTTTTTGCTTACATACCAGTAAAATGCATAGAGAGCAGCCAGAAACTCCTGAAAGCTGAGATGTATGAAGCAGTAGATTTTCCTCTGATGCATCACAGATTCCTCCTTAAAGATCTCAGTACAAATCCCAGAATACACTGAGGCGTCAGTGATGTCTATGCCAGACTCTCTCAGCTCCTCCTCATAAAACATCACATTACCCTTCATCAGCTGTTTGAAAGCCAGTTCAGACAGTTTGACAATCACTTCTCTGTTGGACTGCAGGAGTTTTATTGGATCTCTCTCATCATACTTCTCATTCTTCATATTCATCTGAATCAGCAGGAAGTGGATGTACATTTCAGTCAGAGTTTTAGGGATTTCTGCTCTCTCATTGTCTTGTTTCAGGATGTTTTGAAGCACAGTGGATGAGATCCAACAGAAGACTGGTATGTGACACATGATGTGGAGACTTCTTGATCTTCTGACGTGTGAGATGATTCTGCTGGCTTGATGTTCATCACTGATTCTCTTCCTGAAATATTCCTCCTTCTGATCATCATTGAATCCCTGGATTTCTGTCAGACGGTTGATGTATTTAGATGGGATCTGATTGGCTGCTGCTGGTCTGGAGGTGATCCAGATGAGAGCAGAGGGAAGCAGATCTCCTTTCATGAGGTTTGATATCAACACAGGCACTGATGAAGTCTCAGTCACCTCAGAAACTTTCTCAGCGTCTGAAAACATCAGTGTCATTCTGTTTTCATCCAGACCATCAAAGATGAACACAACTTTACACTCATCATAAATCTTTGAGTCCAGATCTTGAAGTTCAGGATGAAAGTCAAGCAGAAGTTTGTGAAGACTGTACTGATCATCTTGAATCAAGTTCAGCTCTCGAAACGGAAACACAAACATGAAATCTACATCCTGATTGGCTGTTCCCTCGGCCCAATCCAGAATGAACTTCTGTACAGAGACGGTTTTTCCAATTCCAGCGATGCCTTTAGTAAGAACGCTCTTGATTTTGTCTTTCCTCTCTCTTCTTTTCTCTGTTTTATATTCTGGTTCAGGTAAGGGTTTAAAGATGTCATTGCAGTAGATTGTTGTGTCTTGTAAGTGTTGTGTTCTGGTGTTTTTCTCCATGTGTAAAACTTCATGTTCTTCATTCACTCCTTCACTCTCTCCCTCTATGAGGTACAGTTGTGTATAAATCCTCTTCAGGAGCGTATGATTCTCCTGGAGTTTAATTCCCTCAAATAAACTCTCAAACTTGTTCTTCATGATGGTTTTGTGTTGGTCTTTGACTCTCTGCAGAACTTCACATGAAACCTGATGAAGATCTTCAGTCTCCTCAAGCAGCGTTTGTGTCTGTAGGTCTGATTCATTCTTGTGAGTTTGACAGGAGGAATCAGTGTAGTTCAGACTGGACCGCATCCCCTCACTGCTGGAAAAGGAGAAGCAAAAAATAACTATGACAGTCATGAGAACAACGTCTGGAGAACATCATGAAGATTTCACAAAGGGATGTAAGTACATTATGATCAAGCAATACTTCAGTCTGGTAGAATGACTCTTCATGCCAGTGTTGTCTGTATTTGTGTGTGTGCGTATGTATATATAGTACATAAGTCATCCAACGCTGTGACTGTGAGATTTCATGTGACATGCTTGATGATGCATTATACAATAATAGTGCAATAAAAAATCCATTCATTCCAGTCATTTTAAAATGTTATCAAGTTATTTAAATATAAATCCTTTTCAATTCCACAATTTCAAAACAATTCTAACAAGTTACAGTTGCAACTCCATTCCCCCTCAAAATTCAAGTTAGGAAAGGGGCATTTGGACTAGGGATGCACCGAATCCAGATTTTGTAGGTTCGGCCGAATCCCGAATCCACCATTTAAGATTCGGCCGAAACCGAATACCGAATCCTACTCGCATCCTTATTCCATTAACACAGTAAAACACATTATGACGTAAACAACATCCACAGCAGTGTATTTTTCATTTTATTTAATTTTAACTGTACATTATGCCAGGATGACAAGTTGGAAAAACAATTGTGACAATTACCATAAGCCTATGCATAATGAAAGCGATGCGTTGCGACACGCTCGTTTTTCCAATAAGCAAGCAGCTCCGCGCTGAAAACTATATTTAACTTTGAGTGAGAAGCTCCGCTCGCCAATGTCAGTTTTCACATGGCCGTCCAATTACAGTGGAGGAGGGGCGGGACATTACCACAGCAGCCAACCGGCTCACAGCTGAAGCATCACAGCTACCAAGCGCTCGGCTGAAAAACAGCTGGCATTTGGCGTCCTCAAGGCGTTTTCAGCCGTGTTTAAAAGTTTTGGTGTGTCCAGCCCCTAAGGCTCACCGAAAGAAAAAACTCATCTCCACGTCAGCACCCGATGTGTGTAATCAACGGCCGCGTGACGTCGACCAGCGTAGCGCAAGCCTAGGGTTCGGTTCGTTGGAAAAAAAATCTAGGATTCGGCCAAACCGGAACCCTGTCAAAAAGCCCAGTATTCGGCCGAATCCGAATCCTGGATTTGGTGCATCCCTAACCAAACCAATCATGAGCCCCATTCACTTCCATAATAGAAAAAAGAATATTGCGGAAGCAAATGGGGCTCATGATCGGTTTGGTTACAAACATTTCTCAAAACTTCTTACTCCGTGTTCATCAAAACAAATTTTTTTATAACAGTTTGTAACAACATGATGGTGAGTAAATGTTTACAGAATTTTCATTTTTGGGTGAACATCCCTTTAACACCCTGTTTTACAATGCAAAAACTTTAGTATTGATTCCTATTAGCAAAACCACACTACACTAACCAATGTTGAACTATAGTTTTTGAAAACCATAGTTGTCAAAACCATGGTTATTTTGTGGTTACCATGGTATTACTACAGTAACAAACCCCAGCATATAAAACATTTATACTCTCCATGATGACTTTCACTTTGTAAAATGTAATTCATAGTTTCTGTAAACATAAATAATGACTTTTGTTTTGAAATAAAGGAGTAAAACTGGTTTGATATACAGAAGTTCAGAAACACAAATGACAGCAATTCATTATTATACTTTTACAGTACAACATTACGAACTTCAGAACTTACCGCACAATAAACCGGAATTTTAAATCCAACGTTTGTTTTACAGTATCGTGATGGCGTCTCTTTGGATTCTTCTTCCACTTCTCTCACATTCGTTTACATTTCTGGTCATCTGGTGATCGATCCCATCAGAACAAACAAATACTAAAGCCACCTCAAATCTCATAGTAATGACTGTGAAGTGGATTTAAGGATGTAACTGAGATGAAAATGATGTGTTGTTAGATTCCAGGGCGTAAAACTCAAAACATGAAACAGCTGTCACGCGAACCCGGTGTGCACACCACCATGGTGACGGTTTAGTACCTCCATCTAGCGGTATTTTACTGTAGTTATAGTTTTGTTTCAATTTGTTACAATAACGAACCTTTACAAACACTGTTGCTGCTGATTACACACCCACCAAACAAAAGAAAACGTATCTCAAAACCTGTTGCACACCGTTACCAGGAAACGTGTCGTTTAACCCGGAAGCCGTAGCAAAACGTTGGGCACATTCCCCATTTTCTCAAAGTCGATTGTAAAAGAACGAAAACGAAAGTGAAATGCAGCAATTAATTTAACAAAGTGCAGCGATGAGATATCGGCGCACATTTACGGTAAGAAAGCTTATAATACTTATGAATCTTCAGCTTGTCACATTATCTCATCATCTCGTTTGTTATTACGTTTGTGTCACTTATTTAAAACCGATAAAATGAAGGTTCAGACGGGCTCATGATTAACACGAAAGCCAGCATCAGAAACCAATTTGTTTATTTAAGATATAAAAAATGTTAAAGGGGGTTGTTATTGCACAAGATTATTACGGTAATTTACTTTGTTTAATGGCGTATTTGGTAGACTAATGTTAACAGAGAACTGCGTATTTTTCTACCAACTCCGGAAGTTAGCTACACACGGGTTTCCTCGTCCAAAGAGTTCTGGATTATCGCAATAAAAATAATATTTGTTTCTAATCAACAACCCAGCTAATAGAAAAAAGTTCTAAGAACGTTCTCTGAAAGTTCCCAACGTTCCCAAAAACGTTCTGCCAACGTAAAAAGTGTCCAGTTTTCTTGACATTCTAAAAACGTTTTTGTGTTGTTTGAACGTAAGAGGAATGTTACATTTTACAATTTTTAAACATTATGACAATGTTCTGTTTTAATGTTCACACAATGTTTAAAACAATTAAAACAACAGCTGTTTATTATATTGACTTGTTTAATTGTTATGTAAATGATAGAGAAACATTGCATTTTATTATTTTAAAACTGTTATAAAACATTGTTTCAGTAAAAATATTGTCGTAGAAAACACAATTCACTTATGAGGTTTAGATGTTGATGTTTTGTTTCATTTTAAGTCACAATTATTGTGATTAGTGTTTGTTTTAGTTGGACCCTTGACTTTTTGCTTTCTAGTTTTCCTCTGGTTATGTTCACTTTGTGTTAATACACCACATTTGTTATGGACATGTAAAGTTAATAGTGTAATTCTGTGGTGGTTGGTACATTATGGTTAAGATCATCACCTAATTATTTTACGAATCAAAAGTTATTTTCTGTCAATATTGTAAATGAGATCCAACACTTTTAGAAACTTTGAACAAAAAATATCCGCTGTAATAATGGGATGCACAAACATCAAGAATCATAGTATGAATCTCAACCATGGTGACAATTAAATGAAAAACTTCATGCTGCAATGCATGCTGGGTATCAACAAATTACAAATCTCATTCAGGACTCCCAGCATGCACTGCAGCATGGATAAATAAGGATTTTTTTAAACAATTTTATTTGTCACCATGGTTGAGATTCATAGTCTGATTCTTGATGTTTGTGTGTCCCAATTACACAGCGGATTTTCGTCCAAAGTTTCTTAAACTCCTTAATGACAAACTGCTGTGAAAGTGCTGGATCTCGTTTGCATGGTTGACGGAGAGTAGGCTTTTGATTAGTGAATTGATTAGGTGATGATCTTTACCGTTATGTATCAATCACCACAGAATTACACTATTAACTTTACATGTTCATAACAAATGTGGTGTATTAACACAAAGTTAACACAACCAGAGAAAAAAACTAGCGAACATAAAGTCAAGGGTCAAGAGTCCAACTAAAACAAACACCAATCACAATAATGGTGACTATAAATAAAAACAAAACATCAACATCTAAACCTAATAAGTGAATTGTGTTTTCTACAGCAATATATTTACTGAACATTCATAAATAATGTTTTATAAGATAATGGAGTGCAATGTTTCTCTATCGTTTGCATGACAGTCAGACAGGTCAATAATGTAGTAAAAAGTTGTTGTTTTGAACATTGTGTGAGCAGTGGAACGTGACATTGTCGTGGCGTTTGGGAATGGTGGAATGTAACATTCCTCTAACGACAGGAAGGCTGGACGCTTTTTGCGTTGGCGGAGCATTTTTGGGAGCGTTGGGAACTTTCAGGGAACGTTCTTGGAACTTTTTTCTGTTAGGTGGGAAATGGTTTTTTTCACACGTTTTGTCCATAGATAAACTTTAACCCTGAAGAACCCAAGAACCCTTCTCTTAGCATCAATTAACATTGGCCAAATTTGACCAGTGGGTTCTCCAGGGTTAAAAAAAGTAATTTATTTAAATTTTCTTTGAGACGTTTCCTGTCATATAGACATTTAGAAGAAGTCTGTAAGATTATGTTTATAATGAATGTAACATTATGTAAAATCTGATTTTCTAAGATGTCAGATGTTTTTACCCAGCAGATGTATTAAAGATCCCCAGATGATTTTAAGCAGACATGCTAACCGCCCATTTCAAGACATAAAAATAAAATAAAAATAAAACAACAAAGAGTGTGGTATTACTCTGTCAGAATAAAACGTTTAAATATTTTGAGCTTGTGTTACCCAAGATCTTACGTTTACGTTTAACCAAAATCCTACTTAAAACCCCAAATGACTTCGGGACCATAGATTAAACTAGCAAAAAATATAAATTTAACTATGGTTGGATGGATGGATGGGTGGAAATTATTTATTTGAGACAGGGACAATGCACAATGAAACATTAAACTTTTTAAAAACAAGAGAACATGTCTCAAGCCAGGTTGTAGCAACAGTTGCTAATTTTCACCTGTAGTCCCTGGACAGGTAGCGTGTGATTGGTTATTGATGTCTATTTTAAAATATCTAGCCATATGATGGCTTAATCATTTCACGGGTAACTAAGGCCATTTGGCCTTTGAATGTGGCCTTCAGAGGATGCAGCCACTGTAAAATGCATATATTTGTGTGATTGCAAGTGTAATATTATTATTTATTTTTCATCATTTTATATATACACATGGTTTTGATGTGTTTAAATTGGTTAATATGTAGAGCGACATATTTGTACCGGCAAGATGTTTTTTGCAGTCATATGTATCTGATAGTGTCTATGTTTCTCTGCAGATCTGCCTGAAGAGCTGCCTGAAGCCATCAATAAACACACAAACTAGAGCTTTACCCTGTGACAGCTCTTTAATGTGAAAACAACACAACTCTGAGGTAAACCCACTACAGACACAGCCCAGCTAACAAAGAAAAGTTGTAAGAACGTTCCGTGAAAGTTCTTTGTGTTCCCAAAAACGTTCTGCCAACATAAAAAGTGGTTTTAAGAAAGTGTCTTGGTTGTCTAAATGAAAAACATTGCTATAGAAAACACAATCCATTTATTAGGTTTTGATGTTGATATTTTGTTTCATTTAAAGCCACCATTATGGTGATCAGTGTTTGTTTGGACTTCTAAACCCTTGATATTTTGCTTGCTAATAAAATTTTATGTTTCTCTATCATTTACATAAAATGCAAAACAGTTAATATAGAAAACAGCTGTTTTAAACATTGTGTGAACATTGAAACATGACATCGTCATAGTGAAAATGGTAGAATGTTCCTCTAACGTTCAGACAACCAAGAAACGTTCTTAAAACCATCTATGTTGGGATAAAGTTTTTGGTAACATTGGGAACTTTCAAGGAATGTTCTTAACTTTTCTCTGTTCTCTTCACTCTAGTGTGCAAATGTCAGGTGAAAGAAGGAGAAAGAAGACAACAGACTGCCTATAGTCCTGATATACAATAATTTAGTTGTTTAATGATGTTTTCTGTGTTTCTACAATATATACAGTCCTGAGAAGTTTCTCATCATGGAGAACAAAGAGAGCGAAAGTCAGAAAATGTCCTTTTCATCTCCAGAACCCAGTGTTGTGTCTCTGAAGAGTAATAATTCTGCATATTTTCTCCCACCTGATCTCAGTGATGAAGCAGTAACTTCTGACTCTCTGTAAGTATAAACATATAGTTGACTATCTAACTGCTAATTATTTATGGACAATTATATTACATGTATTAGTGTCATGTTTTTCTCTCTGTTCTTTGTTTATTTTCTAATGTTAATTTAGCCGTAGTTCAAACATTAGATGTAAAGGTGATGAGACTGATGACCTTCATCAGGATTTACATCAACCAGTAGATGATGTTCTGCAGAGAGTCAAAGACCAACACAAAACCATCATGAAGAACAAATATGAGAGTCTATTTGAGGGAATTAAACTCCAGGAGAATCAAACCCTCTTGAAGAGGATTTACACACAACTGTACCTCATAGAGGGAGAGAGTGAAGGAGTGAATAAAGAACATGAAGTTTTACACATGGAGAAAAACACCAGAACACAACAATTACAAGACACAACAATCTACTGCAATGACATCTTTAAACCCTTACCTGAACCAGAATATAAAACAGAGAAAAGAAGAAAGAGAGACAAAATCAAGAGCGTTCTTACTAAAGGCATCGCTGGAATTGGAAAAACCGTCTCTGTACAGAAGTTCATTCTGGATTGGGCCGAGGGAACGGCCAATCAGGATGTAGATTTCATGTTTGTGCTTCCGTTTCGAGAGCTGAACTTGATTCAAGATGATCAGTACAGTCTTCACAAACTTCTGCTTGACTTTCATCCTG
This sequence comes from Misgurnus anguillicaudatus, assembly GCF_027580225.2. Classification (NCBI taxonomy): domain Eukaryota; kingdom Metazoa; phylum Chordata; class Actinopteri; order Cypriniformes; family Cobitidae; genus Misgurnus; species Misgurnus anguillicaudatus. The sequence continues at coordinate 1,941,616 of NC_073339.2, forward strand.
AACTTCAAGATCTGGACTCAAAGATTTATGATGAGTGTAAAGTTGTGTTCATCTTTGATGGTCTGGATGAAAACAGAATGACACTGATGTTTTCAGACGCTGAGAAAGTTTCTGAGGTGACTGAGACTTCATCAGTGCCTGTGTTGATATCAAACCTTATAAAAGGAGATCTGCTTCCCTCTGCTCTCATCTGGATCACCTCCAGACCAGCAGCAGCCAATCAGATCCCATCTAAATACATCAACCGTCTGACAGAAATCCAGGGATTCAATGACGCTCAGAAGGAGGAATATTTCAGGAAGAGAATCAGTGATGAACATCAAGCCAGCAGAATCATCTTACACATTAGAAGATCAAGAAGTCTCCACATCATGTGTCACATACCAGTCTTCTGTTGGATCTCATCCACTGTGCTTCAAAACCTCCTGAAACAAGACAATGAGAGAGCAGAAATCCCTAAAACTCTGACTGAAATGTACATCCACTTCCTGCTGATTCAGATGAATATGAAGAATGAGAAGTATGATGAGAGAGATCCAGAGAAACTCCTGCAGTCCAACAGAGAAGTGATTGTCAAACTGTCTGAACTGGCTTTCAAACAGCTGATGAAGGGTAATGTGATGTTTTATGAGGAGGAGCTGAGAGAGTCTGGCATAGACATCACTGACGCCTCAGTGTATTCTGGGATTTGTACTGAGATCTTTAAGGAGGAATCTGTGATGCATCAGAGGAAAATCTACTGCTTCATACATCTCAGCTGTCAGGAGTTTCTGGCTGCATTGTATGTATTTTACTACCATGTAAGTACAACCATGGAAATCTTAAAGTATTTTGCTTCAGTCCAGAAATTGCTTAAAGGTGCAGTAGATGATGCTCTTGCAAGTGAAACTGGACATCTGGATCTTTTCCTGCGATTCCTGCTGGGCATCTCACTGGAGTCCAATCAGAGACTCTTAAAGGATCTACTGACACACACGGTGGACACCTCAGAAACTACCAAGAATATCAAAACATACATTAAAGATAAAGTCAAGCATAATGAAGATCTCTCAGCAGAAAGAGCCATCAATCTGTTTCTGTGTCTTCTTGAAGTGAATGATCAGACTCTGTACAGAGAGATTGAGGAGTTTGTGAGATCAGACAAACACTCAGAGAAGAAACTCTCTGCTGCTCACTGTTCAGCAATAGCCTACATGCTTCAGATGTCAGAGGAGGTGCTGGATGAGCTGAATCTGAAGAAATACAACACAACAGAGGAGGGGAGAAGAAGACTCATACCAGCTGTCAACAACTGCACAAGAGCTATGTGAGTATTAATTACTTGCATTACACAAATTAGAAATATTTTATCTGAAAATTATAAGCATCGCTTCATTTATTAGATTTGTTTCTCAACACATAAGTGTTCATAATAAAACTGCTGATATTGATAAAAGAAGATGAAAGAGATTTAAAGTAATGCGACTCAGTTCGAAAGTAAATTAAAACACTGATCACCAAAATCACTTTATTCTATAATTTACTGCAACACTGCCTTAATGTCACTTTTTACACTATATTGTGTGGACCCACTTATACACTCTGCAGTGTTTGCTGGGAAGATGGATCTTATGCATATTGTCTAGCTGGGCCTACCCAAACATCTGGTGTAATATTGATTGACAGTCGTGTGGTTGAATGGTATGGGGCCTCAATTGAAAATAGCAAATCCCACTTGCAGCCCAGCAGATGTTGTCCTCAAAGCACATAGAGCTTGAAAATGGGACCCAGATGGGTGAAGTTTACAGTAAATTCCTGTAAATAAAGGCATTACCTTACCTATGCAACTGGTTTATTACCAATACCATTCTAAAGCACTATTCGGACGGGATTAGTTTTCCAAGCGACGTTTGAGTTTCAACGTGTCCCCCAGGACGTCTGTGATTTTATGTACCGATTCGGAGGGGATTAAAATGATGCAGGCTATTCCAGAGATGGGAGTGTCTGTTTCATGCATTTGGGCGTTGCAGTAGCACGTGCTCTGGATACGCGTGATTGTAATGTTTAATATTTTGCTTTAAATGTAAAATTATGACAGAACATGTAATTTATTAATTTAATTTTAACAAATCAAAATAAAATATACAAATCCTACTAAAGTAACGTTAGCCTACGTGTTTTATATAATCAACACAAAGAAATGAAGAAATGATTAATAAAAATGTATTATCTTTATTAATTAACATTACCATTCCGGAGTTGAACAACTTTGAACGGAGTTTCTTATAGTGTTAATGATTTAACAGTGTATGATATTCAGCTTGTCTTGATTTAATTATTTTATTTTGCCGAATGCAAAAAAACATTCATATCTGAATGAACGGGACTCAGGAAATAGAATATACACGCATTAGTAAGACCTTACGGCAGATCACGTTGGCCAAAACACGAAATTACCGCGTTTTCAAAAGATATTGCGGGCAAACACAGACATTTGCATTCGGACGGGATTAAATTTCTCAGAAGACCTCTGAGTTCGGCGAAAACAGTAGGTAAATTGCTCTGGAATTCTTACGGAGGTCGTCAGAGAAAAACACAGACATGGCCGATTCGGACGGGATTAAAAACACAGAGGACCTCTGAGAAACAAGATTTTCTCAGAGGTCCCCCTGTAATACTAATCCCGTCCGAATAGGGCTTAAGGCTAATTTCTGAATAAAGATAGCCCTTAAAGTCTTCTATTTTGGTTTCTTTTCAGACTTGCTGACTGTAATCTCACAGTTGAGTCCTGTAAAATGTTGTCTTCATGTCTACAATCCTTAAATTCACCTGTGAGAGATCTGGACCTGAGTAACAATGATCTGCAGGATTCAGGAGTGAAGCTCATCTCTGATGCTCTCAAGAGTCCAAACTGTAAACTACACACACTGAGGTATTTATCTCTAGATACTGATTTACTGATTTATAACTAAAGAGGATGAACTGACTGATGTTGATGTGTGATCTCTCTGTAGATTATCAGGTTGTATGGTGACAGATGAAGGTTGTTGTTATTTGGCTTCAGCTCTGAGTTCAAACCCATCATCACACCTGAGAGAGCTGGATCTGACCTACAATCACCCACAACACTCAGGACGCCAGATGCTCTCTCAGATACTCAATGATCCCAAGTTTACACTGGAGAAAGTCAAGTAAGACAAACACAATAATCAAATGTTTTGGAGTACGAGTCCTTAGCCAACCTATGCCAAGAACATGAAATATACATTTCTTCAAAGTAAAGAGAGATAATAAAACTAAGAGGGCAGTTTTAGTTTTACAGCAAGTTTCTGTTTCTCTGTTTTAGCAGACAGAGTAATGTGTTTATCATTCTTTCAAGCCCTATAGAATGAAAACATCTCAGTTATAATAGACAGTATATATCTTAAGAGTTGGAAATGCTTCTTAATGTGTGAATGGTTGTCTGTTTTAGTGTTGATCATGGAGATCTTAACAGGATGCAACCAGGACTCCGAAAATGTAATATTCTTACTTTCACACACGTGCATTTAGTCATTTTCATGCTTTAAAGGGATAGTTCGGCCAGGGACGATGTTGAGCCCATGATTTGCTCACCCCCGGGCTGTCCGAGTTGCATGTGTCCATCGTTTTTCAGACGGGCACATTTTCGGATATTTTGGAGAATGTTTTGGATCTTTCAGTTGATTGGATGTGGTGTTGCGGGGTCCACGCGTGGTCCACGACCTTCAAGTCCAAGGGGGGTGCCTCCATCCTTCACAAATTAAATCCAAACAGCTCCAGGATGATGGATGGATGTCTTTTGGGGGTGGTCCGTGCGGTGTTGTTGTGGAGGTGTCCATATTTAAAGTTTTATTAACGTAATTAACTACCTTCCGGTAGCGCCGCCATCTTAGTTGCGTCCGCATTCAGGATGAGTGCCTACGCAGCCTACGGAGGTTTCTCTGCTGCTGCTCTGTGCCCCCGCCCTCCGAATTTGTCATACGTCACTAAGAAAAGAGCATACACTACGCTAATAATCTCCCCTGAATACAGAGGAGTCTAAGATGGCGGCGCTACCGGAAGCAGTAGCGGAGTGGCCATCGGGAGAGTCGGGAAATTTCCCAGTGGGCCGGTAGTGTTTTGAGGCTGCGAGGGCCGGTCTGATCCATTGCAAGTTATATAGCAACCCCGTCTGGCGGCCTGATGTGCGGCCGCTTCCCGCTGGTCAAACTGTGCCGCCTCTTTGCTCAACACAGTGGGCTATATAAAAGTGCTCAACCTGTTCGGCAGGTCTAACCATGTTTAGGATTTTTTTTAAATATAGGGGGATTATTGAACGGCCCCTCTCCAAATTGCATAGCCTGTCGACCTTTGATGTGAAAAGCTGCGTCGCCGAATGCATGTTTATTGCAGTACATATGCGGTCGGATTGATCCATCAAGTGGAGACTATTTGATAGAAAGTGTGGATTAAGCATGTTTAAAATCTCTAGCCTGGTGGTCAGTACTTGAATGGATAAAATCAGCACATTTGCAAAGGTTTATCTCCATATGGCTATATATCATAAATAAAATTTAGAAGGGTAACTTTGCAGTATCACATTTTATATTTCCTACTATTAGATTTCTATTAGATTTCCATATTAATAGACGAGAGTATTCAACTGAAATATATAAATATCCTCACAACATTATTATTTCTCAAAACTTTGACAAAAATTATTTTCAAATGAATCTGTATTCTAGGTGCACACATTATTCCGGATATGGTTTGAATATTAGACGAGATAATATAACGGCAATGAACGTCTCATATGCCATTAAATATCCACATATAAATTAACATTACAGCATAATGAAATTAATAAAAGACAAGGAAGTAGGATTGGCATGTAAATTGTATTATTATTAGCGGAAAAAAGCAATATATCTGAAATAATCTCTGAGGTAATGCGCCAAACACGTTAAAATAAATAAGCAATAACCGTGGAAAAAACATTATTATCTCTCAAAACTTTATATGACAAAAATTATATTTAAAGGAAATATTCTTACAATTATTCAAAGATGCACAAATTATTCCATATTACTCCCGTTTATGAGCACATTCATCTCTGGTCTCGCTCTGTTATGTAATAGCTGATTGACAGGTGCGCAACTCCGTCTTTCAAACAGGTATAATTTTACTCATTTAGGAAAATTAGCCATGATTTAATGATTTTATTAATATTATGAAAATGTTTTTTTTTGTTTGTTGGGCAAATTGATTACGATTTGTATTACCCTAGTTTTACTACAAATAGGCTACGAGACATTTTTTTTACCACGGAGGGCCGGTGGTATACGAAATTTCCCGGTAGATGTTTTGGTCCCACTCCGCCCCTGACCGGAAGGTGGTTGATTGCGTTGATGGGGCTTTGGATATGGATGTTTCTGCAACAACACCGCACGGATTGCCCTCAGGAGACATTTGTTTGTCATCCATGAGCTGTTTGGATTTAGTTTGTGAAGGATGGACACACTTTTTTGGACTTGGGGGTCGTGGACTGTGTGTGGACCCCGTGGCATTGCATTTGATCAACGGAAGGATCTAGAATGTTTTCTAGAGTATCCGAGAATGTGTTTGTCTGGGAGGCGATGGACGTGTGCGGCTCGGACAGCTTGGGGGTGAGTGAATCATGGGTTTAATATCGTTTTTGGCTGAACTATCCCTTTAACGCCTTATAGATGTTTTACTGTAAGGCTTTAATTTTGTGTTCAGATGCCTGTTATCTCACACTGGATCCAGACACAGCAAGCACTCATCACATGCTGTCTGAGGACCACAGAAAGGTGACATATGTGAAAGATCCTCAGTCGTATCCTGATCATCCAGAGAGATTTGAAGGTGTTCCTCAGCTTCTGTGTAAAGAGAGTCTGACTGAACGCTGTTACTGGGAGGCTGAATGGGAAGTGTGGACTCGTATAGCCGTGACATATAAAGGAATCAGCAGGAAAGCAGGGAATAACAGTAGGTTTGGGCTTGATGAAAATTCCTGGAGTCTCTTCTGCACTGATAACGGATTCAACATTTGGCACAATAATAAAAGCCTGAGCATACCCGCCCTTTCATCCTTCTCCAAGAGAGTAGGAGTTTATCTGGACTGGTCAGCGGGCACTTTGTCCTTCTACAGCGTCTCTGATACACAAACACTCACACACTTACACACAGTCAACACAACATTCACTGAACCTCTGTATGCTGGATTTGGGGTTCATCATGGATACGTCAGATTAATCAACATCCTCTGAGCAATTATTCAGAGTAGCCAGCTTAGTAACAAGTTTACATGTAAGTTTTGTGAATGCTACAGTCTGTTAATTGTGAAGTAAAGCATGGCAGGAGAAAAGAGACAGCCACCAGGAAACAAGCTTTATTTCTTTTCTCCTGTTTTTCTTCTTTAGTTCGGTCATTTCAGTTCCTTGTTGGGGTTTTAAGTATTGTTTTTGTTGCTTGTTTTGTAATTATTCAAAGATTGTTTAATTTTATTTTTTTCCCACTATGGACATGTATTTAATTTTTTGGTTAGCTATATATTACAGTAAATGATAAATGGGTTTTCTGTTTGTTAAAGCGCCACTGTAATTATTTCGATCCTCTGATCGCAGGCAAACCGATGATGTCAAAATGATAGTTTATGCTTCAGCGCTGAAAGAATTTAAGCATGTATTGTTACTGTTATGCTGTTTATGCACAATATTATTTCATGGATTGTATCGTGTCTATTTCAATAAATACAGCAATTGATATATTTCATGAACTCAAGTATAAACATTCTTATTTGTTTCCCCCCCAAAAAAAACAGTGTGCTCTGAATGTTTAGAAACATGGCATGGTGACCACAAACTTTCAAATTTTTTGTCATATTCTACAAGCTTTCCATGAGAATGTTAAAATTTGAATAAAATAATAATAATAAACCACATTGGGATTTGCACATTTACTGTAAATGTAAAAAAGATAACAGGCCTACATTTAAGATAATGCGAGGACACTTTTTGATCATTTTTTGTAGACCTGCATTTTGAAAACATGTTTCACATTACAACTTAACAATGTTCATTAAAAGGATGTAACAATAATATTAAAATAAATAACATTTGTACATTTTTATAGGTTAATTAAAATTTGGGAACAGTGGTGTTTTTCTTTAAGATTCAAAAATAAATTCTGTGTCTTGCCAGATGATATATGCTCAATAAGGGGTAACCTGCATTATTCATTAAACATATGAAGAGTTTCATTGCAAAACGAGATAAATCCATTTTTTTTACATTTTTATCAAAACATGTTTATTATTATGTTATCATGTTATTATTTAGTTTTATGGTGCTTCTTAGCTGTTTTTTTTAAGTTATGAAGGTTTAAATCAAAACAAACCAACTGCAGTTGAATTGAAATTAATTGTAATGCAAAACCAAAAAAAAACGAGATTTCTGAACAATAAAAAAAAACGGTGGTTATCTCGTTTTGCAACAAAACTCTTCATATGTGTACGTGAGAATCTTGCTGCTGAAGGCAACATTTATTCAGCCTCAGTTCCTGGTTGATAAAACACATGACCTGAGGTTAACTTATTTTAGTACAATAACAAATACACGTTTGGAACAAGTTTATCTGCATCCCTAGTGAGATTCAAGTGGCATTTAAGTTAAAACATCAAACAAGAGAAATTTAAAAAGCTTCTGGCATTGTAAAATAATAAGCTTTATTGTAATGGCATATAATAAATGAATACATATCTACAAAAATATAAAAAAAGCTTGCAGTGAAGACTGTAGAAGAGGGTTGCATTTATGATTGACACAAAATAATAACTATATTTAGACTTCCTAAATATTTACATTGGACAAACAGATTTAAAGATTATGAAACTCAAAACATTACTCCAATAGTTATGTTACTAAACTTACTTTCACTTTCACTTTACTATGATTTCATTGTTTCGTGCCAACATCTCCCTCCAGTGGTTGACAGATCACATTTTCATGTACTGTTTAATGTGAACAAGACAGCAAATATAGAGCACTCCTTTGCTAATGCCTAAATGTTTTTATGCTGTGAATGCAATTTCTATTGTGTTGTATCTCTTGTTTAGCAGCATTAAAAAAAAAACAGATAAGACAAAGATGTCTATAATGTTAAAAAGCAAGTTTCCTGATAGACGTCCAGTCAAAAGAAGGAATGTTTCCTGATGAACCTGACTGAACATACAAGAACTTGCCTAAATGCACTAACTGAGCATCACTTCATGAACATATCATGTATCAAAGAAAATAGGTAGTCAAATAGACCAGAAATATACTTGTCCAGTCTTGTGTTACATGATTCATGGTAAATCAATCTGATGAATCAACATTAGATTTATATGTATTTAGTAGATTGCAATACGTATAATAATAATATAAATGTTCATGTATTGACCAATAATTAATAGTAAATTATTTCCATTAATATTTCAGAATGGATCCGATACTTGTAAATCACAAATGTGTTAGGTGGGATTAGAAAAATCCATGCACAACATGACTTTAAGGTGCTGTATAACAGTATATTGTGAGTGAGCTCATAACTAAATTTAGTATTCCTCTACAGTTGTCAGTATCCCGCAGGATAGCCGCCTTTCCTGTAGTCACATTCAGCACAGATTTGATCAGCCTGTCGGACAGCTGCCTGGACCTTGCCCAATGGACCAATATTCTGAATTGTATGATTCTTCTGCTTTAATCCATCAATTACAAACTGCATTCACAGACATAGACACAATACATAATGTAAATAATTATTGACTGTGTGCATCCATTTATGTAAATTGTTTAATTCTGAGAAACTTTTGTTGTCACGTGCAAGAATCTCACCTTATTAAATTTGTCTTCGACAAACGTCACATTAGGTTCCCATCCATTGTGAACTCTGGGTTGATCAACAGCTTTCTTTAGGCCATAGTCAAAGAACAGATAGTTTAAGATCACCTACAGTATGATGACAGAGAGAAAATGACATAATGTTTTTGTTACTGCTATTTGTACTGTTGAATATTTATTTCAACATGATGTGTTTCAATTGTATAATCTGTTTCAATGTTTGTGTTTACCAGTGCAGTTGCTGTTGTGATCTTTGTCCCACCTGAAGCTCCGATCAGCATTTTCACTCGTTTGTGTTTAGGATTTGAGTTGTCCATAATTATTGTTGGACACATTGATGAAAGTGGTCTTTTACCTTGCAAAAACCCCCAAATAAAATGTTTTGCTTTGATACAGTAAATTTTTACATGTAGACATCCACACTGTAAAAAAATTCTGTTAAAACACAGGCAAATTTAACAATACAATTCAGTTTTTTAACAAAAACAGAAATATACTGTTAAATTTTTTGTTCTGTACAAAAACAGTTTTCAGAATAATGTGAATTTACAGCACTGAGAGTCCAACATTAAAGACCCAAATCACACCCTACACCCTCATTCACTATTCCCTACATTAGTTTCCTAATGATCCACCTGAAATCAAGTCAATGAGTTCAGATACTGAAGCGTTAATGATGGACACTTGCTGCTAATAAACAGAATCACTGAAGAAAATATAAACAAAAAAAGAGAAGAGATGAGCAGAAACACATTGTAATGTTCACAAAGACTTAGATGAACATCAACTAAAAATAACAAAACACATTAAATCTCTCCATATATCACCAGAGGAGAATTAAACATTTACACAAACACCATTACATCTTCACTTTTAAAGCACTTTGACTTTATTTCTGTTATACATCTACAAAAGTTCTTACTGAGAACAAACAGGTGTTTTCATTGGTTGGGCTCTTGACGTTTAACATTTGTTTTTAGTTTGGTTGCAGTAAGCATGTCTTTTTGATTCATGTTTGTTATGGCAATGAAAACCAGGAGAAAATAGACCATATGTTTTTCTTGTACAGCAACCTTGAGCTTGGGAATAGTGCTTTATATATGAAACTTATTATTTATTACTCTTTTGAGGTTGGATTTTTGATTGTGATAAGATTGTGAAAGTTTGATTGTTGTTTAGTAGTATGTGTTATTAGCCTTGTGATACAGCATCATAATAATTAATAGTAATACAGTAATCACATACATATCGTGAGTTTTGCAAACTTAAAACTAGTGCTCAATTGACACACACATACATCAAGAATCGGCGTAGGATTTTCAGCTATGGTGACAAAAGAAAACGCCAGCCAGAATAGCAGCCAGAAAAAACAAACAAGCTATAAAACAAGAGTCAAGAGTCCAACTAAAACTAACATTGATCACCACGATGGTGACTTTAAATACATCAAATCTAAACCTTAAGTTAATAAACAACTCTTCAAGTAAGATGTAAAATGGAATTTTAGGTTTCAAACAGAGATGGTGATATAGAGGATAAAGTCACAGATTTTAGCCTTTAACACTCTTTGGTGTTTCATTTTTAACACTCTGTAGAGTGGACTTATATAAACACTGAGCAGTGTTCATTTAAATCTTGGGATTTAGCTGTGTATCGATGACACTGGAAGTAACAATTCTCTCAGACCAATCAGTGATCTACAGTGTTTTCACATCAAATTTTAGTATCATCTCAGCTCACATGGAACTCCAATGAAGGTGGTACTAAAAAAAAGTATTGCTACTACGTACTGTACCCAGTGGAAAAACCCAAACCATACCGTGAGGTACTATGCAATGCGCAATAAAAACATTTCATTCACCCTAATGTTTAATAGTCTTTGCTTTCTTGTTGGTTGATCTAAACATTGTTTGTGGATCTGCTACTTTCATCTCTCCTGATTTTTTATGTCCTGTAAATGATGCGAATCAGTGTCCGAATGGCCTGGCAGAGTAATCATTTGAACAAGACATAATTTGTACTGCTTATGTGTCGAAACCGACCATCTGCGTTTCCACGGTTGAATATGCATTTAAAGCTGTGCTGACACGAGACAGGTGCAGAAAAAGGTAGCCTATACCCGGCCCTTAAGCATGCTTAATACTATAATGTCTTTGGCGATGTGAGTTTTTACCTGGTTCAATTAAGTTGTTCTGATTAATTTTCTTTCCTGTCTTGTTAAAGCTGAAATCACTCATCTGGTCATTAAAGATGATGCCTGTTAAGTTTGACATCACCATGGAGCCAAAACTGTGAGAGACAGAAGACGACAATACTGAAACGAAGATAAGCTTCATAGGGAAAATGGCAAAAGTACATGAACATTATGGTTTCACACAGCATAGACAGACAGAGTATTTCTCACACCGATCATTGATGCTGCTGGTAACGGCCACAGCGCTGCCATCTTCTGCTATGATAGACAGATGAGATGTCCCATTGTCATCAGATGGAGAGGTATCATGTTCATAAAAGTCGTCAGGTTTGGTGGTGTTGTCGTTGATCTTACTTCTAATGTAATCTGCAAACTTGTCTGAGATCATTTCCTGAATGAACTGTAAAACAAGAATCAATAGCTGCATTAAAGATGCTTTGAGAAATCAAAGTCTATTGTGACATTACTACTATAAATAGTTGCGTTATTTAACATATCTGGAGGATCAGATGCAGAAATTCTGAATTTGAACAGAGCAAACAAAACATGACACATTATTTACTCGTTTTCTGAACTTGACGCATGGCATAGACATTGGGAGAGATGGAACATTAGTCCTTGCATGTTTTGCATCTCAGTCAGTTCAGATCAGACAACATTATCACTGAATAAACACTTTATTAATCCAAAGCGACTCCCAAGAAATCCACGAGTGCAATTGAATTAAACTCACATCAGTGACATTGACATACTGAGGATCTCCCAGTTTACTCTTATGAGCATAAGCGAAGCGGAAAGACTCTATTATCCGATGATAGGTCAAAATCATACTTTCATTTGTCCGCATACTGCTGCTTGAGATGTTGTAACCTAAAATAAAAAGGTGAATTATTATTATTAAAACTTCACAACATTTCAACAGAATTAAAGATTCGGGGTGAAAGTAAATGGAAAAAACATACAAATGTGGTTGTATGATTAATACAAATTGACCTTTCATAAAGACCCGCTCCTTTTTGCCATGTCTGACATTAATCCCAAGTGTTGTTTTAACTGTGGTTTGATTAACGGCTAATAGTAATAGACGGTTTTAGCAATAACAACCTAAACAAGCAGCTTTCATAGAAAACACATAACTTCCGTTAAACTTCGCTAAGAATAAAAAACAAGTAGTATATTTATATAACAAGCAAAATAAACAACACGTAGATTACCTACACTCTAAAAAAAATCCGTAAAAAAACGGACAAAGTACTGTGTAAATATGACGGAATTTTCCGTATTTATGTTTTACAGGCATTTATCCGTTTTTTTAATAACATGTTGCATTATGGGTACAATAACCCCTGCTGCAATCTTTCACTTTTGCCTCTCTATCACCATCTCTGTTTGAAACCTAAAATTACAACTTGTTTGCAGAGTTATTTTCTAACATGGATGATGTTTAACTTCTAAACAAATGCTGTCAGAACAAGATACAAGTGTTAAACTATTCCAACATCGACACATGTGATTTAGTAGACAAATATTCTTTCTGATGTGACGTGTAAGTTAAATGGATACCACAACATTTATCACATTAAATCTACAGTTTGTGTTTGTTTTAGATTCCTTTAAAGTCACCACTATGGTGATTAGTGTTCCCTTTAGTTAGGCTTTGGTCCCTTGACCTTCACATAACTGTCTCTGTTCTTTTAGCATTGCAACAGTGTTTTTGCTTGTAGCAGTTACATCTTGTTTGTTGCTTGAGGAAGGAGAATTGTCTATAATGTCATATAAGCTTAGTCGTTTTTATGTTTTTCTGCCTAACATTTAAATATTAAATGATAAAATAAGAACAAAGAACTGAAATGTATAAGAGTGACACTCTATGCTGATCTATAAACACACTGTCTTGAATAAGATTGCTGCAAATGTGTCAGCTGTGGTTTTTGCTTCAGAGACATCAACACTTTGGATACAAATCTCAACAATGGTGAGAGTAAATGTTAAGAAAGAGTTTCCTGCAATCCTGGTACCCAGCATGCATTGCGGCATGAAGCTTTGTTGTTGATTGTCACCATTGTTGCGTTTCATAGGCAGATTGAAGTGTCCCTAAAGGCTACGGAAAATGTTCTGTAAATCTACGGACAATGTTCTATAGATCTACAGAATGTTCAGTTTTTGAATAAACGGAAATTCTTTAAACATAACGGAAAAGGTGCCGGTAATTTTCTGCCAGGACATTATCCGTTTTTTTACGGATTATTTTTTTTAGAGTGTAGAACCAAGACATTTGTTATTTTCCACAAGGTATTTGTTCAAGAGTTCAATTGAGCAACTAGTCAGACCATTAAACAAACAGAAACCAGAAGTAAAGTTCTGACCAGACGCGTAATCGTGCCACGTATAGAGGCACATAATATCGATGTAATGATTGGTCAGATTGCTTCCCAGTGAAAAGTCAATTAGCCACCTCTTAATGGACGTCATTACGTAATACGTAAGGTCACGTTGGCGCATAGATGAGAAGTTGTGGTTAAAAGTACTTTTTTTGGTAAAAATAATGATGGTTTTTCTAGATAAGACCCGTTTGCCTTGGTTGGGATCGTTTAGAGCAGTGTTTCTCAAACTTTTTCAGCCCAAGGACCACTTTATCTTCCAATTTTTTTCTGAGGACCACCTAACAGAATCCCACTCTAACACTCCCCCAAAAAACAACAAAATAGGAAGGATAGGCTAAGTTTATGTTTAATATGCAACTGTTTCAAGTCAAAAACTAATTTTTTTAAAAACAAGTTAATGTGAAATGAGTTGCAGCTTAATATGAACAACAAACTGCACATGTGAAAAAAAATACAATTAAACATACAGCCTAGGTCCCACTTAATGTCATTCCAAAGAGCTATTAGTTTAAAACTGAGTGTCCCCTTAATGTCCAAAATCACTGAAATTACAAGGATTTTAAACATGAACAAAAACTAGTACATTACAAAACTAATAGATCTGTGGATTTGAGCTGCTTTCAGTTGACGCTTGATCTTTTATTTTGACTCCTCTTTGGTTTAGCCACCGATCCATTTTTACGTTATTAAAACAGAAAGGCAAGAACTGATATCACAGTATGCAAGTGCATTAAAAATCTACTTAAATAAGTGACGATTGTATAAACACTTGCCTAGTTTAGGTCATCTTTTGGCGGACCACTGGGGGGGATTGGCGGACCACTAGTGGTCCGCGGACCACACTTTGAGAATTACTGGTTTAGAGCCTTTGAAGCTGCACTGAAACTGTAAACTGTTGAGGTCCACTAAAGTCCAATATATGGAGAAAAATCCTGGAATGTTTTCCTCACAAAACATAATTTCTTCTCGACTGAACAAAAAAAGATGTTGGATGACATGGGGGTGAGTACATTATCAGGATTTTTTATAAAAGTGGAGTAATCCTTTAACATCTGTACGAATTGCCATGAGATTGTGATGGTTGTACAAAATAAAGAATAACACAGCAGATATCGATTTGAAAGTAGGTAGAGTTTAGCTAAAAATGGTAGGAAAAACTCACCGTTGACTATCTTAAGTATCATTGCAAGCACAGGTCCACCAAATGGAGCAGTAGGGACATGAAATGTATAATTCCTCACGGTAAAGTTTAATGCGTACTCATTCAATCTCGCTTTATATCCCTGTAGATCCTCAGATGTTATAATTCCTCCTGAATTACAACAAACAAACCAATAAGACAGAGTCAATTATTTGGTCTGCGGACCCTCAAACATCAATACAGGGAAATAATATGATGACATCACCTGCGGCCTGGATGTCCTTCACTATGTTCTGGGTCAGGGATCCGTTGTAAAAAGCATTTGGCCCATGTTTTGATATTGTCTCATATGTGTCAGCTAGTTTGAGAAAATGTATTGTATCATTTTCCTTCCAAAGAGTATTGTTGGATTTACAAAACACTTCACTGGAAAGAGAGGAAAATGAGCAGACACTAAATGAATGGAAATTGTTACAAAGTGATGCAAAAATGCAAAATACAACTCTTACCACCATATGGTGTCATTCAGAATCGAGACATTATTCTCTTTGATGGCTTCACCCAGGGCACGGCCAATTTTAACACCCTCGCGTGCCAACTTTATACTGGGCTCAAACAGTTCACTCCATTTTAGTCTTCCATGCCTATTGTGTGCCATCTCGAAACCACGGATGAGTCCTGGTACACCAATGGACAATCCACCTGTGGGGCAGTCGAGTCATTTACAAGAGTTAAAATGAAAAATCATCAAACAGCTAACTTTGCTGTTCTCGTAATAACTAAATTCATTGTAAATGTTGTAAAATCATTATGGACACTGCATTTGGGGACATGTGGTTTACCTGTCTCTGCTTTTTGGGGGTCTTTGTCAAACATGTCTGCTGAAGCTTTCATTGGAGCAGTTTCTCTGGCATCAATGACCTCCACCCTTCCTGTTCGGTATCAGCAAACGTATTACTTTTATTTATCAAGATTAAAAACATTCAGAAAGAAAACTATGTTGTAAGGCTTGTATTTCATCATAACCCAGATAGCATGCAACCATTGAAACAATATCACATTTGCACCCTCCATTAATATTGGAAAAATGAAAAATGGAACAAATCACCATTATTGTGATCAGTGTTTGCTTTAGTTGGGCCCTTGACTCTTGTGTTTTAATGGTACGTTTTCTTTGGCTGTTAAAGCAGTGTTGAAATTTCAATATTTTTCAATATTAATGGAGGGTGCAAACCTGATATTGTTTCAATGCAATTAACATTGACAAATCAACTGTTATTAACATTGTTTCAATGATTGCATGCTATCTGGGAAGTTTACCTTAATGGTTTAGCTAGCCCAGTGGTCAATGTGGTATAGTACATATCTAAACCTGGACCAACATACATACCTGTAGATGCATTGTATATGGTGAACACCACTCCTCCTCCTATTCCCATACTGTGAGGATTAAACAGACCGACACACAACAGAGTAGCGATAGCTGCATCGACTGCTGAACCATTCTTCTCCTTCAAGATGTCCCTATCAACGACCAAGATTTTCTTCAATATAATGCAGACGGTTTTTAAAGTTTTCATATAGCATGCTGTGAATCTCTCTGACGAGTAACATTAATGTTATTCGGGGTCTTTGAATTCATACCTGCCAACCTCAGAGCATCTCCCAGCATCTGCAGCCACTGCTACATGAGGATAACATTTCTCATTGGGTTTCACTGTGGGCTTCACATTGAGTTTCTTAACCATCACAACAATCACAGTAACCGCAGTAAAGAACAGCAAACATCTAGGAGTAAAGTATGAGATGTGCGTTACACAAACACAATACAAATGTCATGGTTTTGCACTTTTTCAATTTTATGAAACACTGTGAGATTAGCATAAAAGGATTCACCAATTAATGTATGTATTCTTATTATAATAAATAAATACTAGATTTACCTGTGTTTTGTTTCACAATCAAACAACATTTTTTTATCTATTGTGTTAGTTTGCCATCAACGTGGATCAAAAATATTTTTTATATATTATATTATATTAAATACAAATTTTCTGGTTTAATTTAACCCATTACTGGTTTTGTCCCATTTTGACCCAATGATGGGTTGAAAACCCCCAGCATTTTTATTTTTAGAATGCAGACTTTCACATCGTCCACTTTTCAACATATTTCACTCTGCTACAATTTTATGTACAGCACATACTACAACTTATTATGGGCCTCAAAATGAAGGTGCATTGTTATAAATGTATATGTTCAGACATAAGACATAGAAAACAAGCCGTATAATATCATAATAAACAGATAATTACCTTGTGAGATTCCACTGACATGATATTGTGTATTGTGACGTCTTGTATCTAAAAATCCGTCCTTCATGTGGATCCATCTTGTGGACTAAGTTACTGTAAAAGTTAAAATTAAACTCCTGAGAGGTTTAAAGCCATGATCTCAGCATTTGTGCAAACTGTCTGATCAGCTTAAGGCGGTTTTAAAAATCATATGTCTTATGTGGCTTATAGAGGATTTCACTTCCAGATTTTTCAAAATTGTTTCCAAAGGACAAAAATTACAACATTGCACAACACTGGATTGGGATCGCGGTCAAGGCAGTGCAACATAATAACATCTAAAAGTTCACCCAATATTATCAGTCATATCTGATCGTAAAACACAAACAAATATATGCTGACAATAATTTTGTTTGATTTCTGTTCAAAACTTAACGGTAAAATTAATGCAACTTCTTTATCTCATCTTATGTGGACTCATAATAAATGAGAAAATATATTACATACAGCAGGGCTAGTCAGTATAAATATTTGTAGATTAAAGGCTCTTGCGATGAAATGAGCTTCTCTCCCATGTTGACATGAATTTACGATTAAACTGAAATTTCATTAAGACTGCCACTAGGGGGCGAACTTCGACAGTCGTATCCAAATTTTTTGTACAATGCAAAGGCGGTTTAGCCTATATGTCTTTAAAATATTAAAAAGAAAACAGGAAGTGCAATTTTAGTCATTGGTAGATAGAATCATGCAATCTAACGATTTATGAAAGTTAAACAATTATAAACAAAAGAAGTGTAAAAGTTTTCATTACAATTAGTGGTATACAAAATGATTGTGTTGATTATTTATACTTGCACTTTTTTGTGCAATGTTCATAAGCTCTTGCAATGTTAAACTGCAATTGCTTTTAAATAAAAAAAATACCCGGTCTTGGTTTTTAAAGTTTTTAAGGCATTTATTTAAAATTATTTTCTATATTTAAGTGTACATTTCTGAATTGTCACGTCTATAACTAAGAAATGTCATGTCTGTATTTCATCCTCATAAATGCACAAAAATTAAAGGCAGAGTGCACAATGTTTGAAAGTCAATGTTGACATTTGAAATCACCCAAACAAACACGCCCCTACCCCAATAGAATCTAGACCTTCTTTTGATAGATCCACCCCACACATATGCAACCCCGGCAAGGATATCGGTTAGACACGGCCCTTACTGCTGATTAGCTAGTAAAATGTAAGTGTGTTTTGTTTGTCGGCCCGACTCCATTTTCCAAAACGTTTCTCAAACGTTGTGCACTCCGCCTTTAAATTAAATATAAAATTTTCTTTGAAAAGCCATCCTTTATTCATTTATTGCGTATTATTGCTTAGTTTGTGCATTTTACAAAATCCTACAAAATATGTTGTCTCCAAAAAATCTCCTTTATTGTCACACTGTAAAAAATACTTTGCTGCCTTAAAATTAAAATTTTTTGTTAATTTCAACTTACTATTATTTATCTTGACTAGAGATGAGTTGTTATAACTACAGGTGAGTCAACTATATTTTATAAGTTGTGACAACTCATCTTTGTTGACAGGACTTGTAAATCTGAGTTGATTTAACAAAAAATTTTAAGGCAGCAAAGTATTTTTTACAGTGCACATAACACATGCATGTTTCCCTCATCTTAAACAGAAAACACGCAGTTAGACTGATATGCATAAATGCATTCTCTGAGAATTTATATTTCAAGTTTTGACTGCAAATTTCACATAAGGCTGGAATTGCTTGTGTGACTATCCAATAATTCAGTAAAAATGACTATTGATCTGGTTTAAAATTATTTTATTGTATTGACGAAAACAAGCAAGCTAAATGACAGAGTGATACGAGATACATTTACATTTAGTCATTTAACAGATGCTTTTGTCCAAAGCCACTTTGTGAACAATAGAAGCAATTGTAAGCAACACAAGAACAGCAATACATAAGTGCACTAGAACTAGTCTCATCAAGTCTAACACTGTATACATAGCCAAGGGTCAGTTTTTGAATGACAGAGAATATAAAGATAAAAATAGAAAAAGACATTAGTAAGTGAGATGTTGGTGGAAGAGATACATGATCATCACTAGAATGCAGAGAACTGTGTCTCCAGCTAAGAATTTAGTGAACAGTTCAGGCCCGGATTGGCCATGGGGAGAACCGGGAGGATTCCCGGTGGGCTGGTCTGTTTTTTTGGCCACGAGGGCCGGTGTTGTCATGCCACTGGGATGACGCGTATTTGCGGGTGAGAGATGTCTCCGCCGCTTTATGCACAAGTTGATTGTGTCCCGAGTCCCGACCACTTTGGAAGAATTCTTGCATTAGGGTTCATTGACATCTAAAACGCATGGGAAACGCAGGACGTGCCGCTGTCTTCTGGTTTTCAAAGCGCTTACTTGAACACGAGTTTTGTTTCAGACGCGTCTATATTGAGTGCGCTTGCCGGCCGCGCGTCTATTATATTTTAAATAAACTTGAGCGCGTCTTTTGAGTGCGCTTGCCGGCCGCGAGTCTATTATATTGTAAATAAACTTGAACGCCTCTTTTGAGTGCGTTCGCCGGCCACGTGTCTATATTTTAAATAAACTTGAGCGCCTATTTTGAGTGCGCTCGCCGGCCGCGCGTCTATATTTAAAATAAACTTGAGCGCGTCTTTTGAGTGCGCTTGCCGGCCGCGCGTCTATATTTTAAATAAACTTGAGGGCCTCTTTTGAGTGCGCTCGCCGGCCGCGCGTCTATTATATTTTAAATGAACTTGAGCGCGTCTTAATACAAACGGGTTGGCCAAAAGGAAAAGAATTTACAAAACGTTTTATCCAAGTCATAGATGAATTCTCTATGAATAGTCATTATTCATCGTTTATTGCAAGAGGAACAAAAATCTATTTGATGCAAAACTCATTAGTTTATTTGAAAAAAGTAGTTTCAAATGATGTTTTCTTTTTTTAACACATTGTAGGCCTACGTTATTTAGCAATAGACATGATCTAAGTACTAAACAAAGATACAGATTTTTTCCCATTTGTTTCCAATGCATACTTGATAAATCTTGCTTGTGTATATATCAGGGGTTTCCAAACGTTATCAACCCAACAGTTAATCTCAAGACTCACCATTTTTTAGAAATAGAAATATAGAGGAAAACACAAACACATTTGTTTCCTTTAGTTTTTGAATAAGTTTACTTTAGTAATATCATGGTCTTATGGTAGGGTATAATTGTTTACTGCATTTGCACGGAATATGAAATTATATATTTGAAAAATAGTGAATTGCAAGGCTGCGGAGAACAGTGCACTACTGCAGACTTATACTACTGAGGGTTTAAAGATATTATTTTAATAGTCAGTCGTGAACTAAAGTGGGCCGGTCTAAGGCATGAAACTCCAGGGCTGAAAATGAGTCCCACTCCGGCCCTGGAACAGTTTGTTGTTGTTCAATCTGACAGAGAGACACAGAGCAGTCATAAACTCTAACAGCACCATACAGAGGTTCAGTGAATGTTGTGTTGAATGTGTGTAAGTGTGTTAGTGTTTGTGTATCAGAGACGCTGTAGAAGGACAAAGTGCCAGCCGACCAGTCCAGATAAACTCCTACTCTATTAGATGGAGGTGAAGGTGCAGGTATATCTCGGTTTGTATTATTGTGCCAAGCGCTGTATCTGTCAGAAATACAGAAGAGACACCAGGACATTTCATTGTATCCTAATCTACTCAGATTTCCTCCGTCCCTGCTGATTCCTTCATACGTCATACCGATATAACTCCAGCCGGTCCATTCGGCCTCCCAATAATGGCGTCCAGAGAAACTCTCTTTAGACAAAATCTGCTCGTAGTGTTTAAATCGGTCTGACCGATCAGGATACGGCTGGGGATCTTTCACATACGTTAACTTTCTGTTTCCTTCAGACAGAACGAGACGAACGTTTGCTGTGTTCGGATCCAGTGTGAGATCACAGGCATCTGAATACAAGAAGACTTGAAATTTATTACATAAAGTCGCATAAATACCCAGAAAAGGTGTGACCACATCAAGAAATGAAACATTTTTGTAGATACAGCTGTTGGAAAATGTAATAACCATGGCCACAGGTATGCAGTTTTGTACTCCATTTAGTGAAGTTTATAGATATTACAAAGAAAGATTCAGGTTTTTAACTGCAAAAATGTACACTGTAAAAACGAATACGCTGGATTTACTTAAAAATATAGTGCATCATTTTTGCATCCAAAAATTGCATAAATTGCTTAAAATTCAATGTTATACTTAAAAATATAGTGCATAATTTTTTCATCCATTTTTTTAAGTAAAATCAAGCCTTTCTTTTTTTCAGTGTACTTTATAATTTAACCCTTTCAAACAGGTTTGCAACATACAAAGTTTTTCTAGGAATGCGACACCTATATAAATACTTAGTTTTTAAATATAATGTAAAATTTACAAAAAAGCTTTTTGGTAACATATTTCAAAATATGTTTCAGCAAATATATTAAATATTATTTTAATTGTTTTAAAAAACTACAATTATATTTGAAAATATTTATTTTTTAGAAATCTTTTGGCTTATATCTGCCAAACAGTCTTATCAAAAATCATTTAATATGGTTGGGAGTTTCTCTATGAAACAGAACTAGAAGTGAAAAAAAATTGACATATATTTAGACACGAATAAATCCAGAGCTCAGGGGAATTCTGATTTTAGCACATAAAAGTACAAATAGGATACGCAAAAATGTAAATTAGTCCATTTTACGCCACACATTGTGGATGATTCTCACATAATCCTTTAAGGGCAGTTCACATTTCATGTCTTTTGCGCGCAAAAAAATAGGTTATGTTGAATGTTGTTGTGTGGCATGCACGCTGAAATGGAGAGCAACATGGTTGCAATGCGTACGTGGTATAAAGCACTCCAGGTATTAAGGTGCCATAGCCAGCCAAGAAAAAAGCAGGAGAGAAGACAGCATTTTCCACACAATTTTAGATGCAAAATGTGAATCACCACTGAGACAACCCAAAAAATGTGTCTGTTATATACACATTATGAACAAAAGTATTGGGACATCTTACACAAACAGGGACTTTACATTGTCTTCTGCTTCATGGCTGAGTTACTGTTGTCCATAAATGCTTCCCCTTTACAATAAAACCACTTACAGCTTACAGTAAAATATCCAGCAGAGTTTAACTTTCACAAACCGTCTTATTGCAACAGTACCGCACTTGGAAGTCACCGAGCTTTTTAGAACCACCCATTTTGTTTAATCCATGACTGGGTGCTTGATATGTCAATGGGTCTGATTGAAACACCTAAATTTAATAATGCTGTCCCCCAACACTTTTGTCCATATAGTGTGACAGTGATGTCAATCCAGTCCAGTTAGTCATTCTCTAACCAATGTATTATTTTACATTATGTATGTGTACCGAGTGGGATTTGGGCTCCCAACTGGACCAAGAAAAAGAGAAGAAAAAAAAATCCACTTTCATTTCCCTGAAGCCAGAGTAATCTGTATGAGAGGAAGTGTAATATTCTTGTATGTAAATAAATAAATAAATAAATAAATAAATAAATAAATAAATATATATATATATATATATATATATATATATATATATATATAACTTGTTTTACTTTGTGTGTGCTGTATTCACATTTGTTTTTATGTAGGAACCTTGAAAAGCTACTTTAAAGTTGCTATATCAAAATAAATGTATTATTAATATTATTATTACATGACTTACATTTTCTCAATCCTGGTGTGATTCTAAAATGTCCTCCATGCTTCAGACTAGAGAAAGACAAACACAATCTGGTTGGTGTCTCCTGTAATTCAAATCCAAAACTGCCTCCCTAACCCTTCATTTGTCCCATTTACCATGATATTTGTTTGCCTGAATAAACCATTTTAAATTAGATTTAGGGGTGATTAAACACAAAAAGCTACTTAAATCAAGATGAACTTAAGACTTATAAGCACAAATTGATAATAAATACCCCACATACTTGAGTTTCTTCAGTGTACAGTTGGAATCGTTGAGTCTCTGAGAGAGCATCTGTCGTCCTGAGTGTTGTGGGTGATTGTAGCTCAGATCCAGCTCTCTCAGGTGTGATGATGGGTTTGAACTCAGAGCTGAAGCCAAATAACAACAACCTTCATCTGTCACCATACAACCCGATAATCTACAGAGAGATCACACATCAACATCAGTCAGTTCATCCTCTTTAGTTATAAATCAGTAAATCAGTATCTAGAGATAAATACCTCAATGTGTGTAGTTTACAGTTTGGACTCTTGAGAGCATCACAGATGAGCTTCACTCCTGAATCCTGCAGGTCATTGTTACTCAGATCCAGATCTCTCAGAGGTAAGTTTGAGGATTGGAGACATGAAGACAATGTTTTACAGGACTCAACCGTGAGATTACAGTCAGCAAGTCTAAAGAAAGTAATTTTATTGACATTTTCTTAATATTGGCTTTATAAGAAGAAACCTGTAAAAATAAAAACTCACATAGCTCTTGTGCAGTTACTGACAGCTGGTATGAGTCTTCTTCTCCCCTCCTCTGTTGTGTTGTATTTCTTCAGATTCAGTTCATCCAGCACCTCCTCTGACATCTGAAGCATGTAGGCTATTGCTGAACAGTGAGCAGCAGAGAGTTTCTTCTCTGAGTGTTTGTCTGATCTCACAAACTCCTCAATCTCTCTGTACAGAGTCTGATCATTCACTTCAAGAAGACACAGAAACAGATTGATGGATCTGTCAGCCGAGAGATCTTCATTATGCTTGACTTTATCTTTAATGTACTGTGTGATTTCACCGATGGTTTCTGAGGTGTCCACCGTGTGTGTCAGTAGATCCTTTAAGAGTCTCTGATTGGACTCCAGTGAGATGCCCAGCAGGAATCGCAGGAAAAGATCCAAATGTCCAGCTTCACATTTAAGAGCATCATCTACTGCACCTTTAAGCAATTTCTGGACTGAAGCAAAATACTTCAAGGTTTCCATTGTTGTGCTTACATAATACTGAAACACATAAAATGCAGCCAGAAACTCCTGAAAGCTGAGATGTATGAAGCAGTAGATTTTCCTCTGATGCATCACAGATTCCTCCTTAAAGATCTCAGTACAAATCCCAGAATACACTGAGGCGTCAGTGATGTCTATGCCAGACTCTCTCAGCTCCTCCTCATAAAACATCACATTACCCTTCATCAGCTGTTTGAAAGCCAGTTCAGACAGTTTGACAATCACTTCTCTGTTGGACTGCAAGAGTTTCTCTGGATCTCTCTCATCATACTTCTCATTCTTCATATTCATCTGAATCAGCAGGAAGTGGATGTACATTTCAGTCAGAGTTTTAGGGATTTCTGCTCTCTCATTGTCTTGTTTCAGGATGTTTTGAAGCACAGTGGATGAGATCCAACAGAAGACTGGTATGTGACACATGATGTGGAGACTTCTTGATCTTCTGACATGTGAGATGATTCTGCTGGCTTGATGTTCATCACTGATTCTCTTCCTGAAATATTCCTCCTTCTGAGCGTCATTGAATCCCTGGATTTCTGTCAAACGGTTGATGTATTTAGATGGGATCTGATTGGCTGCTGCTGGTCTGGAGGTGATCCAGATGAGGGCAGAGGGAAGCAGATCTCCTTTCATGAGGTTTGATATCAACACAGGCACTGATGAAGTCTCAGTCACATCAGAAACTTTCTCAGCATCTGAAAACATCAGTGTCATTCTGTTTTCATCCAGACCATCAAAGATGAACACAACTTTACACTCATCATAAATCTTTGGGTCCAGATCTTGAAGTTCTGGATGAAAGTCAAGCAGAAGTTTGTGAAGACTGTACTGTTCATCTTGAATCAAGTTCAGCTCTCGAAACGGAAGCACAAACATGAAATCTACATCCTGATTGGCTGTTCCCTCGGCCCAATCCAGAATGAACTTCTGTACAGAGACGGTTTTTCCAATTCCAGCGATGCCTTTAGTAAGAACGCTCTTGATTTTGTCTTTCCTCTCTCTTCTTTTCTCTGTTTTATATTCTGGTTCAGGTAAGGGTTTAAAGATGTCATTGCAGTAGATTGTTGTGTCTTGTAAGTGTTGTGTTCTGGTGTTTTTCTCCATGTGTAAAACTTCATGTTCTTCATTCACTCCTTCACTCTCTCCCTCTATGATGTACAGTTGTGTGTAAATCCTCTTCAGGAGGGTTTGATTTTCTTGAAGTGTAATTCCCTCAAATAAACTCTCATGCTTGTTCTTCGTGATGGTTTTGTGTTGGTCTTTAACTTTCAGCAGATTCACTGGTTTACAAGAATCTTGCTGCAGGTCTTTAGTAAGATAATCTCTATCCAACCTGAATAAAATTGAGTGAGATACAACATGTTTTCAGCTGCTGTTATGATCAGTTTACAGATCATTCATTTTCTTATCCTTAGATTGTATCCTGATATTGTTGCTTTAACCTGTATTATTAATGTAGACTGCAGACACATGTGTGCAAATAATGAACTACCAATTTAAGAATTTTTCTTATAATATCATATTATCACATTTATCATTTAGTGGATATTTGGAAAACTGCAGGTAAGAGAACCACGACACACAAATAAACCTGCTCATTAATTTTTTATATCGAAAATTCATTTTACATAAGGGGCAACATGTTTATTTGCATTATAATCATTATGTACGTAGTTACATATCTGCAAAAATATATTATTTATTTCATTTTAAAAATATTATTTATCTTACCCTGGGTTAGAGGTCACTGCTCCATCATTGAATGTAACGGGAGTATTCATTGATTTGTTAGTCTTTATTGACACGCAGCTGTTTTCAGGAAATTCTGCAATTTCTTCATCTTTCTCCTCAGAGAAACTGACCGTCTTTGCTCTTCTCATTCTCCTTAGGTCTTGAAAGAAAATGTATACCTATATGTATGTTTATGAATCATGCATTTATAAATAAAAGTTATATTTATGTTACAAGGTATATTTCAGAGATGACAGTACCCAAGATGTTTGCAGTCGAATTCCCCCAAAATGTAACTTCCTGGTTAAAATGTGGGGGTATTAAAGTTTGGCAAACATATAAAACAATAAACACTTAACTTGAGTTCTTGTTGAAGCTCACTTCTGTACCTGTCAAATTACATTAAGCCCAGTTTATAAACTACATTACAATAGATCTTTGTGAAAATTAACCACTGTTTTATTGTAGTAAAAGTGTAGTAAACATGTTTTTCAGGAAATGTATTAACATTACTACCACCCTTACAAAAATTAACCACGGTTTTATTGTGGTAAAAGTGTAGTAACCATGTTTTTTGGTGAATTGATTACTATGAGCAAAACCATGGTTTTACTACACTAACCATGGTTTAACTATGGTTTTTGAAAACCATGTTTTTTTGGTTTTAACTGTAGTAAAACCATGGTTAATTTTCGTAAGGGCATAACTAAACGTTTTATTAAAGCACTTTTTGCGAGCCATAGAAAATTGTTTAGGCTGCTAGAAATAAAACCATAAACATGTTTAGTTTTCGTGAAAACCAGTACAGTGTACGTTTGCTCCTTAATCAGGAATAAACGAAGAAAATCTTTTTTTTTTTGCAGCACCAAGTGTAAAAGTTTGTTTAAGCGTCACGTGCACCAAATGAATGACGAGGGCAAGAAAACAATAAACACACAAGACAGAGATATTGAAAATTATAAGTTGCTAACTGTAAAGCAGACAAACATTATTTTACAGCTTTATAAATGTAGCCTACCGTAGAAACGATCCCTCAGCTCTGTTTCTTGCGACAGTTTTACTTTTGGTTCTGCTTTTAAACTTTTATTTTTTGCTGTTGGGAATGTCCGAACACGGCTTACTTTTAACGAAAAGCGATGAGAAATATTCAATTTCAATACATGATATTTAACAAAAAAATCTTGACCCAAAACATGACAGGAAACAAGTTATTGGTGAATAGAGAAGAATGAATTTGCCAAATTGTTCGAATTTTACAAGCTGGCTAATCTAGTAAACAAACGAATGCGATTGTACATTACTAGACAACTCGCCGGTTTTAAGTAGGCGTGTTTGATTTCAGATTGATCGACGTACGACATCAAAGTACCGCGAGAACTATATCAAGGTAGAACATTTGAATCGCTCTCGCGATACTGCGATGTCATAAATCTTTCAGTCTGCACAGGGCCTCATGATGTGGAACACAGCTAAAGTTCGCCACCCTGTGACCGATTGGAGAAGGAAAACGACGTCACTGGTACCACAGGAAATCAGCTAAAAAAAATCTTAAAAATGCTTTTTTATTGTCCTTTATTTCTAATAAAAAACATCTTAAATATTATAATCTAAATTTTCTTTTAGGTTTAGATTATGGACTGGTTTTACAGAAGTCTTTAAAAGTGTGTTTCATACACCGGATAAAGCAGCACAGTATGTAGTTAAATTCTGAACTAAGAAAATAATTGAATACAAATCTGTCACCTCTGACATATAATCTTTAATGTGTGACAGAGAGAGAGAGAACATGTTTATTACTTTGTAAAAATAAAAGACAAAAATGAGATGCTGTCAGATGCTATGCTTTACTAAGAACATAGCACCAGACCTTTAAATCTCCAGAAACTAACAGCAGGTAAAGGCTAAATCCTTCACAATAAAGTATGGAAGTCTAATATATATAACAACATTATATCATATATAATAAAAGTGACATATGATATGTTATAAAAGTTAATTATATAATTCAATAAAAGTCTTTTCCCTGAGTGTCAGATTGCCCACTCAACTGTTCACCTTGCTGTCATAGAAACCATAGGTGTTTGAACTTACGTGGGACTGCGCAGATCAATCGGCCTATGATATCAAAGTATCATTAAAGCAAGTTTCATGTCGATCAATCTGTACCCCAGCTAGAAATAAAAAGCTCCAAGAACGCTCCCCGAAAGCTCCCGACTGCTCCCAAGAACACTCCGCCAACGCCAAAAGCGGCTAGTTTTTTTTAAGTTCTAGGAACGTTTCTGTTGTCTGAACGTTAGAGTAATGTTACATTTTACCATTTTAAACGTTATGACAATGTCATGTCCCAATGCTCAAACAATGTTCAAAACAACAGCTGTTCACTACATTGACCTGTCCAATTGCCATGCAAATGATAGAGAAACACTGCATTCCACCACTTCATAAAACATTATTTCTGTATGTTCAGTAAATACATTGCTGTAGAAAACTCAATTCACTTACTAGGTTTAGATGTTGATGTTTCATTTTAAGTCACCCTTATTGTGATTCGTGTTTGTTTTAGTTGGGCTCTTGACACTTGACTTTTTGCCTACTAGTTTTTTCCTGGTTGTGTTAACTTTGTGTTAATGCACCACATTTGTTATGAACATGCCCAGCTAATAGTGTTATTCTGTGGTTGTTGGTACATAATGGCAAAGACCATCTCCCAACTCATTCACCAATCAAAACTTCATCCTCTGTCAAAAATGTCAACGAGATCCAGCACCTTCACAGGAGCCCGTCACCAAGGAGCTCCAGAAACCCCGGACAAAAATATCCGCTGCACAACTGGGATGCACAAACACCAAGAATCAGACCATGAATCTCAATCATGGTGACAATCAAATGAAAAACTTCATGCTGCAATGCATGCTGGGTATTAACAAATTACAAACCTCATTCAGGACTCCCAGCATGCACTGCAGCATGGATAAATAAGGATTTTTTTAACAATTTTAATTGTCACCATGGTTGAGATTCATAGTCTGATTCTTGATGTTTGGGCATCCCAACTATACAGCGGATATTTTTTGTCCAAAGTTTCTAAAACTCCTTAATGACAAACTTCTGTGAAAGAGTTGGATCTAATATACAATATTGGCAGGAAATAAACTTTTGA
The DNA here is from genome assembly GCF_027580225.2 of Misgurnus anguillicaudatus. NCBI lineage: Eukaryota > Metazoa > Chordata > Actinopteri > Cypriniformes > Cobitidae > Misgurnus > Misgurnus anguillicaudatus. The sequence continues at coordinate 1,970,465 of NC_073339.2, forward strand.
TTAGTAAATGAATTAGGTGATGATCTTTACAGTTATACCAACTACCACAGAAATACATTAATAACTTTTCATAACAAATGTGGTGCATTACCACAAAGTTAACACAACCAGGAAAAAACTAGTAGGCAAAAAGTCAAGTGTCAAGAGACCAACTAAAACAAACACGAATCACAATAAGGGTGACTTAAAATGAAACATCAACATCTAAACCTAGTAAGTGAATTGAGTTTTCTACAGCAATATATTTACTGAACATTCAGAAATAATGTTTTATAAAATAATAAAATGCAATGTTTCTCTATCATTTACATAACAATTAAACAAGTCAATATAATAAACAGCTGTTGTTTTAAACATTGTGTGAACATTAAAACATGACATTGTCATAACGTTTAAAAATGGTAAAATGTAACGTTACTCTAACGTTCAGACAACAGAAACGTTCCTAGAACTTAAAAAAAACTAGCCGCTTTTAACGTTGGCAGAATGTTTTTGGGAACATTCGGGAACTTTCAGGGAACGTTCTTAGAACTTTTTATTTCTAGCTGGGACACTACCATATTCGGAAATAGCACAGGGCTTCTATGAAGCTGTAAGCTTACATTATCTTGTAATGGTTATAAAACTTTATTTTATTTGAACCATGAACATGAATGCAAGTCCTGTCGCATCGATTACAAATGACTATGATGGTGAAAACTACAACTTTGTATTGTTCCATGTCCTTTAACAGCATCATCAAGCTTGTTACTGTTTCGCGATCTCAAGCAGTGAAAATTACGTATTATCCCTTTAACAGTAAAAGATAACAGTAACAGGTGACTGTAATGAACAACTTCATGTATTTTCCAACAAAGGTGTGGAATAAGCTTGAGTCAATCACAACATGAGAGTATTAAACAGTCGTTAAATTCACTTCTATAATTGTAGGAGCCAAAATGTGTTATAATGTGTTTTTCACTTTGACCATTGTGTGGTGCTGTGACCATTTACATTTAGTATAAAGGTTGCTTTCCTATCGTGATGGGCAGGTGGTTTGACCCAGAAGGGTAAAAGGTTTTATGTTTTAATGTATGCGTTTTTAGGTTTTAATATATACCTTTACCTCGCTGTATTTATATTTAATACGAAATTGGATATTATATGTGTTGGTGTTATGTGGAACAATTAAACAATGTATGATGATGCAACAGAAGAATGGACTTCTCGTTTTTCATGGAGATGTATACAAGAGAGGTAAACAATGTACCATCAACGCAAGAATACGCGTCAACCTAATTATTCCGGCATCAAATAACCTAGTAGTTTAAAATAATAGATTTAGCTCCTACAATAATAAATATGGCATCCCACCAACACCACTACCACCAAACATCTTATGTTAATTTCGATACCCAAGTCCATGCCTATACTCCAATTAATCATTTATTCACAGTTGATAACAATGACTCATTTGCTTTGTGTGTCAGACTTCAAAAAGAAAATCAGATATAAACAAAAAACAAACCATACACAGATATCTATCCAGCCTCTGTGTCTCTCCTGGAAGGAAAGGTTCTGTTCAATAGTCAAAGTTACATCAGCTGGAACTAATCGCAGTGGACAGGACCGCTTTTCTGGAATTACAAATGGAAAGATCTTTTTTCCTGAAGGCACTCCAGTAATTTTTGCAAAATTGCAATTGGTCCTAGCATCAAAAAAGCTCACTTTCCTACAGCCTCTGCCCCACAGGTGATTTTCATCCTCGATCTTCACTCTCACTACTTCAGGATTTGTATTCATCTTAAACATTATCTGAGATGTCAGTAAACAGTACAGGTCTCCATTGCGCCGGAGACCCCAGCAGCTGTCTTCAGGGGACAAAGGTTCAAGACACACTCCAAGTGTCCAGTGTCGACTATTTCCCACCTCAATTTTGAATGTGTGAATCCCATCACCATATCCCACATTTCCCAAGACCATACGGTTGCTGTACAGAGGGTTGGGATCATTTTGAGGGACACACGAGGTCACAGTGGTTAGATCATCTGATACTGAGAAGCATGGTGCAACTGTGTTCGGATTCAGAGTCATGGGGTCTATAGAGAAATCAGAAAGAAACATCCCTATTCTTATAGCCCTTTATAAATGGTTCTTACATTATATGAAAACGATCTAGTTTAGCACTTACAGTAAGGGCAGATGTCCTTCATCTTTTCCCACACAGTGTACTTCAGGTTTTCCAGATGTTTAGAAACATCGATTAAAGTTTCTGAACACAGCCCTGGATCTAGATCTGTGTGCTCAATTCTAAACAAACAGACACTTCTAAACGCATGCAAATGAACCCATACCTGTATTTGTACTTCACTTAGCTCTTAAATCATTTCTTAAAAAAATGTAAAGTACCTGTTCATAATGCTGTTATAATTCTATGAAAATGCACAACAATACAACACGATTAATCACAGTTTAAAGACAACAAAAAACAATGTAAACAACACAGAAAGAGCAAGTATGTGTATTGACACCCAACCTGAAGGAAGCTGATGTCATCATCCTTGATTTCCTCCTCCACCTCTCTGATCATATCTGAGAGTGACTGTATTCTTCCCTTCATTCTTCTCTCCATCTTTTCTCTCTTTCCTTTCTCTTCTTTATTCAGAGCTGCTATTCTGCTCTCCTCATCTTTCTTAAGGAACTGATGGAGCTTTTTAAACTGCTCCTTGAGTTTCTGTTCGGTTTTCTGAGTTTGAGACTGGGGGAATGAGAGTTATCCAATGTGATGTCAAAATCCCATATCCAGTTTGATATGTGTTTAGTATTCAGTTACTTCAGTCTTGGAAACACTTCAGTAAAAAATATTTTTGTAATATTTTTGTAATGTTTGTCTGACTTTTTCACCTGAATGTACTTCAAGACTTTGGCATCCTGTGCTGTACCGTTCTGTAATGATGATAGGGTCCTCTCAATTGGACGTAGAGCTGCTTTAAGCTTCCCCTTAAATAACAAACATTCACAATATAATATATATAAAATAGTAGGTTGAATGGAGTTTCAAAAACAAGTTGTTTTAACTTCATGTTGCTTTCTACGGGGTACTTTTAAACATTAAATACATCTTAAATAAATAAACCTACAAAATTGATTTTTGAAATACACCATAAAAATTGGGACACTTATGGCGACCCAATGGTAGGCCTACATATTTTGTTGAATATTGAATAATCCTTTATTTTCACCATTTTTCTTAATAAGCATGCTGAATGATGGTCAAACTCCCACCTTGCGCAGGCGCACAGTTTGCTGCAGTGTCTGTGTTTTGTGGTAACTGTGATCGTGTTTTTTACACTCCGCACATATGGGCAGTTCGTCTGTTTGGCAGAAGAGCTGAACTTTCTCTCCGTGTATGTGACACAGCAGTCCCTCGTCCTTCTTTTTGCCGGACCTGCGTTCTTTCAGGTACGTCTCGCAGGCGTTGCGCAGGCTCAGATTGGAGAGAGGCTCGTGGGGGGAGAGCTGGCGACAGACCGGGCAGCTTCTGGAGCGGCTCGTCGTCCAATGATCGGTAATACACCCACGGCAGTAACTGTGTCCACAGCTTAATAACACGGGCTCACGGAAGAGCTCAGTACAAACGGGACACGACAGATCCTCTTCAAGTGCCATTTAACCACAGAGACACGAGGGCACAATGTAAAAAATGATGAAAACACAGAAATAGAAATTGTTTAATTGAGAGCAAATTAAGCGAGCAAAGAGAAAAAAGCAAGCGACAGGTGCAAGCAGTTTCACTTCCTAATAAATATTGACACACTGTGCTTTAGTAGGAAATAGGAAATGACATGTTAGAATGTGATTGGCAAAGAAAATTAAATAGAGTCACGGGTTTAAAATGTTTTATATACCTGTACAGCAGAGGGCGCTGTGCGCCTATAAAACGCCAGATTGCCAGGCAAACATGGTAAAGAAATAATAAAAACAACAATATTAAATACAACAAATTCCACTTTTACACAAATATTTAAAGTATGTTGTAACTTTTGAGTAATTCTGAAATAGACTGCTCAATATAAAACTGTTATTTAAAGTTAAACTGTAATCTCTGTAACCCTAAGCTAAATACTACATTGATCCTATTTATTATGTATCAGTGTATGTTTGTACAGGTCTTGCTATACTTATAGTACAGCAGTATACTAATAGTCTATAGTGAAACTTGTGAAGACTTGCAGAAAAATGCATAGCCTTGCCTACATACATACATTTACACATGCATTACACACTTTAATCTCGTAAGACAGCAGTTTTGTGGAAGGGTTTGGATTTAATGGGAAGGGAAACATTTTGAAAGTCTGGAAATAATGAAATGATGTCCAGGGTTCAAGACAAATAATTGTATGTCATGCTACATGGTGTCTATTCTGCCAGCATAGAAACATTAAAATACATAAATAAAAACATAAAAATATAATTATAAGAAATAAACATGTGTATGTTTTATACAAACAGCAAAACTCAACCAAAAATGTGTGCGTACCACGCCCACTGTAGGCTCTGGAAGATTCTTACTGGACGCAACAGTTTCTCTTAAAGGGGCGACCGCGAAATTAAAGGCGCGCACGTCAGATTGAGGGTTTGTCACAAACTCTTTTACACTTTGTACATTTTAATAAGCATATTTTATTACATTTCTCTCTGTCATTTACTAGATGATTGAGAACAAGAGATTTGCCACATTCGTTTAAATACCACAATGTTTCCATTTTAGCAAAAAGGCCTCCCCTTTAATTCTTCTTCAGGGACCACCAACAGTCTCTTCCGCTTTAACGTCGTCTGACAGTAAATCTCCAGTTGTGTCGGCGCTCGACCACTTCAGCCGCAGATCTTGTCTCTTTCTCCGGCAATGCATCTGCTCGCTGTCTCTCTGCTGCTTCTACTCTGGACCGGCTCGGTTCGCTCTTATTTCCCGGAGGAGCGCTGGAGCCCGGAGTCCGCGCTGCTCGCACCCCGGGTCCTGGTCGCGTTGGTGTGCCGCAACTCCGAGCACTCTCTGCCGCACGTCCTCGGTGCGATCGACCGCCTCAACTACCCCAAAGATCGCATGGCCTTGTGGTAAGTTCAGTCTCATTATTTTGCTTTTTATTGCATCAGGGTCAGTCTATCACATCCAATGTGTAGTGCGAAGCCGAAATCTCAACTGACGTTTGTGTATCAGATGTAGGGAACTTTAAGAGAAAAATGTAAACAATGCACGCTGAAGGTACGTGCACTAATCGCAGCTGTGTTCACAAGAAATCTGGAGATGTTTAAGTTGGAAAAGGGGGAAATGTGTAGCTTTGCATCTGCTGTGGCCTGCGTGGATTTAGGGGAAACGCGCGTGTTAAGACTTGTCCACGAAAAACAGATATTCATTCATTCATTCATTCATTCCCACTCCATCACTTTTTTCTCCAACCAATCTGATCAGCCGACGTGTCCTTATGATGTGCGCGTGGCATAGGGAAGATGGGGCAGAGAGTAGTGTAAGGAAAGTTGGCTGGACAAACTGTCCCTGTCCTGCTTAAATCTGAGAGACGATGATGAAAACCTTCCCTGATGAAACACTGAGAGATTAATTTAGTAAAATTCACTCTGGGAGAGAGAGAGAGAGGAGAGAGAATGATAGGTTGTGTTTCTCCATTTGTAAATACATTTTTGTTGCGTTTAGTATTAAACTACTTTTATAAAGTTTAGGAAAATATCAATTATTTCTTTATTTAAAAAAAAATAAGACATCAAAACTGTGGAATAACAAATTGGAATTACATTGTGACCAAAGTAAACTCAAATCTCATCAAAACTATGTTATATAATTTGATCATCTTCAGTGTAATTACACTTGGCAGACATTTAGGGCTGTGCAAAAATATCGATACAGCCAACTATCGTGATATTTTTTTTCTATGATAGTGTGTCAATATTTCAATCTCTACTGTCAAGATATATTATTTAAAAATCCCTCTGTGTGAGTCAAACATCCTCCTCCGCCGCTGCTGTAGTTGTCACTGTCCAGTTGTCTGTCATATACAGCCATTCGGCCAATGTCTCAGAAGTTAGCGGGAGTGAGAAAATGGCAGAAATTTTAAAAATGCCTACAGCTATCCAAGCAGATGTGTGAAAGCACTTTGGCTTAAAAAAAGACAGAAAAAAATCAGCTTTTTTACAGTTTTGATTATAAAAAAAGTATTGCAACGTATCGCAACATGCAACGTATTGTATCGTACCGTGATACATTGTATCATGCCCATGTATCGTGATATGTATTGTATCATGAGGCCCTTGCCAATACTCGGCCCTAGCAGACAATTTGTAAAAATTTCACTTTATCAAGCTTCTTCTTGAGGTTTCACACTTTTTAAACAATATTGAAAAAGTTCACGTGTATTCTGGGCTCTTACTGGCTGCTTTCACACATTTTCTAATCTATATACAAGTTAATCCTCAAAAGTTGATCTATACACCCGTTGTGGGAAGGGCAATTTGATGTTGCCAATTAACCTACCGCATGCTTTTAACTGTTTTGGATGGAGTAAACACCACCTCCACACAGAAAGACCTCCTGACCCAGCCTGGGCTCAAACTAGGGATATGTGCTACCCATGAGCAGCCCGGCATGTTTAATGTGTAATGTGCAAGGTTCCCACGGGTCCTTGAAAACCTTGACAGTTTGTGAATCTGTAAAAAAATTCAAGGCTCTGGGAAGTTTAAATAAATATACATAGAAACAGGTCATTGAAAGTACCTACATTTTATTTTGTCGCAGAAGTTTTCTGGAAAAATATTCCATAATAATCCCTGGGTAGTGTAGGGTGTATGTCATTAAAAGTATAGATTTTTTAGCGCACATGCCAAACTGTTAGTTTTAAATACTTCTATCTAATGTATGTAAATTTTGTCAGTATTTGGGCCATACCAAAATGCTTTTTTTGCATAGTTGTGTTTGATGCATTCTGAACACTGTAACAACGTATCTTACAATGTAACCTTGCTCTCACTTGAAATGTGTCCCCACATTATTTTTTGTATTGGACCTGGAAAGTTCTTGAAAGGTCCTTGAATTTGAAGTAAACCAAGGTGTGGGAACCTGAATGTACTGTTAGTGTGTAACACAGCAGTAACTTTGGATAAAAAATATAAAGTGACGTTAAAAGAATGTGAATTATATGATGGTCTCATCCACAAAACATTTTGACAGCAGTTCAAAGCAGTTGAAAACGTGGCAGAGAAAAGTAAAGTTTTGCGATTATATCATCCTTGTGTCATGATGTTTAAAATACTTTTACTGGTGTGTGTTAGGAGCCAGGACTGAAGCTTTGTTGTCTCAGAGTTTGTAAACTGAACTGTCAGGGTTTGTATTGTTCCCACAAATGGACCAAAAGTCAACCACACGCTGCCCAATGTTGCCAAGAGGACCAGAAGCTGTGAGAATGTATTCAGCACTCGCTGGCACTATAACACAATACTCTACACTGATCCAAGACCTGCCCAACACTACTCCTAAAAGAACTTCTTTCTTTAGATACTCAAAATTAAAATGATTTGGCAGGTCTGTGCTTTAGCACATTAAATTATATATAATCCAAAGATTTATTACAAAAGAAAAGTAGAAGTGTCACGTATAAGAGGCTGTGACTGCTAACAAGCAGTCTGATTCAAAATCATAGCATTGCTATTAAAGGTTCACATGCGCAAGAGAAAAGTCAAAACATGAAAAATCGCACTAAACATGTTTCTCCACAAGCTCCTCTTTAATCTGTTCCTACTTTCATCTACTGAAGACGCATCCACCACATTAGATAGATCTGTTGTAGATACATCAGACAAGTGGATCTGGAATGGAATTTGACACAGGAATTTTCTGAAGCTCAGCATGGCAGTGTTTTTATAATCCTGTGTATTTAGTGAATATCAGATGGAGAGAAAACCAAGGAACAGACTGATAAGTCTATTTTGACTTTTTATGGTTTCTGGCAACATCTTTGCCTAAATCGTGTGTGAACATGTGCAATCTTGTTTGCAATCTCTTCACAACTGAATGCTTTGGTTGATTACAGGCCGTTGCTGTGTTACTTTTCTAAGTACAAAAAAGATGCAATCCTGCACACTATCAACACTTGCTAAATATTTAAATACAAGCAACATTTTGGTGCACTAACCTTCATCAGGCATGTACAAGGTCAGTGAACCAAAACTGTTGCTTGTGTTTAGGGATGCGCGATAATTTGCATGCAATATCATGCACATCTTGTCAGTAAAGCCGGTTCCTTAATTAGTAGTAAATCGCCATCAGCTGCTTACAGGTGGAGCGGCATTTACTACACAAAGCCGTAGTTCAGTGATAATCAGACGTATGGCCTGCGATATATATGCGATATGGCCCAGCTTGTAAGTAAACTACGGCTTTGTGTAGTAAATGCCGCTCCATCTGAAAAAGGCTGATGACAATTTAATACTAATCAAGGAACTGGCTTTACTGACAAGATGCACGTGATATCGCATGCAAATTATTGCGCATCCCTAATTGTATTAAAGGGGTCATAGTGTAAAAATCTGACTTTTTATGTTTAAGTGCTATAATTGGGTCTCCAGTACTTCTATTAACCTAGAAAACGTGAAAAAGAACAACACAGTAACTTAGTTTTGGTAAACCATTCTCTGCACGCATTTGATTTCACTTGTTTTGTGACGTAGTAGTGATACAATTACAATAATACATGCCCTTGATCTGCACTATCCAAACATAACACTGCCATTTAGTGGAGGGAGGGATGGAGAAAGAGAACAATAACTGATGATCATTGCGATCAGTGTTTGCATTTTATCAGCTCATTTGTATTTTAAAGGACACACCCCAAAATGGCACATTTTTGTTCACACCTACAAAGTGGCAAAATTAACATGATATTATAAATTATCTATGGGATATTTTGAGATAAAACTTAACATACGCACTCCGGGGACACCAAATGCTTGTTTTAAATCTAAAGAAATCTTATATGATCCCTTTAAAAAATTAGCAAGTATTGATAGTGTGCCGGATTGCTTCTTTTAATATTTTGGATTCAACATTATAGTTGGACCATTTTTCCTACACACCTATTGTTTTTTTTTCAAGTGTGCTGAGTTTGTATTGAACAAATATAGGTTAAACCAAGTGTGTAAGTGTTTTTGTTATGCTGGATTTACACTACAGATCTTAATGAACAATTCCGATTTGTTGCATTTATCTGTTTTGTTTGAACACCGACTTTAACACATTGTCTCTTAAAAAGTGATATGTATCGGATATCTGCATTTACACTAAATGTACACATCTTAAACCACTGAGGAAATAAAACTTTTTGCACTATGCAAAAACTTACACATTTGTGTCTCATATCTGATCTGTGCCACATGACAGAAAATCGTAATTGAGTCACTTTAAAGAGGCAGTGTAAATAAAGCACCATGATGAACTCAGTTGGCCCTACATGTTGTGCTTGTGAAGGTATTTTAATTTCTGAATGATTTATAACTTTGTTTAACACCACACCATCTTGTCTGGGGCATTGTTGAGGGTCAAATGTGTTTAGGGTCAAATTCCTTTTGTGTTTATATATACCAGCTGTCTCTCTCTCTCTTACTATACTGAGAGGTCATTTCATAGACTTCCATTGGTTTTATATCTGAATATTTATTTTCTATGACATCAACATCTAAGGCCTTACATTAAAAAATTGATGAGGATATCTATGACTGAAAAGCAGTAAAATGTCCTCAACAAGCAAAAGTTTCACTATTGGTGCTTTTCCACTGCATTATATATGGCTCACTTTTGGGGGGTTCAAATGGTTATAGTATATAGCACATACTAGCACCAAATACTTTTTTTTTTAGTACCACCTCGGTTGAGGTTCCAAACGTACCGTATTATACTAAAATGTGTAAACAAACAATGCAGATCATTAATGATGATGTCACATCAGTAGAGGCGGCACAACTGTAAGGATAAGTCTATAATCCCACCCACTTTAAAACCGTACTGATGTGTAAAAGCAAACCGAAGCGAGTCGAGTCGTGCCGAGCTTAGTGGTTCTATGCAGTGGAAAGTTAGTGGGAAAGTTTGGCCTATACAAATATAACTAAACCTTTACACACACACTTACTGGTTAGCAAAACGCAGGCCTTAATCCTTCAGGTCTAACCAAACTATAAAAACAAGCTTCTTTCTTCAAAGGTCTTTTAGTGAAAGTTAAACATTGTATAATTGTACAGTGTTGAAGATGAAAGCATAAACTATTATTAGAAAAACTCTACATTTTTTCTTTGTCTCTCTTTGTCATTCTTTTAGAATTGAACATGTTGGAGGGACAGCAGACTATTTTATGTGTATAAAATGTATGAGATCCAGATTTCTTTTTAATTTCTTAATATATTTCTCTTATCTCAGGGTGGCAACAGATCATAATTCTGACAACACTACTGAGCTTCTCAGGGAATGGCTTACAAACGTCCAGAACTTTTATCATTATGTGGAGTGGAGACCACAGGAGGAGCCCAGGTGAGCTGAACCTAAACTTAACCAGGTCATGTTTTGTAAATGAATCTCCTGTGTTTATATCTCATGCTTGGTTGTATATGTGTGTGTCAGTTTATATCCGGACGAGAGTGGACCGAAGCAATGGACTGACCCTCGATATGAACACGTGATGAAGTTGCGGCAGGCGGCGCTGGAGACGGCTCGTGAGATGTGGGCCGATTATTTTCTGGTACTTCTTTTAAGAGTCTTTGTGGCTGAATTTAGCTGTTTTACCCTGAACTTGAACCAGTTTTACCCTCGTTCTCTGCTTAAAGTCAACATGAAGCAATTCTGTAATGTGAAACGTAAATCTTCTGACAGAAAATTGTAGGGCGGGACGTTTTTCTTCTGAATGTTTAGTTCTTCAAAGTTATAAATGCTGTTGGAGGAACTCAAGATGCGTAAAGCGTCTCCTCTCTGTGTTTATTTATAGTTCTCTGTTCTGGCGGCCCTTTTACTTGCTGTTTTTCCATCTAGCATCGCAGTCTTGAAGTTACTTATTGGTCTGTATGTGTATCTACAATATTTTGTACAAATATAGGTTTATAATCAATCTGGTGAGTGTATAACGATTTTCTGTGTTGAGGTTAACCACTAGTTAGGGATTGTGAATGCTGTTTCTATGCTGTATAAAGTATAGCTCAGATCCAAAAAGTGTACATAGCATCCAAAGGACCATCAAAACCAAACTGAGCCTCAACACGAGTCTTCATAGGCATTCCTCAGTGAAGTGTATGAGAAACTTGTGCATAGCAATGCATTATGGGATTGTCTAGAAAATTGTGATGCTGCTGTAAAACCTCACAAAATGATGCTTTAAATGTTGGGAAGCTCACTTGCTTTAGATCGGGGCTTTTATTGCTGTACTATTATGTGATAATTGTAGTAAGCCTTACATTTTTTCTACCCAGGTGGTGGATTGCGATAATTTGCTGACAAACCGGGACGTTTTATGGAAGTTGATGAAGGAAAATAAGACCATCGTTGCACCCATGCTGGAGTCCAGAGCTGCGTACTCCAACTTCTGGTGCGGCATGACGTCTCAGGTGTGTGAGGAAGATGAGAACAGATTTGGAGATGATCCATAGACCTATAAACTGATCTCAGATCTTGTATGTGTGTTTATAGGGTTACTACAGGCGGACACCGTCCTACATGCCCATCAGGAGGCAGGAGAGAAAGGGGTGTTTTGCTGTTCCTATGGTTCACTCCACGTACCTGATAGATCTGAGGAAGGAGGCGTCCCGTCAGCTGGCCTTCTATCCACCTCACCCAGACTACAGCTGGGCCTTTGATGACATCATTATATTTGCGTTCTCCGCCCGGATGGCAGGTCTGTCTTTCTGTTTGCTTGACTTTATTATAGAGTAAATGATCATATCACTCCCTCCTTAAAATATAACTGTTATTTTCGGCAGATGTTCAGATGTACATCTGCAACAAAGAGACTTATGGGTATTTTCCTGCACCCCTGCGCTCCCATAATACACTGCAGGACGAGGCAGAAAGTTTTCTTCACTCTCAGCTGGAGGTTATGGGTGAGTCAAATGATGAGAATCGTGTTGAGAATCTTATTTGTCCTTGACGTTCCCCAATGACATCATCATGTTCTCGATTGTTCTGTGTGTGTTTTCTCCTCAGTGCGTGGACCTCCAGCAGAACCATCTGTCTATCTGTCTGTTCCTCATAAGCAGCCTGATAAACTGGGTTTTGATGAGGTGAGACTTATATTCAGAGATCTACTACCCGACCCATGTAGGGTTTTAGTTTGGGTTTGGGCTTGTTTTTATGTATTTCTGTCTGTCTCAAACAGAAGTTTCTTCTACATGATACAAGTCGCTGTTGCCAAACGTCAGTAGAACATGTTCACGGTTGAAAGTTGATGTTAATCCAGTTTGATCAGATTAAGTTGTGGACCAATCATGTGTTATCTTTGTTCAGGTGTTCATGATAAATCTGCGCAGACGCGCTGATCGCAGAGAGCGCATGCTGAGGACTCTGTATGAGCAAGAGATCGCATGCAAGATCATCGCTGCTGTAGATGGCAAGTATGTCACACCTAATCTTCACATGTATACGCAAACACACTTCCAGAACATCAGCAAACATCAACTTCCCGTAATTTTTATCTCTCACCTATTTGGTAGATTGCACAGATTGTTTCACATATGCATATGATTTCTCTCTTTCTTTCTCTCTTTCTGTCTTTCAGAGCATTAAATGCGAGTCAGATTCATGCCATGGGTATTGAGATGATGCCTGGATACAGCGATCCGTACCACGGGCGGCCGCTCACTAAAGGAGAACTGGGCTGTTTTCTGTCACATTACAACATCTGGACTGAGGTGTGTCAAGCTTGTCACAGTACTGTCGTGTTTAGTCACTATTTTATAGCCTACTCGTATTATTTCTGACAACAGAACAGATAATATGTAAAAAAATAGCACTCAGTTGTGTTAAAATGCAATATAATGTGACATATTATAGTAATGATGGGGACGAGACCGCCTATGCCGAGTCCAAGTCAAGACTGAGTCTTTGAAGAGACTAGACAGAGTTCGTTGGCTTTCACCATAAAAGCATGTCAGTTTTGATATTCATGATTAATATCACCCCAGTTAATAATCAACAGTTAGGCCTACAGACTAAGCTAGATTGGGAATTGTTTAGAGGAGCAGTCTTAACGTCTTAATATGGACTATCATTAAATAAATCCCTACCACATGCATCATCTTCTGCCTATTTTTCTAGAGATAAATAAACGGCTCTGATGGCAGTATCTTTGCATTGCACCATGGGATGTCATTTTCAAATAATGCACGTCAGCATTGCATTTTATTACTATTGTTATGTGTTGTGTGGTTTTTATATGAACATAAAAAATGCATTGGTCTTGAGGACTCTGAAATTACGAGTCTTTCTCCTCCCACTGTGGTCCGAGACAGAGTCAGGACCGAGTCTTTGAAGGAACAAGTCCGAGAAAGCAGAAATCGGTCTCGAGACCAGTCTCGAGTCCGAGACCGAACTCAAGTGCTACATCACTACATTATAGAGTAGAAGCTCACTGCAGATTTCAGGTGGCAACAGTAGAGCCCTGTATTTCAGCCCGAGCCCGACGGGGCCCGACCTGTTTACGCCCTTCGGGTCGAGTGTCGGGCCAATTTTAACGTCACAGCAGATACGCGGGCCGGACCTCGGGCTTATTTAGGCTTCTCCATCTTTTTATATTTTTCAATTTAATTAAAAGAACCTTTTGACAGACATTGATGATTGCAAAACAAACATAGGAAGACGTTTAACCTATCGCATGAGTCCGCAACGCACAGCCACACATTTACAATGCAGCTGTTGCGTATAACAGCAGGACCTTCAGCGCACCAGGAAAAATTATAAATGGAGTACTAGATTAAAACCTTGGACACTGTACATAATCTATGCAGACAGCATCCAAGACATAATCTATTAAATACTTCTCCCTGTAGTAATTTCGTGTAAGAAGGGTGTGTCTTTATTTCTTGTTTGTGTATGTTTCAACTTTTTTTCTTAGTTTAACTGTTGGATGGATACATGAATAGCCATGTTCTGTGGTTAAGTCCTTACATTTAAAAAAAATGTATATGCATTGCGAAGTTGTTAGATAAGGTAGCATGCATGTTTATTCTGTTTCATGTTTATTTCGTTTCGTTTTATATAGCCCTTTTTATTTTTTTATTTCTGCGCCCGTTGCAACTGCGAGCAGCAGAGCAACCTGCCTCCGCTTTTTAAAAATATAGTGTGTTTATAATAAACGTTTAAACTAACATTGTGATATGCTGAAAATATATATTTTATATTGTTGTTATTATAGGCAAGTGAAGTGTTGATTTGAGAGGCTCAATTCATCAAACATGTCGTCAACTTGCTGTCGGCTGCTAACAGCTTATAATAAAAAACTTTAACAAACAAAAAATGCTCTAAAATGTTAATAAAAAAAGAAATATAACTATTTTGTCATTTAAAACAAAACGGAACTGCTTTAATTGCTGCAAGAGTACAGCTGTACAACCTGTGTAAGGAGTTATTTTTTGCTATTTCTGCGGATTTCTTTTGCAAAATCTATGCGGAATTTTGCAGAATAATTTAAAATGTTTTAAAACGATCCAAAATATTACAAAATATGCGCTGTGAATATTACAAAAAATAAAATATTTTATAACTATATTATACATTTTATTAAAGGATTACCCTGAATTAAACTGGACCAACATGAACCAACAGATAATGGATAATGTGCTGTCACGACCATAGAGTTTTATATAAATTACATATATTACTGTCTACAGTGTAAGAGTAAAAAGAAAAAGCTTCTCATAATGAATGTAGCGTATAGCAAGATAATTTCATCAGTTTAACAACACAATATTTATATATTTATCTTGTAAACGGATTTTAAATAATAAATAATTGTCGCGTCAAGAGAGACGATAGAGATCTCATTAACTTCTCCGCAGTAAGTTTTATTTCAAATTCAAGTTTACATATTAAATAGGCTATTAAAAAGTTTGTGTTTCTCTCATAAAAACCTCACAGCAGACAGCACAGACGTCTACTCACAAACACAATGCAGTGATGCGGACACAGATTCCTAATGGGGAGAATTAAAAAGTTCGGACTCGGGCTGAGAATTCTGATAAGCTGTCGGACAGGGGCCGGGCTAGGGCCTAAGCGTCTCGGGCCAGGGCCGGGTCAGGGCCTAGATTTCTGGCCCGTGCAGGGCTCTACAACAGTAGATTGCACCTACACACTGCGATGATGTTACAAATATGCTTATTAATGTGTGATCTCATCACTGCCACAGTCTCTCAGATTCCTGTGGAAAACACTGTTTTAACACACTTTATTTTATGTTAATAATCAAACAGATCTGGGGCACCATTCACTTCCATAGAATTTCTTTTATGCTATAGAAGTCAATGGTGCCCCAGATCTGTTTGTTTACAAACATATAAACTTATGTAAATATAAGCAAATCTAAGTTCAAATAACACTATGTATTCTTCAATTAATTCTCGATAACTGGCAAGTAAACATTTAAATTATCCAGTCAACTCTGTTTTTCTGTTTTGTCCTGCCTGTCCAGTTAAGAACATAGTCAGACATATTTGCATATACAAGACCATGCAATTTTGATTTTTTTGAAGGGGCCATGTCACAAGACTTTTTCAGCCGTGGTTGGATAGTGCAGATTAAGGGGGCGGTATTATTATAATAAGATCTCCTTATGACATCATAAGGAGCGCCAAATTTCAATGACAGAATTTTTCACATGCTTGCAGAGAATGATTTACTGAAACTAAGTTACTGGGTTGATCTTTTTCACGTTTTTTAGGTTGATGGAATCACCGAGGACCCAATTATAGCACTTAAACATGGAAAAAGTCAGATTTACATGCCATGGCCCCTTTAAAGTGCGAGATAACAACCTAAAAACAAGCAGGGGGTAATAGGAATTTTTACAGTTTGAGACATACATGTGCGTGTCTGTATGCAGATTGTGGAACGGGGGTTGAAGAGGTCTCTGGTGATCGAGGATGATTTGCGTTTTGAGGTTTTCTTCAAACGTCGTCTGCAAAATCTAATGCACGAGATTGAAACTCAGAAGCTGGATTGGGACTTAATGTAAGTATATAGAAACATACATCCGCAAACAGCAGAATCTGAAGAGATTATTGGAGAAGAGATCAGTTGAATTATAAATCCAATCACAAGAGTTGTGTTTATCTTGTCATCTTAACAGTTATATCGGAAGGAAGAGGATGCAGGTGGATCACCAGGAGAAGACTGTACCCAGAATCCACAAC
Source organism: Misgurnus anguillicaudatus (assembly GCF_027580225.2). NCBI lineage: Eukaryota > Metazoa > Chordata > Actinopteri > Cypriniformes > Cobitidae > Misgurnus > Misgurnus anguillicaudatus. The sequence continues at coordinate 1,986,884 of NC_073339.2, forward strand.
CTGGTGGTGGCGGATTATTCTTATTGGACGCTGGGCTACATGATCTCATTAAGTGGAGCTCAGAAGCTCCTGCGAGCAGAACCTCTGAAGAAGATGCTGCCGGTGGATGAGTTCCTTCCTGTCATGTACAACAAACACCCAGTGTGAGATATCTGTCTGATCGTATTGTATGATTCTGCTTGTTTTTTCTTTCCACATGAATATTAATGTCATTTCTTGGTCTCGGCAGTTGAGGAGTACATGTCTCACTTTGAACGGAGAGACCTGCGGGCGTTTTCGGCCGAGCCTCTGCTGGTTTTCCCCACGCACTACACGGGTGACCCAGGCTACATAAGCGACACAGAGACTTCCACCGTCTGGGACAACGAGACCGTGCACACCGATTGGGACCGAGCGCGCTCACGAAAGAGTAACGAGCAGGAAGAGCTGAGCACTGACGCTCAGAATACAGACGTGCTACAGTCCCCGCTGGACAGCACGGCCAGAGATGAACTCTAAGACCTGCCTGTTTCCCTTTACACTTTAATAAGTATTGACTGTTTCATCTAACACAAACTATTAACAATGTGTTGGGAACATTGAAGATGCTGCGTCTAAGCAGATTTTTAACAGGGAAAGGAACCCGAGTGAAGCTGGTCATCTTGCAATCTTGCAGGGTCAGTTTAAAATGTGATTTACATATTTTACGCGATCTTGATTTGATTGTTTTGTGAAATCACTACAGGAGCAACGACGACAGTCAACACATTATGGTATGTTGAATGATCAGGTTGACATGTTTATAATCTCTGTACTGAGTGATGATTTTAACCTGATCTCGTGGGTCAGATAGAAAGCTTGTCAGGGGTCCTGGCCAATCTTTCGCGCTCATACGTGACTTTACTTTATTGTCTCACCCTGAGGATAACTTAAGGACATTTTATTACTGTGAGCATTTTATTTTCTGTGTAAAGCCTTTTAGTGTGGATATAGGCTACGTTATCCAGAAATCATTGAGCATATAACAAAATTTACTCTTGATAGTATGTGAGGTGACCCTGCTTGCAGATGACTAATTTATTGCTTGTTCAGCTGAGATCTTTACAATGTTAGTATAAATACAGACTTGATGGTTCTGTCTGTGTTATTGTCACTGTCGCCCTCTATCGCTCATGATGTGAATAGCAGGTGTAGAGCTCTGTTATTATTTAGCCTTCTTCATTTTTCTTTATTCTGTTTTTATTTGCCATAAGAGATTATTTTGTAATATGGAAACTTTATTAAGAAAGAATCTACGAAATATATGTTAGAAAATCACATTTTTACATTGTTTGTAAGAAGTGAAAGCTGCTCTAATAAAACTTACTTTGGTAACACCTAAAAAAGTTTTATAAACTTATATTTTTTCACTTAACTGAAAAATCTAGGGTGAAATAAAAAGGTTAAAATTACTTAAATTGGTAACACCTTAAATATGTTAATGTTTTACTTAAAGTGAGAAAATATAAGTTGATTTTAGGCATTACCAGTGGAAGTATTTTTTTTAAGTTGATCCAACTTTTACTTTTTACAGTCTATTGAAAAGCAACCTACTGAAAAGACCAAACCAGCTGACCCACCAACTTTGCAAGGCTGGGAGGACCAGCTTAAACCAGCCAACAAGTTTAGCCAAACCAGCCAAGCTTCCAGCCTGATCAAAAAGTGGCCCAAACCCCTCTAAAACCAGCCTGCTACACCAGCCTGGTTTTCAGATGGTCTTTTCAGTAGAAAACAAGACTTTGTAGCAAAACTTTACTTTTTATTTACCAAATTATTTTTCCAGTTTCTTTTGATTTTCTTTTTGTTACATCTGCCTAATAAATGTGTCCACAATGTGCCTTTTATACCAAAGAATAAAGTTAATACAGTTTGTTTTAAAATTGAGTTTTTTTTGCGGTCTTACGGATAAACAGACCTGATTAGAAAATATTGATGACTTCCCTTACGAAAATGAATCATGTTTTTGCCATACTGACTACCATTGGCAAAACCATTGTTTTAATACAGTAACCAAGGTTTATACATGGTTTCTGTAGCAAGACCGGTTATTTTGTGGTAACCAGGTTTTTCTTGTAGTAAAATCATGCTTAATTTTTTTCAATATGGGCTTTGCGTAAATTCTGTGATTTTTTTTTTTTTTAGATTATTTGGAAAAAAATCCTGTTTCTCACTCACATCAGGTATGTATGTTTATTCAGACCGGGTGTCTACTAACAAAAATAGACTGGTATTTTTCTCCAGAACTGTGAGCCGCTTAACGTGTCATTCAAGATGAACAGGACTGTTAATAGAGGATCTCTGCAGGTATTATAGACCTTTTGTCTTCTGGGAAACATGTATGCATTATTATAGCTTCTTTAGGACCAAAATAAGATATTTAAATCAAATAATTATTTACATTAGTCACCAAGTTTACATGCACCCGACTTTTAAATTTAGGGTGTTGACTTCTTGAGCATCACTGAGAACTTGTATCTATTTTAATAGTTGCATCTCTTGAGATTTATCTTATTATCACATTGAGGACAATCAACATCATCACAGTAAAATCCCCAGTGTATTTTAGTATTTTCTCCAGAAAACGAGTCATCAAAATAAAAATTTAGAGACAGGAAAATGTCCAAAATGTAATTGATTTGAATGACCAGCAGGTGTTCACCATTAATGTCTTAATCATCACTTCATTATCTCATTAACTTTAACACTGATTCAGAGTTATATTTTTAACACCAGTCTTTTTTAACACCGATCTTGGTGTGGATTATATAAACACCAAATAGTGTTGATTTAACACTGATAGAGTTAATTTAACACTGGGGATTTTCCTGTGTATACAACGTCGTTATATATATATATATATATATATTTAATAAAATTGTACAAATAAAATCTATATTCACAATATAACCACTTCATTTGTGTTAAAAATGTAATATTGTTGCAATAATACCCCTCTGAGGTATGGCAGGAACTTCAATGTTGCCAGAGTCCATCTCAGTGTTTGATGGTTTCTGTCACTCAGTTTTACTTTTACACATTGTTCTCTTTCACTGAAGAAGTCTTTTTTCATGAAGTTTTGATTACTTAAGAAGTTTACATGCTAATGGTATGTGCTTCACATGTACATTTATTAATGAAAGTGTGAAACGTGTGTCACTAAACGATACTGTTACGCATCCTCACGCTTTTTCTTCTTCTTCTTTTATTTCTTTACGCCATTCCAGCATCTACGGCTATATTTATGTGGAAAACCAGTTAATCCATACACAAGTTTTATTCAGACAAGTTGATCCATACACAGGTTGGGGGAGTGACAATTTGGCATCTCCAATTTGCCTAACTGGGAGGAGGAAACCGGAGTAAACCCACGCTGACACACGGAGAACATGCAAACTCCACACAGAAAGGCCACCTGCCCTAGCCGGGGCTTAAATCAGGGACCTTCTTGCTGTGAGGCAACAGTGCTGAGACACTGTGCCGCGCCACTGTGCCGCCCCCTCACACGTTTTAAAGTAGGTATAGACCGTTTCATTGGACGCATGTGATACACGTCTGGATCCGAACCTTACTTCCGGTTTCGTTTTTTTTAAGGTCTGATTAGTTGCTAAACTGATCTCTTGAACAAATGCCTCGTCGAAAATAACAAATGTATTGGTTTCCTAGGTAATCTGTGTGTTGTTTTTTTGCTTGTTATATAAATAAACTATGTTTAAAGAACTTTGTTGTTATTTATTCTTAGCGGAGTTTACCGGAAGTTACGTGCAACCGCTTGTTTATGTTGTTACTGCCGAAACGGTCTATATGTTAGTGGGTATACAGTGTATACCTGTCCACAGCTCAAATTTACTTGTAGTGAATAATTCAGAGTAATGCAGAATAAATCCAAACGTAACAATTTTTTAGCCAGGTAAACAACATGATAATTAAAAAATCATTTCAACTGATATAACACATTAATCAATCATAAGAAATGTCAACAATACCAAATAATTCAAACAATATAATGCATTGATCAATCATACAAAACACTGAATAAAACAAAAGGAGAGAGTAATTGACGTATTAATTCAACATGCAATCAAGCAATATAATACATTGATCAATCAAACAAAAACCATTAATAGTAAAACTTTAGAGAGTTTATAAATGTTACCTGGCAATGAGAACTAAATCTTTGCTTTTGGCACCACAAATAACCGAAGTCAATGTAAAGTCATTCATAGAAATAAATAGTTTTTGTTCTAGTACATTATCGAATCAAATATTCTCATTGAATATACACAACCAGTGTGTCAAGACAAACACTACAATGATTTCAGTGTAGTTTGTTCTTTAGAGTGTTTCTTCTGATGATGCTGAAGACTTCCAGAATAAGAATAACTCTCCTGTTTGAACTCTCTGATGGACTTTTAATTACTTGACTGAGTAAACGTCTTCTCACACTGAGAGCATTTGTAAAGTCTTTCACCTGTATGAGTTCTCTCGTGCTTTAGAAAGCTAGCAAACACTTCAGTGATGAGGTTTCTCTCTAGTGTGAACTCTCTGATGGATTCTTAAGCAACTTGAATAAGCAAACGTCTTCTCACACTGAGAGCATTTGTAAGGTTTTTCACCTGTATGAGTTCTCTGATGTGACACTAAACTGTCATGTCGACTGAAACTCTTCCCACAAACATTACAGTGATGAGGTTTCTCTCCAGTGTGAACTCTCTGATGAACTCTGAAACGAAATAAATGTGAGAAGCTCTTTCCACAGATTGAGCAGATGTACGGCTTCTCTCCAGTATGAACTCTCTCATGGACTTTTAAGTGAACTGCCTGAGTAAACGTCTTCTCACAATGAGAGCATTTGTAAGGTTTTTCACCTGTATGAGTTCTCTGGTGTCTCACTAAATGTTCGTGTTTATTAAAATTCTTCCCACAGACATTACATTGGTAAAGATTCTCTCCAGTGTGAATTCTCTCATGAACTCTGAAACAAGATAAATGTGAGAAGCTCTTTCCACAGATTGAGCAGACATAAGGTTTCTCTCCAGTGTGAACTCTCTGATGGTCTTTTAAGGAAGTTGACTGAGTAAAAGTCTTCTCACACTGAGAGCATTTAAAAGGTTTTTCACCTGTATGATTTCTCTGGTGTGACACTAAACTGTCATGTCGACTGAAACTCTTCCCACAAACATTACAGTGATGAGGTTTCTCTCCAGTGTGAACTCTTTGATGAACTCTAAAACTAGATGGATCAGAGAAGCTCTTTCCACAGTGAGAGCATTTGTAAGGTTTTTCACCTGTATGAGTTCTCTGGTGTCTCACTAAACTGACACGTTGACTAAAACTCTTTCCACAAACATCACAGTGATGAGGTTTCTCTCCAGTGTGAATTCTCTCGTGGACTCTCAGATGAGATTTATGACTGAAACGTTTATCACAGTGTGAACATTGAAAGGGTTTCTCTTCAGTGTGTAGTGTTTTGTGTGACTTGCACTGATACGGTCTCTCATTAGTGTGTTTCTTCAGATGATGTTCATGTTCTTTGTGTTTTCTCTCTAAATGTCTCTGTGAGCTCAATGTCTCTCCAGCGCTGATGCAGGAAAGAGTCGAGGACGTTATTTCTCCATCCAAACATAATTCACTCTTTACATCTGAAAGAAACATGAAACAAATAAATTGACTTTTATTTATATAAAGAAGGATGAATTGAGATTCTGTATATTTTCTATATTTACACAGAGAGAGTAGACAGCTGTCAGTGTTGGTATTATAGCTGCTTGGGTAATTACATATTGATTAAATCAAATTGTTTTGTCTTTTACTGAATTTCTACTTAAAACCACATTTTCCTTATAATAGTTTACTATGGTAAACGGTTAACATAAAATTTAGCTTGTTGTGTTTCTATTCAGGGCTCATAAGATGACTTGATGAGTGTGCTTTACTTCGGTTAGTGGTTAACCGGTCAACATGAGCATCCCTACTTCAGTGTTGATTTAAACATCCTGCTGGTGGTACCCACATGAACACAGAGCACAGAGTGTTAATTTAATATCAGGGATTTTACTGTGTATAGCTCTGGCAATTTGGGGAAATTAGTTTTGCGATATTACAAACCTCCTGTCAACTATTGTGCACAGCCCTACAATAAAGTTTTATTATATATATATATATATATATATATATATATATATATATATATATATATATATATATATATATATATATATATATATATATATATATATATAAAACAAATTGCTTCACACCCAAATCCCTAATAAAAAAGCCAGTTTTAAAAATATAGATGTGTGTCACACTTTTAGTGGTTTTTACGAAACAAATGCCACTTGGTGTCATTGTTTGCTGCATATTCTTGTGAAAAAAAAAATATTATTGCATAATTATTAACACAAAGTTTTAGAAATTTGAAAAATATATTCTTGGAGCTTTCCATTGCTATGATTATTTTAGGTTTACAGTATGGTATTAGTGTTATAAATATGTATTAACAACTTGATCTCATCTGTGGCCCCTTACATTTGACAAAATTCTCACTCCGTCATTTTCTTTCTCAAAAAGGTGATGAATTTAAACGACACACTTAGAGCTACATAAACAGTTTGTGTGGCCCGCAACAGTTGGTGTTAAAAATACTAAAAAATGCAACAATTGTGGAGACATAAGTTTACCTGACAGATAAAAATCATGACCATCACTGTGATTGTCTTCATATTCATCAGATGTGGGTTCAGTTTTGATCTTCATCATGAGGTTCTTGCAGTCGATGAGTTTGACTGAACACATCTTGAGTTTGGTCTGCAGGATCTGCTGCTGTTCTCCAGCGTTACAGACAGAATCCAGAGACTCTGTGGAGGTTTGATCAGTAGATTCATCATCCTGTAAGTCCTGATTACTGTCACACACTGTAGTGTCCTGAGCGTCTGTGTGCTTTGACTCAGTATAACAGAGTAAAGTCAGACTGAGCTCGGAGTCCTGTGTGGAAGATTCACAACAAACACACACAGAGTAAGATTAGAAATTATTTGATGATGTCTGATTCAGGTAAAGGATGTTTAAGCTGTACAAACCTCTCTCTTCAGTCCTTCATCTCCTCTTAACCTCAGCTTTGTCTCCAGTAACGCCACCTCTTTCTTCAGCTGAGAGATTTCTGTGATGAAATCATCAATATCCAGCATGGACAGATCAGTTCCTACTGATTTACAGCACATCACATCCATCATCAACACTAAAATACACAGAGACAAGACTCTGTTTAAAACACTCAAGAGAGAAAAACACTGAGGATACACAAACACATCACACACGATCTCTTTCTTTCTTTCTTTAGTGGGTTTATATGTGGACTAAAGAGCTGCAGAGCGCCTCCTGCTGTACTGGAGAGAGAAGAAACTCAACACTTCATCTGTCATTCATTACACAAGAAGGTTAATGTTTCTTCATGGTGTGGTAATGGCTGTCACAATGTGCAATAGTGATTTGAGATTTGCACACATGTAAGGCCAGCTGAGGCTGCCATAAAAGTTCTGTAAGAATATGGTTTAAAACAACAAAAAGGTGTATGGATTACAGTGAAAATGGTATAGGGTATTGTATTTGTATTATACAAATCTTAACTATCAAAAATTTGAGACAGGAAAATGTCTAAAATTTAGATGATGAAATGACCCAGCAGATGTTCACTTAATGACTTAATTATAACTTCATTATCTCATTAACTTTAACACTTAACTTTTTTATAACACCTACCTGGGTGTGGATTAGCAGTGTTAATTTAACACTGGGGATTTTGCTGTGTACACTGAAAAAAATATTTTAGTGGATTTACTTTTAAAAAGCTAGTACACTTTTTCCACTTACAAACAAATCAACCGCGATGGGAGTCATGAATGAGTTTAGTACTATGTTGATACCCATCATGCATTACAGGATGAAGTTTTATTTTGATGATTGTCACCAGGGGTTAAATTGGGATTTGTTATGTGGGGGGCTCTACGGGGAGGGGTACTTCAAGGGGTAACATGTTTAATACTGATGATAGCAAAGCCACTGGTGTGTTTCAATGACATTCTCTGATAGAATTTGATAAGTTTCAGCTTTAAATCTGTGTCAGAGGTTGACCCAAAATATTTTAAAAAGAGCATCTGAATTTTAAATGATGCAAATCTATGAGTTTGACACCCTATATCCATTGGTTGCACATGTCATTATGCACAACTGATCAAACTTTACAGGAAGTTAAAAGAATCAACCTCCTTGAATAATTCTAGGCATAAGATAGGCTACCCCAAAAGACTAAATTAACAAGAAAAGGTACAACACACAGTACTGTATCAACAACATGTCTTATAAATTAGCCATAGAGATTCCCTATGCTGGTCAGCAGCTAAAACAATCATATAGTTAGGTTTGATTTGTGTAATCAAAATACATTATTTTATTAAACTATACAATAGTTATATCCAGTGTTATCCTTAACATAATGTAATTAGATGAGTGACATACGTGCTTTAATCCTTTACACGTTTCTAGTCTTCTATGAAGTTTTCTCGACGTGGGCAACATTATTACCTCTCTCTCTCTCTCTCTCTCTCTCTCTCTCTCTCTCTCTCTCTGTCTCTCTCTCTCTGTCTCTCTCTCTCTGTCTCTCGTCAAATGATCCTGCGTGAGAGCGCGTTCTTGAAGTTCTGAGTTTTTTTCGCTTGAGTTGCATAACTTGCGCGAAGACGCATTTAAAGGGAAAAGCGCGTGTTTTCACGGCAATTGCGGCGCCCAATTCGCGTCATTTTCATCGCCCCGTGCGAGGACGCGCCTGGTTGCGTCTTTGCATTGACTTTGTATGTAATCTGCTCGCGCAAATCGTTGATCTTGCGTTGGTAAGTATGCCCCATAATGAATGAAAACACATTATTCCCTTTGCGTCAGTGCACACGCACCAGCGCAGCGTACACTGGCAAGAGCAGAGCGCGACCTTCAGCCTATGTGCCGGGGCTTAGCACCGGACGGCCCCGGCCCAATTTAAACCCTGATTGTCACCATTGTTGAGATTCACCCATTGGTTCTTCTTAGTGTCTTTATGTGTTTCATTAAGCCAGTAGTTGAAAACATCTATGTATTTTATTTCGTAAGAACATAATTGCTATACAACAGTTTTAATATCTTATTGTGACACTACAGGTCAGGGGTCTCATTTATAAAACTGTGGACACAATCCGTACTAAAAGTTTACGTATGCAGTATGCACAAAAGCCAAGCGTACGGCAAAATATATTCAGATTTATAAAACCATGCGTACACACACCAGCAAGCAATGTTCCTTTTATAAATCACATACCACCTGCAAGTGTGCATACATGAATATGCCTCATATGCTGCCCTTTACAAGCCCATGATTAACCATGAATAGTCAATGCAAATCACCTCATGAATGCTGCCTGCATATTAATAAGGCTGGCATTGAATTGTTCTTTCATAAGCTAAATGCTCCTGGCCAAACACAAGTCATTGGCGTAATCCTCCAGCATTGCAATCATGCAGCATTTAAATATGTTTACAGCAATATTATCGTACACCTCGCAAAAACACAGAATAAATGAGAAGTATCACTAAAATAAAATAGACGTGTTTTCTGCTGCTTTTGTGCATGTGTCTGATATATGTGTCTGATACAGTAGATTGGTCTACTCCGTAATTTCATAACAACCCTAATATTGTAGAGTTTTCTTTGCAAATGTTTTTTATCAAACCATTATGACTTTTAACCTTTATAGAGTCAATGACCCAAATAAAACAAACATTGATCACCATAATGGTTGTTTTCATAAAATAATTGTGGATGTAAAAGTGACGTTTACTGCTATCTGGGTTACAAAAGAAGGGTAAGTAAACTTTGCTCAACATCCCAATATACATTTATTTACAAACAACTGTCTTGGGAAGAAAATATGATGCAAGGGCAAAGTTTTTGATTGTTGTATCTAAAAACAGAAAGGCGACAGTAGTGGTAAGATCTGTTAACCTGAAGTGAATGAAATGTTTATCTGTCAATAAATATCTGTTTTAAGTCCTCTAAATTGTCTTGAAGACATTGTATTATAATATATATTTATAATCAATGTGTGATGCTATGATATTTTTTTATAAAAATAACCTATTTGAGTTATGATTTATACATTTTAAAACAGATAATTACTCCAGTATTTAAAAACTGCATTATAAATACATAATTAAAATGAAATAAATTGATTTAATATTACATATTATATGGAAATGTGCTCTACTCATTTTAGTTGCATTACATAAATGGTCAAGAGTTCAACTAAATCAAACACTGACCACCATAATTGTGGCTTTAAATGCCACAAAACAACCTAGTAAACGAATTGTGTTTTCTATAGCAATATTTTTACAGAATCTTCTGAAATAATGTTTATTAACAGTTTTAAAATAAAGAATGCAATGTTTCTCTATCATTTACATAACTAGCAAATAGTAAATACAGAAAACTGTTTTAAAATGTCATAGTCATAAAGTTTGAAATGGTAGAATGTAACATTTCTCTAATGTTCAGACAACCGGTGAACAGGGTTCAAATATGCAAAAGTTGCTAAAAAGCAAAGATTCTGGTGGATTTTTCTGAAGATCAGTGAAAAGTTTAATGGCTTGAGACAAACTATCACAATACAAAAGAAATTGTCATTGATTGTCCAGGTAACATCGTGCCTTATTAAGAATCAGGTGTATGTAAACTTTTGAATTGTTGATTTTTATTCTGTTACTTTTCTGTGTTGCAAACTTTCCTTAAACATTAATTAATTAAGTCAAAGTTAATTAAAGTTCCACTTTTTTCAGCACTTTCCAGATTCTGCAAGGTGAGTGTAAACTTATGACCTCAACTGTACACAATCACACAGATATATGTGTCCTGTGATCTGTCCTTTACCGTGTCTGTTAAGGTAACATGACTGTCCCTTCAACTGCATAAAGCAGCCATGTGATTCTAATGTAGCCAATTGGTACAAAGCTGTTTTAAAAATGTTTAGTGGGTTATTTATTCACAGTTTTACATACATTTTATGATGAAAAACAAACACACAAATATACATATATAAAAGCACTTGATTAAGCAATTGATGAATTCTCCTCAGGTGGTGTCTCGCCTAAATTAAAAGAAAAAACATCAATTACTGTGAGTATATGGAGTTATAACTCAAAGTGTGGTGGTGTTGCCTGACATGCGTGCTCACTCCTTAAATTTCCATTCCTGACGACACATGGGACATTGCTGCTGCACCTGCTGGGAGTTCAGCCACTTTAGGATGCAGTGCATGTGGAAACAGTGAGAGCACTGACCCCAGACGAGTGGACAGTCATCTCCTGGAACCTTGCCTGATAAAGTACATTTCATTAATAAACACTATGCATTCAGTACTCAAATATAGTCTAAAACAAAAGGTTTCATTCAATGCATGACAAACTTTCGTCATTGAAAATTAAATGAGATCACGCACAATCTGGACAACAGCCATTGAACGGCGCGCGGCAGATGCCACAGTTCTCATCGTTGGCCACCCATAACCAGGATGCCACACCATTCCACTGCTTAATCTTTACCTTCATTTTGGAAATCCACAGAAACACAAAACAGAAAATATTTTTTTCAATAATTCAGTCTCCACATAAGACCCACACATAATGTAGATAAATAAAGTTCTGCAAACACATCACACTAACAGGTTAGCAACGAATACAACAGCAAAATCGGCTTACAACAAGAACGCACGGATAAATATAACGAAACTTACCACAGAAGCAACAAACCCTCGATTAAGCTCAAAATATTGAAGATGTTCCCATTGCAGCTTTCTTCCTCGCTGCAATGAAACGTCTAGCTGTGTGCTCGATAGCGCCACTTCCTGTGCTGGACAAGTGTATACCGTTCAGCCTTTTTATCCTAATATTTTATTTTACGTTGGTACTGTTTTATCATAAAATATCGATTTAAGAATAAAAAAATGATACTTCCTTGGCGAGTTAGTGTTCAAAAAGTCGTCAAAGAACCCAAAAGGCGAAACTCTGACGGGTTTTTTTTGGTAAGAGGTAGATGGCGATGGCGCCTAAGTAGCGCGGTCGCCATTTTGGAGTGAAAATGCCAAATATGAAAACGAAAGAGAAGTCGAAGTGGAATAAAAGAACAGTGTTCGGCAATCCACTGAAAAATACTAACAATGAAACAATACAAAATATTATCTTTTTGAAATAAGTTTTTAACAAAAATATAGTTTTTGGCCATTTTTGTTTTATATTTTAAAATATTTTTTAAGCATGTATATTCACGTTGCTTAGACAAACTTTGTATGTTACAGGTTGGAAAGATTAAAATTAAATATATTTTCAACTGCAAAATATACTTATATTGTATATTTATACTACGTATTATACAAACGTTACGTATATATAAATATATAAATATTTTTTTTTGCATATAGGTTGTAAAATTAAGATTTACTTTCTACAAAATGTATTTTGCATATATTTAAAATATACTTCTGACCAAAGAAAATACTTTTTTGCTGTATGTGTGGAATAATAAACTTTAATTCCTTTTAGGAACTGCAGGTTCTAGAAACATCATGGGGTGGTTTTCCAGACAGGTCTTATCCCAAATTAAAATGCATGTTTGAGCTGCCTTAATTTAAAAAAAAAATGTCTTGCACTGACTTAAAGGCGGGGTACACGATCTATCACTTCATTCTTACCTGTCATACTTAGTTATTTTCTAACATGACTACTAACTAACCAATTTTAAAGTCAAGCCTGCAGTAATTGGAGCACCGGATGCTCTCTCTCTCTCTCTCTCTCTCTCTCTCTCTCTCTCTCTCTCTCTTCTGTATATTGGATTAAAACCATGGTGTATTTTCAAACCAAGGCGGCTTACAGACCTCGTCCTAATCTGTCCTCAGACTTCACAGAAATTCATTAGCTGGAAAACAGTGATAAAAGCAATATCACATTTGTCAGATAATTTGCTTTTAAAAAGCTAGCTAGTTTGATCACTATTAAACGTTTGTATATACACGAACGATTGTAATCTAATTTCAGTCTCCGTCTCTGTTTCAAGCAATAGGATTATGACTGTGGGTGTGTAGAGATTAGGTGGACACTTCACAACATTATCTCCATTTGAAATGCTTGTAAACACATGAATGATGTTAGACATTGTCTGGCCGTCAGATTTAATCCTGTAATCTTTATGGATGAGGACACAACAAGAGAGAAAGTGATGAGACATAACAATATCAAGCAAAAAAAGTAGAAACCGTTCGTATGAACTCATGACTGATTTTCATAGGATTTAGATCTATTCTGACCACACAGAAGGTGAGTTAACTGTCTGTCTGTCTGCAGCATCTGTTTAGTTTATTTAGATCTAAACCTATAGTACTGAAATAATTTTTTGAAAGGGTTGTCTGCTAAGTTATCTTCTTAAAAGTTAAATGTTGTTGTTGTTACTGAACTGATGCCAGTATCTTGCAACGTTATCCTAGACATAGAAATATATAAGTTTATAACAAGAAGTCCGATCAGCATCTTATGTGTAGATGTGTAGATGTGTAGAACTCTTAAATTCTGATTGGATAAGAAAACTAAAATTAGGTTGATTTTTTAATGACAGAGTGCAGTCCTGAATGATTTTTGTTAATGTTGTATAAGTTATTCCAGTAAGGATATAACTATTCTAATGAAATATCTCTTATGCTCACTTGGTTAGCTGGGAGGTCAACTGCTGGTCAACCAGCACAGAGTGTGTAACGCTTTCATCTACAGTGTGTGTAGTTGTAAGTTTGAACATCCCAAGTAAGCTTCAATTATCTCTCTTTGTAGATCTTGTCATGGTGGACCTGTTCTTGGGGAAGGTTTTGGTGAAAAACAACAAAGACAAAGATGAGCTGGACACCGAGCGTGAGATCGTCCTGCGGCTCCAGAACCGCCTCCTCATGCTGTTTTTTGCTTCTGGAGAATGTGAGCGGTGTCAGGACTTTGCTCCAACGCTCAAAGACTTTTACAAGAAACTAACAGATGAGTTTTACGTGGAGCGCTCGGCCCAGCTGGTTCTGCTGTACATCTCTCTGGATTCATCAGAGGAACAGCAGGAGAAGTTCCTGAAGGAGCTGCCCAAACGCTGCCTGTTCCTGCCCTATGAAGATCCTTACAGGAAGTATGTACACAGCATTCTGTGGTTATACGTGTCACTTTGCATTTTTGAATATCATAATATTTAAAGCTGCAATCGGTAACTTTTGCCTCTCTATCGCCATCTCTGTTTAAAACATAAAACTGCAGGTTACTTTATCTATTGTGTTTTGAAAAACAACTTCTGACACCACACAAAATCTGACCTGACAGTTGAATTTAATAATAATTATCATAAGCTTACTGTTTTAAATCAGGTGCAAAGTAAAGCCTGGGTATATATTTTTACGCTAGTTGAACATATGACATATACACGTGCGCTGACGTTCGACACGTGCATTGCAACAAATTGCAATACCTCTCGTTGCCCAGTATGCGTGCACTTTACCGATCACAAAAATTGTGTCACATGCATTGTACATCGGCCCTCGTGTATGCCTAAAATTTGACTATACTTAAAGGGACAATATGTAGTTTTTTAAATATTTTATTAGTCAAAAATCAATGTCTTTATTCATAAATATGTCCTCATTGGTGTCAAATTAACTATGCCAATGATCTTACTTTTCTTTATAAGCTTTGAATTTCTTCTCTTTATTTACATTGAACGGGTAAGTCCTAGAAGGCTTCCATGTCGTTTCGCCATATTGAAAAACTATAATAGCAGAGAGGGACAAAGAGCACTAGCCTACCAACACGTTTTTGTTCAGAACTAGCTGAAATGGACAAGGAGATCAGTGATTACATAACGGCTACCCTAGTTGCAACACACATTTGGAAAAGCGAGGCGCTAAAGAGCACTATTCGTTTGAATGCAAAATACAATTTCACCACTAGATGGGGGAAAATCCTACTTATTGTGCCTAAGGAGACAGTTTTAAACACTGATTACTTGCGCACTTGATTTTATTTTTACGTTCAACCAAAAAGATATATATTTTAGCTTGCTTGTGCATGTTTGCTTGCACAGTTGTTTAATGCACAAATTTAAATCAAAACAACATTGGTGAATTCAAGGATGAGCCCTTTGTATTACGGTTGCTCACGACGTGCATCATTATGAACCCGTTACAATGCGGAGCTGTAAGCTGTAATATGTTAATGGGAGGAGCTTTGTTGCATGTGTTTATGATGTTGTTTACTGATTGTGTCACAGTGAGCTGGCAGTGATGTTTGAAGTGCACGATCTGCCCAGCGTGGTGGTGTTACGTCCAGACTGCTCCGTTCTCTCGCCGAACGCCGTGGCAGAAATCTGCAAGCTGGGACCAGACTGCTACCGCAACTGGCAGGAAGGGGCGGAGCTAATCGACAGGAACTTCATGATGAATGAGGAATATGATGAGGGCAAAATGCGCAGTATGACTGACCCCTTCAGACGACTCAAATACAAGGTTGAAGACAAGAAGAAAAAGAAGGAAGGGAGGAGTGCAGAGGAAGACATGGAAGATGATGGAGGAGCGCCGTGGTAAAAATTTTACAACTGAAAACATCTGCACTGGATCATCTGACCTGCCTCATTCTGATAGGCTGACTGATGCTTTTATAACATTAGTGATGTGGACAGATGTAAGGAGGACAGCTACCATTAACTGTATCTATAAATCAGTATATGGACAGATACTTGAGATCAATTTCTCATTAGATTCATTATTATTAATCAAATATTTCTGAAAGTATTTTAACTCATTTTTTTATTTTTAGGAGGTAATTAAATGTAGGATTATACTATTGTGATGATCCTTCTTCATTTGCAGTGTTTTTATTGTTCCTTAAACTTTAAAATTACAAACAAAATTGTGTGCAAATTCTGATGGGATTTTGTTGAAACTAATTCTTTAGATTATTAGGATTAGGTTATTTATATGACATAATTTATAATATAATATAATATAAAAGTTTTTCTTTGTTTACCTGTGTTTCATATATATATTTTATATAACAGTCATAAATAAACTAAACAAGAAGAACAGGAAAATATTTTTAATGTAGTGGTTAGACTGAGTGCAACTGTCTGTCACTGTG